>NC_057381.1:0-651317 GCF_016906535.1 Rhizoctonia solani
AACCTAACCTAACCTAACCTAACCTAACCTAACCTAACCTAACCTAACCTAACCTAACCTAACCTAACCTAACCTAACCCTTGACTCGCCCTAACGCAATTGTGTGTGATATAGTTGCATACCAAGTACGCATCTCTGCATGAGTAGTGCAGTGGATGGTCACATGATTCACCCTAATATAACTGTGGGTGGTATAGTTGCGTACCAAGTACGCAACTCTGCACAAGTAGAGCGGTGGATGGTCACGTGACTCACCCTAACATAACTGTGGGTGGTATAGTTGCGTACCAAGTACGCAACTCTCCATGAGTAGTGCGGTGGAGGGTCACATGACTCACCCTAACATAACTGTGTGCGCTATAGTTGCATACGCAACTCCGCATGAGTAGAGTGGTGGGTGGTCATGTGACTCACCCTCACATAACTGTGGGTGGTATAGTTGCGTACCAAGTACGCAACTCTGCATGAGTAGTGCAGTGGGTGGTCACGTGACTCACCCTAACACAGTTGTGTGTGGTATAGTTGCGTACCAAGTACGCAACTCTGCATGAGTAGTGCAGTGGATGGTCACGTGACTCACCCTAACACAATTGTGTGTGATATAGTTGCGTACTTGGTACGCAACTCTGCACAAGTAGAGCGGTGGGTGGTCATGTGACTCACCCTAACATAACTGTGTGTGATATAGTTGCGTACTTGGTACGCAACTCTACATGAGTAGAGCGGTGGATGGCCACGTGACTCACCCTAGCACAGTTGTGTGCGATATAGTTGCGTACGCAACCCCGCATGAGTAGAGTGGTGGGTGGTCATGTGACTCACCCTAACACAATTGTGTGTGATATAGTTGCGTACCAAGTACGCAACTCTGCATGAGTAGAGTGATGGGTGGTCATGTGACTCACCCTAACATGATTGTGGGTCATATAGCTGCGTACTTGGTACGCAACTGTGAGTACAAGGAGTAATCATTGATCATGTGACTCACCCTAACATTGACCATGGTGCTATACTTCTGCATGTGGTACGCAATTCTGTGTGGCATGGGTGGTCAGTTGTCACATGACTCACCCTAACTTAGGGGATGGTGGTATTGCTGTGTGTAAAGTACGCAACTTTTTGTAGGAGGGCTGATGCTTTCCCTATAATCCACCCTAACACCATATGTGGGTTGTGTCCACCTGGTTCCCACCCTGTGCCATCTCACAGTTCACCCTGCAGTGTAGCTTGGGCCACCCTGCAGTGTAGCTTGGTTCAACCTACCACCAACCTACTACTTTGTAATAACCATCTAAGTCAAGTCCCATGTAAGTTCAGTGACCTGTGTGATGAGGTAGGGGGGAATCTCATGCACTTGTGGCTTATGTAAGTAACCTAGGATGTGTTAGGATGCATCCTAAGTTGCCTTAAAACTGGGAACTGGGAGAGTTGGCTACTCACCAGTCTATCCTAGGTCCATCCTAGGGCTCATCCTAGGATCCTAGGATCCTAGGATGGTTAGGAGACAAATCCTAGGTGGGCTTAAAACTGGCCTACACAGCCTGTCACAGCAGCTGCAAGGTTGGCAGGTCACATGTTGCATTTGATTTGTGCACCTGTGTGGCTCACACTAAATGACCCCTACACTTGAGTCCTGCTTTATAATCTACCCTGAAAATTAAATTCTACTAGGAGACCCATCAATTCTGGATTGTTTGACATATATATCACTTGACAGGGTTCATATTGATATTTGACAAGTTATGTAATCCACTTAGATATTGAAATCTTGCTAAGGAACCACGTGATTCCGAGTTGATTCATATATATCAAGGGTATTTGAAAATGTCATATGAAATCTGACAATGATGCCCTAATAGGGCATTGGATTTCCATTTTGGGAGGTCAACACTACCATAAATGGAAAGAGCGGACTCAATAACCCATTGTTATGTGTTTTCCTAGTCCAATAGTATAAGCATATAGCCCTCTAATTTACTTAGCCAGGTAATTCAAAATATCTTCCAAAGTCCAGGATAAATGCCCAAATAGGCCATCATGTTTCCATTTTTAGATCTACTTAGTGCCATCAATGGAAAGAGCATGTCCAATTACCCCATGTGGTATGTCACTTAAGTCTTAGATAGATCTGTACAGTGTCTTGAGAATTTATTGTTCAGCTCTACACTTAATCTGATGTTTTATGGCTGTTAACTAATTTTCTCAGCATATTGTGGGATATCAATCCAGAGAGCCGAATTTTCTGCATTTTATGAGCTACTAAACACTTGGTTGTGATGAGATTTCACAAACGTCCCTCACTATAGGACCCTGAGGACCGGTCGGCGACCGGTCCCCTCTGGTGTCGAGCAGACCATCAACTTTGTCTTGCGTGTATCTCACTCAATACTGAGCCAATCTACGTCGTTCTAGTACTGAGGTACTCTGTGCAATTATGCGCATTTTTTGAGCACTTACAGACCTTATTGTGGTGACATTTGGGATGGTCAATTATCTGAGGGAGGACCGGTCGCCGACTGGTCCCCTCTGGCGCCCATGCTCTACATGTATATTGTTTCCATTATATCTCCACAAATACTAAGCCAAATAACATCGTTCTGGTGTCAAAATGATTGTATGAGCTAGCTCTACCTTGTGAGACAATAAAAAAGTTTCTGAATCGCGTCCACAAATGTATTTTGTTGTTTTCTCAACGAGTTCTTGACCAATTTCAAATGTCTTTCCATTTTTGGAAAGTGCGTCTTGGTCCGCATTTTTGACGATTTTTGTTAAATTTCCAATTGACCGGTCGGCGACCGGTCCTCAAGGCTGCAGTGATAAAATTAGTTAAAAATCGATTATTTTTGACCTCAATAGAATTGCCCCAAATTTTGACAGTAGGTGCGCATGGCATAGGAGACCATAATGACAAAGTCTCACGCAATTTGAATCACAGACAAAAGCAGGAATCTCATTATTCTCCAAAATTCAAGCAATTTTTCATACTATAACTTCATATATCGATCGCACGCGTCGAGTTTAACGGAATGGGACCTCGGGGCAATGGAGGACGACCTGAAAACCTTCCATGAACTTAAGGAGTTGCTTGTCCTTAAAGGGTTCTATAAGTCCGAAAGGCGTTTTAACCAGATTCCCAAGTTGCACATGCTACGACACTGGGTACGGTCAATTCGCAAACTGGGTACGCCAGACGGCTACAATACAGAGGCTCCAGAACACCTACATATTGAGTACGCCAAAGTTCCGTGGCGCGCATTGAACAAAGTGAAGCCACTGGAGCAGATGGTCATATATTCAACGTCAGGACGCGATAAGGATGCACCGAAGATACCTGGAGCAATACCTAGGAATGGATCAGGGTGAAGGCAAGAGTCCAGATGGGAGCGAATACGATAAGAGACGAACTGAGCTGGAACAGGTTGAGGCACTAGCCAAGCATGCGTTTGGGACTCAGAGCGCGCGTTTTGGCTCTACAACGTCCTTGGGCGTGGAAAAAACCTGCGGACAAGGCAATGACAACACAAACAGGGAGGACAAGCTTGAACAAATTGTTTACCCATGTCTGTTACGATACATGGCCAAGCAGGCGACCAAGGAGAAGCAAACCTTCCAGGACTTAATTGACAAATACAAGGCTTTGAATGTCATTTCTGACGTACGCGATTTCCTTACACGCCGATTGGGAGTCCCTAGACACAACAGCTTTGTTTCCCAAAACAACTACGTGAATGTCTGGCACAAAATTTATCTATTCCATTCTCCCCCCTTGTTTGCCCCTTTCGATCCCGTTAAGCGAGACGTAGTACGTGCAAGTGCACCTGAGGTTAGTCCTAGTGGACGGGTTCGTCGGGCTGGTGTCTGGGATGTTGCGTTGTACGTGGAAAAGCCCAACCGCCTGCGTAAGTATCATTTCTTAACACCCACATTTCTCTACATTCGCTTGCCTATTTTATGTATATCTCTAACCAACTGAGCCCACGACAACAGGTTCTTTTTCAGACACAAATGAAAAACACGGGATTCACCGTAAGCTCTCCCTATGATGCACGCTTTACTACTTTAGCATTAAGGCCTACATCTAGGATATCGTGCAGGACGAGTACGTGCCTTATTCACACTCCCTGCGCACCTACGCTTCTATTATAGTGGTGAATTGGCATACCTTGAGCTTTTTGAGTCGTTCGACGTTTCTGCATCTCCTTTCACAAAGCTTTACTCAACCCGGCCCGATTTCGATTCGAAGGGTCTTTGTCAAACCCTTGTTATTCCAGTTACCGACATAGTCTTTGCCACGCACCTCGTCCCTAAATTCCATACGATCGAGAATCAACTGGAGCTTAATCGCTACGTTGATCTTCTCGATACTCGCGGGAACTTTTGGCTTAATCATTACTACAATCATCACTTCTACCAGTACATTCAGTATTGGAGGCGTCACCGGCCGCGCCTCCAAGATTGACTTCTTACAAATCTTCAACGCAGCAGGTTTCCAAGACTAGCGGGGGAGAGAGAATCCCAGGAAGACTCATCCGACTCATCCGTTACGTCTCAACGTTGGGACCCCTCGGCATCTCGACAGGTCCGCTCCCAATAGTCCGCGTAAAAAGTTTCTGTCCCCCCCCCCCCCCAAACATTTTCCTAATTTTGTGTACGGCTGGGCTTATCGATTGTGCCTCTTCTTAGTCTTAATAATTATATCTTTACTTGCTAATCGATTGTTTTTGCAAGATTAGCCTGAACATCAACTCGACTACGAGCGTGCTGACAAAACTGCTCGCACTTTTGGGCTTCAATAAACCTTCCAACCGTCTCGATCACTGGCTCTTCGCACACAAACGCACTAAATCATCATCGGTAATCTTATTCGTTTGTAATTATATCTTTTTTATGTACAGAAGATTCCCCGGGGGGAGGGGGCGCGTCGGTCTGGCTCTAGGTAGCACGTGGTAGCGCCATAAGGCGCTTCCGAGAGCCCTATGGCGCTACTGAGGCTCGCCGAACCTACGCTGCGCCATAGTGCGCTACTGCGCACATTCCAGCCAATCGGGTTTTTGTTGAGCACGGCAATTGATCAAGTACTGGCGGCACCTGAAGCCTGTGTAGGCTCAAAATCATTATTTGTATTTACTTTCATTGCTTTCCTTGGATGTCGTTGTAACGTCTTTCTTTATATATACATACGAGTGATATTTCGCGATCGGACTTTCTGGATCAACCGTACTTTCCCTTTTGGGTGGTTTTACTATATGAGCATATCCATAATATGTCTCATATGACTGACAGATGAAAATTAGATGAATTTAACCCCAGCGGATCTAACGATGATCATGAGGTCAGCCGTATCTCATAACCGCTTTTACGTGATCGTTAAGAACCGCCGGCGCTTCTTATCAATGATTAGATATCGAGATCTCATTAGATTTTCCAGGAATGCTGACGCTGTCGGCGAGTTTGTAGGCACTGGCTGTGCTTGCGGTTGTTGCACCGTAGTGTTCGTTCTTCCTGTCATCCCGCCTGTGATATTGACCAATGCACGTGTGACCGTGTTGGTAAGGCCGCGTCGGGTTGGGACCTTGACTTCGGTTGCGACGGCGGCGGGGGGAACGGTGTTGGCGAAAGAACCCGTGCAAGCAACCACGGTCTGGGAGTCCTCTTCTTCACAGGCGCTGTAAATAGACAAGTTAGTCCCCAGTGAATGAGAAATAAATAAGTTTCGGTAAAACGTTCACTCACCTACACCAGAATCGATGTCCTTCCGCCCAGGCCTTGCTCTGGCACTCTTTGCCGCAGTACTTGGCCTTGCGACACCGTCAGCACTTGGCAAACTCTCGAGGGAACTCTTCCGATCGCCCACATAACATGTTGCCGCACTGTCGAATTCCGCCTCGCTGATCGTCTTTTCGGCATGCGTTGCGCATGATTACGCCGGCCCAGTATTGTATTTCGTGGGGGAGCCGGGGGAGAGTGGTTTCGGAGGGGGAGGGACGGAAAGTGAATCGCTCGACCAGGGAGAAAACATTGGGCGACTGGGCAGCACTGGAGAGCGGTTGGGCCGAAGGTTTGGGCTCGTTACTCGCGTCGACGAGCGCACGGAGGGTCGCGGGAGTTTCGTAAAAGGCTTGTCAGACGTGTGGATATTTGCTAAGGTAAGCGAGTAGCTGGAGGCTGAACAAGACCTCCTCGTCGCCATACGGTCCAGGGTTGACAGGGGCGGACCGACGAGTTTCTTGCGCGGTTTGATCTATCTGAGCACCAAGGGTGGCAATGCCCGCTCGGGGCGTAGGCTCCGTACCAGGAGCGACCCGAGCCCTTGGAGTTCCGATGGCACCTAGAGCCCCGGGCGGAGCACCCATCGCCAAGTCGTCATTTTGTTCAAGTGCGACGACACCAACGCCGATACCCTCGCCCATCATATCCATCGCCATTGCACCGTCTCCATCTGCAGCGTCGACAATGCCAATCGTACGGCGCTCGCCTTGCTGAGCCGTTTGGTCGTCCCCATCAGCTTCGGTGTCATCCCCATCCGTATCTCGTTCTCGACGAGGCCTGCGCGTTATCGTCCCTCGTCTGCCCGTGGTTGTAACTTCTCGCGTGGATGTTTCGTCCGCATCGGACCAAGTTGGCCTTGCGAACGGTTGAGCGACCTGCCTCGGCCCGCCTTCATTATCCCAGATGGGCCTCCCGACGACGGTCCCGCTGCGATCGCGCCCAGGTACGACTACACTCCCAGTAGGCGTGCCCGAGCCAACAGGGGTGACATTGGCCGAGGCGTCGGATGATTGGGCCGTGTTGGGTGAGATGGCACGGCCCATAACGGGAGAGGTGGAGGCAATGGGGATGGGAGATGCAGTGCGGATATCGAATGAGTGCGCATGGGGGCCGCGAGGGGCTGCAAACGCACCCGAAGGACCGCTTGGTGCGGGGAGCGATGGGACTCCCACATAACCTCCATCCGAGTCATTGGACATGCTTCGTCCGATAGCGGGAGGTGGAGGAGTTGGTGAGGGGCCCATATTACTTGCACCGCTCATATCCTCGTCGGCTTCTTCCGAACTGGGCTTGGGGTATGTATTGGTTCGTACAGGGGGGAGGGCCGGAGGGGGATCAGTGGTGGTGGCGATGCGAGGTTGTGGTTGTGCAATCGCACGCGCCCGCAGGTTGTCAGATGAGGTTGCGTGCTTGAGGGCGCGGGGAAGATCGAGGGCGCGCTGGCGTTCGAGGGCTTCTTCTCGCCTGCGCACGTGGACTTCACGGGACTCTCGAGGAGCACCGGAACCAGTGGCCGATGGGCCTGCAATGTAAATTAGTAAGAGTTCGTAAGAGTTCAGGGGATGCATGACGAATCGCATCGTCGCGGGCAGTGAGACCGATATGCTTACCAATTGCGAATCCTTTGCCCTTGAGCCAGACGGCGAGGATGCAACTAACGACTCCGAGGCCACCAGCCTGGACAACGCCGCGTCGGATATGTTCTGAGCCGCGTACTCCAATATTGACTACGCACTGAAATGCGAGACTAAACGTGCGCGCGGCAAGGGGATCGATTTGATAGGGGAAGGGGGTGCCGGGTGTGGGGATATATGGGATGCTGCACGAACCAGCGGTAACAACAATAACATGCTTGGACACAACTAGCGCCAAGCTAACCGAACGGCCCCTCTTGCGAGGCAGCAAGCCCGGCAGTCACAGCAAAGTTACAATCCAACATCACTGAATGGTGGCCCTTGCCGAGGTTGCGATTTGCGGCATCAAGGCATTCGCGCATGGCCACGAATATGCTTTGGGGGTTTGGTTGGGTAACAGATTGTGTCTTGAAGCAAACAACAAAAAATTTGTTGTTGCTCTGTGCGGGCGCCGGTTTGGCGATGCCCCTCTTGATAGCAGCGGCAATGTTAGAGGCCCCGACCTCCGGGGCTTTGGCTGGCGCCCTGGCCGTGACATTGGCAAAGCTGGGGCGCGTTTGTGAGGGGTTTGCGGTTGCGGCGGGATTGGAGTTTGGTGTGGGTCTGGGTCTAGGCGTACTCGTTTGTGCAGTGTGTACCTGCGGCGATTTGCCTTCGAGCTTGTCTAGGCAAGACCTGATATTGTCCAGCTCCCCCATCTTGGATAAGATCGCCTGGAGCATGGTTTGAGTAGGGTCGGTGGTGGGCGCGAGTGCCAGTGCTGGTGGTGGGTTTGGGTTGCTTATCCTCTCGCCTGGTTTTGCGTTGGCCCCCCAGGTAATTTCGGTGGTTAAGGGGTTGGGTTGGTACGGGCCGTGCTCGGGTTTGTTCATGTATGTGTCTTCCTCTTCCTCTTCGTCTTGTTTCATCGGTGATTCTGGGCGGCTGGGTGCTGCTTGCGTGCAGTTGTATAACGCGTTTTCGGCGATTGTGGTGATTTGATTGCCAAGTTTTTCGATTTTTTGGATGAATGCGTTGGTACTGCTCGTCTCTTCCTCGGTATCGTCGTATAGTTGTCTGTTTTCGATGATGTTGGCGAAGGCTTTGTTAGTAATAGTATAGTACTTGATACATCGCTCGAGGGCTTCGTTGTCGGGGTAGCCTCCAGCCTTGAGGCGTTTGAACCAGTACAGCTCTTGGCTGCTGAAAACCCAGTCTGCCATGGCAGTGACTTGTCTCTCGGTGGGTCTCGTGCGGTTTCGGGTGGGGGTAGTGGATCCAGGCCTAGAAATGGCCTCCGTTTCATCTTGTGTGCTCCTAGGCAGGCTCGGGAATTTATCATTGTCCAACGTATATTCCGTGAGTTGCGCCAGCGCCGCGCCGGCATCTCTAACCTGTTCAGATTCTTGTGAGGAACTGATAACCAGTGTGATGCCGGCGTTTGCGACGACAGGGCTTCTCGGCGGGCTTGCGACAAGAGGAACTGTGGGGGGTGGGCTAAGGGTATAGTCCGAAATGCGGTCAGTTCTCTACGGGGCCCCTAAAAGCCCGGGAGCGCTCTGGAGTGCTCCGGTTTTAGGAACCTCCTCGTTAGGATCCGACAAATCCGGATTGCTCGGCGAGCTCTTGGGAGCACTCCGCGAGCCCTTCCGAGCGTCATACCAAACGCTCCGGAATGCTCGCCGACAAAAGCGAGTCCCGGAGCGCTCCCGAGATTTTCGGGGCCCCGTAGAGTTTCGGCTAGCGTGCTGGCGACTGCCTCTTGCGTGCCTCCACTAGGGATGGCAGAGAATAGGTTTTTGTATAAAGGCTTACGATTAGGGATGTTGGCTATTTTTCTGGGTTTTTTATCGGAGTCGTCTGAGGCGTAAATAGATATAGAGTTGTTTGAGTCGTTGTTTTTGGGTTTTTTGATAACTTTTCTAACAGTCGGGTATTCAGAAGCGATGTCGTGTTCGTGTATACCAGTTGAATCAGAAGTAGAGCAAGTAGAACGACGCAAAATGTTCGAAAAGCGAGAGCTAATGCCTTTGCCCTTGGGCTCAGGATTGTCAGTCATGGTCGTCATCGTCACGTGACACATAAGGCAAGCACCTCGGGCTGGCGTACCTGGTACGCCGTCAAAGGTAACTGCCAGTGAGTTGCATTATATTATAGTAGGAATATATTGCTTTCATCCCAATTAAGATAGTCATATAAAGACATACATATTCTATTTTCATCCAGGCTCCGGGGCAGCGTACTTGGTACGCCAGTATAGTCAAGAGCTCCAATTGGTATTTTCTTGTTGTATTTATTACTCTGTCAGAACAACTCCGTTTGATATACTTGAAAGCTCTACCATTATCTACTCCTCCTTGGCTATCGACTGATACAAGTTGTGGTGGGGCGTTCAATCGTTTAAGTATCAAATCCCCGGTTACGATTATCTAGATACTTCAATTCCACTTGCCAATTTATTATTCACATCTTTTGAAGGTCATAAGTTGCGGGAATAACAAACGCTTAAAATATAAATTACAGAGGAGCAGACATGATAACATATAAGTAACAGGTGGGTGCAAAAGCGTACACAGTACGCTGCACTCAGAGAACAAGCTGGTAGGGAAGAAGTAAAGAGCTGTGTTGGCACGTAGCGTACTAGGTATGCTGCATGCAGAAGAGTGGGCCCTTGTGACAAGAAAGACAGAGCTGTTTTGCCAAGCAGCGTACTGGGTGCGCTATGACCACAAGGAGCAGGCCTGCGTGACAAAATGGTGCCACCATGGTGCCAGGGCTGGCGTACTGGGTACGCTGCTTCTCAAAAGGAAGGCTGTGTGACAGCCTTACATAATTCCATAGCTCTGGTCCGTGGGCAGGCGTACTAGGTACGCCATGGGAAAAGCAGAGTGTAAACACAGTGGGGTGGGTGTACCAAGTATGCTATACACATACAAGCTGGCAGGTGGTAGGTGTGACCTTAGTCATGCAGCAAATCCTAACCAAAGTGAATGAACTGGGAACTGGGAGAGTTGGCCACTCACCAGTCTATCCTAGGTCCATCCTAGTGCTCATCCTAGTATCCTAGGATCCTAGGATGGTTAGGAGACAAATCCTAGGTGAGCTTAAAACTGGGAACTGGGAGAGTTGGCCACTCACCAGTCTATCCTAGGTCCATCCTAGTGCTCATCCTAGTATCCTAGGATCCTAGGATGGTTAGGAGACAAATCCTAGGTGAGCTTAAAACTGGGAACTGGGAGAGTTGGCCACTCACCAGTCTATCCTAGGTCCATCCTAGTGCTCATCCTAGTATCCTAGGATCCTAGGATGGTTAGGAGACAAATCCTAGGTGAGCTTAAAACCATCTAAGTCATGTCTCATGTAAGTTCAGTCACCTTTGTGATGAGGAAAGGGGGAATGTTATGCACTTGTGGCTTATGTAAGTCACCTAGGATGTGTTAGGATGCATCCTAAGTCACCTTAAAACCATCTAAGTCATGTCTCATGTAAGTTCAGTCACCTTTGTGATGAGGAAAGGGGGAATGTTATGCACTTGTGGCTTATGTAAGTCACCTAGGATGTGTTAGGATGCATCCTAAGTCACCTTAAAACCATCTAAGTCATGTCTCATGTAAGTTCAGTCACCTTTGTGATGAGGAAAGGGGGAATGTTATGCACTTGTGGCTTATGTAAGTCACCTAGGATGTGTTAGGATGCATCCTAAGTCACCTTAAAACCATCTAAGTCATGTCTCATGTAAGTTCAGTCACCTTTGTGATGAGGAAAGGGGGAATGTTATGCACTTGTGGCTTATGTAAGTCACCTAGGATGTGTTAGGATGCATCCTAAGTCACCTTAAAACCATCTAAGTCATGTCTCATGTAAGTTCAGTCACCTGTGTGATGAGGAAAGGGGGAATGTTATGCACTTGTGGCTTATGTAAGTCACCTAGGATGTGTTAGGATGCATCCTAAGTCACCTTAAAACCATCTAAGTCATGTCTCATGTAAGTTCAGTCACCTGTGTGATGAGGAAAGGGGGAATCTTGTGCACTTGTGGCTTATGTAAGTCACCTAGGATGTGTTAGGATGCATCCTAAGTCACCTTAAAAAACTCTCCCAGTTGGCAAAGGGGAAGAACAAAGGCACAAAGGTACGTCCAATGAGATTTATTATTGACTTTTATACTAATATACACCAGGAAATTTATCCGCCCGTCAGCTCGACGGTTGTCTCCAGCACGCCCCCTCGTCCCGCCGAAGTTGAAGAACCCGCCAGCGCAGAGGCCAATTTGGAGGAGGCTACGCAAGAGTACCCACCGACCGTTGCATCCATCACTCCGGCCCCAGCTGCGGCCCCACGTCTTGGTTCTGACGCACTTGAAGCTGGTACCCGCGAGCATGACAGCGACGAGGATATCCCAGTGCCTAAACCCGCCCAGAAGAGGGCCCGGCCCAGCCCCCCGCCAGCCGCTTCTCCCCCTGCTATCACCAACGACGAATCAGTTGACACGGGGAAGAAGCGCAAGACTCCACCTACCGACGAGCCTACCGCTGCCAATGGGAAGGGCAAGGGCGCAAACACTCAAAAAGCACCGCCAGCTAAGAAGGGTCGAAAAACCGCAACCCTGGCGGCGGTCGATGACGAGATGGTCGGACCAAGCGCAGCCGTCGAATCCCAAGCAGCACCAAAGGGTAAACGGGGGCGACAGGCGAAGCAAGAGTTGATCAATGCCACAGACGCATTGCTCAGGTAAGTCCTTTTTTTTCTTCTTTTTTCATTTCTCACACTAATAACCGTTTTGCTAGTGATACCCCGCCCGTCCCCGGAAGAAAGACGCGGAAATCTACCAAGGCTAACAAGCGTTGAGGGTACTTGGCCGCGCGTACAGCCTTGGCTCTCAATTCCCGTGCCCCCTCCAACTATCTCGACTCGTTTTCGCTCTCGCTCTCTTTTCTCGTTCCATTTCGGCTTTCAGCTCCGGTTTATCCCTTTTTATTCTCGCTTTTTACTATTTCGTTCGGTTTGCCTGTGTTTCTCCGCTATCCCTACTGTATTATTGTATCCCTTTGTATTCTCCTCTCTGGCGGACTTCATTCTCCACTCGCATTCGATCGCACCATCCATTGAACTTAACGGCTCGGACATTCTTCTTTTCGGACGATTTTATGCTTTTCTTTTGATCTTTCCCTTCGGAAGTTCCGGGGCCAGTCCACGGGGCACCCGGAGTTTAGGCTTGAACCACCTATTTTCATTATATTGTTTTCGTGGCAACTTTTGCAGTTTGCATGCGGAAGCCAGTGGTAAACCCCGGATCTTCCGGGGTTTGGGCACGGTTTCGGGTTTTATTTCGTGTTTTATGTTCGGAAGTTTCGGTAGTAGACTGCGGGACACTCGGTGTTTAAGTGCGGAACACATTGGAGTTCCGGAGCTGTATCGTGTATTATATGCGGAACAACCGCAAAAATGAATATTGTAATGTGAAGCTGAAACGTAGCGTGACCACGGAACAACCGTGTCTAAGGAGCGTAACAAAGTAACTACAAGAGAAAATTGTCCGCAGTTAAACCCCGGAAATGGTAACGATTCCGAAGGTTCGGAACAATATGAACTGGTCCGTACCCGGAGCCCGGAACTTCCGCACCTTACCCTCGTAACCTCCCGCAGGTAAAGTCCGGAACATTACCCCCGGAAGTTCCGGACTTTGGGGGGGCACAGTGTACCCTGAAGTTGTACAAAACAGCACCGGGGCTTAGACTTGCTGAGCACACACAAATCAGCTCTAAACACCACGTGTCCTATGTTCCAGCAAGGGGATTGGATATAATTGGCCCCTTTGTGGATTGCGCATAACCTCAGGTAAGTGTGGTCACCGCGGCTACCCAATTACCAAGACTTACATGGAATATCTTTTTCAGTCAAAATGACATGTATCCTGTGTGGTGCCCCTTATCCGCTTGACACTGGGATGTTGGTACTGAACCCTTCGACCGACTATCAACAATACTTCGAACCCACCCCTCAATTCCTAGCACCCAATACCGCCTACCTACGAGCAATTGCGTAAACTAGTGCGGTCAATTCATTTATTTGGCATATGTACATGTAGAACCCCCGTCCGCGCATAGGATCCAACAACATCAAGGGAAGTACGGGGGTGATATGAATCGAGAGTAAAGTACCGAACTACAAGGTAAGAATGTCATGAGGATGCCAAACTCGAATGTACCGGGGCCAGGGTGCGGAACAAGAGTGGGTGCGCAACGGGGGTGGGTTCGCAACTCAATCGTACAACGTCCCGAGGCGAAGGTGCGGAACCTGCTCGAAGGTGCGGAACAAGGGTATGGAACGAGAGAGGGTGCGGAACAACCACCACCAACTCCCGGGCAGAAGGTGCGGAACCGGCCGATGGGTGCGGAACACGAGTGCGGAGCGCAGCACCAGGTTGTTCAAGGTGCGGAACACCGGGCGTTGTTCCGGACCTCGGGGGGGGGGGGGGGGCACAGTGAGAGCGCTCCCGGATTTTTGGGGCCCCAGTAGAGAAGGGCATTTGCACAGCATCTGACGTCAATTTGGAGGATCAAAAGGAAACAAAATGCATATGTTGATTGGATAGATATGTAAATACGTATATGCCAAACAAGAAAATGCCCGTTCTGTAACTCACATATTGGTGACATTATGGCCAGCTACCTGCATTTTGGCCACTAACTGTTTGTAACAGGTATCCCGCATAACTGAAGCTATGTCCGCGCATTCTCAAGGTGACAAAAAGCTCTTCAAAAGGATAAGCATACACAGAGGCCCTCATTTTCTCATTGCGTAACTATAATACACAGGTTGCTTACGGCCAATCTGGTGGCACATTCATCGACCTATCAGGGAATGACAAGCGAAGTGTACGGTGTCCACGGTACCCAAGACTAGACTACCTGGAGCCCTAGCAAGTGTCCTCATTACTCCTTTCCAGCGGCGACGATTCTCGGTCACGGGACGCTTCAAAAGCTCTAGTTGTCCTTGAATGGAACGCAGTTCGCGCTGAAGTGTTTCTCGTTCTTCTATTATTTCCGCACGCTCTTGCGCCCTAGCCTCCTTTATCTCGAGTCGAAGAGCTTCAATCTCTTTCAGCTGCTCAGATATTTTCTTCGACATTTCATCCTCAAGAACTTGACCAGCTGCCGTATCCTTTAACTCTAACTCATCATCTACGATCTCCCGCTGGATTGACATGGGAGTTGCGACTCCCGCCAGCATTGGCGCGATGATAGCGCGCGCCTGAGCCTGGCTACCGTATTTTGGGAACGAGGCGACCCGTGCTTTTTTCTTTATGAGGTCGCCAAAGAATGTATCTGTATTGACTAGTTGCTTATGACGCTCTATTTCCTGGGCAGTTGGGGGCGTAGACCACATGTTTGTTACGATTGTAAGGTTTTGGAGAGAATCGGTGCCGCATAACTTTTTGAACATTCGTAAGTTTCTTGCTGCAGTTCCGGTAACTCTTGGCTGGGAAATGCTGTGCAAGAAAATGATCCCAGACAGTAGTTGTCCCTCCTCGTAGCTGAGCACTTGCGTAAGAAACGGTAACATGAATTTAAATACGGCTCCTTACCCCCCTGTTAGGAAATCAGTAATTCGCTGTAAAATTTCTGTGTCCTTCACGTTGGTGTCATCGAACCCGGGAGTGTCAATCAGTTGAACTAGATATCCATCTTGCTCATACTCTCCTGCCAGAGTCACATCTTGGGTGCATGAGAAAACATCATGCCCAACAGTAAGGTTTCCTCCGGATGCGTTATTGACGAACTGCGTATGCTCATCAGTCATATACCTACCAAGTACATCTCATACGGAGCGGTACAAGGAGATAACTTACCGTCGTCTTTCCCGCACCTGTGGCACCGAAAATGCTAGCCAAGACAGTTTGGATTAGCTTATGCGCTGGCAGGTGGAGGTATGAGCTTCGTACTCACGCAACTAGGCGTACTCTTGAGGGATTCATGTTATCGTGTGTGGGTACAGGCGCAGCTGTGATGTGTCAGTTGAACGATAAGATGTGGTAGGTTAGGCGAGTTTTATACCTGCACTTCTGGCGGTGCTAGTCCAAGTTAAGGTACCTCTTGAGAAACTGCGCCATCATGGTAATCAAAAACAGACGCTCATCTGTACTCGTGTTATCCCCCATGTCGCCCGATGGTGATGAGCTCGCCAACGTGCCAAAGGGGAGGCGGGCAAAGGGTGGTATATGTTACTTGCTCTTTTTCAAGTGTTCAATGTAAGCACATGATTACCGCATACCACTTCTGAAAGCTACCTGATAGGGCGGAGACTGGGATACTCAATAATTGAAAACAAACGACCGATGTAGGTGTGTGACTTCGGGGCACAAATCTACCTTGGTTGCAAATCTAGGAGTCAGATAAGATGTATTCTCAGGATAAAAAGTAGGTGGAATCGAGCTGTGGCTTGCAAATGGCGCAATGGATTGCCATTACATGTCTTTAGATCATTGAATCAATAAATACGATGACACGCAATGGCAATTCACGCACCATCTGCTGGCCCCTTGTTTCAATTCCGTAGCTACACCCAATGGTACCCACTAGTTCTTGCTCAATTTTTACGCATCACGTAACGTTATTCTACGAATCCTTAGCCGACGCATTTTTTTCTCAGTGTTATATAACTCAGAATGTAACAAAAATATTGCTAGCCAGCACTGGGCCTGGAAGCCAACTGTGATGCAATTGGTAGTTTTGAAGGGAATGCACGGGTGTTATGAGGGACACTGTGGTGTGACAAGATCTTGAAAATCAGTGTGTCAGTAAAATATATTGTTTTTCAGTATCATATGGCTTGAAAACTACAATATCAGTGTGCCTTCCTCAGCATGAATCAGACTAAGGAATAATTGATATCTAAAACTAGTATGTATTGACCTTGATTTCAGCTCAATTTCTACTTAAACACATGTACTTATTTTCAGTATTTTGACCTTGTACAGTGGGAGACGACGCTATTTTCTTGAGCCCACAATTCCAGCAACACCCTGCAGGCACATCTATCGGGTGTTTTCAGCTATTGCATCTATGATAGACCTTGTGCCGATCGCTGTTGTCTGGATCCAACAGCGGTTCCTGGCGACATATTGTAGTTCCCGATACCGACCGTGCCCGTGTTTCTACAGTAGGAAAAACGAGATCCCAGTTAGGGTGGCTCAGAATTATTGAGAAATCAATTTAACAGCACTTTGCTGGCTAACACAAATACTAGACACGATCTAAGCTGGATCAACACCCTCAGTAGCGCTGGGCTAGCCGGGTTGGCGCTCAACCAAAGCCGCCGGGGTTCTGGAGCGCTCGGGAGCACCCACATGCGGTCCGTAGGCTCGGGGAGCCTCTAGAGCGCCAGAAGGAACTTTGTCATTGCTGACAGACACCTAAAATGGTGTACTATGTCAGTTGCCTAAGCCGCTCCCGGTGCTCCCGAGCGCTCCCGAGCCCCGGCGGTTTTGGTTGAGCGCCCAGCGGCGAGGTAAACTAACAACGTGTTGGCCGAGTGAGAACATATGTATCGAGCCCATCACACATGTTAATTTAGGTCATCTGATACGGGCTGCACCATCGTTCATGCGCTGGGTGTACACATGTACATCTGAGCTGTGTAAACACGGTTAAAAGGCTCTGCTCATCCGCAACATTGATCAAGCGTCTATTAATGGGGGCCCAAAGGGCGCTAGAACGCGCGACCACCTGGCGACCGCGTGTTATTCAAGTACAACGGGAAACCCCGATATCAAACACATTGAACCCCGAAAATACGAAAAATCCGCATGACGTCCAAATTTGCCAGAAATTCGCACCTCGATGACCCACAGAAGTGAGTTGAGAACGCGGACTCATGTAAAAGCTGGTCGGATTTTGCGAACACTCCGCATATAACGCGCAATTCTTTAGGTTCAAAAAATATGAAAATTTGGGCTCCACCGTGAAAAGGAGTACCGTGAAGAAGAAATTGCGGCTCGAGAGGCAGCCTTGTTTGCTGAGATTGAAAGTGATAGGGGGCCGCGAGCCAATTATATCTAGCTTGAGCACTCAACTCAATAATCCGCGTACTTTAGGGCACTTCACAATGTTCGGCCTTCGGTTGAGATCTTCGTTCGGGGCCAACCTGGCTCGGAGTGTTCCGTAAGCCCTCCTGAACAGCGTGCGAGCACTTTGGAGGATCGAACTTGATCGTCCAAAGTGCCAACTCACCTTCATAACTAAATGAGCGCTACGGAGCCTTTAGGATCCCCATATAGTACTGTGTGGGCACCTGCCCTGAACTACCCCATCTCTGCTGGCTTTCATTTACACACCGATTTCATTCCGTGTCCCCGTGCTAAACGACATGGTTGCGTATCAATGAGTTGAGCCTAGTTTGAGCATAGCGTTGTATGAGTCTGCCATTGGGGGTGACCTGTGTGTCAATGGCGGTAACAGCTCATCAACACGCTGCAGGCGACAACGAAAAAGGGGTAACTTATATCACCACAGCGCCCTCTTACTGTGCCGATCTATATCCGAAGGAAGACCTCGTTCCAGCCCATGCGGTAAGCTCGCCGCTCATTTTACGGCACACATGTCCTTCTGCGACAGCTGAGATTGACAGATCAAGGTCTAGCTGTGGCCTCGAAGGCAAACGTTGTAGAATGAGCCCAATTCGAAGAGACTGACAAGGTCAGCTTGCAGCCCTTTGCCCACATACTCTTGCAATAAAGCCTTCGAACCTAGTCGCCATCCTTCATATCCATCTCCTTGCCTCACAGATCTGTTGAGCACTCTGAGTATAGAAGACAATTCCACGGCAATATTCTTGCATTCAAATCGATTAGATGGCTGCTGAGTGTCCATCCTCTCATTCGATCTCAACCCAATTTCCACCAACGGTTACAATGATTTCTGGTCCAGTATGCACCAGTGGAGTTGTGCCAGCTCCAGTGGGACCAAGCATGATGGATATGGATGCCACAGAGACCAGACCAAAGTCCACCTCCCTTCGCGTAGCGTAAGTGATATGCTTTGCCCACTAATCCTTTGGGATGGATGAATGGTTATTGCGAGCTCATAAATTGACATACTCCCCCCCCCCCCCTTATTTCAGTATCTTTGGGTCCACCGGAGCTGGAAAGACCACTGTGAGCTTAGCATCTCCTACGCGTGTATCTCAAATCTCATTTTTTCGCAGTTTGTCAACATTGCTTCAGGATCTAAGCTTCGCGTGGGACATGACCTGATGTCATGTACTCGGGATGTATCGCTCGCTGACACGTACCAATACAAAGGTCATGAAATTCAGCTGATCGATACTCCAGGATTCGATGACACCAACCTCCCTGACTCGGAGGTATTGAGGCGTATTGCTGACTTTCTGGCAGAAAGGTAAGTTTCAACCTGCTGTCTCATTACTACTACACGTATGAAGCACCTTGAGCGTAGTTACGAGAAAGAGGGGCCTCTATCTGGGGCCATATTTTTCCATAGCATTGAGAGTATTAGAGTGGGAGGAGCCGCGGCAAAGACCTGGCGGATCTTTCTTCAACTATGCGGGGAAGAGGCCTACAAAAACGCGCTATTTGTTACCAATCGCTGGACTGACCCCCCCTCAGGGGAGCATGTAAGGCGCGAGGCGCAGCTAAAGGATAGTCAATTGTTCGGAGAGGCCATCGGAAAAGGCATCAAAGTAGGGCGATATAGTGCTGGCGGGACCCAAGACGAGGCTCGTACCCTGATTGCGAGTTTATTTAATGCAAGACGGCTCCCATTCGCAATTCAGCGCGAGATGGTGGACGAGAAACTGCAACTCGGCCAAACGGCTGCCGGAAAGGTGGTAGCAGATAACCTGGCGGAACTGAAAGCGGAAAACGAACGGGAGCTAGCAGCTCTGAGAGAGGAATTGGAAGGATCGAACGTAGAAGACGCGGCGGAAATCAGGCTTGAGGAGGAAAATCTGAGGCGGCAGATCGTGGCACGGGAGGCTGAGTGGAACCAGCTAGTTAAACATAAGGAACACAACCCGGCATCACATCGTATCTTATCTGCACTGTCGGGTAAAAGGAGGGGGGATATAAATAGCCCTAGAGTAACTGAAGCAGGCGCGCGAGGAGGCAAGGGTTCGGACACTGGACCGCCTGTGACGGCTCGTGTTCAGAACTTAGGTTCCCATTCCCAAATGGTGGTCGTGGAGGTAATTGTTCGCAACGGAACATCCGTCGGCAATGCAACTCAGAAGCCCCGATGATTGCCCTGTGTACTGGAGCAGTTTACAATTTGTTTATGATGTTGCTGAAATGTATTACACTCTTCAAAATGTGCTTGAAGTAGGGAGATTGCATACCTTGAGAAGCTCTGCACATACCGTCGTGAGAGACAGCTGGCTGATCACAACTAACACAAGACTTTGGTTGGGATTGTAATTTCTGGGGTATGCATATATAAGCAGTCTACCTCTGAGCTACACCATATACCCCCAAGGTAGCAACTATTTGACCCCATCAATCCAACCCCGGGGGGGGGTGAAATCTATAGGGTAAATCAGACCTTAAGGGTTCCAAACACTGGCAAATTCCAGTCTCTGTACTAATTGGAACCCTGCTCCTGATGCTTTGGTAGGTGCAAGATCCAACCTCCTATATTGGACCCCCCATTTGACCCTTGTAGAGTCCAACAACAAGGTGTGGTTGCCTTAAGATAACAATGATGACCTATGTGCTTGTGCATATTGAATAGTTCATTCTTGATATTCCCTTGTGTGAGGTAACACTTGCTGTTTCTTGCTGATTTGGCACTGAGCCTGCTTGCAGGAGGTTGCTCAGCATATTTTGCATTTCCTCCTTCTGCTTGTCAGTGATGCTTGTGTAAAGGTCTTCATTGCCTATATGTTTGACAACCCAGTTCATGTACACCATGCCTACATATACAAGTGCCTTGCCTGGCATTGACTACCCCATACAGTAGACAGCTGTGGGGCAGAGATTGAGATAAAGACATACCTTTCTGTTTCCATTAAGAAGACATCTTCAATACAAAACCATGCCATGCAGTGGGATGTGCTGAGTGTAAAGCACTCTGAGCAGAATGCAATTTGAGGGTAAGATGCCAGGTGTCTAAGTTGAAACAAGACAATGCAGCACCAAGTAGTCAATTAACCCCCTTGCCAATAACATGTGATTCCCCATCAATTGATTTGTTACATTCACTCAGTTCCAAGTGACACTTCCAGGTCTTGAGCTCCTTTTCTCTATATAATTTCTTGTAATTCCTGGAGTGTCCTCCAGCAAATAGGTAGCTGGGGGTGCTGGATATGGGTGGTACTATTGATACTGTGATGCCTTTGTTTCAGAATATGTTTATTGTGTGTTTCAACCACACTGTAAGGTGGGCTGCTTGCTAGTGAGAATGGACACTCACACTTGTACTACTACAGGGGATGGTCAAGCTACATCAATGAACTATCTAGAGGCAACAAAGAGCACCTTAAGGCCACATCTACTAGGCTATTTACAACAGTAAAGGCTTAAGGCCTAAACTATTGTGAATACCAAGTTATTAAAGGGGGCTTGAGGTCCCAATATTCTCTGAAGATAGCAACTATCCCAAATTGTGGGGTGAAACTAAGACTTTTTGTTTTTGGGATGCCTTGTCCAGAATTCAATTTTTAGTAAACACTAAAGATCAGTATTCCATGTGGTGCTGCACAGTCTAAGATTTTGTCAAAGTACAGAATGCAATTTTGGTGGTTCTAGTACCAAAAAACAGACTTAACATATGCTTTGGTTGCTGTGGGTAATGTGTGGGTTCTATATGCAGTACAAGAGGGGAAGCCTAGTGGTGTGGGCCAGGCCACCCAAAACTGCAACCATCCAGATCAAAGGCTTGGGGTGGCAGAGAATTGCACATGGACAAGTATGCTACAAATAGATTTGTGATAATATGAGTAATACAAAAAGAAATAAAAATGTGAAGAAAAACCATGAAATATGCAGCAAAACATAAAGGGATGGTGGGAGGGTGCTGAAAAATGCAAGTACAGTCTGGGTCCCTGTGCTTGGTACACCATTCCAAGATTGCAGTATGGAATGGTGCTGGCTGACTTACACAATTGCAATCTCTCCCCTTGGTCAAGTACATTACAAATCAAATCAAAATATACACTGCAATTATGCAAAAAACATAACAAAATTGTCATAAACAGAGGAAAATATAACTATCTGTAGTTGAACCAGCTTGACTACTAAGCCATAGAGCCCTATTATTCCTCTGCTGACAACCCATGATTACACCTGCTGCCCCCCAAATTTGGGCTTGGGGCAGCATGCAACCACTTGTACTGGTCTGTTTGGCCATGACCAGAACAGTAGCCCTCCTAAGCCATTGCACTAGCTCTTGGGGCTTGAGTTAAACTTACTCTGCACTGATTGCTAATTATACATTGTATCTGTGTCGTGACCCAACTGTAAGGTTGGTCACACGCTAGTGGGTCAGGCGCTTGGGGCCGTAATACTACAAACAAAGCTATACGACTACTAACTAAGGCTTTACTAAGGTTACGTAAGGTAACTGTCCTACTGACTATCTACTGGCAAGGGGGGCTTAGCCCTGGAGGTGTGGTGAGTGCAATAAAGGGGTAAGCAACTGAACTACTTAAGGGCCGGCTACTCAGCTGGCTGGGGGTCCTCCTCAATGGTATGAGACAAGGTAAAATCGACTTGGGGTCTCCAAGCAATTTTCCTCTTGTATTTATACACAAGAGAACTATCTACAGGTGGTCAAAGCTTGTGAGAAAGGAAGTACAGATATGAAAAAGGAAGCGTGCTGCGGGCTGCGTAGAAGCGTGGATTTCTCCTAAGCGCCCTTGGCACGGCATCTCGGCGCGGCAGCTCGGCATAATAAGCGCCGAGATCACGTGATCAGAAAAACAAAGATATAGAGTCCGTAAAAAAAACTAAAAATAACAGAAAAATCGTGCGAATCCAATGGTATATGTAAGGAGGTTATAACATTGCCCCCCCCTTAAAGGCTCTTGGCGGAGTCACGAGCCTTTTTCATTCGCAACTTGTTGAAGCGTTGGATCTCCTCTTGACTGTTTTCCAAGAGCTCCTCAGGTTCCCAGGAATTGTCTTCCGGACCATAACCCTTCCATTTGATTAGATAGAACCATTTCCCTTGTTGCCGTTTGGAATCAATGATCTGTTCCACTTCGTATTCTTCTTCCCCTTCTATTGTTTCAGGAGGGGGTCGTTCTGGAAATGGTTGACTTGGGGATTCATGACTTTTAGAAAGCAACCCTACGTAGAACACATCATGGATTTTCAGCGTATCCGGGAGTTTTAATCGATAGGCGTGGCTGGAGATTTTTTCCGTGATCTCAAATGGTCCCAGTCGCTTGGGATCCAACTTGTTGGAATTTGTCCTGAGTTCCACGTTCTTCCCATCAAGCCAGACTTTTTCCCCTACAAGATACTCCGGTATTGTTCCCTGGTTTCTGGTCATCCGTTCCTTGCTTAACCTGAGGGCTGACTTGGCTTCTTTCCATTCGCGGGCTAGTGTGTTTGCTACCTCATCTGCCTCTGGTACGTTGGCTGGGACATTGGAGGGATTCATTACTGGATTCCTTCCATAGACTAGTTCAAAGGGGGTCTTTCCTGTAGACGCGTGTTTGGCATTGTTATACGCGTATTCTGCCAAAGGGAGCCAGGTGGCCCAGTCTGAATGGTCGGCTGCTACGTATGACCTTAGGTAGAACTCAATGAACTGGTTGACCCTTTCCGTCTGTCCGTCGGATTCTGGGTGGTAAGCGGAGGAAAAGGATGGTTTGATCCCCAGCCTTTGATAAAGTGCCCTGAGAAACTTGCCGGTGAACGTGGTTCCTTGGTCCGAGACGGTTCTGATTGGCAAACCATGGAGTTTCCAGACGTGCTTTACAAATAAATCCGCCAATCCCTTGGACGTGACCTTCTTGGACGTGGGAATGAAGTGACCAAACTTGGAGAATGAGTCGATAACCACAAGGATAGCATCGTGACCCTGGGACTTGGGAAACCCGGTGATGAAGTCGTACAATATGGTATGGAATGGGTAAGGGGGAACTTCCAAGGGTTTTAGGGCAATCACTGGGGCATGCGCACGTTGGTTGGCTTGACAAACTGGACAGCATTCAACCCATTCTTTTGCAGAAGACTTCATTCCCGGCCACCAGTAGTTCCTGCTGATGAGTTCAAGCGTCCTTTGTTGGCCTGGGTGACCTGCCAGGGGGGAGTCATGGAATTCCCTCAATAGTCGCTCTTTCAGAGGTTCTGAGTCCGGAACTACCAGTTTTCCGCGGTACCATAGCAAATCTTCTTCCCAATTGTAGTCCCTGTAGGCCTTTTGGATGGACGGAGGTGCAATATCCGCATCTTCCGTTAGGAATTGGATGATTGGCTTGATCGAGGGATCTTCTTTCAGTTTGGAACGAATTTCTGTGACGATTTCTAGTTCCTCTTCTGACGTGTTTGCAAAGACCTCTGCTGGTAGCATTACTTCTGGTTCCTGGGGGGTGTCCACGTAATCAGACCGTCTGGACAGGGCGTCCAGTTTCCCTGACTGTTTTCCTGGGCAATAATGGATTTCAAAATTAAAGTCGCTCAGGAATACGCGCCATCTGGCGTGCCGCCGGTTGAATGTTCTTGCCTGCATCCAGTACTCCAGGTTTCTATGATCCGTGAAAACCTGAATGGGTTTGTCCGTTGCTTCTAGAAATATCCGCCATTCTTCCAATGCCTTGATTATTGCCAGGAGCTCTTTATCATGAGTGTCGTAGTTGGCTTCTGCTCCTGAGAATGACTTAGACATGTAAGCTACTGGGTGTAAGCGGTTATCTTCTCCTCTTTGACTAAGGATTGCCCCCATAGCCACTCCTGATGCATCGGTTTCCAGGTAGTAGGGCAGATCCGGGTTGGAGTGAATAAGGACAGGTGACCAGGTGACAAGGGATTTCAACTCTTGGAACGCTTCTTCCTCAAGGTTTCCCCACGACCAGGGGGTTTCCTTTTTGGTAAGGTTGTGCAGGGGGCGTGCTACTGAACTGAAATTGGGAATGAAGCGGCGGAGGTAATTGACAAACCCGAGGAATGCCTGGACCTGTTTAACTGTCTTAGGGGTAGGCCATGACGTGACCGCATCAATCTTCTTTTGATCCATGGAAAAACCTGACGGGGAGATGACGATACCCAGATAATCCACTGTGGTGACATGGAAGTGGCACTTGGAGAGTTTACAGAATAATTGATTCTTCATCAGGCGTGATAAGACCTCCCTGACGTGAGTTGGGTGGTCCTTGGGGTCCTCTGAGAAAATCAAGATGTCGTCCAAATAAATAACCACTGTAACGTCAATGAGGTCTCGGAACAGGTCATTCATAAAGTGTTGGAATGCGGCAGGTGCGTTGGTAAGTCCGAATGGCATAACTAAGTACTCGAATAGGCCATATTTGGTTCTGAAGGCCGTCTTCCACTCATCTCCTTCCTTAATCCTGACGTTGTTATAACCCCACCAAAGGTCTAGCTTGGTAAAGATCTTGGCATGTCTGAGTTTGGCCATGAGGTCGTCCTGCCTTGGTAAGGGGTATACGTTCTTATGGGTTACGTCATTCAGCTTCCGGTAGTCAACAACTAATCTAAGGGATCCATCGGCCTTTTTGACAAACATCACTGGAGCGCCGGCAGAGGAGGTACTAGGGCGGATTTTGCCCGTGGCCAGTTCCTCATCAATATGCTGCTTCAGCGCTTTAGACTCCGCATCTGTCATACCGTATATGGGACCGGGAGATAGTTTAGCATCCGGGACAAGATCTATGGCAATGTCATATTCCCTATGTGGGGGAAGCACCTTGAATTCTTCTTTGCCAAAGACCTTGGCAAATTCATGGTATTGTTCCGGAAGATCCGCTAGGGGGTTTGAGTCTGCTTCCTCCTCAGAGGCAATCTGCACCTGTTCCGGGAACGTGATTGATCCCTGTTGCCAGTCAATGAGGGGAGCTTCTGCCGTTAGCCAAGTCATGCCTAAGATAGCCGGGGTGTTCCCAATGGGACAAACAAGGAAAGGAATGGAATGTGTATGGCCATTGGCCAAAACCGTGAGTTGGACCTGGTGCCAAATGCAACCAGTCTGGGAAATCGTACCATCTAACATTCTCACAACTCGTGGATTTTTGAGTTGGGTTTTTGGGATTTTTAACTTTTCTACAACGGAGGGGGAGATGAAGTTTGAGGTTGCTCCGGAGTCTATGAGTGTTCTGAGAGGTTCTGCCGGGGAGTTTTGGACGTATAGGTTGATAAATAATAATGGTTTTTTATTTGAGTCAAGGGCAAGAGAAACAAATTCAAAACTATCTACTAGAGTGTCCATTTTTTGGGTCGGGGGCTTGGCAGCAGTCCTCAACCTCAATCTTTTCCCGAATCAGATACCTCAGCAACCTTGGCCTCCTCCTTAATTGTGGCTTTCCAGCCGTTGGGGCATTGCTTGATGCCGTGGCCCTTTTGTCCGCATTTGACGCATAGCCCAGATGCGCGGCGGCGGTCCCTTTCTTCCGGTGTTACGTAATTAGGATCCTCTGATAAGCGGACCCTCTGAGTGGTGGTGGTGGAAGTGGTCGCGGCAACCGGGGCCTTGGTGGAAGCCTTTTTGGGGCGGTTCTCCTTGTTCTCCCAACGGATGTTGTCTATTTTGACCGAGGCAGCAAATATAGCCTCAAGGTCGTCGTTGGGGATATTGTCCTTGGTGGACAGGAGTTCCTTCACCTTCCAGTGAAGACCGCGCGTGAACTGGGCAATGAATGCCTCAGTGTTCCAGTCAAGCTCCGCCATGAGATTGCGGAACTCGGTTACATACTCAGCCGTGGTCGTGGACTGAGTTAGTGCGGCAATCTTCCTGGCGGCCGCCCTCTTGGCATCGGGATCTGCAAATGCCTCCTTGAATTTGGCCGTTAAGGCCGGGATGGTAGTGGGGGGATTCCCTTCTCCCTTGATAATGGTCCCAATGAGGGGGAGCGCCCAGTCGGCTGCCTTATCGGTCATGTGGTAGAGTATCCACACGACCATCTGCTCCTCCTCATCAAATTGATCCCTGTGTAGGGCCACCCAGAGGAGCATTCGGTCCAGCCATTGGGTGGCTTTGCGGCCCCTAGTATCGCCTTTGTAAGGGTCCGGGAGGTCCATTTTGGGCCGCTTGGTGCTGGATCCCGCGTCGAAGGGGGTGAGGGAGCTTAGGCTCCTAGGCGTTCCGCGAGGCTCTTTTTTGGGAGCTCGCCTGGGTTCTTCTTCCTCTTCTGAGTCGAAGCCTGTGCCCCTTGATGGGCGAAAGGGGGCCTTGAGTCCAGGTCTAACCGTTCCTGGAGTGTGGGTTTCCCCCCCCAAGTGGGTGGGAGGAGTGACAGGCCCAGTCGATGGGCCAGGCTTGGCTTGGGTGGCTCCTTGGTCCTTATCCCCGAGGAGGTCTGCGGTCTCCTTGCATATGGCCCTGAGTTCAGTGATTTGTTGGCTCTGGGCGCGGATTTGGTCCTGAAGGGACCCGACTGTGGCGGTGAGGGCTGTGATAGCCTCGAGGAGAGCGGCAGGGGACGGCTCTGGTTCCATCCTGGGCAAGTCTTGCGGAGCGGGAGATGTGCTGCGAGAGGCCGGTTGGGAGTGGGATGGAATGGAACGTTGAGAGGAGCGAGAGGAAGGACGGGAGTATGGGTGGGGAACGCCAGAGCGTGTGGATGGAATTGTGAAACGGCGTGGGGAGTAGTTGCCTGATACAGGACTTATGAGCGGTTTTTTGCGCAAGATGTTATTCGCTAACTCCTTGCGTCAAGCACCTAGCGTTGGACAATCCCTACAGCAAATCAGCAGATCTGGCGATCGTGATATGTGCGGGTTTTTTGCAAGCGGGTGTTTCAGCTGTCTAGGAGCGCTACTTGCAGAGTTCCGGCGAAACTTGTGGTATGCGGGTGATCAGAGCCTGTCAGCCTTATAGCAATTTGGTACTACGTGGGACCGACGCTAGTTTGATTATTAATAGCAAAAGGCGAGTCCGTTCACGTGATTTCCCTTGTGCTAGTACTGGAGGTCCTCTCGTTGTCAATCAAAGCCTACAAGCAAGTCAATTTTACAATGTCGTGACCCAACTGTAAGGTTGGTCACACGCTAGTGGGTCGGGCGCTTGGGGCCGTAATACTACAAACAAAGCTATACGACTACTAACTAAGGCTTTACTAAGGTTACGTAAGGTAACCGTCCTACTGACTATCTACTGGCAAGGGGGGCTTAGCCCTGGAGGTGTGGTGAGTGCGATAAAGGGGTAAGCGACTGAACTACTTAAGGGCCGGCTACTCAGCTGGCTGGGGGTCCTCCTCAATGGTATGAGACGAGGTAAAATCGACTTGGGGTCTCCAAGCAATTTTCCTCTTGTATTTATACACAAGAGAACTATCTACAGGTGGTCAAAGCTTGTGAGAAAGGAAGTACAGATATGAAAAAGGAAGCGTGCTGCGGGCTGCGTAGAAGCGTGGATTTCTCCTAAGCGCCCTTGGCACGGCATCTCGGCGCGGCAGCTCGGCATAATAAGCGCCGAGATCACGTGATCAGAAAAACAAAGATATAGAGTCCGTAAAAAAAACTAAAAATAACAGAAAAATCGTGCAAATCCAATGGTATATGTAAGGAGGTTATAACAATCTGCCTTGTATAGGCCTTTGTGTGATCTAGTACTGTATTGGGACCTCTTGTTGCTTACATCAAGTAGTACCAAGCCATTACACCTTTACTGCTAGCTGGTCTAGATTACTGAGAGTACAGCAGACTCACTTGGTTTAGTTACATTGTCAGTTGTTGTTGGTTATTACCTCATCTGACAAAGTCAGCTGTGATAATACATCCTTTTAACTTGTAACAACTGAAACATCAGCACTGTAACACCCTACCCTTGCCCTTGCCACTATGGTCCTTGTCTCTGTCCTTGCACTTGTCCTTGTCCTCATCCTCACCTTTGCCCTCCTTGCCCTCCATGCCCTCCTTGCCCTCCTTGCCTTTGTCTTCTTCCTTGTTCTTCTCTTCTCATTCTTTTCCCTTCTCAAGCACCTCATAGGTCACAAGCTGCCTCCAATCTAACTTCCCAACTCACCACAACAGCTGACCATGGGCACAATTCAGAGGGCAGATAGGCTGTGAGCACCCTTGGTTTTTCCTCTGCCAATTGGAAAATGCCTTGCTCCACATTGTATGATAAGGTTTGACTGGCTCTTGGAGGCCATATGCAAATTGCCATGTGTGTATGCATAACACATATTTATTCCTGAGTAGACATCTTGTTTTGTTCTGCACTGGCAACATTGATTCACTCACCCTTTTTGCCAGGCCTGGGCCCTCTCACATGTCATGTCTATGAGCCTGTGTTAAAGTAAATAACTAATCTCACAAGAGATATATACATGTATGCTCCATATCTCATACTATGTATTATCTCATCTCTGTTTGTATGGTACTGTTTACTCCCACAACAGTATCTCATCCCAAGTTATATTTAACACACATGCATCCTGCATTAAATAGATGGCCTTGTTTACACAGGATATTGTTGTACAAGAAGATCAGAGCTCAACAACTTAAAGCAAGACATAAATATATATAAGAAGTATATATATTTGCACCATATACTTCAACAGCCTGTCTATCTCCATCAGCACAAAATGTAAGTTGTCAAAGTTGACCCCCAGTAGCCTGACTGTATGATGTTCCAGGAGCACCCAGTCAAGGATGCCACAAGACACTTCATTTGCACCCTGTTATGGAACAGGATAAAATAGTAAAGAACTGCAAAGCAAACATGATTTAGCCTTCAAAATAGTGTAGACAGACTCTTGTAAAGTGCATAGAAAGATTCCTTGAATTCTTCTGTATTTTCTACTATTTTTAATCATGTAAATACTCAAGGTATTAAGGGAGAAACAGTCCCTTGAAGGAAAGACTTAATGTCCTGGATGTCTATAAGGATGCCAAGGGGGTTGGCGCTTGTGGTTGCAGTGTACAAATAAATAAGTTGCTTAAGGCAATGGGCTACCTAACTACAGCAGTGGCCAACTATACTACAGCATTGAGATTGCTTAAGGCAATGAGGAACTATCTAAGTACAGGGGTAGTTGCTTAAGCTGGTATCTAAGTAACTAAGTAAGTGTGTTTACTGGACCTATAGTCCTTGTACAAGGTGGGCATGCAACAAGAGGTAATCAACCTGGGTGTTACCATGGTTGGTTGGCCTCTTTATATATTACAGAGTGTGGACTAATAACAAATACATATATGCAAAACCATATCCAATAAGAACCCCACTCCAACTGCAGCCTTACTCATGACTACATGTCACTGACATGTCATGATGATGTCATTGGTGGAGGTGGCTACATGTGCTGAGTAAGCACAGATAGGGACATGGCTGGGCACTTAGCATATAAGGTAAGTGCCAAAGTCACATGATTTGAAAAGTTGTTTGTTTGTGTTTGTTTAAAGTTGAGAAAATTGGAATAAATTCCGTGGTATTGAATGTGTCTACAACACTTGATAACTGTTACACCCTCTTAACATATACCATTGGATTTGCCTGATTTTTCTGATAATTTTACTATTTTTTCCAAACCTGTTATCTTATGTTCTTCAATCACGTGATCTCAGCGCTTATTATGCCAAGATGCCATGCCAAGATGCCATGCCAAGATGCCATGCCAAGGGCGCTTAGGAGAAATCCATGCTTCTGCACAGCCTGCAGCACTCTTCTCTTTTCAAATAAGACTCTTCCATTCTCACACACATAGACCGCTTTGTAGATAGTTCTCTTGTTATAAATACAGCAGGGAAATTGCTTGGAAACCCCAAGTCAATTTTACCTTGTCTCACATTCACTGAGGAGGTTACCAGAAAGCCAGCTAAGTAGCTGACTGCCAGTAGTTCACACTGCTTATCCCACACCTTACTCATCACACCTCCAGGCCTCAGGCCCCCTTGCAGCTAGTAGTTAGTAGTAGGACACCCTAAGCATCATCAGATACTGTAGAATAGCCTAGTTAGTGATTTGCATTGTTTAGTACAGCCTTAAGCGCCCACCCACTAGCATGTACCCAACCTTACAGTTGGCATATGTTACAACCTCCTGATTGATACCATTGGAATCGGACGATTTTTCTATTATTTTTACTATTTTTTACGGACTCCATATCTGTTGTTTTTCGATCACGTGATCTCGGCGCTTATTATGCCAAGATGCCGCGCCGAGTTGCCATGCCAAGGGCGCTTAGGAGAAATCCATGCTTCTGTGCAGCCCGCAGCACGCTTCTCTTTTCACATGTAGGCTTCTATTCACACACGCACAGACCACATGTAATTAGTAGATTTGTCTATATATACAGCAGGGAAATTGCTTGGAGACCCCAAGTTGATTTTACCTTGTCTCATACCCATTGAGGAGGCACCAGCCAGCTAAGTAGCCAGCCCCCAGAAGTTCTGCTAACGCATCACCCCCCTTAAACTCACTCACCACACCTCCAGGCCTAAGGCCCCCTTGCACCAACAGTAGATAGTAGTTGTTGCCATAAGCAACTTAGTTAGTTAGTAGTAGCCTTAGATAAGTAGATTAGATAAGCATTGTCTGTATTAGTTATGGCCTTAAGCGCCTGCCACTAGCAAGTACCCACCTTACAGTGGTGTACAACAGCATGCAACAATAACTTAAGTTTAACTGGAAAACTGTTCTTAAGTAAGCACTCTGCTTTCCAGAAGCTACTAACCTGAGTAGCTAAGAGGAAGGTCTGGGCCTCACTAAGAGCACAGCTTGTTTCAGCCTTTTCCTAAAGTATCTTAGTGAGGGAAAGAATATTTTTAGAACTGGAGGCTAACTCTTATAAGGCACAGCTTTATGATACAGGCTCTCACTTAACACCTCATCTCTATTCATCTTGTCATGTATCTTACCCTACTGTATATAGTAATCACAGGCCTCCAAGGGTACACTGAGCAGCAAAAGTATTGCAGGTCAGGAGAGGTCAAAAGTTTATCTCCAGTGATGAGCATCCAATTAGTGAATCCCATCCAAATTTTACTGACACATGTAGCCATTGTAACACTATGCTGTAGCACAAAATCTCACAAATCCATCATGAACTAAGCTCACAACCCCACTTTTGCTATAATGCAACCTGCAAAACTTTTGCTGATTGTGTTGAGCATCTTCAAAATCTGCACATAACTGATTATGCAGTTCAGTATAAGTTCTGGTTTTTTGCACACACATTCTGAGTTATATGGCCCATTGCTGGACAGAGTATTAGCTTGTTTCACCCATTAGGGACTGTGTAACAGAACTGTCTTCTTAGGGCCAGTAAAAGAAACTCAAAATTGCAGTTACATTGAACTCAAGGCACGGTGTGGGCTGGAAATGCTTTGGGGTATCTCAGCTGGCTGCTGGTACCTAGTGAGGCTGTCTCCAAGACCATCCCATACCTGGGACTGGCAATATAAGGGATTGCAGTGGGTTAGGCTGTATGAGCTGAAAATTGAAATGCCACTCATAAGCTGGAATCCAAGCCAAATAACATAGAACTTCTAGGAGTAGTACACACAGGTCAAGGGTATGCCAAGATCAGTTATCTATGGCAGCAGTGATGTGTTCACAAAGATAGCATGCAGTATACACAATAATTGCAGCCAATGGGTGGGGTCTCAAATTGAACATGTTCTAACTCTGTGATTGTCAATTAGGGAAACAGCCAATTTTCCATCATAAGTTCTGTGTTAGAGACACCTTCTACTGTATGAGTTTCAACCTCCTCCAATCCACAATCACAGAGTTAGAACATGTTCAATTTGAGACCCCACCCATTGGCTGCAATTATTGTGTATACTGCATGCTATCTTTGTGAACACATCACTGCTGCCATAGATAACTGATCTTGGCATACCCTTGACCTGTGTGTACTACTCCTAGAAGTTCTATGTTATTTGGCTTGGATTCCAGCTTATGAGTGGCATTTCAATTTTCAGCTCATACAGCCTAACCCACTGCAATCCCTTATATTGCCAGTCCCAGGTATGGGATGGTCTTGGAGACAGCCTCACTAGGTACCAGCAGCCAGCTGAGATACCCCAAAGCATTTCCAGCCCACACCGTGCCTTGAGTTCAATGTAACTGCAATTTTGAGTTTCTTTTACTGGCCCTAAGAAGACAGTTCTGTTACACAGTCCCTAATGGGTGAAACAAGCTAATACTCTGTCCAGCAATGGGCCATATAACTCAGAATGTGTGTGCAAAAAACCAGAACTTATACTGAACTGCATAATCAGTTATGTGCAGATTTTGAAGATGCTCAACACAATCAGCAAAAGTTTTGCAGGTTGCATTATAGCAAAAGTGGGGTTGTGAGCTTAGTTCATGATGGATTTGTGAGATTTTGTGCTACAGCATAGTGTTACAATGGCTACATGTGTCAGTAAAATTTGGATGGGATTCACTAATTGGATGCTCATCACTGGAGATAAACTTTTGACCTCTCCTGACCTGCAATACTTTTGCTGCTCAGTGTACCCTTGGAGGCCTGTGATTACTATATACAGTAGGGTAAGATACATGACAAGATGAATAGAGATGAGGTGTTAAGTGAGAGCCTGTATCATAAAGCTGTGCCTTATAAGAGTTAGCCTCCAGTTCTAAAAATATTCTTTCCCTCACTAAGATACTTTAGGAAAAGGCTGAAACAAGCTGTGCTCTTAGTGAGGCCCAGACCTTCCTCTTAGCTACTCAGGTTAGTAGCTTCTGGAAAGCAGAGTGCTTACTTAAGAACAGTTTTCCAGTTAAACTTAAGTTATTGTTGCATGCTGTTGTACACCACTGTAAGGTGGGTACTTGCTAGTGGCAGGCGCTTAAGGCCATAACTAATACAGACAATGCTTATCTAATCTACTTATCTAAGGCTACTACTAACTAACTAAGTTGCTTATGGCAACAACTACTATCTACTGTTGGTGCAAGGGGGCCTTAGGCCTGGAGGTGTGGTGAGTGAGTTTAAGGGGGGTGATGCGTTAGCAGAACTTCTGGGGGCTGGCTACTTAGCTGGCTGGTGCCTCCTCAATGGGTATGAGACAAGGTAAAATCAACTTGGGGTCTCCAAGCAATTTCCCTGCTGTATATATAGACAAATCTACTAATTACATGTGGTCTGTGCGTGTGTGAATAGAAGCCTACATGTGAAAAGAGAAGCGTGCTGCGGGCTGCACAGAAGCATGGATTTCTCCTAAGCGCCCTTGGCATGGCAACTCGGCGCGGCATCTTGGCATAATAAGCGCCGAGATCACGTGATCGAAAAACAACAGATATGGAGTCCGTAAAAAATAGTAAAAATAATAGAAAAATCGTCCGATTCCAATGGTATCAATCAGGAGGTTGTAACATATGCCAACTGTAAGGTTGGGTACATGCTAGTGGGTGGGCGCTTAAGGCTGTACTAAACAATGCAAATCACTAACTAGGCTATTCTACAGTATCTGATGATGCTTAGGGTGTCCTACTACTAACTACTAGCTGCAAGGGGGCCTGAGGCCTGGAGGTGTGATGAGTAAGGTGTGGGATAAGCAGTGTGAACTACTGGCAGTCAGCTACTTAGCTGGCTTTCTGGTAACCTCCTCAGTGAATGTGAGACAAGGTAAAATTGACTTGGGGTTTCCAAGCAATTTCCCTGCTGTATTTATAACAAGAGAACTATCTACAAAGCGGTCTATGTGTGTGAGAATGGAAGAGTCTTATTTGAAAAGAGAAGAGTGCTGCAGGCTGTGCAGAAGCATGGATTTCTCCTAAGCGCCCTTGGCATGGCATCTTGGCATGGCATCTTGGCATGGCATCTTGGCATAATAAGCGCTGAGATCACGTGATTGAAGAACATAAGATAACAGGTTTGGAAAAAATAGTAAAATTATCAGAAAAATCAGGCAAATCCAATGGTATATGTTAAGAGGGTGTAACAGTTATCAAGTGTTGTAGACACATTCAATACCACGGAATTTATTCCAATTTTCTCAACTTTAAACAAACACAAACAAACAACTTTTCAAATCATGTGACTTTGGCACTTACCTTATATGCTAAGTGCCCAGCCATGTCCCTATCTGTGCTTACTCAGCACATGTAGCCACCTCCACCAATGACATCATCATGACATGTCAGTGACATGTAGTCATGAGTAAGGCTGCAGTTGGAGTGGGGTTCTTATTGGATATGGTTTTGCATATATGTATTTGTTATTAGTCCACACTCTGTAATATATAAAGAGGCCAACCAACCATGGTAACACCCAGGTTGATTACCTCTTGTTGCATGCCCACCTTGTACAAGGACTATAGGTCCAGTAAACACACTTACTTAGTTACTTAGATACCAGCTTAAGCAACTACCCCTGTACTTAGATAGTTCCTCATTGCCTTAAGCAATCTCAATGCTGTAGTATAGTTGGCCACTGCTGTAGTTAGGTAGCCCATTGCCTTAAGCAACTTATTTATTTGTACACTGCAACCACAAGCGCCAACCCCCTTGGCATCCTTATAGACATCCAGGACATTAAGTCTTTCCTTCAAGGGACTGTTTCTCCCTTAATACCTTGAGTATTTACATGATTAAAAATAGTAGAAAATACAGAAGAATTCAAGGAATCTTTCTATGCACTTTACAAGAGTCTGTCTACACTATTTTGAAGGCTAAATCATGTTTGCTTTGCAGTTCTTTACTATTTTATCCTGTTCCATAACAGGGTGCAAATGAAGTGTCTTGTGGCATCCTTGACTGGGTGCTCCTGGAACATCATACAGTCAGGCTACTGGGGGTCAACTTTGACAACTTACATTTTGTGCTGATGGAGATAGACAGGCTGTTGAAGTATATGGTGCAAATATATATACTTCTTATATATATTTATGTCTTGCTTTAAGTTGTTGAGCTCTGATCTTCTTGTACAACAATATCCTGTGTAAACAAGGCCATCTATTTAATGCAGGATGCATGTGTGTTAAATATAACTTGGGATGAGATACTGTTGTGGGAGTAAACAGTACCATACAAACAGAGATGAGATAATACATAGTATGAGATATGGAGCATACATGTATATATCTCTTGTGAGATTAGTTATTTACTTTAACACAGGCTCATAGACATGACATGTGAGAGGGCCCAGGCCTGGCAAAAAGGGTGAGTGAATCAATGTTGCCAGTGCAGAACAAAACAAGATGTCTACTCAGGAATAAATATGTGTTATGCATACACACATGGCAATTTGCATATGGCCTCCAAGAGCCAGTCAAACCTTATCATACAATGTGGAGCAAGGCATTTTCCAATTGGCAGAGGAAAAACCAAGGGTGCTCACAGCCTATCTGCCCTCTGAATTGTGCCCATGGTCAGCTGTTGTGGTGAGTTGGGAAGTTAGATTGGAGGCAGCTTGTGACCTATGAGGTGCTTGAGAAGGGAAAAGAATGAGAAGAGAAGAACAAGGAAGAAGACAAAGGCAAGGAGGGCAAGGAGGGCATGGAGGGCAAGGAGGGCAAAGGTGAGGATGAGGACAAGGACAAGTGCAAGGACAGAGACAAGGACCATAGTGGCAAGGGCAAGGGTAGGGTGTTACAGTGCTGATGTTTCAGTTGTTACAAGTTAAAAGGATGTATTATCACAGCTGACTTTGTCAGATGAGGTAATAACCAACAACAACTGACAATGTAACTAAACCAAGTGAGTCTGCTGTACTCTCAGTAATCTAGACCAGCTAGCAGTAAAGGTGTAATGGCTTGGTACTACTTGATGTAAGCAACAAGAGGTCCCAATACAGTACTAGATCACACAAAGGCCTATACAAGGCAGATACAATGTATAATTAGCAATCAGTGCAGAGTAAGTTTAACTCAAGCCCCAAGAGCTAGTGCAATGGCTTAGGAGGGCTACTGTTCTGGTCATGGCCAAACAGACCAGTACAAGTGGTTGCATGCTGCCCCAAGCCCAAATTTGGGGGGCAGCAGGTGTAATCATGGGTTGTCAGCAGAGGAATAATAGGGCTCTATGGCTTAGTAGTCAAGCTGGTTCAACTACAGATAGTTATATTTTCCTCTGTTTATGACAATTTTGTTATGTTTTTTGCATAATTGCAGTGTATATTTTGATTTGATTTGTAATGTACTTGACCAAGGGGAGAGATTGCAATTGTGTAAGTCAGCCAGCACCATTCCATACTGCAATCTTGGAATGGTGTACCAAGCACAGGGACCCAGACTGTACTTGCATTTTTCAGCACCCTCCCACCATCCCTTTATGTTTTGCTGCATATTTCATGGTTTTTCTTCACATTTTTATTTCTTTTTGTATTACTCATATTATCACAAATCTATTTGTAGCATACTTGTCCATGTGCAATTCTCTGCCACCCCAAGCCTTTGATCTGGATGGTTGCAGTTTTGGGTGGCCTGGCCCACACCACTAGGCTTCCCCTCTTGTACTGCATATAGAACCCACACATTACCCACAGCAACCAAAGCATATGTTAAGTCTGTTTTTTGGTACTAGAACCACCAAAATTGCATTCTGTACTTTGACAAAATCTTAGACTGTGCAGCACCACATGGAATACTGATCTTTAGTGTTTACTAAAAATTGAATTCTGGACAAGGCATCCCAAAAACAAAAAGTCTTAGTTTCACCCCACAATTTGGGATAGTTGCTATCTTCAGAGAATATTGGGACCTCAAGCCCCCTTTAATAACTTGGTATTCACAATAGTTTAGGCCTTAAGCCTTTACTGTTGTAAATAGCCTAGTAGATGTGGCCTTAAGGTGCTCTTTGTTGCCTCTAGATAGTTCATTGATGTAGCTTGACCATCCCCTGTAGTAGTACAAGTGTGAGTGTCCATTCTCACTAGCAAGCAGCCCACCTTACAGTGTGGTTGAAACACACAATAAACATATTCTGAAACAAAGGCATCACAGTATCAATAGTACCACCCATATCCAGCACCCCCAGCTACCTATTTGCTGGAGGACACTCCAGGAATTACAAGAAATTATATAGAGAAAAGGAGCTCAAGACCTGGAAGTGTCACTTGGAACTGAGTGAATGTAACAAATCAATTGATGGGGAATCACATGTTATTGGCAAGGGGGTTAATTGACTACTTGGTGCTGCATTGTCTTGTTTCAACTTAGACACCTGGCATCTTACCCTCAAATTGCATTCTGCTCAGAGTGCTTTACACTCAGCACATCCCACTGCATGGCATGGTTTTGTATTGAAGATGTCTTCTTAATGGAAACAGAAAGGTATGTCTTTATCTCAATCTCTGCCCCACAGCTGTCTACTGTATGGGGTAGTCAATGCCAGGCAAGGCACTTGTATATGTAGGCATGGTGTACATGAACTGGGTTGTCAAACATATAGGCAATGAAGACCTTTACACAAGCATCACTGACAAGCAGAAGGAGGAAATGCAAAATATGCTGAGCAACCTCCTGCAAGCAGGCTCAGTGCCAAATCAGCAAGAAACAGCAAGTGTTACCTCACACAAGGGAATATCAAGAATGAACTATTCAATATGCACAAGCACATAGGTCATCATTGTTATCTTAAGGCAACCACACCTTGTTGTTGGACTCTACAAGGGTCAAATGGGGGGTCCAATATAGGAGGTTGGATCTTGCACCTACCAAAGCATCAGGAGCAGGGTTCCAATTAGTACAGAGACTGGAATTTGCCAGTGTTTGGAACCCTTAAGGTCTGATTTACCCTATAGATTTCACCCCCCCCCGGGGTTGGATTGATGGGGTCAAATAGTTGCTACCTTGGGGGTATATGGTGTAGCTCAGAGGTAGACTGCTTATATATGCATACCCCAGAAATTACAATCCCAACCAAAGTCTTGTGTTAGTTGTGATCAGCCAGCTGTCTCTCACGACGGTATGTGCAGAGCTTCTCAAGGTATGCAATCTCCCTACTTCAAGCACATTTTGAAGAGTGTAATACATTTCAGCAACATCATAAACAAATTGTAAACTGCTCCAGTACACAGGGCAATCATCGGGGCTTCTGAGTTGCATTGCCGACGGATGTTCCGTTGCGAACAATTACCTCCACGACCACCATTTGGGAATGGGAACCTAAGTTCTGAACACGAGCCGTCACAGGCGGTCCAGTGTCCGAACCCTTGCCTCCTCGCGCGCCTGCTTCAGTTACTCTAGGGCTATTTATATCCCCCCTCCTTTTACCCGACAGTGCAGATAAGATACGATGTGATGCCGGGTTGTGTTCCTTATGTTTAACTAGCTGGTTCCACTCAGCCTCCCGTGCCACGATCTGCCGCCTCAGATTTTCCTCCTCAAGCCTGATTTCCGCCGCGTCTTCTACGTTCGATCCTTCCAATTCCTCTCTCAGAGCTGCTAGCTCCCGTTCGTTTTCCGCTTTCAGTTCCGCCAGGTTATCTGCTACCACCTTTCCGGCAGCCGTTTGGCCGAGTTGCAGTTTCTCGTCCACCATCTCGCGCTGAATTGCGAATGGGAGCCGTCTTGCATTAAATAAACTCGCAATCAGGGTACGAGCCTCGTCTTGGGTCCCGCCAGCACTATATCGCCCTACTTTGATGCCTTTTCCGATGGCCTCTCCGAACAATTGACTATCCTTTAGCTGCGCCTCGCGCCTTACATGCTCCCCTGAGGGGGGGTCAGTCCAGCGATTGGTAACAAATAGCGCGTTTTTGTAGGCCTCTTCCCCGCATAGTTGAAGAAAGATCCGCCAGGTCTTTGCCGCGGCTCCTCCCACTCTAATACTCTCAATGCTATGGAAAAATATGGCCCCAGATAGAGGCCCCTCTTTCTCGTAACTACGCTCAAGGTGCTTCATACGTGTAGTAGTAATGAGACAGCAGGTTGAAACTTACCTTTCTGCCAGAAAGTCAGCAATACGCCTCAATACCTCCGAGTCAGGGAGGTTGGTGTCATCGAATCCTGGAGTATCGATCAGCTGAATTTCATGACCTTTGTATTGGTACGTGTCAGCGAGCGATACATCCCGAGTACATGACATCAGGTCATGTCCCACGCGAAGCTTAGATCCTGAAGCAATGTTGACAAACTGCGAAAAAATGAGATTTGAGATACACGCGTAGGAGATGCTAAGCTCACAGTGGTCTTTCCAGCTCCGGTGGACCCAAAGATACTGAAATAAGGGGGGGGGGGGGGAGTATGTCAATTTATGAGCTCGCAATAACCATTCATCCATCCCAAAGGATTAGTGGGCAAAGCATATCACTTACGCTACGCGAAGGGAGGTGGACTTTGGTCTGGTCTCTGTGGCATCCATATCCATCATGCTTGGTCCCACTGGAGCTGGCACAACTCCACTGGTGCATACTGGACCAGAAATCATTGTAACCGTTGGTGGAAATTGGGTTGAGATCGAATGAGAGGATGGACACTCAGCAGCCATCTAATCGATTTGAATGCAAGAATATTGCCGTGGAATTGTCTTCTATACTCAGAGTGCTCAACAGATCTGTGAGGCAAGGAGATGGATATGAAGGATGGCGACTAGGTTCGAAGGCTTTATTGCAAGAGTATGTGGGCAAAGGGCTGCAAGCTGACCTTGTCAGTCTCTTCGAATTGGGCTCATTCTACAACGTTTGCCTTCGAGGCCACAGCTAGACCTTGATCTGTCAATCTCAGCTGTCGCAGAAGGACATGTGTGCCGTAAAATGAGCGGCGAGCTTACCGCATGGGCTGGAACGAGGTCTTCCTTCGGATATAGATCGGCACAGTAAGAGGGCGCTGTGGTGATATAAGTTACCCCTTTTTCGTTGTCGCCTGCAGCGTGTTGATGAGCTGTTACCGCCATTGACACACAGGTCACCCCCAATGGCAGACTCATACAACGCTATGCTCAAACTAGGCTCAACTCATTGATACGCAACCATGTCGTTTAGCACGGGGACACGGAATGAAATCGGTGTGTAAATGAAAGCCAGCAGAGATGGGGTAGTTCAGGGCAGGTGCCCACACAGTACTATATGGGGATCCTAAAGGCTCCGTAGCGCTCATTTAGTTATGAAGGTGAGTTGGCACTTTGGACGATCAAGTTCGATCCTCCAAAGTGCTCGCACGCTGTTCAGGAGGGCTTACGGAACACTCCGAGCCAGGTTGGCCCCGAACGAAGATCTCAACCGAAGGCCGAACATTGTGAAGTGCCCTAAAGTACGCGGATTATTGAGTTGAGTGCTCAAGCTAGATATAATTGGCTCGCGGCCCCCTATCACTTTCAATCTCAGCAAACAAGGCTGCCTCTCGAGCCGCAATTTCTTCTTCACGGTACTCCTTTTCACGGTGGAGCCCAAATTTTCATATTTTTTGAACCTAAAGAATTGCGCGTTATATGCGGAGTGTTCGCAAAATCCGACCAGCTTTTACATGAGTCCGCGTTCTCAACTCACTTCTGTGGGTCATCGAGGTGCGAATTTCTGGCAAATTTGGACGTCATGCGGATTTTTCGTATTTTCGGGGTTCAATGTGTTTGATATCGGGGTTTCCCGTTGTACTTGAATAACACGCGGTCGCCAGGTGGTCGCGCGTTCTAGCGCCCTTTGGGCCCCCATTAATAGACGCTTGATCAATGTTGCGGATGAGCAGAGCCTTTTAACCGTGTTTACACAGCTCAGATGTACATGTGTACACCCAGCGCATGAACGATGGTGCAGCCCGTATCAGATGACCTAAATTAACATGTGTGATGGGCTCGATACATATGTTCTCACTCGGCCAACACGTTGTTAGTTTACCTCGCCGCTGGGCGCTCAACCAAAACCGCCGGGGCTCGGGAGCGCTCGGGAGCACCGGGAGCGGCTTAGGCAACTGACATAGTACACCATTTTAGGTGTCTGTCAGCAATGACAAAGTTCCTTCTGGCGCTCTAGAGGCTCCCCGAGCCTACGGACCGCATGTGGGTGCTCCCGAGCGCTCCAGAACCCCGGCGGCTTTGGTTGAGCGCCAACCCGGCTAGCCCAGCGCTACTGAGGGTGTTGATCCAGCTTAGATCGTGTCTAGTATTTGTGTTAGCCAGCAAAGTGCTGTTAAATTGATTTCTCAATAATTCTGAGCCACCCTAACTGGGATCTCGTTTTTCCTACTGTAGAAACACGGGCACGGTCGGTATCGGGAACTACAATATGTCGCCAGGAACCGCTGTTGGATCCAGACAACAGCGATCGGCACAAGGTCTATCATAGATGCAATAGCTGAAAACACCCGATAGATGTGCCTGCAGGGTGTTGCTGGAATTGTGGGCTCAAGAAAATAGCGTCGTCTCCCACTGTACAAGGTCAAAATACTGAAAATAAGTACATGTGTTTAAGTAGAAATTGAGCTGAAATCAAGGTCAATACATACTAGTTTTAGATATCAATTATTCCTTAGTCTGATTCATGCTGAGGAAGGCACACTGATATTGTAGTTTTCAAGCCATATGATACTGAAAAACAATATATTTTACTGACACACTGATTTTCAAGATCTTGTCACACCACAGTGTCCCTCATAACACCCGTGCATTCCCTTCAAAACTACCAATTGCATCACAGTTGGCTTCCAGGCCCAGTGCTGGCTAGCAATATTTTTGTTACATTCTGAGTTATATAACACTGAGAAAAAAATGCGTCGGCTAAGGATTCGTAGAATAACGTTACGTGATGCGTAAAAATTGAGCAAGAACTAGTGGGTACCATTGGGTGTAGCTACGGAATTGAAACAAGGGGCCAGCAGATGGTGCGTGAATTGCCATTGCGTGTCATCGTATTTATTGATTCAATGATCTAAAGACATGTAATGGCAATCCATTGCGCCATTTGCAAGCCACAGCTCGATTCCACCTACTTTTTATCCTGAGAATACATCTTATCTGACTCCTAGATTTGCAACCAAGGTAGATTTGTGCCCCGAAGTCACACACCTACATCGGTCGTTTGTTTTCAATTATTGAGTATCCCAGTCTCCGCCCTATCAGGTAGCTTTCAGAAGTGGTATGCGGTAATCATGTGCTTACATTGAACACTTGAAAAAGAGCAAGTAACATATACCACCCTTTGCCCGCCTCCCCTTTGGCACGTTGGCGAGCTCATCACCATCGGGCGACATGGGGGATAACACGAGTACAGATGAGCGTCTGTTTTTGATTACCATGATGGCGCAGTTTCTCAAGAGGTACCTTAACTTGGACTAGCACCGCCAGAAGTGCAGGTATAAAACTCGCCTAACCTACCACATCTTATCGTTCAACTGACACATCACAGCTGCGCCTGTACCCACACACGATAACATGAATCCCTCAAGAGTACGCCTAGTTGCGTGAGTACGAAGCTCATACCTCCACCTGCCAGCGCATAAGCTAATCCAAACTGTCTTGGCTAGCATTTTCGGTGCCACAGGTGCGGGAAAGACGACGGTAAGTTATCTCCTTGTACCGCTCCGTATGAGATGTACTTGGTAGGTATATGACTGATGAGCATACGCAGTTCGTCAATAACGCATCCGGAGGAAACCTTACTGTTGGGCATGATGTTTTCTCATGCACCCAAGATGTGACTCTGGCAGGAGAGTATGAGCAAGATGGATATCTAGTTCAACTGATTGACACTCCCGGGTTCGATGACACCAACGTGAAGGACACAGAAATTTTACAGCGAATTACTGATTTCCTAACAGGGGGGTAAGGAGCCGTATTTAAATTCATGTTACCGTTTCTTACGCAAGTGCTCAGCTACGAGGAGGGACAACTACTGTCTGGGATCATTTTCTTGCACAGCATTTCCCAGCCAAGAGTTACCGGAACTGCAGCAAGAAACTTACGAATGTTCAAAAAGTTATGCGGCACCGATTCTCTCCAAAACCTTACAATCGTAACAAACATGTGGTCTACGCCCCCAACTGCCCAGGAAATAGAGCGTCATAAGCAACTAGTCAATACAGATACATTCTTTGGCGACCTCATAAAGAAAAAAGCACGGGTCGCCTCGTTCCCAAAATACGGTAGCCAGGCTCAGGCGCGCGCTATCATCGCGCCAATGCTGGCGGGAGTCGCAACTCCCATGTCAATCCAGCGGGAGATCGTAGATGATGAGTTAGAGTTAAAGGATACGGCAGCTGGTCAAGTTCTTGAGGATGAAATGTCGAAGAAAATATCTGAGCAGCTGAAAGAGATTGAAGCTCTTCGACTCGAGATAAAGGAGGCTAGGGCGCAAGAGCGTGCGGAAATAATAGAAGAACGAGAAACACTTCAGCGCGAACTGCGTTCCATTCAAGGACAACTAGAGCTTTTGAAGCGTCCCGTGACCGAGAATCGTCGCCGCTGGAAAGGAGTAATGAGGACACTTGCTAGGGCTCCAGGTAGTCTAGTCTTGGGTACCGTGGACACCGTACACTTCGCTTGTCATTCCCTGATAGGTCGATGAATGTGCCACCAGATTGGCCGTAAGCAACCTGTGTATTATAGTTACGCAATGAGAAAATGAGGGCCTCTGTGTATGCTTATCCTTTTGAAGAGCTTTTTGTCACCTTGAGAATGCGCGGACATAGCTTCAGTTATGCGGGATACCTGTTACAAACAGTTAGTGGCCAAAATGCAGGTAGCTGGCCATAATGTCACCAATATGTGAGTTACAGAACGGGCATTTTCTTGTTTGGCATATACGTATTTACATATCTATCCAATCAACATATGCATTTTGTTTCCTTTTGATCCTCCAAATTGACGTCAGATGCTGTGCAAATGCCCTTCTCTACTGGGGCCCCAAAAATCCGGGAGCGCTCTTGTCAGATGTCTAACACCTGCACGGGACGTCTCAGTACGGTGGGAGACGAGCGTGCATATATACGGATGTATGTAGTGTACATGAATAGAGACATACCTGCACGGGACGTCTCAGTACGGTGGGAGACGAGCGTGCAGGAACAAGGTAGTCGACATAAGAATATATAGATCCCCTGAATGGAATAGGGGTAAAGAGCCTCGACCGTCGAGGACCACACGATCACGTGACGGCGCTGGCGCGCCGCACATCTAACACTCCCCCTGGTCCGAGACGTACATAGAGAGAAAGAGAGAGAGAAAGGATAAAACAATAAAGCGGAAAAAAATTTAAAAAAAGGAATCAGAAAGTTCAATCATAAGCATATAGAATCATAATAAAAGTAACATCACGGAGCGTGAGTCGAGTTGTTTAGCATATACCCGCGCGAGTACGACAGTGATGGAAAACATCCTTCGAAGTCGGTTTGGTAAGGAAGTCGGCTAGTTGGTCTCGCGAGGGAATATGGTATATTTTGTATTCCCCTTGAGCCACCTGGTCCCGTACGTAGTGGTATCGAATCGCAATGTGTTTGGCCATCTGATGAGACTCTGGGTTCAAAGTGATAGCTATCGCGGCCTGATTGTCACAGAAAAGCGGAGTCGGGGGTGGTTGTTCTTCCCCTGATAATCCGTCCAACTCCCCCAGCCAACTTTGAACCCAGTATCCCTCCCTGCATGCCATAGACATTGCAACAAACTCAGCTTCCATAGTTGATTGGGCAACAACACTCTGGAGTTTGCTGCTCCAACTGATAAGTCCCCCGCATAGAGTTACCGCCCACCCAGTGGTCGATTTGTAAGTATCTGGACACATTCCCCAGTCCGCGTCCAAGTATATAGAGAGTTCTTTGGATCCAGTGCGTGAGTATGATACCCCAAGGGTTGAAGTGTGTCGTAGATACCAAAGAATACCAAGCAAGGCTTCCCAGTGGGCTGGTCCTGGATTAGCACTGAAGCGCAATAGTGTGCAGACAGCATATGCAACATTGGGTCGTGTTTGACAGCATATAAATAGAAGAGCACCAACCAGAGCCAGGTAAGGGAACTTCTTCATGCGTGTTTTCTCCTCTTCTGTTGACAGGCATTGAGACTTTGAAAACTTTTTGCAAGGAGGAAGTGGGAGCAATAGTGGGGGAAGGTTGTAGACACCATACTGTCGAGCCAGGTCTTTGATGTAGCGGTTCTGTGTGATTAAAGCCGTTCCTGCTTTAGGGTCTTGTGTAATTTCTAGCCCTAAAATCTCTTTTGCGCGGCCTAAGTTCTTTAGTTCATATTTTGCGTTAAGTTCAGCGCAGAACAAGTCCCAAACTGCGTTGTTGGAAGTGGCACCGGTGAGGTTGTCAACATGCACAGCTAGAATAATCAGACCAGTATTGTTGCGTTGTTGCATAAAGACGCAGTTATTGGAGTTGAAACAGACAAACCCTAGCTCTATAAGTGCCAAAGATAAACACTTGTACCAGACTTGACCTGCTTGCTTAAGTCCATAGAGTGACTTCACTAGTTTGAGGTACAAGCCCTGGTGCTCTGGGGGAGCAATCCATCCGTCCGGTTGCTCCATGTATATTTCTTCCTCAAGAAGTCCGTTGAGGAAAGCCGCTGTGAAATCAGCTGCAAATAATGTGAGGCCGTCGCGGACAGATATAGCCACTACTAATTGTAGGGAGGCGGAGCAGGCTACTGGGGAAAACGTTTTGTTGTAGTCCCGACCAAGACGTTGAGCACATCCTTTGATTACTAGGCAAGCTTTGTACGTGCCGTCAACTTTTATTGCAAAGACAAGCATGCCTTTCAGAGCTTTGCTGCCGGGTGGGAGGTCTGGGCTGTAGGTAAATGTGCCCTTGCTCAGAAGGGTGTTGAACTCCTTTGCAATAGCGGCCATCCACAAGTGTTTATCAGGACCTTGAATTGCCTTGTTATATGAGTGTGGGACTGTTACGGGCTTGGGCCTTGCGGTAAATGCGGCTACGCGTGGGGCATAGTTGGGATTTGGTCTACGTTCTTGAGTACCTTGACAAGGTTCTTGTTGGGGCGGCTGGACACCTGGTTCTTCCTCTAGCCTTTCCTCTTCATCATGTAGGCCTTCTATGTCTCCTTGCTCCCCCTGATCTTGACTGTTCAAACCAGGAGCATCAAAGTTGTTGTCAAGATCAATAACTCAGGGCGTAGGAGAGGAAACACTCAAGCTGGATTCTGAGCTGACGTCATCTGTAGGTAGTATACCAAATGCCTGCCAAATGTTGGAATCCAAGGGCGGTGGTACGGGTGGGAGGGGGCTTTGGTTGCAGTTTTGTTCAACACATACCACATGGCGGGAGTTGCAAAATCTCAGAGTTTTTGGGTCCCAACATCTGTAGCCAGACCCCGTATATCCCGTGAAGACACATTTTGCAGCTGTTGGGCCAGTTTTGGTACGCTGAGATTCCAGGAGTATAAGCACATAAGCATCACATCCAAAAGAACGGAGATGAGATACGTCTGGGGTGCGGCCAGTCCATTTTGTGTATGGGATGGACCCCCCAAGAGCTGAGTTTGGACAAAAGTTGAGGGTGTATGCAGCAAATAAGACTGCTTTGCCCCAGAAGCGGGGGGCTAGGCCCAATTCTTGTAGCACGGCTCATACAATACCCATCACATCCCAATTCTTGCATTCAATACGTCCGTTTTGTTTGGGAGTATAGGGTGACAACGTTTGATTCACAGTTCCAGTATTGCGTAGAAAACATTCAAAAGTATCTGACATAAACTCCCCCCCTCTGTCCAACATTAAACACTTTATCCTCCACCCTGAGGACCGCTCTGCCCAAGCCTTAAACTCCTTGTACCGCTCCAACGCTTCCAACTTCTTCTTGAGCAAGTACGCGTGAAAATAACCAGTACAATCATTGCAGAACAAGATGAAGTACCTGTACCCCCCTATGGCTTCAATATCCATAGGGCCGCATATGTCAGTATGCACTAGGTCAAGTGGTACGTTGGAACGGGCGGTTTGTGGGGAGAAGGGGAGCTTGTGGCCTTTTGCCAATAGGCAGGGCTCGCAAGGATTGGATTGGTGGAGGCGGTTGGACATGGAGAAGTTGCTCACCAACTTCTTCTTGGCCAGAGCATGTAAGTCATTTCCATTCAGGTGGCCAAACCATGCATGGGCAACGTGAGGATCAAGTGCCGTGGTTGATTTTCCAGCTAGGAAAGCAGTGAGCGCAAGAACAGGAGTGCGGAGCGTTGGGTGCAGGGCGGTGCATAAGCTGATTGCATAGAGTCCTCCAATGGACTCATTTGCCTTAGCAATAAAAACAATCCCCTTTTTGTTCCAAACTTTGCATTGGTTCCCACGGAATACGGCGTGGAGAGCTGGTTTGGAGTTGCAGGTGAGTTGTCTTATGGAAATGAGGGTGCATGCAAGGTCCAGGACGTGTAGAGTATGACAAAATATGATGCATTTGCGTTCTCCAGACAATCCATTGATCCAGACTTGGAAGTCCCCTTCTCCTATAGCCATAATGAACCTATTGTCACCCAGGTATACTTGTTTAGGCTTGGTTAAGGTCCAATAATTAATGAAAAAGGCCTGTTCAGCTGCGCAATGGCGAGACGCGCCTGAGTTGATAGCTGCGTAATTTGAAGGCACTTTCCCGCCGCCTGCCTTGAGTATCAGTCCCCCAGAGATGTCTTGTGTGACGCAATCCAAGCAGACATTGTTGGATAGGACTGATGTGGACACACAAAGGATTGTCACTTTTGCGTGTGTGTTGTACCCCAAGGAATTGTTGTTTGTAGACGTAGAACAAGTATCTAGAGCAGCGAGTCTTGCTTGGATTTGTGCAAGTTGGGCTGCAAGGTCAGACGTTCCTTTGTTGGGCTTGTTTCCTCCAGCCCAAGACTCCTTGCGCTTGCAAGCCTGCTCCTGTTGTTGGGTCCTCTCCTCTGGCAATAGTGTTGGGCAGTCCCAAGCGTAGTGTCCTGGGTTCTTGCATACATAACAATTGCAGGAAGACAAGGGGTTGGGGTTGGTTGTGGCTTGTTTGGCGGTGAAAGTCTCTTTGTTTGTACACACAGCTTGTAGTTGCTCCCAAGTAGTAGATAGCAACTGGTACCAGTGTTCAGGGTTTTTGGCGTTCATACCCTCCTGGAGGGTCAAGATCTGTGCCTGCAGAGATAGGGGCATTGCTAAGGCTAGCCGAGCGCAAGTTTTGGCATTGGACAGGGGTTGTCCGGCGCGCTTCAGGTCAAGAACAAGTCCGCTGAACTTTGCAAGAAAATTGCTAAGAGGGATTGATCCGTTGTTGGAAAACCTCAGTGTAGCAAGTTTTGTTTGAGTGAGTGTAACGCCCTGAGCGGATTGATTGGCAAAGCACACAACAAGGGCATCCCAACACTTTTTTGGTAAGGTACTGCAGTCAAGGATGTTGGCGTGGATAGGGTCAACTAAGTAAGCAAGCCAAGCTATTGCAACGTTGCAGTCCTCCTCCCAGGTTGTATATGCCGAGAGAATCATGTACTTGGAGGGGTCTGCCCCCTTTTCAATCTTCTCAAGATTGTTGGCAGAATATTTGGGTGGAGGAGAGGAAGAGGGGTTAGCCGGGTCAAAGAACTTCCACACCTTGTGGGACTTGAGCTCAAATTTGGCGGTTGTTTGCCAAGTATGCCAATTCAAGCCAGAGGCATCAAGGACAACAAATTTAGCTGAGCTTTTGGACATATTTCTGGGTACGTTCTTAGTTGCGCCGGGCGCTGGGGCTCATAACCTGTCAGATGTCTAACACCTGCACAGGACGTCTCAGTACGGTGGGAGACAAGCGTGCATATATACAGATGTATGTAGTGTACATGAATAGAGACATACCTGCACGGGACGTCTCAGTACGGTGGGAGACAAGCGTGCAGGAACAAGGTAGTCAACACAAGAATATATAGATCCTCTGAATGGAATAGGGGTAAAGAGCCTTGACCGTCAAGGACCACATGATCACGTGATGGCGCTGGCGCACCGCACATCTAACAGCTCTCACTGTGCCCCCCCCCCAAGGTCTGGAACAACGCCTGGTGTTCCGCACCTTGAACAACCTGGTGCTGCACTCTGCACCTGTGTTCTGCACCCATTGGCCGGTTCTGCACCTTCTGCCCGGGAGTTGGTGGTGGTTGTTCCGCACCCTCTCTTGTTCCATACCCTTGTTCTGCACCTTTGAGCAGGTTCCGCATCTTTGCCTTGGGACATTGTACAATTGAGTTGCAAACCCACCCCCGTTGCGCACCCACTCTTGTCCCGCACCCTGGCCCCAGTACATTCAAGTTTGGCATCCCCATGACATTCTTACCTTGTAGTTTGGTACTTTACTCTCAATTCATATCACCCCTGTACTTCCCTTGATGTTGTTGGATCCTATGCGCAGACAGGGGTTCTACATGTACATATGCCAAATAAATGAATTGACCGCACTAGTTTATGCAATTGCTTGTAGGTAGGCGGTATTGGGTGCTAGGAATTGAGGGGTGGGTTCAAAGTATTGTTGATAGTTGGTTGAAGGGTTCAGTACCAACATCCCAGTGTCAAGCGGATAAGGGGCACCACACAGGATACATGTCATTTTGACTGAAAAAGATATTCCATGTAAGTCTTGGTAATTGGGTAGCCGCGGTGACCACACTTACCTGAGGTTATGCGCAATCCACAAAGGGGCCAATTATATCCAATCCCCTTGCTGGAACATAGGACACATGGTGTTTAGAGCTGATTTGTGTGTGCTCAGCAAGTCTAAGCCCCGGTGCTGTTTTGTACAACTTCAGGGTAGGGCTAGGGGGCAAAGCGCCATTGTTGGACAAGGACCTGCAAGAGGGGAGTGCAGTGGTTGGAGTTGGGGGCGTTAATATACATGTTGTCCCCACTGGAGCAGAGCGCAGCGCTAATCCAAAGCGCAAGGCATATTTGATATAAAATAGTAAGAACAGAAGCAGACAATACAGAAGGAACAATACTGCCATAGTAAGTTGTCACATCAGCAAAAAAGGGGGGTGCTACCTAGAATGGGGTGTCTACATAGTGCTACATAGATCTACATAGAAATGGCAATCTACCTAGAAGTTTGTGGCTAGGTAGAACCAGGTAGAGCTAGGTAGAGCTAGGTAGATGGCAGGTTTATGACCACTGCCAGAATGATTTTTGAACATAATTGTATTATTCAAGATTTTCTTGCATTTACCATATATGGAAAGCGCCCAATTTGCAATTTGATCAAAATCCTGATCTAGCCAGCCAAGCCCTGTCTCTTGCTGACCAATCAGACTCAATGCTAGAAAATACCCTTGGGTGAAGTTCAAGGGATAACCAGTGGACAAGGGAAGCAGCTGAACTGAGCACTTTGAGGGCTGCTTGACCACACAAGGCAAAGTCACTGCATAACCTATAATCTACCTCAGGGCCTCCATCTACCTAGCTCTACCTAGTTCTACCTGAAGTTCCTATAGTTTCTAGGTAGAGGGGGAGGTATCTACAGCATCTACCTTGCTACCTACACTGAGCAGCAAAAGTATTGCAGGTCAGGAGAGGTCAAAAGTTTATCTCCATTGCTGAGCATCCAATTAGTGAATCCCATCCAAATTTTACTGACACATGTAGCCATTGTAACACTATGCTGTAGCACAAAATCTCACAAATCCATCATGAACTAAGCTCACAACCCCACTTTTGCTATAATGCAACCTGCAAAACTTCTGCTGATTGTGTTGAGCATCTTCAAAATCTGCACATAACTGATTATGCAGTTCAGTATAAGTTCTGGTTTTTTGCACACACATTCTGAGTTATATGGCCCATTGCTGGACAGAGTATTAGCTTGTTTCACCCATTAGGGACTGTGTAACAGAACTGTCTTCTTAGGGCCAGTAAAAGAAACTCAAAATTGCAGTTACATTGAACTCAAGGCACGGTGTGGGCTGGAAATGCTTTGGGGTATCTCAGCTGGCTGCTGGTACCTAGTGAGGCTGTCTCCAAGACCATCCCATACCTGGGACTGGCAATATAAGGGATTGCAGTGGGTTAGGCTGTATGAGCTGAAAATTGAAATGCCACTCATAAGCTGGAATCCAAGCCAAATAACATAGAACTTCTAGGAGTAGTACACACAGGTCAAGGGTATGCCAAGATCAGTTATCTATGGCAGCAGTGATGTGTTCACAAAGATAGCATGCAGTATACACAATAATTGCAGCCAATGGGTGGGGTCTCAAATTGAACATGTTCCAACTCTGTGATTGTCAATTAGGGAAACAGCCAATTTTCCATCATAAGTTCTGTGTTAGAGACACCTTCTACTGTATGAGTTTCAACCTCCTCCAATCCACAATCACAGAGTTAGAACATGTTCAATTTGAGACCCCACCCATTGGCTGCAATTATTGTGTATACTGCATGCTATCTTTGTGAACACATCACTGCTGCCATAGATAACTGATCTTGGCATACCCTTGACCTGTGTGTACTACTCCTAGAAGTTCTATGTTATTTGGCTTGGATTCCAGCTTATGAGTGGCATTTCAATTTTCAGCTCACACAGCCTAACCCACTGCAACCCCTCATATTGCCAGTCCCAGGTATGGGATGGTCTTGGAGACAGCCTCACTAGGTACCAGCAGCCAGCTGAGATACCCCAAAGCATTTCCAGCCCACACCGTGCCTTGAGTGCAATGTAACTGCAATTTTGAGTTTCTTTTACTGGCCCTAAGAAGACAGTTCTGTTACACAGTCCCTAATGGGTGAAACAAGCTAATACTCTGTCCAGCAATGGGCCATATAACTCAGAATGTGTGTGCAAAAAACCAGAACTTATACTGAACTGCATAATCAGTTATGTGCAGATTTTGAAGATGCTCAACACAATCAGCAGAAGTTTTGCAGGTTGCATTATAGCAAAAGTGGGGTTGTGAGCTTAGTTCATGATGGATTTGTGAGATTTTGTGCTACAGCATAGTGTTACAATGGCTACATGTGTCAGTAAAATTTGGATGGGATTCACTAATTGGATGCTCAGCAATGGAGATAAACTTTTGACCTCTCCTGACCTGCAATACTTTTGCTGCTCAGTGTATCTAAGTTTTTGGGTTCAAAGACAGGGGGGAAAAACAAGCTGGTTTTTAAGCAGCTGTCCCCACCCCTTTATACCTGGGCTTCACTTGGGTCTATATACATATTTCAAATTGCAGCACAGCCTCAAGAAGCAGTATGAGTCAAAGAAGCATCAGGGTCTTCTTTGATTAGCCAATCAGAAAGCAGTAAAAGGACCAGTGAAAAGAAGTTCCAGTGGAGAAGAAGCTATATTTGGAAGAGGTTGGAAGAAAAGAAGCTCCAGAACCTTCTAGAGGGATGAGTCATCCACATGGTGTGCACAGCCACACTCAAATATGACTCATCCAAATTTCCTTTTATGGTAAACCTATTCCCCAATCTGGCCCAGGATAGCCAGTCACTTGCACAGCCACAATCACATGACAGTGGCATTACCATGACAAATGGGACATGATTTAAAATGGCATATATGGTCATGTGATGTGGCTGTGTCAAATCAAATTCATGACTAATCCATCTTTGTCAGCACCAATTATATAATCAGCAATTACATAATCAGCAATGACTAAGCATGATTGGATTTGTCATGGTTGATTTGTAATCTTCCCAAAAGGGAAGGTAGACTTCCTTATATGGTAACTCCTCAGCAGCCCTTTTTGAATGCATCTCATTTTTCACCATCCTCTCTCAGCCTAGTGTAACTCTTAAAACTTCTTCCATTGATTTCTCTAATTATCATTCATAGTAAATCTGTTGTGACCCAACTGTAAGGTTGGTCACACACTAGTGGTGGGCACTTAAGGCTGTACTAAGCAATGCTTGTTGCTATACTAAGGCTATACTACTGGCTGCTTAAGGCAGTGGTGGGTTATCTATCTACAGCATGGGAGGAGGGCCTTAGACCAGTGAGGATGGTAGTAACTACTGAGGATGATAACTATGGATCAGTGAAGGACATAAGGGGTCCAAACTACTTAGCTGACTTCTGAATCCTATCTCTGATGAAAGACAAGGTAAAATTGACTTGGGGTCTCCAAGCAATTTTCCTGCTATATATATACAACAAATAGTGGTTACAAATATGAGGCAGTGTGGGAGAAAGAAGAAAGGAAGTGTGGATTTGCATTAAGCGCCCTTGGCACAGCATCTTGGCACAATAAGCACCAAGATCACATGATTAGAAAACTAAAGATATAAAGTCCATAAAAAATACTAAAAATAATCGAAAATTCAGGCAATTCTGGGGGTATTGGTTTCAAGGGTGTAACATGGACTACTAGTAAGCAATATACTTCTGAGGGTCCAGCTACTTAGCTGGGCTTCTGGGACCTGTCTGGATGTAAGACAAGGTAAAATTGACTTGGGGTGTCCAAGCAATTTTCCTGCTCTTTATATACACAAGGTCAAGGTATTTACAAATAGGTGGTACATGAGAAAAGAAGTGTCCATGTGAAAAAGAAAGTGTGCTGTGGGCTGCGCAGTGTTGTAGACACATTCAATACCACGGAATTTATTCCAATTTTCTTGATTTTAAACAAAGTTGAACAGACAACATTTTTGATCACATGACTTTGGCACTTATATCATATGCTAAGCACCAAGCCACGTCCCCATCTGTGCTTACTCAGCACACATAGCCACCTCCACCTGGTGACATTATTATGGCATGTCAGTGACATATGCATGAGTAAGGCTGCTTGCTGGGCAGGGTTCTTATTGGTTATACTTTTGCATATATGTATTTGTAATTAGTTCAGACTCTGTAATGGGTACGTTTCCGTAAGGATTTCTTCTAAATTCGTTGTCCTAAATTGGTCCGTTGGGACGGGACGGACTTGATCCGCACGGCGGAGGCTGTGCTAGGCTGTGCCAGCGCTTGGACCTCATGTATTGTCTTTCCGTAAGGAATGGCCCATGTAAAATAGATTTCACTTCTAAAATCATAATCAAAACAAATTGCACATATGCCCCCAAATCAATTCTATGCGTGAGACTCAATATATGCGCCTCTTGGGCCATTGAAATTATATATATGTACTACGCAGCTGCAGCTGCATAACTCCTTACCCCCGTCAAGTTATGCAGCGCCGCAGAGACTCGGACGATGAGTATGACGACGACAAAGATGAACTTGTCTTCCGTCTGTTACTCAGTGGCAATGATCTAGCTATTCCCAGATTCTTGCATGCTTGCTTTAAACACGCTCAACAAATTTGTGCACCAAAGAAGAGGAATTGTCATTACCTGAGGCAAGCAGAGCTACAGCAAGCTCCCATGGACAACTCTGGTTGGCAATTGCTCTATCGGAGTCGCAAAGATTGCGCGTACATACACGTCTTAGGTATTGACGTTGCAACTTTTGAGTACTTAATGGAATCTGGATTTTGCAATGCTTGGAATACTTGCCCAATTAAACAAACCAATACAAACTGTCACGACTCAGCTCGGACCTATGGTTCAAGAGGGCTTAAAGTCCGTGGCACTATCACCAATGGACTATGAGACAGGTAGAGGGGCGACTAGGGCCAGGGGTTATGAAATATGGGTAGAGGGCAACGATGGCCTGGTTAACGATTTAAGTAATGAGCACTAATGGCCAACAAGGGCCTGGGCTAAGAGTGTGTATAAGAGCTAAGGTGATTTGACGAAGAGGTCAAGTCTTGCTGTTAGCGGCAACTTGACCTGGCTTATATACATGAGGAAAGCCACATCAAAAACAACAGTACTAAATAGTGAGTCATTTACAATTTCACATCATATATCAAATATATCACGTGATCTTGATGAGTCATAAATATATACCAAAAAAGGAAACTGTCTCAGAAAAAAGGTAGAAAATAGTAAAAATCATGTCATGCCAATGAAGGTCATGACATTACCCCCTCTTCAAGCTCCAACTGCGTCAGGATGTTCCTTGTGAAATTCTTCTAGGATTTCTTGAGCATTTCCCACATTGTCTATTGGCTCCCATGAATTACTTCCTTCATCATATCCTTTCCATTTGACCAGGTACCATAACTTCTTTGTTTTCCCTCGTCCTTTCCATTTGCTATCTAGGATTTTTCTACTTCGTATTCCTCTTCACCTTCTTCTGTGATGATTGGTGCAGGTTGAGGAGGATCACGTCCGTGAGGATCGGGGTGGAACTTTGTTAGAAGGTTGATATGAAAGACTGGATGTATGCGCATAGTATGGGGTAGTTGTAATTTATACGCATGCAAACCAATTTTTCAATGACTAAGTAGGGTCCTAACTTTTTATGGCTGAGTTTAATGGACGGTCTGTCGGTGGATATATTTTGATGGCTTAACCAGACCTTATCTCCTACTTGAATTTCTTCTTCCTCCCTGTGACGTTGGTTGTAGAAATGTTTCATCCTTTCTTGTGACAATGAGAGTGCTGCTTTGACTTCATCGTAGCCTTTTTCTAGGAATTCTGCATGTTTGTCTGCATTGGGAACAGATTCATCTGATTTTTGACCCACAGAGAATCGTGGATTTACTCCGTAACATATTTGGAAAGGGGATTTACCCGTGGAAGATTGCTTTAAGTTATTAAGGGCAAACTCGGCTATAGGGAGTAATGATACCCAGTCCGATTGTTGGTGATTCCCAAACATTCGAATGAAGATTTCAGCCTCTTTTGTATCCGTTCTGTCTGTCCATCTGTTTGCGGATGGTAGGCTGTAGAGTATGTGGGTTTGATGTCCAGCCTTTTATATAAGTGACGAATGAACTTGGCATTAAAAGTGGGACCTCTATCTGAGACTGTACTCCTAGGTAGACCGTGTAATTTCCATACGTATGTGAACAAATTGGCAATGTCGATAGCAGACGCCGTGGATTGAGTGGGAATGAAATGTACCATTTTTGAGAACCGGTCAATGACAGTGAGGATAGCGTCAAACCCTTCTGAAACTGGTAATCCTACAATCATATCGTATGCTATATCTTCCCAAGGACGTTCAGGAATTTGTAATGGCTTTAATAGACCTATAGGTACTTGATTTGTAGGTTTGGACCGAATGCAGGTTTCACAATGGTTGACATAAGAGTTGACAAATTTCTTCAGGGAAGGCCAGTAATAATTTCGGGAGACAAGTTCCAATGTTCTGGTCTGTCCTGGATGCCCTGCTGCTAAAGCGTCATGTCTGGATTCTAGAATAAGGTTCCTGATAGTCTCATCCTTAGGTACAAATATTTTCCCTTGAAACCATAGTAATCCTTCTTTTAACTCCCAATCGACTACTTTATTCTTGTTCTGGAGCTTGTACAAGATCTCTTTAAGACGTTCATCCTCATAGATTGCTTCACCAATCAGGTCGTTAATTTCCTGATCTGGGGTGATTGATGAGATGAAAAGTTCTGGTTTCAAGAGAACTTGGTTCTCTACCCCCCCTTCAAGGGGTACTAGATCATAGCGTCTAGAGAGGATATCTGCCTTCTTATTTTGTGCTCCTGGTCTGTAGATGATTTGGAAATTGTAGTCTACTAGGAAATTTGCCATCGAATTTGACGCTTGTTCAGGGATTGTGATGTAGAGAAATACTCCAAATTCTTATGATCTGTTAGAACTTGGACTGGTAACTCTGATCCTTCCAGTAAATGGCGCCATTTTAAATGCCCTAATGACTGCCAATAGTTCCTTGTCAAAAATGTTGTAATTCTTTTCAGCAGGGGACAGTGACTTGGATAGGTAGGCTACTGGAGCTAGTTTCCCTTCAGGGTTGCGTTGGGATAATATGGCTCCAGTGGCATAGTCCGATGCATTGCATCTATGTAGAACTGTTTTGTTGTATCCTGTAGGAGTAGTGGCGCAGAAGTGAGGCATTTCTTTAAACTGTCAAAGGATTGTTGTTCCGCCAATTCCCATTTCCATAGGCTGTCCTTTTGAGCAAATTGTATAGGGGTCGTGCCAAGTTACCAAAATTGGGGATAAATCGTCTATAAAAGTTCACAAATCCTAAGAATTCTTGGATGTTTTTGACATTCTTAGGTGTTGACCAATTCATGGCATCCGTGACTTAGATTGGTCGACTTCTATACCAAATTCCGATATAATGAACCCTAGATAGTCGATCTTCTTGACATGGAAGTGGCATTTTTCAATATTACAAAAGAGGTCATTGTCCTGTAGCCTCTTTAGCACTTCGCGCACATGAATTTCATGATCTTTCTCGTTCAAGGAGAAGACTAGGATATTGTCCAGGTATATGATGACATAAACATCCAGAAGATCCCTGAAATTTCGTTCATCATGTCTTGAAAAGCCGCCGGCGCATTGTTAACCCAAAGGGCATAACCAAGTACTCAAATAATCCATATTTTGTTTTAAAGGCTGTTTTCCATTTGTCGCCTTCTTTAATTCGGACTAAGTTATATCCTGCCCTGAGATCAAATTTACTAAAAATCTTAGCGCCTTGTAGTTTTTCAATAAGATTCTGTGGCAAGGGTAGGGGATAGGCGTTCTTCTTGGTCATGCTGTTCAGTCGTCGATAATCTACGCACATGCGTAATTTCCCGTTTTTCTTCTTGACAAATAATATGGGGAAGCCATGGGAGATTTAGACGGGCGGATCAGGCCTGCCTTCAGTTGCTTTTCAATGGTTTCCCTGAGTTCCACATCTTCCCTTGGGCCTAGGCTGTAGATGGGACCATGTCGGGGTTTTGCGTCGGGGAGTAGTTCAATGGCGATGTCGTAAGGACGATGGGGTGGTAATTTGACGATTCCTCTTCTGAAATACTCTAGCAAATTCTTGATAAGGGACAGGAATTTCTTCCACTGCTTTGAGCTAAAACAGCAGGTGTGGCTAAACAGTTGTTGGAACAATATAGAGAATTAAAAACGAGTGTATGTTTTCCCACGAAATTTGGGGATTGTGTTTTTTCAACCATGACATTCCTAAAACTAATTGGTGATTGCCAATATTGGAAATATGGCATTCTAGTTCTTCGGTGATTGCCAATGGTACATTTAAACCGAGTAAAATGAGTGATTTGACCAGAATCAATTTCTCGGCCATCAATAACGCGTAGTTTCTTGGGGATTGGATGTATATAGGTTGGAAGTCGATAGGTTTCTACTAAAAGAGGGTGGATGAAGCAGGAAGTTGCCCCAGAATCGATCATGGCTTTTCCTTGAAACGGTTTAGCCGAAAAACTTGATTTTTGGGATTTGGGAGTCTCACACGGATTTGCAGTAAACGACGCATATATTTGAGATGAGTTACATAAAGAAAGAATTTCTAGGTCGTTGTTTACATGATGCAAATCCGCTAGCATACAGCCAAGTGCCTTACTCCTTAATCGGCCTTGGCTTTCCCTTTTCCCGACTCTTCCTCATCAGAGACAACTTCAATCCTATTTCTTCTTTAGGCCTTTCCCAAGACCATTCGACATTAGCCATGTCCAGACATGGACTTAGAGGGACAGTTGCGTGCAAAGTGGCCCTTTCCGCCGCACATATGGCAGTTAGATTGCAAAGCCCCTTCCATCAAGATCCATGGGGCCTGGACCCTTGCTTGTGGCTAACACCGGGACAGGGGCAACAATTGGTTTAACTGGGGCGGCTGCTGCAGGGCGCTCGTCCTTTTTTAGGGAGGGGAATGGGATCATGGTGTCCTTGGATTCTCCATTCCAACAAACATTTGGCATATTGCCAGAGGTAGTGCAAACAATTGAAGTGATAGCGCCTTTCTTGCGCGGCGGGTGGTTGGGTCAATCATATAAACATTGTCTCCCACATTGAGACGAGTGCGGTTGGAAGGGGGAATGGAAGTGGTAGTGGGGGCGGCGTTGGCGGGGGCGCGGACTGTAGAGACAGAAGGATGAGATAAGCGTGTGGATTCAATATGGTTTGCGATCTCCTCTGCCTTATCATAGACTTGTGTGCAGTAGCGCGGCGCCATTGGAACATAGTTGACAGCATGATGTCCTTAATATTGTTTGGAGGCCATCATAATACTTATCGCGCAGGGTTTCGTCGCTATATCCCAGGGACACAGAGTATTGTTGAAATTCCCGGGGTATTCTTGTACCGAAGCCTTCTGCCGCAAGTTGTTCCATTTTTGACGGTATTTTCATCACGATTTGTGTCCACATAATGTTTAGTGAACTCTGCCCAGAATACATCAATATCTTCCAATAGTGGGACCGCTTCTCCCCTGAAAACCTTCCTTTCTTTATAGGGGCGAACCCAATCTTCTGCTGCACCTTCAAAATATGACGTTATCCACAATATTTTCTCCTTGTGTGGGATCTATTTGCTCCTTTTGCCCTTATATAGGCCTGGCAGGCAATAATGAAATTGAGGGGTCTTCTTTCTTGCCACTGAACTTATTGGGTTTAGCAAATTTCAAATCCGAATTGGAAGATGCAGGAGCGGGTGGGGGATTGGTGGAGGTGGCGTGCCAGAAGGTGGAGGTGGGGCCGTGGGACGAGTAGTGGAATTGTGGAGTAGCTGGTCTTGCACAGCTTGAATGGAAGCGGCCGCTCCTTGGATTTGGGTGGAGTAGAATATATGTTGATTTCGCGACTGGTCGCAATGTTCCTCAAGTTCAGCCCTTAATAATGCTAATTGATCACTTTGGGCTTCGTAAGCCCCTTGTAATTGGGAAAATTTTTTTCAAAATGATCATATTCTGGGCTACCATATCAAGGAGTTCGCGATCTGACATTTGATCAAAGGACATGGGAGAATACATGGGGCGGCACAGCCGCAGGAGCAGGAGTGTGAGTTCGAGAAGATGGTTCAGACCATCCTGATTGTACTTGTGGGTTGATTAAGCTAGTCCCTTCCATTACGCCCAAGCCAGGCGTTGTCGTGCGATACGGCAAGAACTCATAGTCCCAATAGTAGTGAATCCGCCCCCTTCCATCTTGGGTAGCGTCCTGGATAGATGTGTGTAGATTGTCAAGCTCGATTTCTTTTTCTACCAATAGCCTGTCTTTTTCCTCAATAAGCCTTTCTTGCTTCAATGGTTAGAGCAAGGTCGCGATTATGTGCTTCAAGGTTTGCAATTAAATTCCTATGTTCTGTGCCTCTGTTTCGTATATGGTGTTGAGGGTTTGGCAAAGGATCGATGGCTTTTAGAATTGCAATATTTTGAACGAGGCCGGGTTCCTCGATTCGGGCTATGTGTTCTTCAAGGTTTTCAATTCGACCCAAAAGGATATGGTTGATGTCGAGGAGAGTTTTTTCGAGGTAGAGATATGAGTGACAATGGAGTATGGCCAAAAAATGGCAAAAAGAACAAGATCTAGAAGTCGAACACTAGGATGCGTTCCCGATACAAATCGGTACTCGATCAGATAGACGAAACGGGTTTATAGCGCTAAAATACTAACTGTTTGCTTTCCTACTAGCGTTAGACTATCCTTATATTGATATCAACAGCTGTGTACGAGCGTGATTAACAATCAGGTTTTTAGTAAGCGGAAGGTTGGCTGACTAACAGCGTATGGCTAAAGGTGCGGACACCCTGGTATGCGGACGATTGCTAGCAAGGGGCTATCCCGCGGCTTTACTGCCACTCGTATTCCTGTCTTTGATTATTATACAGGGGCTACGATGTGATGGCTTTTCAAGCTTTGGTGCTTATCCAAGCGTAGGTCTCGTTTGTCGACAGGAGTACAAGTAAAGACTTGACCTAGTGTCATGACTCAGCTTGGACCTATGGTTCAAGAGGGCTTAAAGTCCGTGGCACTATCACCAATGGACTATGAGACAGGTAGAGGGGCGACTAGGGCCAGGGGTTATGAAATATGGGTAGAGGGCAACGATGGCCTGGTTAACGATTTAAGTAATGAGCACTAATGGCCAACAAGGGGCCTGGGCTAAGAGTGTGTATAAGAGCTAAGGTGATTTGACGAAGAGGTCAAGTCTTGCTGTTTAGCGGCAACTTGACCTGGCTTATATACATGAGGAAAGCCACATCAAAAACAACAGTACTAAATAGTGAGTCATTTACAATTTCACATCATATATCAAATATATCACGTGATCTTGATGAGTCATAAATATATACCAAAAAAGGAAACTGTCTCAGAAAAAAGGTAGAAAATAGTAAAAAATCATGTCATGCCAATGAAGGTCATGACACAAACCATACTGGCGCAAGTTGAGTTGGGGTGCGTTTGCTTGACGCGGCAGGTGGCTTAGGGTTGGCGTTACATTATCTGTGCAGCACTATGAGCAAAGTTGCGCTCCAGGTTGTATTTGCACTTGTGCCTTCAACTGTTTTGCGCTACATCAATTTTGCTCTAGATATTTTACTTGAAATACTGAAGGAGATTCCTGAGGCCCACTTAGCTTGGCCGACCGAAGCAAAAATGCAGGAAAACTCGCATTTGATCACTAGGAAGCATTGCGGAGCAAAGTACCTTGACGGTGCATTTGGGTTCATGGACGGCTTGAACCTTCCACTCCAAGCAAGCGGTGACCATAACAAGCAAAATGCAAACTATAATGGCTGGCTACATAAACATGTCATTAGCAATATCATAGTCTTTTTGCCTGAAGGTAAGTTTGTATATTAATAAGCATGTGCACATATTGACCAAGTACTACTATACTACAAATTCAAGGTACAATCATGGTTGCTGTGATGAACGCGCCCGGTAGTTGGCACGACTCAAACATGGCTTGGCCAATATACGATTTGCTAAGACATAAGACGCCCAACAGCTGCTTCCTCATTGCCAACAGCGCGTTCCCTTGTCTTGGCGTAGGAGAAGCCCAAAAGATCAAAGTGCCGCTCAAGATCAACGTTTGCAGAACCAGAGAGCAAGATCAAGAGTCCCAAGAGGTTACAACGGCGCGTCAAGCTGTTGAGTGGGGAATGCAAGCCATTCAAGGGTGTTTTTCTTGATTGTACATGCCGCTCAACGCTCACGATGCTATGGGCCGCTCTTGACTTATAGAAGTGTGCTTTTGGATGCATAACGTTTGAACAGAGAGAGTTGAAGTTAACCAGATACAAAGTGTATATATGCCAATGTGGGGTAACGGAGAGGGACAGCGTATGAGCAATTGGGAGTTATTTATTTGTACACTGCAGACTGATTGCGTTCAAGAGTTCTACATCAACCGCGGCTTGACTTTCAACTGAATAAAAAATGCTTTTATTGCTTCATTTATACAAATGGATATACATTGCCGTTTAACACACGTAAAGACAGTAATATAAACAAATAAACAATCATTTGTTGAATGGATGCGAGGGGTCAAAGCGGTCTAGGTTGTTGATGGTACTATGCGTGTCTTTGCGACCAGAAGTTGCAAATACTGCATTGGCGCTGAACCAGCAGGAGCCGTTGGTGCCAGCGCGCGTTGAGCAAGAGCTTCCTCAACACGCTCTTGAACCTTCTTGTTGAGCTTGTATTCGATAAGCTTCAGCTTGAGTTTGCGTATCTTCTGGTGAGCTTTGGCCAGCTGTTTCTTGAGCTGTTGGACCTTCCAACCCGATTGCATGTACGCAATGGTCTCAAAGTTTCCCTCTTCTTGTTGCTTGAGATAACTGCTGATAAACTCACCGTTGTTGTCTGATATAAGGTCAATAATGTTGTTGCTTGACGAGGCCTTGGGCTCAGGGCGCCAAACTGTTGGTTTGGCCTCCAACTTTGGCTTCTTGCTGCCGTGGTCTCTATTGGCCTGAGCAGAGCCAGGAGCCTTACGCTTGTTCAATGGACTCGCTTCAAGCTTCACCGGCGTCTTGACTAAAGGACGGCTACCAGTTGCAGTAGCACTTGGCGCCTTGCTTGGCAAAGGAGCCTGGGCTTTGTTCAGACAAAGTTTCAACATTGGGAAGGGGGCCGGACCGGTCGATGTTGCCCCCACAGCCAATGAGTGTGCCAGGGGTTTTGGGGTTGTGGGGGCCTTGGGCGACAACATGGCCTTGGACGGTGATGCAATAGTTGTGTCAATATTGCTGAGGTGTAGACCCCACAAAGGCAATTTGCTGTCAGCTCAAGGATCTGTTGCCGTGCTGATTGGGGGCCAATCCTCCTCTCCGTCACTGTTGCAATTCTCTGCACCTTTGCCTGCCCCTGAGTCACCACTATCACCCGCAACCTTGTCGTCCAAGCCCGCCCAGACTTCACTTGGATTTCCGCCAGCCCCTGTTTCATTGTTCCCGCAGTTGCCGGCATCGTCTTTGACCTCGGCGTCCTCATCCAGAAGGGGAACTTCGAAGTTAGGGGCGCGCTTGAAATCAAGCCTCAGGCGCCTCATCTTGGTCTCAGCAAGGTTGAATTCAATCTCTGTCTCCTCGTATTTGTCAGGGGCACTCAAGTCATCCAGCAAGCCCATTGCATGCAATTTACTGATGCCTTCTTCGACTGCTAACGCAAGACAATGCAAGGGATGCATCTTGCTTTGTCCAGTCGGCTTGGGGAGCTTCAGGACCTTATGTACAACCGCGTGAGCCTTTTGCTTTAAATATCAGGATAGGATACATAGGATACGTACCTTAACCCAACAATTCTTGCAAACCTTGCCGCTCCGAGCTGTGAAGCTTTGAGCCGTCATGTTTTCGCCAACTATCTCCCACTGGTTGCTACCAACCGGGCGTACCACAGAGATGATACGGAAAACCAGCAAGTAGTCCTCAATTGTCCAGGTGCAGGCACCTACCTTACGTCCGCCTTGCTTCTTTGGGCTTGGTGTAGAAGTCGAGGGCGACTTAGATGGAGTAGAGGCACGAGCTTTGCCTTTCCAACCGCGAGTTACGTTGGAGATAGACAAAGGATTTGTGCTAGACATTGCAGCTAAGTATATGTGATAGTTGGTTGGAGACAGCTGCGATAGGGGCGCTTGCTATTTGTTGACAACGGCCCCTATCCCGTGTCTTAGACGATAAATAATTATTATTTGACAAATATATGCAACTGCCTTAAGTCAGCAACGTCCCAATAAGGTAAGAGATTGGCGGGATGTTATCTTATCAGCGCGATCAAGTGTCATTTCATAGCTAAATACATCCTTAAAAAATAGCAGGGGGGGTCGACCCCCCCTTCTAGATAGGTGGTCCAGATATCTAGAACACCCCCCCTTTAGCGTCTAGATCTGTATCCAAGGCATTTCACATTGAGTTCCACGGTGCACAATGCATCCGGGCTGGGCCTCACCTCTAAATGAGCACTTTAGAACGGCTCAACCGTTCTAAATCTCTTACGGAAACGTACCCAATATAAGGAGGCCAACCAACCATGGTAACACCCAGGTCAATTAACTCTGTTGCATCTTCACATTGTACAAGGCCCCTAAGGCCAGTAACTACTAAGCCCCACACCTGTACTTGTTGCCTTAAGCAACTTCCTCATTGTAGATACATAGCTTGCCATTGCCCTTAAAGCTTTGGTCATTGTACTTAGGTAGTTTGTTGTTGTAGGTAGCACCCCCACCACCTTATGTGGTTTTACTTAGTTACATACAGCCACAAGCACCTGCTGCCTTGACGCCCCTTACAGATGTCTAGGACATGCAGAAGTGTGGATTTGCGGTAAGCACCCTTGGCACAGCATCTTGGCATTTGTAAGCACCAAGATCATGTGATCAAAAAACATAAGATAATCAGTCCAGAAAAAATAGTAAAAATATGAGAAAAAGTGTGCAAGTCCAATGCTATATTGTTATAAGGGTGTAACACTCTACTTGTACCTTGCGTTGCCTGCTAAACAGTGATCTGCTTATTACTAGTTATTGGTAGGGATCACCCTGATGCTAACTACTTTGTTCTTTTAGCAAGTGAATTAGCTACCTTAATGTACTCTTACTTCCTCATCATTAGACTTCTTCTACTTATTCTTGTGAGATTGTTACCTTGTATAGTTAATCAGTTACCCTTTTTATCCTACTGTCCTAGACATCCTTGAGGGCATCAAGGCAGTGGGCACTTATGGCTGGGTTGTTACAAGTAAGAACCACTTAAGGCAATGGGGAGGCTGTTATAGATAGGGACAATAAGCAGTAATGTAATATACTCAAAAATGAAAGAAGGGTACTGGATAAGGGAGTAGGATAAAAAGGGTAACTGGCTGACTATAAAAGGTAAAGTCTTATGAGGATAAATAACAGGAGAAGTCTAATGCTAGTTGTCATGAGCCACACCCCTATTGTGCCCTTTATACACCTACCAGGGCACTCATGGTACACACTACGGCCACCAGAAACAAGCATATACTTGCATTTATGCACTCAGGACCTCCAGGTCCCCACATATAAGAGACTTATGGTCAACATGGCTGGACTCAGTGATATTCTCTAAGTCCAGGTCACATGACCTCTCCCCCCTCCAGTCTTTTATCAAATACTATACTAAGCTACTATGGATTTGAGGTGGGGGAGGGATGACATAGTCTCTTCTATAATAATATTTATTCAGACCTTGCCTGTGGGCTCCCTTAACATTGGCCTGCAGCAAGGGGGGCAGGGGGAGTGCAACATCCCCCAGCAACATATATTATTCATACATCACTGTGCATCATCCATACTATATATATCTTTGACAGTGGATATATATGGTAATAACCCTTCCAGATATGTGTTATGACATTTGTTGCTGTTTATGTACTCAGATGAACTTGTATGTATTTAAGTGTCCTGGACATGGTCACATGACCAGTACAAGTGGTTGCATGCTGGCCCAAGCCCAAATTTGGGGGGTAGCAGGTGTAATCAAGGGTTGTCAGCAGAGGAATAATAGGGCTCTATGGCTTAGTGGTCAAACTGGTTCAATTCTGGCCAGTTCTATTTTCCTCTGTTTATTAAGTGAGTGAGAAAACAACATATATGCAGAAGATATAACATATTGAGGGTATTCCTGAGGCTTATGGGTTTTGCAAAGGTGGCAATTGGAAAGAGGGACCTTTAAAACCTTAGTTTGCATCTTTATCTCATGTTATTTACTGTAATATTACTGTTGTAGACACAATCAATACCAAGGAATTTATTCCCAATTTCTCAATTTTAAACAAAGGTGTCATAAACAGAGGAAAATAGAACCAGCTGGAATTGAACCAGCTTGACCACTAAGCCATAGAGCCCTATTATTCCTCTGCTGACAACCCATGATTACACCTGCTACCCCCCAAATTTGGGCTTGGGCCAGCATGCAACCACTTGTACTGGTCATGTGACTGTGTCCAGGACAAAAGGCAAGCAAAGAACATTTTCAATCACATGACCTTGGTGCTTATATCATATGCTAAGCACCAAGCCACATCCCCATCTGTGCTTACTCAAGCACACATAGCCACCTCCACCCAATGATGTCATTATGACATGTCAGTGACATGTATGCATGAGTAAGGCTGCAGTTGGAGTGGGGTTCTTATTTGATACAGTATTACATATGTTGTGATTGTAGATAGCTTGCTTGTAGAATGTATAAGGAGGCCAACCAACCATGGTAACACCCAGGTTGATTACCTCTTGTAGCATCCCCCAATTGTACAAGGACCTTAGGTCCAGTAAATAGATACTTAACTACTCAGTCACTGCCTTAAGCAGTCTTGACACTGTAGTATAGCTGGTCAGTGCCATAGATAGGTTCTCCATTGCCTTAAGCAACTGGCCCACTGTATACTGTGGCCACAAGTGCCATTCCCTTGGCATCCTTACAGACGTCTAGGACAATTACTTGTGTAACAATAAAATAAGTACAGATTAGTAGAAGGATGTCATATCCATAACAGGCTTCTTATTGGATATTGTGTTGGATATATTGTATTTGTAATTAGCCACTTCCTGTAATATATAAGGAGGACAATTGACCATGGTAATCCCCAGGTCAATTACCTCTTGTTGCACTTGACATTGTGTACAAGGCCTTACAGCCAGTAACCCACTTAGCCAGTTACTTAGTCACCACCTTAAGTGGCTTCATTGTTGTACTAGATAGTTGTACATTGCATTAGGCAACCTGGTTGTTGTAGTACAGTTAGTTGTTGTTGTAGTATAGGTCCTTGTTGCCTTAAGCAACTTATTGTTTGTACCACCAGCCATAAGCACCAGAACCCCCTACCCCATCCCAGACTACATATAGGACAGTAAGTCTATTTATATTGTACATCAATTAAGCCTACAGGAATTTCCCCTTAAACATATAAGGGGGTGGTCATAAGGAGAAAGCTGTAAGGTGGTAAGCTGGATGCTGGCCCCACACAAGCACACCCCTTTAAGCTCACAAGGGGTAAAATAAGGGGAGGAAACAGGTGCTCCAGATGCATTAAGGGGATATCCCCCTTAATATGCCTGGATTACTTTTCACTGTGAATTGCCATCACCATGTTGTACCAATTCTAACCCTGTTCAAAGGATTGCTTATACATCAAAAGTACAACCAAGATGCTGGTTTAAGTGCCAAGACTAGGACTTTGCTCTGCTGCAAGAGCCTAACAGCATTTGCCAAAGCTCAATTGACTGGTTTGCAGTGATTTTTTTCTTAACATTTTTGTTTGTTTCCCATTGCATGTGCACACCAGTACCAGCACAATTGTGTACCCTTGCTGGATACCCTTGGACACTTGTGACTAGATCTTGTTCTATGTGTTACCATGGAAAAATAATGTATAATGGATTTCGAACAATCCAATACTAGGTGACATCATACGGGAAATAAGGGGGTAAAACACAAAAATTCAGGGGGCGGCATGAACGTAAAACAAGTGGGTTACCCCTAGAATTGTGCCAAGGGGGATAACACCCGTTAAGTTGAGCGAGTTTCCCCTTTAATCTCACGGGGCCTACCACCTTAAAGTAAATGCAGGTTTTTTGGTTAATTTAAGGCGGTTTCTTTTCGTTATGTTAGTACAGCGATTTGGAGTGGTTTGAAACTTGCGGGACCGATTCGAAGTGATTTTGATTGACCTTTCGAAACCTAGAAATCCGGGCGCTGGTAAGCTAATACGTTTTGGCCGACGGATCACAGTTACACAGCAGCGCAACGTGTGTCGCTATTATCGGCAAGATATTGCTTTGCACACAAATATATCTTCCAACATAAAGACATTCTGATATTAGTTAAAGATTTCAACAGTTTCGCAACAGTCCAGACATCAGATGAAGTTTGGGGCGTAATCAGGAAGAGCAACCATAATCTACAAGTGGTTTTCCACACTCCCTGATTTTCTTGATAAACAGTGTCTTGAGTTTTCGCCGATGTACTTCACCAATCATTGGGCGCCGCAGTTTTATAGGGTTTTTTTGATAGACTTCCATGCAGTCTATCATTGCTTGACAAAAGACCCAACAGTTATCCTTCAAAACGAAACATATTAGTACTGGGTGCGCAAACGATACCTAACGATGTTCATACCTTCAAAAGATTGTAATCGAACGCTAGCTCCGCCATCAGATCCAATAGAATTATCAGGTGTTCTATCCCTACATGGTCTGGAAATTTAAGTATCTCCTGAGGCAATGCGTGCACGGGAACAAGAGACCCTTGATCGAAAGACATTTTGATTTGGTCCATGGCTGGCACCCTCTTGGCAGTCATGTTGAACTTGTTTACCCAACCAGCTTTGTCCCGGGCTTCTATTGATCTTTCAATGCGTATCCAGGCCTGTTGGTTCGATACACCATGACAAAAAAGACCTTCCGTGTGAACCAGAATGAACTCGTGATGTGCCTCCTGGAAACATTTGATTGAAAGAACTCGGCCAGATAACGATCTCCGTCGCTCGCAAAACTTGGTGAGCGAAATGAATTGATTCTGCGACACGCATTTGCCCACAGCCCATTCCAATCAGTAAAGAGCCTGCCAGAAATACGAATAACTTGTGTACCATGGGCACGTAATTCCCTCCCGCAAGATGGTAGTAATTCTACAGTCAATCCCCGCACGTTAGCTCAAATAAGTCGTGATTGAAAGAAGTCATAACGCACAACCATACGCGTAACTAAGCTACTATGAAGGACGTTATTCAAACTGATGCCTGAAAATGGATTTGCAAGTTTCGAGATTTGGCTTTTGACCAAGTGTGTGATCTGATAAACCATATCGAGCATGGCACCTTTGTCGAACAGCTTCATGAGAAACACGTGAGCCTTGGCAGCAGGAAACACTTTTACGGCCTTACCACGCCTCGAGATATAGACGCCTGGATAAATAGGACTTCTATCAGGTCAATTCACATATGATCAATTCACATACGATAGCCTCTTTGATCTTGTGCGTTACGTTACACATGATTTCTGTAGCAAGTCTGGTGGCAAGGTTTGCTGTACGAGTTGTCGTGATTGTTATAGAGTGCTAATCGGTGAATTAGGTATCTTTAAACACGGTTGAAGCAGACAAGCCGGAGACCTTACCTTTATAGCGTGCCACTTATCACACGTTAGGCCCAGTTTCAGAACATAGCAAGAGCTTTAATCCTTGTAGGACTTACCGCCCAAGTCTTTTTGAATGATTGTATCGCAACATCTCATCAATAATATATTGTTGAAACTGGGGATGCTCACAACCTGTTCCCGTATGGCACGCTAAGCATAACCGCCCTCTGCATATCATATCTACTCACTGGTTTATTCTGTCCAATTGCAAGATATTAACATGCGTTAGCATATCATGTCGTACTCCCCTTCCCACACAAACATATGAAATGGCTCATTTTGCAAGATCTTAGAGGCGTAGTTAGATTATAATCAGCAGCGGCAGAGTATCTGCTCGTACTTGTCATATAAATTGATCTCCCAACTTCCAGCAAAGCGCAATTTCGGTTATAAGAACTGGAGCTCAAGATACTTACCGGCTGGCAGAGTGATGAGAAAAATCAGCGAATACTTAGCTATAGGCTAATTTACTACCTTGAATCCTGTGATCAATTCCGACCCATGTTTATTATATGGGGGATAGTATAGGATTTGTGACCCCCTTTCGCAATGGTCCCTTTGGCTCTCGAGGCTCGCTAGCTTGGCAAGGCTTCTTCCAGGGAGATATGCAGGCGGCTATGCCGGCTATGCGGCTGAATATCTGAGATGTTACGACCGATTTAGTAGACAGGTATGTCAGCGTGTGCCACTCGGAGACGGCATAGTATGGCACAGATAGCACGTACACCCATCTTGATGTTAATTGCTCAAGCTGCTGCAACACTGACTGAGTGGGAGAAAGAGGGTGATGTAAAAGTAACATTGGTCCGAGAAGTTTTATGGTAAATGAATTACCAATTATCGGCTGTTACGGTCCATGAATAGCGGTAGTAAGTATGACACTTGGGAATCCGGTCCTCACGGCGCGCCTATACTTGCCATGTGGCGAGCACGACCCAGGCTGTCTAAGCGCCAGAACGCACGCATACGAACCATAAAGAAAAAGCGGTTGTACCCGATGAAAAGAGGCTACAGCACCCACTATAGATTGCCTCAATGGCTTCTGTCTAGCGTGCTGAAATACTCGTGTTGCGCAATGTTATCTGAAGATACTCAGAATAGACGCCTGATGAGGGCATTAAATAAAGGTGATAATCACATGTCTGTGCCGCGTGGTAATGTGAGTTTATCTACCCCTGAGCGACCTACGTCTTTCTTTTGCCTATCATGAGCTACACCCCGCAAGGACGGCTTAGAAGTTGATTTCTCTATATATCTTTTGCGGTGCAAGACATTGCGCGCGCCTTGCCTGATTTTTGATATCATCTTTTCGAGCATGCTGGTATCAGTTGGGTGCACACTTCTATAGGGAGAAACGTTTTGCTCTTTTAATTTGGCGGTGCATTCACGTTTCGGTCTAAAGGTGCATCATAGATATACTCTCCCACTTCAGTTGGGGGTGCAAATATCGGAGCACCGTTGCCTTGAAAATATCATCTACGTGCAATAAGCTTCATCATTCGTTCACACTTGGCGTGATAATCCAGATCCCTACTAGGTCTTTGGCATCTTAGCCCAGCGAAATTTGTTAAAATTCTGGCGCTCCGGATACCAGTCGGGGGAGCGTCTTCATCGATTCTGAGCGTCCATGCTCCCATTGATTCCGGCGCTCCTGAGTGCTCATACTAGTTCCAGAAGATCCGGAATATTTCCGGACGGTACTCAATATCGAAAGGCCTCTTGAGATCTCAGCATGTTTGCTGATGAGAGCCGAAAAGACTTGTGATCCGAAGGAAAGTCTATCTATTAACCGCATTCATTCTGGGGCTTTTCAATAATACGAGGGCGTCTATCTCGTAGCATCTGTGCACTGGATCAAGCGGATCTATCGTATGGTTGTTGTTGTGTACCTTGGTTAGCCACGGTGTACAATGCCAAATAACCTTTATTTAAACTATTCGTCCTATAGATTAGGTGTCCGCCAGTCGTTTAATAATGAAACCTTGTCTACTTTTGTACTAAACCGTACACATGCATAGCCTAACCCCATGTCTTAGTCTAGAAAACCGGTACTCTGGTGAGTTCAAAGTGTGCGTCGCCCTTCTAGAGAGGTCTGACAATTGATCTTGCCCACGCTTATTTACAGTTGCCCGCTTACTTTTGTTTCTTGATAGACGCCAACCCCTGTTGCCAAATATATCCAGCCGCAACGTCAAGCCTTGCACCATGGCAGTGAAAAGAGCTTGTCTCTGCCTACACGCGCCTGTTCCTCCAAATGTGATGACTTATTTATCCCTCTCAAGTCCTTACCTCCATTCGGTGTTTAACCTAACCCCGCAGTGACCCAAGATCCTGGTTTTGTGTATCACTCATACGGCTCATCTGACAAATCCCCCTGAGCGCATTGCTCTCACAAGCTGTATAGAGGCCACAAGCACAAGAAGCGACCCCCCTAACATTGTGAGCCTGGCGGCTATGGAAACTCTGCGCCAAAACTAGCAAAAAGTCCGATCCTAATTATTTACCAGCCTAAGTCGCGCATTGGTGAGTACAAAGGTGCAGAAATTCCGTAGCAAAGGACTGCAATTATAAATGCATGTAGATTCTATTGAATCAATTCACATCACTAAGTAAATGAAGGAAAAGCGAGCTTTTAGTCTGCACTATAATCAATCATCCAGTAACAATCCCCACCCAACACTTGGCCCACAATGCACTTAATTGTCTGTGCATTCAACCTTGCCACTCCCGAGTTGGCCATCATTATTAGAGACAATCTTAAATGCCAAGAAAAGGAACCTACTTAAACATAGGGGAGTATCCCCCTTGAAACTTATCACATTGCAAGCTACCTAGTTAAAATAAACACCTAAAGTCCTGAGTTGGTGCCAAGGGGTACTTGAAACTCCAGGAGGGTGTATAGGTTAAGGGGTTATTTTGCTCAGGACTGATTGTTGACAAATGACATGATGAATTTAAGTACATACAGTAGTTAACTTGCTCATCCATCTTTGTTATCCAAGTCATGCTTGTCCACTTGGAAGCCTGTGCAGCAAATTGCTCCACTACAATCAATGATTAGCCATTTTCCTGCCTGCAATGTTGCCTATGCAAATGCTTGTCCATCAACCACAGTTAAAAGGAATTGATGTAAACAAGGTCAAACTAACCAGCACAAGTGGTTGCATGCTGGCTCAAGCCCAAACTTGGGGGGTAGCAAGTGTAATCATGGGTTATCAGCAGGAATAATAGGGCTCTATGGCTTAGTGGTCAAGCTGGTTCAATTCCAGCTAATTCTATTTCCTCTGTTTATGACAATTCTATCTGGACAGAGTATATTAAAATATGCCAGTTGCACCATTTACTATTGGTAATAAGGGGTGCAATGTCAAAATCACCTATATCATAACATATCCCCCCTACCTTGGACATATGTGCATGTGTAAAGTATGTTATGGATAGGGAAAATAATCTGTTATAAAATATAATCAAAAAGGGAACCTAGTTGCCAAATCAAGCTAGAGAATATAAAAGGTATTATGCTAACCATAAAAGGTCATAATTTTAAAAGATATATCAAAGATGAGGTATTAGGTTAAGGAGAGTAGAGTGTACTTAAGTAATTAATTGGGTGTTAAGGAAAGGATGTAGTTAGTATCAGGGTGATCTCTCCTAAAGACTAGCAATAGGAGTAGTACTAGATAGCAGGGAACACACTGTACAAGAAAATAGTTAATAAGCTAAAATTAGTTCCTGGAACTCACTGTAGTTCACTTAACTTATGCTCTGGTGTGGTAGCTTGTACAATGGGGGATATGTATATATATTCTGTCTATCTAACTAACTGTATGCATATTTGTGTGGTATCCAGCTTGTTAAGAGTTGTGTAATACAGGAGTAAGAAAGAATTACTATATACAAAATGTATATGAGAATAACTAAGAACTAGTATTAAGAATCAGAATATATGCACAGAATATGCACAATATAGGCTAGGTGATCAGGAATAACAACTCCTAACAAATAGTCTAGCAACTATGAAGTGCAGGTGGTTGGTTATGTATAGTACCTTAGACTAATGTTACTTAAGCCTAAGTGACTAGGGGTATGTATACTTAAGGTCTCTGGGATAGTGCCTTAAGTAAGAGGGTTACCTGACTAATGTACAGGGTTTATAGGATTGGCCTAATAAGTATAGGACTTATATATGCTTAAGTAAGACTTAAGACTTATGGGTTTTACCTAAAATATATCTAGGATTTAAGAGATATTGTAGATAAAGCTATCTACAATATAAGGGGTATGGTGGATTGAAACACTATCACTCAATCACAACAATCCTCACAGTATTGTTGCACTATACTCAATGTTGAACTCAACAACTGTGACAGTCAAGGGGCACAGGGTTGCAGTAAGTACACTAATAGGTTACCCTGTGTCTGTTGGGACTGGCCTATGGTCTTAGTGCGCCAAATAACCTCCTATGCTATTTACAGTGAGTCAATCACTAAAGTAAATGCGCAGATAAGCTGTTAAAGGCTTGTGTGTATATGTCAATATATAAGAGTGGATAAATGGATGCATTAGAAGCGTCTTCACAGGGTCCTTTTATACCCTGAGAAGGCGCACAAACAAGTATATACATGATTGATACCAAGAGGGGGTACAGGAGGTATATGTGGCAACTGAAACACTTGAGGGAGCCAATACTTTGGTACATAGTAAACAAACAACAGATCCTAATTTGCCCCAAGGCAATGTTTGCCCCAAGGCATTATTTACCTGTGTGGGTCCTTAGATGTCCCAAGGCTAAGTGTTTCATCCTTGGAGTAAACAGTCCCAAAGGTAGGATACCTCTGCATTGGGTACTTACAGTAAATGGGGCATAACTCAGCCAAATGTTGTCCGTTTTGGGAGTTTGACCCAGCGTTCTGGAGCGCACAAACATGCGCACCTAAGCGCAAGCGATTCGGCAGTGTGGGATGCCCGGGTGATGGAGAAAAGGCGCATTTAGTGCGTCGGCGCTTAAGGGCTGATTAAGCGCCGGAGCACTTGCCTATGCAACAGGGGGGGGACCCTGAATATTTCTGTGTGTAGCCACAAGATAGAATCTTGAATAATAAATACTACAAACAAGAGAGATATTACTTGTTACTGTTTATCTACTCAGCTGAATTTATATATTTAAATGAGTGAGAAAACAGCATATATGCAAAAGGCATCGCATATTAAGGGTATTCCTGAGGTTTGTAGTTTTGTAAAGGTCACTATTGGATAGAGGGACCTTGAAAACCTTAGTTCGCATCTTTATCTCATTTATTTACTGTGAGATTACTAGTGTAATTAATAAAGTAAGTACAGATTAAAGAAGAAATGTCATATCCATAACACTCTCCCCAACCAATATTTGCCATGCCACCCACTTGTTGACTGGCCCTGCCCCCACAACCCCACACCTAGTTGCTCAAGAGCTCTCTAGCACAAATGGGGTCCCTGTCTCAAGCCTTACTGTGCATTGGGCAGTGCAGAAAGCTGGTGTGGTGCCTTTTGTCAAGCCCAAAAAGCCAGCTATGACAAAGGAACATATCAAGGCACACTATGAATTTGCTATGGCACACCAGCACTGGACAATTGATGACTGGAAGAGGGTCCAATGGTCAGATGAGACCAAGATCAACAGATTTGGGTCAGATGGGCACCGCTATGCCTATAAAAGGGTTGGCCAGGCACCTCAGCCCCACCAGATCATCAAAACCCACAAGCATGGAGGAGGTCATATCATGATTTGGGCATGCATGGGGTGGGAAGGCCCTGGTTTAATCTGCAAGATAGATGGGTCTCTCACCAAGGAACTCTATGTGGAGATCCTAGAAGATGAATTCAAGCAAACTCTGGAGTACTATGGGTTGGACATGGAGAAGGTCATGTTTATGCAAGACAGTGAAAGCTCCCACAAGGCCCATATTTTACAAGACTGGTTCCAAGAGAATGGCTTAGAGGTCTTTGAGTGGCCTGCTAACTCCCCAGACCTCAATCCAATTGAAAACCTTTGGGATCAAATCAAGAGGGAGCTTTATAGCTATGAAACCCCTGCAAGTGGGATGTTGGAGTTATGGGAGAGGGTGCAGGAGATTTGGGACAAAGTCAGTGCCCAGAAGTGCCAGGATTTGATAGAGAGTATGCCTAGGAGGATTCAAGCTTGGATCAAAGCCAAAGGTGGCCCAACCAAGTATTGATATTTGCTTGACTTGTATATCCTGTAGTCCATTGTTCAAAACTGTTCACAGAGATTGTTCCATTGTTTTGAATGTATCTTCATCAAATCTCATTTGAACTGAATAAAATAAATTGTGTTAGACAGAGAAGACACTACCAGATTTGCCAGATGATTTTCAAATTTATCATGTGAGAATTGATTGAGTAACAACTGATACAGTAGAAAAGTTCCAATCCTGTGAACAGTTTTGAACAGCACTGTAGCACCTCCTGCAGAGATCAAAAGACCTGTTTCAGCGCCAATAAACCCACCTCAGCAAATCTCTGTAAATAAACCTGTCAAAATAGAACAGAGTAGACAAGGCATAACTAGCCCAAATGCTGAAGCTAATGCTAGACAGAAAAACCAATGGCAGATTGGGAATATAGTAACAAGGGACAATACAGTACCCTTAATAATAAGAACACCACCTGGCCCTAGCAAGGGAAAGCAAGCAATAAGGATCACAGGTGGAAGAAAGGAAAAGGAAGAAGGAAGCCTACCTTGGAGACAAGTAGACCCTAGGGAACAAACACATCTAGACTATAAACTGATAGACACCATTGGAAAGGACAGAGAGCAATTAGCCACTGTACTGGGCTATGAGGAACCAATGGGAAATGGAGGGCACAAGACACAAATATTATTTGCAAATACAAACACAGAAACAACAGGACCAGCAAAAGAGAAAGGAAAAGAACCCATAACCCCCAAGAACAAGAATTGTGGGCAAGCCACATTAGGACTATCCATGAGCCAACTGGAGGGCAAGCACAAATACATGCATACACCAGCCCCTAACACAGTAACAGCAAAGAATAGGAGACTACCTACTGGTGGATACCTGCACAATCAAATGACTAATCCTGTCAAAGAATTGGTAGCAGCCAACAGGAACCCCAGTGATTCAAGCAGATCAAGCAGTTGCTCAGACAGCAACAATGACTTCAATAATATGAGTCTGCATAAACTTGCTAAATACATTAAGAAACTGAAGAAGAAGAACAAAGAAAGGAAGGAAAAGGAAAAGCTGAGGAAACTACAGCTCAGCAGGTTTAAGACAAAGTTACCCACCACCTACAATGGATTGAACAATTTTGATACATTCAAACAGTTTGTATACAAAGTGGAAACATGGCAGGAGGATACAGGATTTGAGGACTACAAAGCTGTAAGGCACATAAAAAGCTTCCTCAAAGATAAAGCTGCAAATTATTATATGCTACATGTAGCTCCTGATGTCACTCAATACATGCTGACCCTGGTATTCCAAGGGCTTTGGTTATTGCTTCCCACCAGACAGTAGGACAAGAATTTGCTGTAAGTTCAACACTATGACACAATCAGACCAGGGGTTTAGAGACTTCTACTGCAAATTATGTAAAATACAAAGAACACTAGTGGACATAAACAACAAATCAATTGCTGTCCATATGTGGGAAGTAGCCCACAGCTACATACACATAGAATGGGCAAAGAATGGATACTTGGCAGAACACAATTTGCCAGAGGAATTAGAAGAATTGGCAATTAGATTGGAAACCACCAAAAAAAATTGCCAAATGGAAGAGAACCAATCAAATGATTGCCAAGACTGTCCCACATACAAGGGCAAGCACCCTGATTACTGTAAGCCCAGGGAAGGCAAAAGAAACAGTAATGCATCTAGGCAAGATAAGCTGCACTTCAGTACCAATAGATCTCCAAGGAAGGAGAAGGTACCCAGACTCTCACCAGAGAAATTTGCAGAATATTGTGCAGCAGGAAAGTGCACATTATGCCACAAGATTGGACACATAGCTAAGGACTGCCCAAAGCAAAGTTTTGCCAAGCCAAAGGGTATAGGTATGTTGGCTGTAAGCTTTGCTTGCATACATGAACTAGAAACTGTAACAAAGGAGTCTAGGTTGGTATATTCAATATCTCTTGATTTGGGAGACAACAAAAAAATAAAAGAACAAATTTTCAGAGCTGACAACTACCAGATGGTATAACCTAACAAGCTATTGCCTAATATAGGACTTATCAGCTAGTAGGGCCTAACAGAGCTCAAAGGCAATGCCAGGAGAGGGTAGGACAAGACCTGATATAGTAAAGTGCACTATGCTGTAAAGACAGCAGGGCTAAAGACCTTTGACAGTGACTGGTATGCTCTCAGGCAATACTCTTAATTGTATGTCTTAGGGTAGGTAGTGGTGGAAGGGGATAAGAGGGTGAGTTCTGAGGCTAAAGGCTCTCAGAACCCTCCTTATTGTCATGACCTTCATTGGCATGACATAATTTTCTACTATTTTCTACCTTTTTCTGAGGTAGTTTCCTTTTTGGTATATATTAATTAGTCATCAAGATCATGTGACATATTTGATATCCAATGTGAAGTTGTAAAATGACTCACACTTTGTTACACTTTGTTGCTATTTGTTTTGATGTGGCTTCCTCCATGTATATAAACCAGGTGTTGTAGACACACATATACCAAGGGAATTAATTCCTATTTTCTCAAATTTAAACAAAGTCAAACAGACAACATTTTCAATCATGTGACCTTGGCGCTTATACCACACACTAAGCGCCAAGCCATGTCCCCATCTGGGCTTAATCAGCACACATAGCCACCTCCACCTATGACAACATCATGACACATCAGTGAGACATATGCATGAGTAAGACCAACTGTGGAGCGGGGCTCTTATTGGATTAGGTATTGGATATCATATTTGTAATTAGTTGATCTATAGAATATATAAGGAGGCCAACCAACCATGGTAACACCCAGGTCAATTACCTCCTGTTGCACTCCACATTGTACAAGCCCTTACAGGCAGCAATCACTTAGTTACAGATACGCCTTAAGCAATGACTCCCCTATACTTACTTAGCTTGCCAATGCCCATAAGGCCTTGGTCTCTGTAGTATAGTAGTTAGACGTTGTAGGGTAGACCACCACCACCTTAAGCAGTTCACATCTGTACTCCACACAGCTGTAAGCGCCCACACCCTTGATGTCCTTACAGATGTCTAGGACACCAGGTCAAGTTGCCACTAGAACAGCAAGACTTGACCTCTTTGTCAATTCATACTTTCTTACATACCCACTGCCCTGCTCCCTTGTTGAGCATAGTGCCATTACTTATAAGTCATTACCCAGGCCCTTGTTGCCCTCTACCCTACTTTGTATCCCCTGGGCCCTTGCTGCCCCTCTATCTGTCTCATAGTCCATTGGTGATAGGGCCACAGACTTTAAGCCCCCTTGTATCATAGGTCCAAGCTGAGTTGTGACACTTATATTCACAAGAGAGGGGAATAGTATATACATCAACAAACACAATAACAAAGATAAGGTCACATGGCCAAAGGTAAGAAAGACGTGATCACATGACCTTTAGTCATGTGATTGGATTACATAACAAGCACTCTTCACCTAGTTTACATAAAAATACATGTATCCATAAATCTTCAGGAAAAGGGCGCATATATTCACATTTTCCTTGACTTAGTGGATTTTAAGGTGGTCACACCTCTAGGGCATGACACAGACATTGTTCCATTAGTTTGGGGCTCATGGTTTTGAACTTCATGTTTTTTGCATCTAACCATGCTTCCTTGCCCACTTCAAATTCAATTGGGACAGCTTCTGATTGTCTGGCTGTTGTTTGGGATTTGGACTGTTGTAGCACTGCTTCCACTTCTCCATTGGGCTTCCATGGTCTTGGCCAGATCATCTGCTTCTGGTATGTCTGTGGGCACATTGCTAGCCATGAGGGTAGGTTCCCATCCATATAGTTCTTTGAACAGTGTTTTCCCTGTGCTGCTATGGACCACATTGTTGTATGCAAATTCTGCCATGGGGAGCCATCTTGTCCAATCCTTTTGGTTAATGCCAGAATAAGCCCTGAGGAAATGTTCAATTGAAGGGTTTACTTGTTCAGTTTGCCTGTTGCTCTGGGGTGGTAAGCCAAGGAAAAGTGGGGGTCAATCCCAAGGTGTTGGTATAACACCTGTTATGGATATAACATTTCTCTTATAATCTGTACTTATTTTATTAGTTACAGTAATACTACAGTAAATAAAGTGAGATAAAGATGCAAACTAAGGTTTTTAAGGTCCCTCTATCCAATTGCAACCTTTGCAAAACCACTAAGCCTCAGAAACCCCCTCAATATGCAACATCTTTTGCATATATGCTGTTTTCTCACTCATTTAAAATATATAAATTCAGCTGAGTAGATAAACAGTAACAAGTAATATCTCTCCTGTTTGTAGTATTTATTATTCAAGATTCTATCTTATGGCTACACACAGGAATATTCAGGGTCCCCCCATTGCATAGGCAAGTGCTCCAGCGCTTAATCAGCCCTTAAGCGCCGACGCACTAAATGCGCCTTTCTCCATCACCCGGGCATCCCACACTGCCGAACTGCTTGCGCCTAGGTGCGCCTGTTTGTGCGCTCCAGAACGCTGGTTCAAACTCCCAAAATGGACAACATTTGGCAGAGTTATGCGCCATTTACTGTAAGTACCCAATGCAGCAGTATCATAACTTTGGGACTGTTTACTCCAAGGATGAAACACTTAGTCTTGGGACATCTATGGGCCCACACAGGTAAATACTGCCTTGGGGCAAACATTGCCTTGGGGCAAGTATTAGGATCTGTTATTATTTACTATGTACCAAAGTATTGGCTCCCTCAAGTGTTTCAGCTACCACATGTACCTCCTGTACCCTGTCTTGGTATCAATCATGTATATACTTGTTTGTGCACCTTCTTAGGGTATAAAAGCACCCTGTGAAGATGCTTCTAATGCATCCATTTATCCACTCTTATATATTGACATATACACACAAGCCTTTAACAGCTTATCTGCGCATTTACTTTAGTGATTGACTCACTGTAAATAGCATAGGAGGTTATTTGGCGCACTAACCATAGGCCAGTCCCAACAGACACAGGGTAACCTATTAGTGTACTTACTGCAACCCTGTGCCCCTTGACTGTCACAGTTGTTGAGTTCAACATTGAGTATAGTGCAACAATACTGTAAGGATTGTTGTGATTGAGTGATAGTGTTTCAATACACCATACCCCTTATATTGTAGATAGCTTTATCTATAATATCTCATAAATCCTAGATATATTTTAGGTAAAACCCATAAGTCTTAAGTCTTACTTAAGCATCTATAAGTCCTATACTTATTAGGCAAATCCTATCAATCCTGTACATTAGTCAGGTAAAACCTTTTACCTAAGGTACTATCCCAGAGACCTTAAGTATACATACCCTTAGTCACTTAGGCTTAAGTAACATTAGTCTAAGGTACTATACATAACCAACCACCTGCACTTGATAGTTGCTAGACTATTTGTTAGGAGTTGTTATTCCTGATAAACCTAGCATATATTGTGCATATTGTGCGCATATATTATGATACTTAATACCAGTTATTGGCTATTCCCATATACATTTTGTATATAGTAATTCTTTCTTACTCCTGTACTTACACAACTCTTAACAGCATTCAATTAGGATGAATATGTCACTTTCAAGGCCCTAAACTCCCAACTGACTTACTCAAAAGGTTCAGGGTTGCCCTAGAGCCTTTCCTAGCTACCCAGTACTGGTTGGGACCTTACTAGAGGCTGTATGCGCCAAGGTACCTTGCAGGTTGAGTTCAGTGAGCTTAAGAGGCTGAGAAAGCAAAATAAGACACTCTTAACTAAGTGCAGAAGATCTATTAGCTCTTCAAGTTCACAAAAGAGGTAAAAATGGGATGAAAATGGGGATGCATTCAAAAGGTCTCTCAGGCACTGTACAAGGTTATAATGCTGATGAGTGCATGTGTTTAAGTGAGAATTGAGTCAAAATCAAGATCAATACATACTGATTTTAGGTATCAATTCTTCCATAGTCTGATTCATGCTGAGGGAGGCATACTAACATTGTAATTTTCAGGCCATATCCTACTGAAAAAAGGAATCTTTTACTGATGTACTGATTTTCAGGATCTTATCATACCACAGTGAGGGGCCTTATATATCCCAGAGGGAGAACAAACAACTGTATACATGATGTGCAAATGAGGAAGTACATGATAGGTACAATCTGATCAATTTGATACACAAAGACCAATTAAGCCTAATGATTCCTAGTAAGATAGACCCAGAGCTATTGATAGAATGTTTTAGAGCACATATGACTAAATTACATCAGTGAGAATGTTAAAAATAGCCTTCAGTCAAGGTAAGATCTCATGGAAGAGCTAGAAAACTGAAATGGTTAGTTTCTCCATCAATATGGCTCAGAATCAGACAATTCCTTTTTGAGAAGTGAGTTGCCAGAGCCTCTGACCAATTTGCATTTGTCTGCATAGCAATATGCCTATTTCCTGCCAAGATATTGGTGTTGGCATGCCCTGTCAACCTTTGGCACTTATTTGCAATTACTAAGTGCCAGTGCTTCCATGCTTACTTGCACTTGTTATATGGTCTGTGAGCACTGTTCCTGCATATAAATGTATGGTACAAAGAATATAAGTCATAGAAATAATAGTAACCTGTTTGCATGATTAGATGTATATGCAAGTGCAACAAAGGAATAAAATATAAATGTCTTGTAGCACTCCCAGTTTCCAAATATAGTAATGTGCATGCACATATTTGGACAGAGCAAGTATGATCACTCTAGTTTGCACTATTCACTATTGGCAATTAGGGGCACATATGTCTAAATTATCCATTCTATAACAGTAGGCTTCCTGCAAGTCACAGTCCATGCATTCAGGATTGGCAGCATAGCTAAATTGCTTAGAAGTAGTTTGAGCACAGATTTAGTAAAGAAGACAGGTGGGTGGAAATCAAATGCCTTCACTACATACAATTCAACACAGTGCTAAGCATATTGATTCTTACTCCCAGGGCAACTGTCTACACTCCAAGCATGCACAGACACAGCATCCCCTTGTCCCTGGGACCTGCTTTGGGGTGACCTTCACAGTCCATGTTTGGTGACTGCACCACCCCCTTTGCAACCACCACAATATGCTCTGCATCTCTGGAGAGGGGTGACCTGGATGGTTGAAGCCTTGGGTGGCCCCAGGTTCCCCATTTTCACTGTATCAAGAGCTGGATACCACACAAATATGCATATATAGATAGACAGAATATCCCACCATTGTACAAGCTACCACACCAGAGCATAAGTTAAGTGAACTACAGTGAGTTCCAGGAACTAATTTTAGCTTATTAACTATTTTCTTGTACAGTGTGTTCCCTGCTATCTAGTACTACTCCTATTGCTAGTCTTTAGGAGAGATCACCCTGATACTAACTACATCCTTTCCTTAACACCCAATTAATTACTTAAGTACACTCTACTCTCCTTAACCTAATACCTCATCTTTGATATATCTTTTAAAATTATGACCTTTTATGGTTAGCATAATACCTTTTATATTCTCTAGCTTGATTTGGCAACTAGGTTCCCTTTTTGATTATATTTTATAACAGATTATTTTCCCTATCCATAACATACTTTACACATGCACATATGTCCAAGGTAGGGGGATATGTTATGATATAGGTGATTTTGACATTTGCACCCCTTATTACCAATAGTAAATGGTGCAACTGGCATATTTTAATATACTCTGTCCAGATATAGGAATTGTCATAAACAGAGGAAAATAGAATTAGCTGGAATTGAACCAGCTTGACCACTAAGCCATAGAGCCCTATTATTCCTCTGCTGATAACCCATGATTACACTTGCTACCCCCCAAGTTTGGGCTTGAGCCAGCATGCAACCACTTGTGCTGGTTAGTTTGACCTTGTTTACATCAATTCCTTTTAACTGTGGTTGATGGACAAGCATTTGCATAGGCAACATTGCAGGCAGGAAAATGGCTAATCATTGATTGTAGTGGAGCAATTTGCTGCACAGGCTTCCAAGTGGACAAGCATGACTTGGATAACAAAGATGGATGAGCAAGTTAACTACTGTATGTACTTAAATTCATCATGTCATTTGTCAACAATCAGTCCTGAGCAAAATAACCCCTTAACCTATACACCCTCCTGGAGTTTCAAGTACCCCTTGGCACCAACTCAGGACTTTAGGTGTTTATTTTAACTAGGTAGCTTGCAATGTGATAAGTTTCAAGGGGGATACTCCCCTATGTTTAAGTAGGTTCCTTTTCTTGGCATTTAAGATTGTCTCTAATAATGATGGCCAACTCGGGAGTGGCAAGGTTGTGAATGCACAGACAATTAAGTGCATTGTGGGCCAAGTGTTGGGTGGGGATTGTTACTGGATGATTGATTATAGTGCAGACTAAAAGCTCGCTTTTCCTTCATTTACTTAGTGATGTGAATTGATTCAATAGAATCTACATGCATTTATAATTGCAGTCCTTTGCTACGGAATTTCTGCACCTTTGTACTCACCAATGCGCGACTTAGGCTGGTAAATAATTAGGATCGGACTTTTTGCTAGTTTTGGCGCAGAGTTTCCATAGCCGCCAGGCTCACAATGTTAGGGGGGTCGCTTCTTGTGCTTGTGGCCTCTATACAGCTTGTGAGAGCAATGCGCTCAGGGGGATTTGTCAGATGAGCCGTATGAGTGATACACAAAACCAGGATCTTGGGTCACTGCGGGGTTAGGTTAAACACCGAATGGAGGTAAGGACTTGAGAGGGATAAATAAGTCATCACATTTGGAGGAACAGGCGCGTGTAGGCAGAGACAAGCTCTTTTCACTGCCATGGTGCAAGGCTTGACGTTGCGGCTGGATATATTTGGCAACAGGGGTTGGCGTCTATCAAGAAACAAAAGTAAGCGGGCAACTGTAAATAAGCGTGGGCAAGATCAATTGTCAGACCTCTCTAGAAGGGCGACGCACACTTTGAACTCACCAGAGTACCGGTTTTCTAGACTAAGACATGGGGTTAGGCTATGCATGTGTACGGTTTAGTACAAAAGTAGACAAGGTTTCATTATTAAACGACTGGCGGACACCTAATCTATAGGACGAATAGTTTAAATAAAGGTTATTTGGCATTGTACACCGTGGCTAACCAAGGTACACAACAACAACCATACGATAGATCCGCTTGATCCAGTGCACAGATGCTACGAGATAGACGCCCTCGTATTATTGAAAAGCCCCAGAATGAATGCGGTTAATAGATAGACTTTCCTTCGGATCACAAGTCTTTTCGGCTCTCATCAGCAAACATGCTGAGATCTCAAGAGGCCTTTCGATATTGAGTACCGTCCGGAAATATTCCGGATCTTCTGGAACTAGTATGAGCACTCAGGAGCGCCGGAATCAATGGGAGCATGGACGCTCAGAATCGATGAAGACGCTCCCCCGACTGGTATCCGGAGCGCCAGAATTTTAACAAATTTCGCTGGGCTAAGATGCCAAAGACCTAGTAGGGATCTGGATTATCACGCCAAGTGTGAACGAATGATGAAGCTTATTGCACGTAGATGATATTTTCAAGGCAACGGTGCTCCGATATTTGCACCCATACCAACTGAAGTGGGAGAGTATATCTATGATGCACCTTTAGACCGAAACGTGAATGCACCGCCAAATTAAAAGAGCAAAACGTTTCTCCCTATAGAAGTGTGCACCCAACTGATACCAGCATGCTCGAAAAGATGATATCAAAAATCAGGCAAGGCGCGCGCAATGTCTTGCACCGCAAAAGATATATAGAGAAATCAACTTCTAAGCCGTCCTTGCGGGGTGTAGCTCATGATAGGCAAAAGAAAGACGTAGGTCGCTCAGGGGTAGATAAACTCACATTACCACGCGGCACAGACATGTGATTATCACCTTTATTTAATGCCCTCATCAGGCGTCTATTCTGAGTATCTTCAGATAACATTGCGCAACACGAGTATTTCAGCACGCTAGACAGAAGCCATTGAGGCAATCTATAGTGGGTGCTGTAGCCTCTTTTCATCGGGTACAACCGCTTTTTCTTTATGGTTCGTATGCGTGCGTTCTGGCGCTTAGACAGCCTGGGTCGTGCTCGCCACATGGCAAGTATAGGCGCGCCGTGAGGACCGGATTCCCAAGTGTCATACTTACTACCGCTATTCATGGACCGTAACAGCCGATAATTGGTAATTCATTTACCATAAAACTTCTCGGACCAATGTTACTTTTACATCACCCTCTTTCTCCCACTCAGTCAGTGTTGCAGCAGCTTGAGCAATTAACATCAAGATGGGTGTACGTGCTATCTGTGCCATACTATGCCGTCTCCGAGTGGCACACGCTGACATACCTGTCTACTAAATCGGTCGTAACATCTCAGATATTCAGCCGCATAGCCGGCATAGCCGCCTGCATATCTCCCTGGAAGAAGCCTTGCCAAGCTAGCGAGCCTCGAGAGCCAAAGGGACCATTGCGAAAGGAGGGTCACAAATCCTATACTATCCCCCATATAATAAAACATGGGTCGGAATTGATCACAGGATTCAAGGTAGTAAATTAGCCTATAGCTAAGTATTCGCTGATTTTTCTCATCACTCTGCCAGCCGGTAAGTATCTTGAGCTCCAGTTCTTATAACCGAAATTGCGCTTTGCTGGAAGTTGGGAGATCAATTTATATGACAAGTACGAGCAGATACTCTGCCGCTGCTGATTATAATCTAACTACGCCTCTAAGATCTTGCAAAATGAGCCATTTCATATGTTTGTGTGGGAAGGGGAGTACGACATGATATGCTAACGCATGTTAATATCTTGCAATTGGACAGAATAAACCAGTGAGTAGATATGATATGCAGAGGGCGGTTATGCTTAGCGTGCCATACGGGAACAGGTTGTGAGCATCCCCAGTTTCAACAATATATATTATTGATGAGATGTTGCGATACAATCATTCAAAAAGACTTGGGCGGTAAGTCCTACAAGGATTAAAGCTCTTGCTATGTTCTGAAACTGGGCCTAACGTGATGAATAAGTGGCACGCTATAAAGGTAAGGTCTCCGGCTTGTCTGCTTCAACCGTGTTTAAAGATACCTAATTCACCGATTAGCACTCTATAACAATCACGACAACTCGTACAGCAAACCTTGCCACCAGACTTGCTACAGAAATCATGTGTAACGTAACGCACAAGATCAAAGAGGCTATCGTATGTGAATTGATCATATGTGAATTGACCTGATAGAAGTCCTATTTATCCAGGCGTCTATATCTCGAGGCGTGGTAAGGCCGTAAAAGTGTTTCCTGCTGCCAAGGCTCACGTGTTTCTCATGAAGCTGTTCGACAAAGGTGCCATGCTCGATATGGTTTATCAGATCACACACTTGGTCAAAAGCCAAATCTCGAAACTTGCAAATCCATTTTCAGGCATCAGTTTGAATAACGTCCTTCATAGTAGCTTAGTTACGCGTATGGTTGTGCGTTATGACTTCTTTCAATCACGACTTATTTGAGCTAACGTGCGGGGATTGACTGTAGAATTACTACCATCTTGCGGGAGGGAATTACGTGCCCATGGTACACAAGTTATTCGTATTTCTGGCAGGCTCTTTACTGATTGGAATGGGCTGTGGGCAAATGCGTGTCGCAGAATCAATTCATTTCGCTCACCAAGTTTTGCGAGCGACGGAGATCGTTATCTGGCCGAGTTCTTTCAATCAAATGTTTCCAGGAGGCACATCACGAGTTCATTCTGGTTCACACGGAAGGTCTTTTTTGTCATGGTGTATCGAACCAACAGGCCTGGATACGCATTGAAAGATCAATAGAAGCCCGGGACAAAGCTGGTTGGGTAAACAAGTTCAACATGACTGCCAAGAGGGTGCCAGCCATGGACCAAATCAAAATGTCTTTCGATCAAGGGTCTCTTGTTCCCGTGCACGCATTGCCTCAGGAGATACTTAAATTTCCAGACCATGTAGGGATAGAACACCTGATAATTCTATTGGATCTGATGGCGGAGCTAGCGTTCGATTACAATCTTTTGAAGGTATGAACATCGTTAGGTATCGTTTGCGCACCCAGTACTAATATGTTTCGTTTTGAAGGATAACTGTTGGGTCTTTTGTCAAGCAATGATAGACTGCATGGAAGTCTATCAAAAAAACCCTATAAAACTGCGGCGCCCAATGATTGGTGAAGTACATCGGCGAAAACTCAAGACACTGTTTATCAAGAAAATCAGGGAGTGTGGAAAACCACTTGTAGATTATGGTTGCTCTTCCTGATTACGCCCCAAACTTCATCTGATGTCTGGACTGTTGCGAAACTGTTGAAATCTTTAACTAATATCAGAATGTCTTTATGTTGGAAGATATATTTGTGTGCAAAGCAATATCTTGCCGATAATAGCGACACACGTTGCGCTGCTGTGTAACTGTGATCCGTCGGCCAAAACGTATTAGCTTACCAGCGCCCGGATTTCTAGGTTTCGAAAGGTCAATCAAAATCACTTCGAATCGGTCCCGCAAGTTTCAAACCACTCCAAATCGCTGTACTAACATAACGAAAAGAAACCGCCTTAAATTAACCAAAAAACCTGCATTTACTTTAAGGTGGTAGGCCCCGTGAGATTAAAGGGGAAACTCGCTCAACTTAACGGGTGTTATCCCCCTTGGCACAATTCTAGGGGTAACCCACTTGTTTTACGTTCATGCCGCCCCCTGAATTTTTGTGTTTTACCCCCTTATTTCCCGTATGATGTCACCTAGTATTGGATTGTTCGAAATCCATTATACATTATTTTTCCATGGTAACACATAGAACAAGATCTAGTCACAAGTGTCCAAGGGTATCCAGCAAGGGTACACAATTGTGCTGGTACTGGTGTGCACATGCAATGGGAAACAAACAAAAATGTTAAGAAAAAAATCACTGCAAACCAGTCAATTGAGCTTTGGCAAATGCTGTTAGGCTCTTGCAGCAGAGCAAAGTCCTAGTCTTGGCACTTAAACCAGCATCTTGGTTGTACTTTTGATGTATAAGCAATCCTTTGAACAGGGTTAGAATTGGTACAACATGGTGATGGCAATTCACAGTGAAAAGTAATCCAGGCATATTAAGGGGGATATCCCCTTAATGCATCTGGAGCACCTGTTTCCTCCCCTTATTTTACCCCTTGTGAGCTTAAAGGGGTGTGCTTGTGTGGGGCCAGCATCCAGCTTACCACCTTACAGCTTTCTCCTTATGACCACCCCCTTATATGTTTAAGGGGAAATTCCTGTAGGCTTAATTGATGTACAATATAAATAGACTTACTGTCCTATATGTAGTCTGGGATGGGGTAGGGGGTTCTGGTGCTTATGGCTGGTGGTACAAACAATAAGTTGCTTAAGGCAACAAGGACCTATACTACAACAACAACTAACTGTACTACAACAACCAGGTTGCCTAATGCAATGTACAACTATCTAGTACAACAATGAAGCCACTTAAGGTGGTGACTAAGTAACTGGCTAAGTGGGTTACTGGCTGTAAGGCCTTGTACACAATGTCAAGTGCAACAAGAGGTAATTGACCTGGGGATTACCATGGTCAATTGTCCTCCTTATATATTACAGGAAGTGGCTAATTACAAATACAATATATCCAACACAATATCCAATAAGAAGCCTGTTATGGATATGACATCCTTCTACTAATCTGTACTTATTTTATTGTTACACAAGTAATTGTCCTAGACGTCTGTAAGGATGCCAAGGGAATGGCACTTGTGGCCACAGTATACAGTGGGCCAGTTGCTTAAGGCAATGGAGAACCTATCTATGGCACTGACCAGCTATACTACAGTGTCAAGACTGCTTAAGGCAGTGACTGAGTAGTTAAGTATCTATTTACTGGACCTAAGGTCCTTGTACAATTGGGGGATGCTACAAGAGGTAATCAACCTGGGTGTTACCATGGTTGGTTGGCCTCCTTATACATTCTACAAGCAAGCTATCTACAATCACAACATATGTAATACTGTATCAAATAAGAACCCCACTCCAACTGCAGCCTTACTCATGCATACATGTCACTGACATGTCATAATGACATCATTGGGTGGAGGTGGCTATGTGTGCTTGAGTAAGCACAGATGGGGATGTGGCTTGGTGCTTAGCATATGATATAAGCACCAAGGTCATGTGATTGAAAATGTTCTTTGCTTGCCTTTTGTCCTGGACACAGTCACATGACCAGTACAAGTGGTTGCATGCTGGCCCAAGCCCAAATTTGGGGGGTAGCAGGTGTAATCATGGGTTGTCAGCAGAGGAATAATAGGGCTCTATGGCTTAGTGGTCAAGCTGGTTCAATTCCAGCTGGTTCTATTTTCCTCTGTTTATGACACCTTTGTTTAAAATTGAGAAATTGGGAATAAATTCCTTGGTATTGATTGTGTCTACAACAGTAATATTACAGTAAATAACATGAGATAAAGATGCAAACTAAGGTTTTAAAGGTCCCTCTTTCCAATTGCCACCTTTGCAAAACCCATAAGCCTCAGGAATACCCTCAATATGTTATATCTTCTGCATATATGTTGTTTTCTCACTCACTTAATGTCATAAACAGAGGAAAATAGAACTGGCCAGAATTGAACCAGTTTGACCACTAAGCCATAGAGCCCTATTATTCCTCTGCTGACAACCCTTGATTACACCTGCTACCCCCCAAATTTGGGCTTGGGCCAGCATGCAACCACTTGTACTGGTCATGTGACCATGTCCAGGACACTTAAATACATACAAGTTCATCTGAGTACATAAACAGCAACAAATGTCATAACACATATCTGGAAGGGTTATTACCATATATATCCACTGTCAAAGATATATATAGTATGGATGATGCACAGTGATGTATGAATAATATATGTTGCTGGGGGATGTTGCACTCCCCCTGCCCCCCTTGCTGCAGGCCAATGTTAAGGGAGCCCACAGGCAAGGTCTGAATAATATATTATTATAGAAGAGACTATGTCATCCCTCCCCCACCTCAAATCCATAGTAGCTTAGTATAGTATTTGATAAAAGACTGGAGGGGGGAGAGGTCATGTGACCTGGACTTAGAGAATATCACTGAGTCCAGCCATGTTGACCATAAGTCTCTTATATGTGGGGACCTGGAGGTCCTGAGTGCATAAATGCAAGTATATGCTTGTTTCTGGTGGCCGTAGTGTGTACCATGAGTGCCCTGGTAGGTGTATAAAGGGCACAATAGGGGTGTGGCTCATGACAACTAGCATTAGACTTCTCCTGTTATTTATCCTCATAAGACTTTTACCTTTTATAGTCAGCCAGTTACCCTTTTTATCCTACTCCCTTATCCAGTACCCTTCTTTCATTTTTGAGTATATTACATTACTGCTTATTGTCCCTATCTATAACAGCCTCCCCATTGCCTTAAGTGGTTCTTACTTGTAACAACCCAGCCATAAGTGCCCACTGCCTTGATGCCCTCAAGGATGTCTAGGACAGTAGGATAAAAAGGGTAACTGATTAAATATACAAGGTAACAATCTCACAAGAATAAGTAGTAGAAGAAGTCTAATGATGAGGAAGTAAGAGTACATTAAGGTAGCTAATTCACTTGCTAAAAGAACAAAGTAGTTAGCATCAGGGTGATCCCTACCAATAACTAGTAATAAGCAGATCACTGTTTAGCAGGCAACGCAAGGTACAAGTAGAGTGTTACACCCTTATAACAATATAGCATTGGACTTGCACACTTTTTCTCATATTTTTACTATTTTTTCTGGACTGATTATCTTATGTTTTTTGATCACATGATCTTGGTGCTTACAAATGCCAAGATGCTGTGCCAAGGGTGCTTACCGCAAATCCACACTTCTGCATGTCCTAGACATCTGTAAGGGGCGTCAAGGCAGCAGGTGCTTGTGGCTGTATGTAACTAAGTAAAACCACATAAGGTGGTGGGGGTGCTACCTACAACAACAAACTACCTAAGTACAATGACCAAAGCTTTAAGGGCAATGGCAAGCTATGTATCTACAATGAGGAAGTTGCTTAAGGCAACAAGTACAGGTGTGGGGCTTAGTAGTTACTGGCCTTAGGGGCCTTGTACAATGTGAAGATGCAACAAGAGTTAATTGACCTGGGTGTTACCATGGTTGGTTGGCCTCCTTATATATTACAGAGTCTGAACTAATTACAAATACATATATGCAAAAGTATAACCAATAAGAACCCTGCCCAGCAAGCAGCCTTACTCATGCATATGTGTCACTGACATGCCATAATAATGTCACCAGGTGGAGGTGGCTATGTGTGCTGAGTAAGCACAGATGGGGACGTGGCTTGGTGCTTAGCATATGATATAAGTGCCAAAGTCATGTGATCAAAAATGTTGTCTGTTCAACTTTGTTTAAAATCAAGAAAATTGGAATAAATTCCGTGGTATTGAATGTGTCTACAACACTGCGCAGCCCACAGCACACTTTCTTTTTCACATGGACACTTCTTTTCTCATGTACCACCTATTTGTAAATACCTTGACCTTGTGTATATAAAGAGCAGGAAAATTGCTTGGACACCCCAAGTCAATTTTACCTTGTCTTACATCCAGACAGGTCCCAGAAGCCCAGCTAAGTAGCTGGACCCTCAGAAGTATATTGCTTACTAGTAGTCCATGTTACACCCTTGAAACCAATACCCCCAGAATTGCCTGAATTTTCGATTATTTTTAGTATTTTTTATGGACTTTATATCTTTAGTTTTCTAATCATGTGATCTTGGTGCTTATTGTGCCAAGATGCTGTGCCAAGGGCGCTTAATGCAAATCCACACTTCCTTTCTTCTTTCTCCCACACTGCCTCATATTTGTAACCACTATTTGTTGTATATATATAGCAGGAAAATTGCTTGGAGACCCCAAGTCAATTTTACCTTGTCTTTCATCAGAGATAGGATTCAGAAGTCAGCTAAGTAGTTTGGACCCCTTATGTCCTTCACTGATCCATAGTTATCATCCTCAGTAGTTACTACCATCCTCACTGGTCTAAGGCCCTCCTCCCATGCTGTAGATAGATAACCCACCACTGCCTTAAGCAGCCAGTAGTATAGCCTTAGTATAGCAACAAGCATTGCTTAGTACAGCCTTAAGTGCCCACCACTAGTGTGTGACCAACCTTACAGTTGGGTCACAACAGATTTACTATGAATGATAATTAGAGAAATCAATGGAAGAAGTTTTAAGAGTCACACTAGGCTGAGAGAGGATGGTGAAAAATGAGATGCATTCAAAAAGGGCTGCTGAGGAGTTACCATATAAGGAAGTCTACCTTCCCTTTTGGGAAGATTACAAATCAACCATGACAAATCCAATCATGCTTAGTCATTGCTGATTATGTAATTGCTGATTATATAATTGGTGCTGACAAAGATGGATTAGTCATGAATTTGATTTGACACAGCCACATCACATGACCATATATGCCATTTTAAATCATGTCCCATTTGTCATGGTAATGCCACTGTCATGTGATTGTGGCTGTGCAAGTGACTGGCTATCCTGGGCCAGATTGGGGAATAGGTTTACCATAAAAGGAAATTTGGATGAGTCATATTTGAGTGTGGCTGTGCACACCATGTGGATGACTCATCCCTCTAGAAGGTTCTGGAGCTTCTTTTCTTCCAACCTCTTCCAAATATAGCTTCTTCTCCACTGGAACTTCTTTTCACTGGTCCTTTTACTGCTTTCTGATTGGCTAATCAAAGAAGACCCTGATGCTTCTTTGACTCATACTGCTTCTTGAGGCTGTGCTGCAATTTGAAATATGTATATAGACCCAAGTGAAGCCCAGGTATATAAAGGGGTGGGGACAGCTGCTTAAAAACCAGCTTGTTTTTCCCCCTGTCTTTGAACCCAAAAACTTAGATACACTGAGCAGCAAAAGTATTGCAGGTCAGGAGAGGTCAAAAGTTTATCTCCATTGCTGAGCATCCAATTAGTGAATCCCATCCAAATTTTACTGACACATGTAGCCATTGTAACACTATGCTGTAGCACAAAATCTCACAAATCCATCATGAACTAAGCTCACAACCCCACTTTTGCTATAATGCAACCTGCAAAACTTCTGCTGATTGTGTTGAGCATCTTCAAAATCTGCACATAACTGATTATGCAGTTCAGTATAAGTTCTGGTTTTTTGCACACACATTCTGAGTTATATGGCCCATTGCTGGACAGAGTATTAGCTTGTTTCACCCATTAGGGACTGTGTAACAGAACTGTCTTCTTAGGGCCAGTAAAAGAAACTCAAAATTGCAGTTACATTGCACTCAAGGCACGGTGTGGGCTGGAAATGCTTTGGGGTATCTCAGCTGGCTGCTGGTACCTAGTGAGGCTGTCTCCAAGACCATCCCATACCTGGGACTGGCAATATGAGGGGTTGCAGTGGGTTAGGCTGTGTGAGCTGAAAATTGAAATGCCACTCATAAGCTGGAATCCAAGCCAAATAACATAGAACTTCTAGGAGTAGTACACACAGGTCAAGGGTATGCCAAGATCAATTATCTATGGCAGCAGTGATGTATTCACAAAGATAGCATGCAGTATACACAATAATTGCAGCCAATGGGTGGGGTCTCAAATTGAACATGTTCTAACTCTGTGATTGTCAATTAGGGAAACAGCCAATTTTCCATCATAAGTTCTGTGTTAGAGACACCTTCTACTGTATGAGTTTCAACCTCCTCCAATCCACAATCACAGAGTTAGAACATGTTCAATTTGAGACCCCACCCATTGGCTGCAATTATTGTGTATACTGCATGCTATCTTTGTGAACACATCACTGCTGCCATAGATAATTGATCTTGGCATACCCTTGACCTGTGTGTACTACTCCTAGAAGTTCTATGTTATTTGGCTTGGATTCCAGCTTATGAGTGGCATTTCAATTTTCAGCTCACACAGCCTAACCCACTGCAACCCCTCATATTGCCAGTCCCAGGTATGGGATGGTCTTGGAGACAGCCTCACTAGGTACCAGCAGCCAGCTGAGATACCCCAAAGCATTTCCAGCCCACACCGTGCCTTGAGTTCAATGTAACTGCAATTTTGAGTTTCTTTTACTGGCCCTAAGAAGACAGTTCTGTTACACAGTCCCTAATGGGTGAAACAAGCTAATACTCTGTCCAGCAATGGGCCATATAACTCAGAATGTGTGTGCAAAAAACCAGAACTTATACTGAACTGCATAATCAGTTATGTGCAGATTTTGAAGATGCTCAACACAATCAGCAGAAGTTTTGCAGGTTGCATTATAGCAAAAGTGGGGTTGTGAGCTTAGTTCATGATGGATTTGTGAGATTTTGTGCTACAGCATAGTGTTACAATGGCTACATGTGTCAGTAAAATTTGGATGGGATTCACTAATTGGATGCTCAGCAATGGAGATAAACTTTTGACCTCTCCTGACCTGCAATACTTTTGCTGCTCAGTGTAGTATCCTGTTAGAGGTAGCTTTGCCCTTATTTTGCACAGATCCAGGTCCCCTAGACCTGTGCTTAAAAGGGGGGGCAATGTCATGACCCATGCCTTTGCTGGCATGTCTCCTGACCAAGCCACCTACTAATAGGATATTCCACAGTCTTTAGAAGGCCGCATATACTCACATCTATGCAGTCAGAACTGTCATTACTCTAAGCGCTCATGACTTAGAGACTGACAGTCCACCAGGGTCACATGACCTCCCCCCCCTCCAGTCTTTTATCAAATACTATATTAAGCTACTACAGATTTGAGGTGGGGGGGATGACATAATCTCTTCTATAATAATATATTATTCAGACCTTGCCTGTGGGCCTTAACATTGGCCTGCAGCAAGGGGGGCAGGGGGAGTGCAACATCCCCCAGCAACATATATTATTCATACATCACTGTGCATCACATATACTATATATATCTTTGATAGTGGATATATATGGTAACAACCCTTCCAGATATGGGTTATGACAATTTTATCCTGTTCCATAAAACTATTTGCCAACAAGGTGTCAGCATGGACCCAGATCCTCACCAGGTAAGCACTGAGTGCCTCAGGATCTGTACCTCTTGCCTGTTTGCTGTTCCAAATGAGCAAGGTATATCCACACCCTTGCAAAGACAGTACTTAAGTGGATCTTTGTGTTATGAATAAGATAATGTACTTATCAGGCAACAGTGCTCCTTGGTACTATGGTCAGTTGGTTGTGCTTGGGAGGGAGGGGGGTATAGATCCAAAGGTGTTGGTGCTCAGCACCAGGGAGCTGTGGATCTGTAACCCTGCCAATGCTAATTCAAGCAGACAATACAACTGAATATTTGTTATGTTGTACTTGCATGTATGAGCTTGAATAGAATGATATATGTCAAATATATGAAGTACCTACAAGATAACCTTGGCATTGAGAGGCCATGGTCTGCAAAGCTATCAAATGGGGGCCATGGATCTATAGGTGCAAGGCCATTTGCCAATAGTGTGTCAACATGGGCCCAGGTCCTGAGCTGCTGAGTGCTGAGGGCCTATAGATCTATAACCCTGGTTCATTGTAGATAGGGTGCTTACCAAGCATTCTGTATGTTGCTTCTTGGTACTGATATTAACCAGTCTTACTTGGGGAAGGGCCACAGGCCTAAGGCTCTTGGTGCTAAGCATTAAGAGAGCTGTGGATTAGGTGGATTGGTGTGTTATCACATTACATTGCAAGCTGTCTGCAAGCAAGGCCCATCAGTAAAAACAAATGTCATTATTAGAAAATATTGTCATGCACCAAGTTATGTAGTGTAACAACATGAGTCTAAACCAATACTACTTGTGTGTTCTCTGGTCCTATATCTAATCAGAAACAGTATCAGCCATACCAACCTATGTGTTGTAGACACACTTGATACCAGGGAATTTATTCCCATTTTCCCAAATTTAAACAAAGACAAATAGAGAACATTTTCAGTCACATGTGTCCCAGACATCTGTAAGGACGCCAAGGAGGTGGGCACTTGCAGCCAGATGTATCTAAGTGAAAACTGCTTAAGGCGGTGTGCAAGCTACCTACAACAACAGCAAGCTATACTACAATGATCAAGGCCATAAGGGCAATGGCAAGCTAAGTAAGTACAACAGAGAATCCGCTTAAGGCAGTGTAGGCAATGTGGCTAAGTGGTTACTGGGCAGTAAGGCCCTTGTACAGTTTGGGGATGCAACAAGAGGTAATCAACCTGGGTGTTACCATGGTTGGTGGGCCTCCTTATATATTCTATAGGTTGACTAATTACAAATACAAGATATCCAATACCTAATCCAATAAGAACCCTGCTCTGCAGTTGGCCTTATTCATACATACATGTCACTGACATGTCATGAGGTTGTCATGGATGGAGGTGGCTACATATGCTGATTAAGCACAGATGGGGACGTGGCTTGGCGCTTAGTGTATGATATAAGCGTCCAAGGTCACGTGATTGAAAATGTTGTCCATTTGTCTTTGTTTAAATTTGACAAAATAGGAATTAATTCCCTTGATATATGTGTGTCTACAACAACATGACTTTGGTGCTTATATCATACCCTAAGTGCCTTGCCATGTCCCCCTCCATGCTTAGTCAGCAACATAGCCACCTCCACCCAATGACATCACCAGTGACATGTATGCATGAGTAAGACTGCAAGTAGAGCAGGGTTCTTATTGGTTATAATATTTGATATATTGTATCTGTAATTAGTCACTCTTTGGAATATATAAGGAGGCCAATTGACCATGGTAATCCCCAGGTCAATTACCTCCTGTTGTATCCCATCATTGTACACAGGGCCTTACAGCCTGGGTCACCACTTAGTACTCAGTCACACCATCCACATTGCCATAAGCAACTTCCCCACTGTACTTAGGTAGTTTGCCATTGCCCTTATGGCCTTGGTCACTGTAGTTCAGTAGTTATTTGTTGTAGGTAGTACCCTCACTGCCTTATGCAGTTTTCCCTTGTAACGCCCACTAGGCCACAAGCACCAGCTACCTTGATGCCCCCTAAGGACATCTAGGACACTATGTGTTGCACCCTAACAAAACACACCACCCAACTCTTGCACTTTTTCTCTCATTTATAACATTTTTTCCAATTCCTTTATCTTCACTTGTGCAGTTACATGTCCTTGGCACTTATCAAGCCAAGATGCTGTGTCAAGGCTGCTTAGATACCATCCATGCTTCTGTGCAGCCTGCAGCAATGCTTCTCTTTATATTTAGACATCTTTTTCTCACACCTTATCTATTTGTAATTAGCTTTCTCAGTGTATATATACAGCAGGAAAATTGCTTGGAGTCCCCAAGTCAATTTTACCTTGTCTACCTATCAGACAGGTCTCAGTAGTCAGCAGCAGCATTAGGACCCTAAGTCCTTTTACTTACTGGTAGCCACTTGCCCCTCACAGGGTTTTACTCACCAGTAGTTAGTTTGACAATGGCCTTAGGCCTCTCCACACCATAGATAGCACCCACCAGGCTGCCTTAAGTGTCCCAGATGTCCTTAAGGGGCATCAAGGCAGTTGGTGCTTGTGGCCATATGTACTAGTAAGAGAACTGCATAAGGTGGTGTGGGCTCTACCTATGGCATCTAACTACTATCCTACAATGACCAAGGCCTTAGGGGCATTGGCAAGCTAAGTATGTACAGTGAGTATGATGCTTAAGGCATTGTATCTAAGTGGGTTACCAGCTGTAAGGCCTTGTACAGTGTGTGGAGTGCAACAAGAGGTAATTGACCTGGGTGTTACCATGGTTAGTTGGCCTCCTTATATATTACAGGGTACTAGCTAATTACAAATATGTATGTCCTATACTATAACAAATAAAAACCCCACCCCAACTGCAGCCTTACTCATGCATATGTGTCACTGACATGTCATAATGATGTCATCAAGTGGAGGTGACTATGTATGCTGAGTAAGCATGGATGGGGACATGGCTTGGCGCTTTAGCATATGATATAAGCGCCATAGTCACGTGATTGAAAATGTCCTTTGTTTAACTTTATTTAAAATTGAGAAAATGGGAATAAATTCCCTGGTATCAGATGTGTCTACAACATTAAGTGGTAGTAGTTAGCCTTAGATAGTCTTACAGTGTAGTAGTATGGCCATAAGCACCTGCCCACTAGCAAGTACCCAACATTACAGTTGGTGTACAACACTATGTTTCAGTGTGCTCCACACTAAAAAACCCCTACACATGAGTCCTGCTTAATAATCTACCCTGAGAATTAAATTCTACTGGGAAACCCATCAATTCCAGATTGTTTGACATATGTATCACGTGACAGGGTCCATGTTGACATTTGACATGTTATGTAATCAGCCTAGATATTGAAATCTTGCTGAGAAACCACATGGTTCCAAGTTGATTCATATAAATACCAAGGGTATTTAAAAATGTCATATGAAATCTGACAATGATGCCCTAATAGGGCATTGGGTTTCCATTTTGGGATGTCAATGCTACCATAAATCAAAAGAGTGGACTCAATAACCCTAGTCTATGTGTTTTGCTAGCCTCTTAGTATAAGCATATAGCCCCCTAATCCACTTAGCCAGCAAATTCATCACTTGATTGAGCAAAGTTCCCCTAATTGAATGTTGAAATTGCAAACAAGTTGTCTGCAAGTTTAATCATGTGATTAGAGGAACTTTGCCTAATCAAATGACAAAATTCACAGACAACTTGTTTGCAATTTCATCATTCAATTAGGGAAACTTTGCTCAATCAAATGATGAAATTCTGACTACTAGTCAATAGTCAATAGGAATTGCTGATAGAGCCTGATAAGAGTAATTGCTTTGAAAGGCGCATTGAACAACAAACAGAACAGATTGGAATACACCAACACAAAATTAAGCAGCTTGAGGCTTGGGTTTTATTACTATATATACTGGGCCAATATGTGTACTTTCTAGGGTAATCAAGGCCGCTCTTTCCATTTATGGTAGTGTTGACTTCCTAAAGTGGCAGGAAGATGCCTAATTTGGGCATTTAAGGTGGTTTGAAAATAAGTATTTTCAATTGTCATAAAATATATGGATCAACTCAGAATCTGCAGGTTGATTAGTAGGATTTCAATTTCAGGGTCTACTTCTATATCAGGTAAGTGAGGGAGTGAGGATGGCATTTTGTGTCTAAGCTAGAAGATTGCATGAGCTATATCTTATGATCTAGCTGGATTCAGGGAAAGGGTCTATTTCAAAAGCTGGAGGTGGCTGTGCTCTGAATCCGCCAAGAAAATGCGCATATATGGACCCTTTTTGACTCAAAGTTCCCCACTACCCCTCTGGTTTTTCAACCAAATATAGGCTGGTAAGAGGAAGTTGGCCCATGAATGGGATGCATTACCAGGTGGACAAAAACAGGCTCTACAAAGAGCAAGTACCCATCCAACCAGCTTTGTCAGCCACCTGAACCCCCAGAAGGAAGACCCATGGACATTCCCAGATATGGTGAGTCAATTGCACTTGTACTTGGCTCTGATTAAGCCAATGATTCAGGTGCTTTTACCATCCTGTCTTGGATCCAAGATAATTGAGGAAGAGCTGAGGCTGACACAGGTAGTAATTACTCATGTAAGGGTTCAACCTGAGCTCATTAATTGGATTGCTAACTTAAAAAATGTAGATTGTCAACATGATCACAACAGAAGAGCAGTTCAGTCAGCATACAAAAACTTCAGAAACCATGGAGAGTCCAGTTGATCACCCAGCAGGAGTGATAGCACATTTCCTCATGGAGAAGCATGGGAATGAGGCCAATGCCCAAGGTTATGAGTACAAGGTTAGTGGTAGATTTGTAAACATGAGCTTGTATGAGATTGACTTAGAGACACTGTATGACTAGATTATACAGAGAGTTTGGTTGAACAGGGCTATTCTGTACAAGGACCTCCAAAATCATAAAGTCCTTGCAATTGAAGATGCAGCACAAGACAAGTACCAAAAATTGATTGACAAATGTCAGGCTTGGTGGACTGCCATGAGACTATTCAAGGTTAAACATCTCAGAACAAAGTTTGACTTGCTGGTACCAAAGGTGTTTGAAGGGAACTGTGAACAAAGCATGGTTGATGATGTAGCCCAGGTGAGAAATTGAAGATTTTATATTGTTATTGTTGCAATCAGCCATGACTGATTGTAGAACTGCTGAAACATGATGCTGATATACCAATGCCAAGCAGTCAAGGTCAAGTCAAAGGCCCAAGCATCCAGTGGATGCAAGCTTTGACAACCACCCTTTGAAGCAGCAGTGGCTCTCAACTAATAGGAGCCCAAGTACAGATGGGCCAGCTATTGCTACAGAAGAGACCCAGGAGAGTAGTGCTACAGCCAATGATCATGAAGCTATGGACATAGATAGCCCTCATGATGGTAGAACAGGAAGCACCAATGGTGAGGATGAGGAGGGCAGTGAGCAAACAAATGGGGGGGTTGGGGCTCAGGGTGGGAATAAGGGTGAGGGTGAGGGCAAGGATGGTAGCAAGGATGTGAATGAAGGTGATCACCTTGATGACAAGGACAATGATGATGATGATGATGATGATGATGACAACAATAACAACAACAACAACATTGGTGAGCAGATCTGCTTTTGATCAATTGATTAACAAACATTATTTGTGGCTGACTGGAAGTATTTCTTGATTAGCACCAGTTGAGCTACAAAGGGGTGGGGATAGACAACTGGGTCAAGCCCTTGCCCAAATTACATCAACTGCAGAGGTGATGACAAGGGAAGAAAGCAGAGCAATGACTGAGCTGCTGGGTCAAATCATGACTAGTCATAGGGATGGGGATATGGTGCACCTTGTCAATGCATTGGTGGCAAAAGGGAAGGTAAGTATGATGAGTAGAACTAGGTTTTACTGGACTAACAAGAGCAATAACAACAACAACCATAAAAGCATGTACTGCTGAAGCAGAGAAAGCAGGTGTGTTTTCAGATGAATTCATTTTAGATTGATAGCTTATATGGACATTCCAGCAAGAGCACAACTTTGAATCACCTGATGAGGATGAGGAAAGGGATGCACAAGATGAAGCATCAAGCCCATTGGGCAACTCAGATGTTGAGGGAGCTGGGGAAGTTGAGGATCATGGCCCCCAAGGAGAAGAGGAGTTGGAGTAAACATTTGATTGAGGAGGGGTTGGTTGGTTGATATTTTCCTGAACAAATGCTGTATCAATATATCATCACTTCCTATCCCACTTCCATACATGTACTAGTGCTGACAACAAGTATCTGAATGCTGACATGTGCCCAGCTTTATTACACATTGCTATGCCCCCTCACTGTGGAAAAGAAGTTTCTCAGTTTGATCAAGGCTGCATTGTAGCTCTACATAAAGATAAAAAATCATACAGCTATATTTACAAGAAAACTGGGGTTCCAAAGTATACAGCGCATAGGATTGTGGCTAATTATGAGAGATATGGTACTGCTACTCCCTGGCCCTGGTCTGGCTGCCCACCTGTCTTATCCAATCAAACCAAGCGGTCAATTGGGCAATACCTTTGTTTCTACCAAAAGGAGCCCTATGATGTGATTGCTAAGCTTGTTGGGGATGTAACTGAGTGTCAAGTGAGGTCTACTGCACAGGAACTAGGCATGCAGCGGTATGTGGTTTGCCAGCAGCAATTTCTCAGCCCCAAGATGACAGAGGCTTGACACAAGTGGGCTCAGAATAACACAAATCAAGTTTGGGACTGGGTTGGGTGGTGCAATGAGACCACAATGGACACCAGGGAACAGACTACTTGGCCAAAAGTTATGTGGAAGAAGGGAGAAGCATATCTCCCCAAAAGCATGGTCCCCAGCTTCTGTAGTGGGCGCCAAAGTCATGTCCTGTGTGGATGCATTGCGCATGGCAAGAAGGGGCCATTGATTCCATTGGAACTGTTGCCCAAAGTTGTCACAAAGACCAGGCGCTCACATGGCAGGGGGCTCACTTCAGAAGCATATGCCAAACAAGTTATCAAAGGTCTGCTCAATCAATTTTTAAATAGTCTAGAGGTGGAACAGGGTCATAAGATCCTGATTGTTGAAGATGGGGCAGAATTGCATAGGGGACCAGAGGCTCAGCAGAATTGGGCAGAATTGGGCATTGAGCAACTGACCCATCCAGCAAATTCTCCTGATCTTAATCCCATTGGGCCCATATGGCGCCTGCTCAAATCACATGTATTCAAGATCCCTGGAGCTCATAAAAACCATGACACGCTTTTGAAGGCAGCTAACAAGGTCTGGGCCAGCATTTCAGTGGACAATATCAATAAACACACAGGGGATATGGATGCTTGGGTTGAGGCTATCAAAGCCGCCAAGGGAGGGCCAACTGAGTTCTAGTTGATAGTAATCACTTAAATATGTACATTCAATTACTTTCTTAATGTTCACTTTACTGTATAATTGTGAAAAATGGCAATGTCTAGGTATGAGGGGGGCCATGTTGGTCACGTGTTTGGATACTTGTTGTCAGCACTAGTACTGTTAATTATTGTTTATCCAGGGAAAATATTCAGTCCTCCCACCACTTGATTTAGATGGTATTTTCAAAGTAAATAACCAGTCTCATATGAGTAATGCATATATATATACTGTATCTCATATTATACTTGGTCTTGTCTCCATTTGTATTGCATAGTTTACTCCTGCACTTACATCTCATTCAATAATGTGTGTAACATACATATATGCTCAATGAATCATCAGCATTGGTTACACTGTGTTCAGTACCATGACAGCTGCATCCAGAGCCTACCATATAAATAAGCAACATACATACAAGTATATACATTGTCCTGGACACAGTCACATGACCAGTACAAGTGGTTGCATGCTGGCCCAAGCCCAAATTTGGGGGGTAGCAGGTGTAATCATGGGTTGTCAGCAGAGGAATAATAGGGCTCTATGGCTTAGTGGTCAAGCTGGTTCAATTCCAGCTAGTTCTATTTTCCTCTGTTTATGACATACATCTAAGATATACTTTGACAGGTATTGTGACATTGTTGATATCTGAGGGCACAATTACCAAGGTCTGCTTTTTATGTTTTCTCAGAACACAAATTATGATTTTGGTGACGTTTTTTGCCTCATATGGAGGGAAAAAGGGGGAATTCAAATTAAAAGGGATGGCAGACCATCAAAAGACAGCCCATACTGTTCATGGGGATGTGTGGCCTGGAGCAAGAGAATTATCATATGTTATGTTTGCAGTACAGGCATTTCTTTGCCCACTCTACATGTTAATTTGAACATGGGTGTATTGCAGGAACAGCTGAATGTCACATATACATGTATGTTTATTGTGGATGAGTGGCGGGAGTTTGTGCATTCCAGTTGGAATCAAACTGTTAGCTTCCCATTGCTGTGCTCAGACCCACATGGTGGCCTGTGGTTTGATCTACTCAATTAGTGTATGCATACAAAGTAAACTACTGTCAAGTGATATTCAAACAGCTGTATTGACACCTATATTGGCACAGTGTTGGTCAGGTCCAAGATTGTGGAAGCAATGGTCATGTCAACCATTAGGACCATTAGGATTGAGTCCAGGGGTCAATCAGGAGCACAAAGACTGCTGCTCAGCTTGTGCTCTGAATTGTCTCCAAAGTCTCCCATAGGGGGAGACCTATTTCTGAGAGCCAACAGGTGGTGTTGGGTGGGGTTGGGGTTGGGGTTCCCACTTAATTGGAATGTAGCACTTGATCATTGGGCACAGGCAAGGGGGGCATGGAGGCAGACTGAGTGCTCCCTTATATAGATATTAATATTGAAATGACTCTCAGTCACATCACTGTTTGTCTAACTAAAGTGTAGCAGTTAATCAAGGAGTTTATTAGAAATTCAACTAACTACACAGTGATTAGTGTATGACACTGCCAAATTGGTATTGTTCCAAGTACCAGGTGTGCATACAACAACAACAAATGAGCATTGCCAGCAAAGGATACTGACTCCTAGACATGATATTAGAACATGATATTAAATGCATACAGTTGGACAATTTTGTTAGCTGGTTGGTTGGTTGGTTTAGCTTGGTTTGGTTAGTTACACATTTATGCCTACAGGGTTGCATTTCTAATTTTTCTCACTTGTAGATTTCTGGTCTGTAACTCACACAATGCAGGTGTGCTCCAAGTTGTAACACACCACTATTGATTCTGTATGTCATGTATTACTGGTGCATGGAACAATAATAGATAAAATACATTCCTGTATCAAAGGCTGTAATGCAGTCATCATTACAGGACTTGACATCAGTGTAATATGAATAGCATGAGCAAGCAGTATACAAGATTCAAAGAATAAAAACAGAAGTGAAGTAGTAGTTGACAGGTGGGTGACTGGTCCTCAGGGTCCACAGTGAGCAGACCCATTGCTATATCTCAGGCAATACTGAAGCTGTGAGTACAGGACTTGAAGCCATTGGGGTCTATATGACATGGACAGTGTCCTGGACACAGTCACATGACCAGTACAAGTGGTTACATGCTGGCCCAAGCCCAAATTTGGGGGGTAGCAGGTGTAATCATGGGTTGTCAGCAGAGGAATAATAGGGCTCTATGGCTTAGTGGTCAAGCTGGTTCAATTCTGGCTAGTTCTATTTTCCTCTGTTTATGACAGACAGGCAGCACACACAGTATGAAGAGAAAGTAAGAAAGTCAAGGTGACTGGTTGCCAACCAGTCCTCAGGGTCCACAGTGAGCAGACCCATTGCTGTATCTCAGGCAATACTGAAGCTGTGAGTACAGGACTTGAAGCCATTGGGATCTGTATGACATGAACAGGCAGCACTCACATCATTAAGGAGAAGGATGGGGTTTTTTCAACTGACCAGTAGTTTGCTGATCAGTCCTCAATGCTGCTATCATGAATCTCTCAAAAATCAATTATTTTTCACCTCAACAGAATTGCACCAAAATTTGATAGTAGGTGTACAGGGTGTAGTAGACTGCACTGTTAAATTTCTATGCAATTTGGATCACAGGAAAAAGCAGTATCCTGGTTCTTCTCCAAAGTTCAGGTGCTTTTTCACACTATAACCATCTAAGTCAAGTCCCATGTAAGTTCAGTCACCTGTGTGATGAGGAAAGGAGGAATCTTATGCACTTGTGGCTTATGTAAGTCACCTAGGATGTGTTAGGATGCATCCTAAGTCACCTTAAAACTGAATAATCAGGTTGTTTACGCTCTTGATGCGTACTTAGTACGCATGGCGTGTGGTGCTATGTGCGCACCGGTATAAGTGCTAAGAAACAACAGATGTTGCACTCTCCGCGCATAACTGGTACACGTGTTGTGTGGTGCTACGTGCGCACCAGTACAAATATTGATAAACCACAAGCGTTGCACTCTCTGTGCGTACAAAGTACGCATGGTGTGTGGTGCTATGTGCGTGGTGGTGCAGATGCTGACAAATCATCAGTGTTGCACTCTTGGTGCGTACTTTGTACGCATGGTGTGCGGTGCTATGTGCGTGCCAGTATAAAATACTGACAAATCACAAGTGTTGCACTCTCTGTGCGTACAAAGTACGCATAGCGTGTGGCACTACGTGCGTGATGGTGCAGATGCTGACAAATCACCACTGTTGCACTCTCTGTGCGTACTTTGTACGCATGGTGTGCGGTGCTATGTGCGTGCTGGTATAAATACTGACAAATCACAAGTCCCACACTCTCTGTGCGTACAAAGTACGCATAGCGTGTGGCACTATGTGCGTGGTGGTGCAGGTGCTGACAAATCACCACTGTTGCACTCTCTGTGCGTACTTTGTACGCATGGTGTGCGGTGCTATGTGCGTGCCAGTATAAAATACTGACAAATCACAAGTGTTGCACTCTCTGTGCGTACAAAGTACGCATAGCGTGTGGCACTACGTGCGTGATGGTGCAGATGCTGACAAATCACCACTGTTGCACTCTCTGTGCGTACTTTGTACGCATGGTGTGTGGTGCTACATGCGCACCAGTACAAATATTGATAAACCACAAGCGTTGCACTCTCTGTGCGTACAAAGTACGCATGGTGTGTGGTGCTATGTGCGTGGTGGTGCAGATGCTGACAAATCATCAGTGTTGCACTCTCAGTGCGTACTTTGTACGCATGGTGTGCGGTGCTATGTGCGTGCCAGTATAAAATACTGACAAATCACAAGTGTTGCACTCTCTGTGCGTACAAAGTACGCATAGCATGTGGCACTATGTGCGTGGTGGTGCAGATGCTGACAAATCACCACCGTTGCACTCTCTGTGCGTACTTTGTATGCATGGTGTGTGGTGCTATGTGCGTGCCGGTATGAATACTGACAAATCACAAGTCCCACACTCTCTGTGCGTACAAAGTACGCATGGTGTGTGGTGCTATGTGCGTGCCAGTATAAATACTGACAAATCACAAGTGTTGCACTCTCTGTGCGTACTTTGTACGCATGATAAGTATCACACTGTGCATACTCTCTTTTTCAGATGTCAAGTGTTGTGCTTGCTGTGCATACAAAGCATGCACTACAGGTGTTAGCTTGCATGTTTTCATTCAAATACTGACTAGTGTTCAGAGGTGTGATCTCCATGCATACACTCAAGCCTAAGAGGTTTTACCATGGGTAGCCTGGCTCAGTTTGGGACCCAGGCTGGGACCCAGCCTACCTAGCAGCCTAGTTTCTCTGATTAACCAAGACATCTAGTACATCACTTTCCTCCTTGTCTGACAATATTACAACATATCTAGGTGCGTCTTTGTCAACTATTTCCTCTACGGTCACTCTTGGGGATTGTTGGGATCCGGACGGTCCTGCTCCTGATGTCTGGCTTGGGACTTGTGATTCCGCAAACATTTGTGCACGTTCCAGGGCTTGTAGCTTGAGTACGGTTGCTTTGTATTCCTCATTGTCCAGTACGTAGTTGTCATTCACCTCACAGATTATTGCGCTGACTCTTACGTTTTCCCCTTTGGAGGCGTTTCTATACTTGCTAGTTTGTTCTGTCTCTGATACCAAAAGGTAGTCTGACCTTGACCAGTGGTCCCGGTACCACTCAATATCGAGCTCAGGTAAGTCCCTTCCCGTTTCCAGTGCAACGTCTGCCTTTCTCATTTTGTCAAACCAGCTTACTTGTTGAGTTTCACCGGTTTCCTGTCTTACGTGGGACTGTTCCATTGCCCTGTTGTTACTAGGTGATTTGTTCAATACTATATATTGGGGTTCCAACCCGGCCAATTCCTTGTCCTCACTCCTGTCCTCTAGTACTCAACTAGTACAAGCCGTCACAAAGATTGTGGCCCCACTTTGGTTGAACTCTAAACCCAAGCCCGTATCCCTTCCAGTGGGCGTTTTGGGAGATTTGAGGGCACACGGCTCACTTTGTGCTGCATCAGGAGAAGCTGAGCCTCCAAGCGCTGTGTGAGTTGCTTCTTGAGTGTCCTTGGGTGAGTCTTCCCTTTTGCTTTCAGGGGCATCTGCTTCTTTGCAGGCATCCACTCCTTTGCGGGCTTCCATTGTTGGATGGGTATTGGCTTCCCAGGTATTTGTACTTGCTTTGGGTTTGATAGGTGGTGTCTAATTGGTGAGTGCTTGATACACCGCAGGGGATACTTTCACCCCGCCCGCTTTCACCCAGGCTACTCCCTTGCGCCTACCAGCTCCTTGTAATACAAGAGCTTCTTTGTTTAGGTTGTCTGCTGGGACCAACCCAAAGGTGATCAGCCTTCTTTCCCTGTTAACATTTTGCTCACCCTTTTCAGCTTCTACCTTGGACTCCTCAATAGCCTTTGTCTTTCGGATTCAATGCTTCAGAGCCGCCGGCGCTTGTCCGGGGTTGTACGTGCGTCGGCTCCTCATGACTTGGTTGAGCATGCTAACTGTTGTAGGGTTTCCTTTTGCAAAGTGTTTTTGTTTTGTTCAGTCTGTTGTGAGTACAACGGCGGCCAACCCGGGTACTTGTAGACTGGTAAAAATTTTAGAATTCACCAAGCAGTGTTTTCAGGTATGTCAAAAAATGTAAAACTCCGTAAATCAAATGTAGATAAACTTATTGCAATCTTAATGACAAGACTTGTTGACAAGATCACAAACACTCAATTGATGTAAGAGAAAAAACAGTACATGAAAATTTTGGGTATGCGGGCCTTAAAAGGTGCCGCGGTACTATACAGGACTTAGTAAGGGAAATGATACATCCAGTAACACTAAATGAGAACAATGAGTAAAGAGTGATACCATTTTGTTACAAGGGGGCTTGGATTAGTACAGGGGTTGGATTTTGCCAGTAATCTGGACCCAGGTGTTGGATTGTTGGGGTTGGATAGTCCGTACCTTGGGGGTATACGGTGGTACACGCAATGTTGTGATTAAAAAAAATTATAGAGCTACATGTAAGGTTTTTGAGACACCTGGCTATCACATACCGGGTTCTCAGAGTTGTAAGCTTAGTTGCAAAACGTCAAGAGACATTTTGCATAAAAACAATCAAAGGGGGGACAGCGCTAGTAGCAGCAGGTAGGTGACCACATGCATAAACTGATCACATGACCTTGATACGGCTGATTTTGTGTGCGTACCAAGTACGCATGGTGATGACTTTAATTGCCGTGAGGTAGAGCTTACTCAACCGTGTGAACTAGTCATGTGGTTCTCACGCAGCTTGTTTTGTGTGCGTACTGCGTACGCATTCCGGCTGTTTGATAAAATGAAAACTAATATGATGGTGTTAATCCAGTCATGTGACCTGTGTGAGTCTTATCTTCTGTGCGTACTGCGTACGCATAGCAGCAGGTAGGTGATTGCATGCATAAACTGGTCACATGACCTTGATATGGCTGATTTTGTGTGCGTACCAAGTACGCATGGTGATGACTTTAATTGCCGTGTGGTAGAGCTTACTCAACCGTGTGAACTAGTCATGTGATTCTCACGCAGCTTGTTTTGTGTGCGTACTGCGTACGCATTCCGGCTGTTTGATAAAATGAAAACTAATATGATGGTGTTAATCCAGTCATGTGACCTGTGTGAGTCTTATCTTCTGTGCGTACTGCGTACACATAGCAGTAGGTAGGTGACTGCATGCACAAACTGGTCACATGACCTTGATATGGCTGATTTTGTGTGCGTACCAAGTACGCATGGTGATGACTTTAATTGCCGTGAGGTAGAGCTTACTCAACCGTGTGAACTAGTTGTGTGATTCTCACGCAGCTTGTTTTGTGTGCGTACCGTGTATGCACTGCAACTGTTTAATGACAATCAAAGCCCATGCATAAAGGCGGATGATCCGCCGCGGATTAGTCTGTGGCCTGTATGTGTCTGGTCTTCCATGCGTACGCAGTACGCATAGCAGCAGGTAGGTGACCGCATGCACAAACTGGTCACATGACCTTGATATAGCTGATTTTGTGTGCGTACCAAGTACGCATAGTGATCACTGTAACCATTGTATGGTAGAGCTTGCTCAACTGTGTGAACTAGTCATGTGATCTTAATGCAGTATGTTTTGTGTGCGTACTGCGTATGCACTGTGGCTGTTTGGTAAAATTGGAGCTTAAATGTTACTGGTAACCTAGTCATGTGACCTGTATATGTCTTATCCTCTGTGCATACTGCATACCCATAGTGGACTGCATGAGTACCCTGGTCACATGACCTTGATACAGTTGGTTTCTTGTGCATACATGGTATGCACAGTGATTGCTATGGCTGTAGTATCTTACAAACTTAACTGGCTCTGTAAATTAGTCATATATTGTTAATGCAGCTGAATTTGTGTGTGTACTGGGTATGCATTGCCCTTTGCATGCTGTTATATCAAAGAATAACTGTGCTTGTGCTGTATGCATACTTGGTATATATACAACAGTTTAAGACAGTATTTTTTTGCAAGTTGAACTGGACCTGGGCAGACCTGCTTGCTGTTATTAACCTAGGTCTGGTTCAAATGGTGTTTCAAGCCCAGCAGGCATCAGGCATTGGGACTGAGCAGGAGAAGCTACTTTGTCAAATGAATCTTCAGTCCGTGAATGATAAGATTGGGAACCTGTAGTAATAATAGTTAATTATTACAACATGTTGATTAGTAGTACATTCAGGGCCCCTTTGCCTTGTGGTAAACACTCACCCAGTCTTGAGCCATCTGCTCTTGATTCTGGAGCTACTGGTGATAGTACGGCCTGCCTTACTATCCATTCTTGCTGAGACCAATAACTTTGTTTGCATAATTGGTGCTGGCGCCATGCTGAATATTTTAGCATCTTAGGCCCCTTGGGAGTCTGTGTGCACTCCCTTTTGCAACAACATTTGCAAAGTTTAGCATAATTGGCAGGCTAATGAAGAGGGTCAATAAGAGGTAGACTGGGAGCAATAAATTTATACCATTTCTCAGGTCCAAAGTATTCATGCATTGGCCACATAACAAGTGTCTTAAGGTCTGGTGGTGGTAGCTGGCAAGCTTAGGGGCATATAACATTTTGTTCCAAATACATGGTCCATTATACTACATTTAAGGCCCATCTGCAAATGTTCAAGATGTATGCAAGATGGCACGTGATGTCCAGATGTATCAAGATGTGCAATTGGATACATCTGGGGCGCATCTGATGGTATCCAAGATGGGACTCTCCTCCCAGTGTATTGATATGTTCTTTGAGATTGTTGCCTTTGTTCATGCGTAATGACGTAAACCTATTTCTTAGTAAGGTCATAGCGGCAGTACCAAGGGTTTGGTACATGTGCTGTAAGGCTGACCATGCTTTGTACGCTGTTGTGGCTAGTGCAATGTGAGTCATTGGTGCTGAATCTATGCGCCTACGAATAATGCCTAACGCTTGGCGGCTCTTCTAATCCCAGTTTTGTTGTGCAGCTGTAACGGCGGCAGCTCCTAATGAGGAACCACCCGGAGTGGTTGTTCCTGTGCTTGGTCGGACGGTTGTACTGTCTACAATTTCCCAGGACTTGATTTCAACAAAGATATCTTGCATTTGGATTTGCCATACGGTATAGTTTTCTCTTCCTTTCAGATTTGGGAACTTATATGCGTTATCTGAGACAGTTGTTGTAGTAGCCATTTCAGGTATGTATACGCAATAGGGTACGGCTGTTGATACTGGTGGAGTAGGATATGCTTGAGGTAATTTATCTAATGAGTCTAAGTTATTGCGTGCTGAAAATTCAATTAGGAGGTGTCTTTGTTCTTCCTTGTTATGTTGTGCAAGTTCGAGTCCTTTGGTTCTAGGTATCTGGTAGGGGTGATAATATTCTTCAAGTACTTTGTTAACACGGTTTAATAATGGATAATTGTCTTCTAGATGTCCTGATCGCCACTCTAGGTATTCAATCGATTCAGGGGTAGATCTTTGAGTTCAAGGTCCTTCGATGGCACCAGTAGGTTCGGGATTGGTCCACTCAGGTTCTAGAGCGTCGGGTGCTATGTGCGAGTGTACGTTGTGAGTGCGTGGAGGTGAATTTGGTGGAGTTGATTGCTGATATCCAGTAGATGGAGTAGACATGATGGGCAGATAGTAGGAATGTAAGTATATGCGCGGATTTACTAGATCTCACCGGGGCTCATAACCTGTTGAAGAGGATTACACGAGAACGTCTTGTCACTCAGTAGCGCAGGTTAAGTAGTAAATGTATGTGTATTGGATTGGTGTAGATACAGTGAAATATACTACTGGTTATATACAAAACTAAATGAGACGAAATCTATAGACAAGAGAGGTGGGATAACAATTGAGACAAGGAACATGTTACAGTTGAGACACGGAGCATCTAAGAGAATCTGTCTATAGTAAGATAACAAAATACGGTATTCAACAAAAGACACGACAGATATTTCCCACCTCAGCTATTATTCACCCGAGAACCATGTCATCGTCTCCATCTCTGTCCAATGGTCGATTTGCGTGCTGAGGTGTCGTATGAGGGGCGCTTGGAGCGGGCAAGACTCGCTGTACGGGGACAACGTTCCACGGGTCGTCTGGCTCCACGCCCTGGTTCGAGCCAACCCCTTGACTGGGCATTGTCCCACTACTTCGCTGAGCTGTCTCTGGTCCTCGAGTTCGTCGAGACGGGCCTGCATCGGCCGCCTGAGCAAGTTCATTGAAGAACGCGACTCCTCCTTGCGGTGGACCAGCCCAACTTGCTGAGGGTGGATTCGCTGCTCGCGCAGGCAGGGCCAGCTACCAACTTGGGGTAAGCGATACTCAAAAAACACAAGGGACTAGACTCACCGGCCAAACACCTCTGGCAGCTGCGGCCATCCTAGCGTACCTCGGTAGCTCCGCCTGGAAATTCCCTGGTCGTGCCTGAACCCCACCAGCTAACCCTTGCGCCCGCGTCGGCCCACCCCCTTGTGTGTGTTCTGCCGCCGCTGCACCGAACCTAAACCCCGCACCTGGCCCGACCGTCGGCGAGTTTGTAGGCACTGGCTGTGTTTGCGGTTGCTGCACCGTGGTGTTCGTTCTTCCTGTCATCCCGCCTGCGATATTGACCAATGCACGTGTGACAGTGTTGGTAAGGCCGCGTCGGGTTGGGACCTCGACTTCAGTTGCGACGGCGGCGGGGGGAACGGTGTTGGCGGAAGAACCCGTGCGAGCAACCACGGTCTGTGAGTCCTCTTCTTCACAGGTGCTGTAAATAGACAAGTTAGTCCCCAGTGAATGAGAAATAAATAAGTTTCGGTAAAACGGTCACTCACCTACACCAGAATCGATGTCCTTCCGCCCAGGCCTTGCTCTGGCACTCTTTGCCGCAGTACTTGGCCTTGCGACACCGTTGGCACTTGGCAAACTCTCGAAGGAACTCTTCCGATCGCCCACATAACATGTTGACGCACTGTCGAATTCCGCCCCGCTGATCGTCTTTTCGGCATGCGTTGCGCATGATTACGCCGGCCCAGTATTGGATTTCGTGGGGGAGCCGGGGGAGAGTGGTTTCGGAGGGGGAGGGGCGGAAAGTGAATCGCTCGACCAGGGAGAAAACATTGGGCGACTGGGCAGTACTGGAGAGCGGTTGGGCCGAAGGTTTGGGCTCGTTACTCGCGTCGACAAGCGCACGGAGGGTCGCGGGAGTTTCGTAAAAGGCTTGTCAGACGTGTGGATATTTGCTAAGGTAAGCGAGTAGCTGGAGGCTGAACAAGACCTCCTCGTCGCCATACGGTCCAGGGTTGACAGGGACGGACCGACGAGTTTCTTGCGCGGTTTGCTCTATCTGAGCACCAAGAGTGGCAATGCCCGCTCGGGGCGTAGGCTCCGTACCAGGAGCGACCCGAGCCCTTGGAGTTCCGATGGCACCTGGAGCCCCGGGCGGAGCACCCATCGCCAAGTCGTCATTTTGTTCGAGTGTGACGACACCAACGCCGAGACCCTCGCCCATCATATCCATCGCCATTGCACCGTCTCCATCTGCAGCGCCGACAATGCCAATCGCACGGCGCTCGCCTTGCTGAGCCGTTTGGTCGTCCCCATCAGCTTCGGTGTCATCCCCATCCGTATCTCGTTCTCGACGAGGCCTGCGCGTTATCGTCCCCCGTCTGCCCGTGGTTGTAACCTCTCGCGCGGGTGTTTCGTCCGCATCGGACCAAGTTGGCCTTGCGACCGGTTGAGCGACCTGCCTCGGCCCGCCTTCATTATCCCAGATGGGCCTCCCGACGACGGTCCCGCTGCGATCGCGCCCAGGTACGACTACACTACCAGTAGGCGTGCCCGAGCCAACAGGGGTGGCATTGGCCGAGGCGTCGGATGATTGGGCCGTGTTGGGTGAGATGGCACGGCCCATAACGGGAGAGGTGGAGGCAATGGGGTTTGGAGATGCAGTGCGGATATCGAATGAGCGCGCATGGGAGCCGCTAGAGACTGCAAACGCACCCGAGGGACCGCTTGGTGCGGGGAGCGATGGGACTCCCACATAACTTCCATCCGAATCATTGGACATGCTTCGTCCGATAGCGGGAGGTGGAAGAGTTGGTGAGGGGCCCATATTGCTTGCACCGCTCATTTCCTCGTCGGCTTCTTCCGAACTGGGCTTGGGGTTTGTATTGGTTCGTACAGGGGGGAGGGCCGGAGGGGGAGCAGTGGTGGTGGCGATGCGAGGTTGTGGTTGTGCAATCACACGCGCCCGCAGGTTGTCAGATGAGGTTGCGTGCTTGAGGGCGCGGGGAAGATCGAGGGCGCGCTGGCGTTCGAGGGCTTCTTCTCGCCTGCGCACGCGGACTTCACGGGACTCTCGAGGAGCACCGGAACCAGTGGCCGATGGGCCTGCAATGTAAATTAGTAAGAGTTCGTAAGAGTTCAGGGGATGCATGACGAATCGCATCGTCGCGGGCAGTGAGACCGAAATGCTTACCGATTGCGAATCCTTTGCCCTTGAGCCAGACGGCGAGGATGCAACTAACGACTCCGAGGGCACCAGCCTGGACAACGCGGCGTCGGATATGTTCTGAGCCGCGTACTCCAATATTGACTACGCACTGAAATGCGAGACTAAACGTGCGCGCGGCAAGGGGATCGATTTGATAGGGGAAGGGGGTGCCGGGTGTGGGGATATATGGGATGCTGCACGAACCAGCGGTAACAACAATAACATGCTCAGACACAACTAGCGCCAAGCTAACCGAACGGCCCCTCTTGCGAGGCAGCAAGCCCGGCAGCCACAGCAAAGTTACAATCCAACATCACTGAATGGTGGCCCTTGCCAAGGTTGCGATTTGCGGCATCAAGGCATTCGCGCATGTCCACGAATATGCTTTGGGGGTTTGGTTGGGTAACAGATTGTGTCTTGAAGCGAACAACCTAAAATTTGTTGTTGCTCTGTGCGGGCGCCGGTTTGGCGATGCCCCTCTTGATAGCAGCGGCAATGTTAGAGGCTTTGACCTCCGGGGCTTTGGCTGGCGCCTTGGCCGCGACATTGGCAAAGCTGGGGCGCGTTTGTGAGGGGTTTGCGGTTGCGGCGGGATTGGAGCTTGGTGTGGGTCTGGGTCTAGGCGTACTCGTTTGTGCAGTGTGTACCTGCGGCGATTTGCCTTCGAGCTTGTCTAGGCGAGACTTGATATTGTACAGCTGCCCCATCTTGGATAAGATCGCCTGGAGCATGTTTTGAGTAGGGTCGGTGGTGGGCGCGAGTGCCGGTGCTGGTGGTGGGTTCGGGTTGCTTATCCTCTTGCTTGGTTTTGCGTTGGCCCCCAGGTAATTTCGGTGGTTCAGTGGTTGGGTTGGTACGGGCCGTGCTCGGGTTCGTTCATGTATGTGTCTTCCTCTTCGTCTTGCTTCATCGGTGATTCTGGGCGGCTGGGTGCTGCTTGCGTGCAGTTGTATAACGCGTTTTCGGCGATTGTGGTGATTTGATTGCCGAGTTTTTCGATTTTTTGGATGAATGCGTTAGTACTGCTCGTCTCTTCCTCGGTATCGTCGTATAGTTGTCTGTTTTCGATGATGTTGGCGATGGCTTTGTTAGTAATAGTATAGTACTTGATGCATCGCTCGAGGGCTTCGTTGTGGGGGTAGCCTCCAGCCTTGAGGCGTTTGAACCAGTGCAGCTCTTGGCTGCTGAAAGCCCAGTCTGCCATGGCAGTGACTTGTCTCCCGGTGGGTCTCGTGCGGTTTCGGGTGGGGGTAGGGGATCCAGGCCTAGAAATGGCCTCCGTTTCATCTTGTGTGCTCCTAGGCAGGCTCGGGAATTTATCATTGTCCAACGTATATTCCGCGAGTTGCGCCAGCGCCGCGCCGGCATCTCTAACCTGTTCAGATTCTTGTGAGGAACTGATAACCAGTGTGATGCCGGCGTTTGCGACGACAGGGCTTCTCGGCGGGCTTGCAACAAGAGGAACTGTGGGGGGTGGGCTAAGGGTATAGTCCGAAATGCGGTCAGTTCTCTACGGGGCCCCTAAAAGCCCGGAACGCTCTGGAGTGCTCCGGTTTTAGCAACCCCCTCGTTAGGATCCGACAAATCCGGATTGCTCGGCGAGCTCTTGGGAGCACTCCGCGAGCCCTTCCGAGCGTCATACCAAACGCTCCGGAATGCTCGCCGACAAAAGCAAGTCCCGGAGCGCTCCCGAGATTTTCGGGGCCCCGTAGAGTTTTGGCTAGCGCGCTGGCGACTGCCTCTTGCGTGCCTCCACTAGGGATGGCAGAGAATAAGTTTTTGTATAAAGGCTTACGATTAGGGACATTGGCTATTTTTCTGGGTTTTTTATCGGAGTCGTCTGAGGCGTAAATAGATATAGAGTCGTTTGAGTTGTTGTTTTGGGGTTTTTTGATAACTTTTCTAACAGTCAGGTATTCAGAAGCGATGTTGTGTTTGTGTATGCCAGTTGAATCAGAAGTAGAGCAAGTAGAACGACGCAAAATGTTCGAAAAGCGAGAGCTAATGCCTTTGCCCTTGGGCTCAGGATTGTCGGTCATGGTTGTCATCGTCACGTGACATATAAGGCAAGCACCTTGGGCTGGCGTACCTGGTACGCCGCCAAAGGTAACTGCCAGTGAGTTGCATTATACTATAGTAGGAATATATTGCTTTCATCCCAATTAAGATAGTCATATAAAGACACACATATTCTATTTTCATCCAGGCTCCGGGGCAGCGTACTTGGTACGCCAGTATAGTCAAGAGCTCCAATTGGTATTTTCTTGTTGTATTTATTGCTCTGTCAGAACAACTCCGTTTGATATACTTGAAAGCTCTACCATTATCTACTCCTCCTTGGCTATCGACTGATACAAGTTGTGGTGGGGCGTTCAATCGTTTAAGTATCAAATCCCCGGTTACGATTATCTAGATACTTCAAAAGATGTGAATAATAAATTGGCAAGTGGAATTGAAGGTCATAAGTTGCGGGAATAACAAACGCTTAAAATATAAATTACAGAGGAGCAGACATGATAACATATAAGTAACAGGTGGGTGCAAAAGCGTACACAGTACGCTGCACTCAGAGAACAAGCTGGTAGGGAAGAAGTAAAGAGCTGTGTTGGCACGTAGCGTACTGGGTATGTTGCATGCAGAAGAGTGGGCCCTTGTGACAAGAAAGACAGAGCTATTTTGCCAAGCAGCGTACTGGGTGCGCTATGACCACAAGGAGCAGGCCTGCGTGACAAAATGGTGCCACCATGGTGCCGGGGCTGGCGTACTGGGTACGCTGCTTCTCAAAAGGAAGGCTGTGTGACAGCCTTACATAATTCCATAGCTCTGGTCTGTGGGCAGGCGTACTAGGTACGCCATGGGAATAGCAGAGTGTGAACACAGTGGGGTGGGTGTACCAAGTATGCTATACACATACAAGCTGGCTGGTGGTAGGTGTGACCTTAGTCATGCAGCAAATCCTAACCAAAGGGAATGAACTGGGAACTGGGAGAGTTGGCCACTCACCAGTCTATCCTAGGTCCATCCTAGGGCTCATCCTAGTATCCTAGGATCCTAGGATGGTTAGGAGACAAATCCTAGGTGGGCTTAAAACTGGGAACTGGGAGAGTTGGCCACTCACCAGTCTATCCTAGGTCCATCCTAGGGCTCATCCTAGTATCCTAGGATCCTAGGATGGTTAGGAGACAAATCCTAGGTGGGCTTAAAACTGGGAACTGGGAGAGTTGGCCACTCACCAGTCTATCCTAGGTCCATCCTAGGGCTCATCCTAGTATCCTAGGATCCTAGGATGGTTAGGAGACTGTTAAGAGTCGTGTAAGTACAGGAGTAAGAAAGAATTACTATATACAAAATGTATATGGGAATAACTAAGAACTAGTATTAAGAATCAGAATATATGCACAGAATATATGCACAATATAGGCTAGGTTATCAGGAATAACAACTCCTAACAAATAGTCTAGCAACTATGAAGTGCAGGTGGTTGGTTATGTATAGTACCTTAGACTAATGTTACTTAAGCCTAAGTGACCAAGGGTATGTATACTTAAGGTCTCTAGGATAGTACCTTTAGTAAGAGGGTTACCTGACTAATGTACAGGATTTATAGGATTTGCCTAATAAGTATAGGACTTATATATGCTTAAGTAAGACTTAAGACTTATGGGGTTTACCTAAAATATATCTAGGATTTATGAGATATTGTAGATAAAGCTATCTACAATATAGGGGGTATGGTGGATTGAAACACTATCACTCAATCACAACAATCCTTACAGTATCGTCGCACTATACTCAATGTTGAACTCAACAACTGTGACAGTCAAGGGGCACAGGGTTGCAGTAAGTACACTAATAGGTTACCCTGTGTCTGTTGGGACTGGCCTATGGTCTTAGTGCGCCAAATAACCTCCTATGCTATTTACAGTGAGTCAATCACTAAAGTAAATGCGCAGATAAGCTGTTAAAGGCTTGTGTGTATATGTCAATATATAAGAGTGGATAAATGGATGCATTAGAAGCGTCTTTACAGGGTCCTTTTATACCCTGAGAAGGCGCACAAACAAGTATACATGATTGATACCAAGAGGGGGTACAGGAGGTACATGTGGCAACTGAAACACTTGAGAGAGCCAATACTTTGGTACATAGTAAACAAACAATAGATCCTAATATTTGCCCCAAGGCAATGTTTGCCCCAAGGCAATGTTTGTCCCAAGGCATTATTTACCTGTGTGGGTCCTTAGATGTCCCAAGGCTAAGTGTTTCATCCTTGGAGTAAACAGTCCCAAAGGTAGGATACCTCTGCATTGGGTACTTACAGTAAATGGGGCATAACTCAGCCAAATGTTGTCCGTTTTGGGAGTTTGACCCAGCGTTCTGGAGCGCACAAACATGCGCACCTAAGCGCAAGCGATTCGGCAGTGTGGGATGCCCGGGTGATGGAGAAAAGGCGCATTTAGTGCGTCGGCGCTTAAGGGCTGATTAAGCGCCGGAGCACTTGTCTATGCGACAGGGGGGACCCTGAATATTTCTGTGTGTAGCCACAAGATAGAATCTTGAATTATAAATACTACAAACAAGAGAAATATTACTTGTTACTGTTTATCTACTCAGCTGAATTTATATATATTTAAATGAGTGAGAAAACAGCATATATGCAAAAGGCATCGCATATTAAGGGTATTCCTGAGGTTTGTAGGTTTTGTAAAGGTCACTATTGGATAGAGGGACCTTGAAAACCTTAGTTCGCATCTTTATCTCATTTATTTACTGTGAGATTACTAGTGTAATTAATAAAATAAGTACAGATTAAAGAAGAAATGTCATATCCATAACATATCCCCCCCAATCTGGACTTATCCTATCAAGAGATGGCTTCCCAATTAAAGGTTTGATGCTAGTTGATTATACCCCTTGAAATTGGAATTAAATTCCTTAATTTTATTGCTAAGTCTTAAGGTGTCGGAGCCATGGGCGCTTAAGGCTTAGTCACCCGCTCTGAGTCTTCAGTTGGTGCAGGGTATTTACTTGTTGTAATTTATTACAAGGTCAAATCCGAGGCTTTTGACTTGGTTAAAAGTGCTATCAATATCTATCGAGTCGTGGCTATCGATCGGTACTAAGTGTGGTGGGACGTTCACACGAATAGGGGTCGAATTCTTAGCGACGATTATTTAGACGAGTCAAAAACGATCAGATTCGCGAGTAGAGCATTAATGGTTGCAGAGTACAGAAAAGGAGGTGCTGAAAGCACGGATTGGAGGTTACAAGGCTAAGGGCGACTCTGACTACTAGTTAGAGGTTACAGGACGAGTTTGAATGACATGGTTAGCGTTGATTTCGATACCTCCGCCAATGTTGAAGTCCATATCCCCTTTGGTCCTTAAGTTGCGGGCGCGAACCTTGTGCCAATGGTCTTCCCATGAAAACGGAGGCGTGTGCTGCTGTGGTATGGAGGGCCACTCAGGAGGTCCCAGGTTGGCAACGGGCTGAGGTTCTCCAGGCCATTCCCAAATAGATTCGACGAAGTTGGCGCTGAAGGACGGGGGTGCGGGATCGGCGTCCTGTACAACGGCCACTTGCGCAAGCTGCTCGGTAAGAGCGTTGACGTCAAGCTCGTAGTTGCTGCTGTTGGGAGGTGCAGGGTACTCGCCTGCATTGCTTGCGGCGTGCAAGGGCTTGAACTCCGGCGCAGTGAATGAATTGCCGTATTGCTGTCCCAGCCATTGGATTCCGTGGGACTCAGGGATGACGGGAGGCTCGATTCCCCAAGCGGCGTAGTTGAAGATCTGTTCCGCAAATTCTTCCAATGCAGGCGGCGAAGAAACTTCAGTCGGCGGCGTAAGCGGGCCCAAGGACTCATCGTCGGCGTCGTAGTCGTTGATAGGGAATCCTGTGACACATATCCTTGTATATTCAGTGCACATATTAATTCTATGCCAAATTCTGCTTACCTGCATCTGATAAATTGTCTTCAGAGCTATCAATGACAGGGTGCCCGTGTAGACGACACCAGAAGCGGTGTGCTGATACGCAAGCAGGGGAACCACAAATGTACCCAACATGAGCCAGGTTGCTGTAATGGTTCTGCTTGGTAGCATTAATAATGATGGAAAGCGCGTTGAGACAGATGACATAGAAATTGTTGTGGTGGACTTGGCGCTGTAATTCATGGAAGGTGTCAAAGGGGAAGTGGTAGAGATCGCGAGTGAAGCAAATAGGACAAGGGATGTATGGGAAGTTGATCTCTTCTAGCTTAGAGGCATAATCATAATTGCCCCAAGGATCATGGCAATTCCATCCTGTGGGTTGAACAGCATCCCCAAAGACCTGGAGAGCATGGTAGTAGGCCCCATGGAGAGCATGGGCAAGGTCAACACCTAGGAACCACTGGGGAGGGTGATCATCAGCCATGAGGAACACCTCAACATCTGGCATAGCATGAATGCGCCGCTCCAGAGGGTCAGGATGGTTTCTGAGTAGGGTGAAGGGTGATCATTGTGGCGGTTAGCATAAATGTAGTATAAGTCGCGGACATGATTAGCCTCAATAATACCTGTCTCAGGGGAGAGAGGCACATCATTGCGATAGGTGGTGAAGATGGGGAAGCAGTAGAAGCTTTGAGCAAAAGACATATTGATAGAGTACTGAGTAGACGTATTCAGTGTGAGTGGGATGGCAATGGAGAGAGTTGAGTGATAGCATTTATACAAAATCCATCCTCCATAAGATAGGTTTGTCTTAGAGATTTGAACGTCGAGTATGTTGTTATTTCCTATCTTGGAGGATATGACCGGTTTAGTTACACCTGTGGTACATGGAAGAAGCCATGTGGAGCTTAGAACTCCTTCTTCTTCTTGTGATTGGGATGGATAGTGGAGCCAGAGGTTCGCTTCCATTCTTTGATTACTTCTGGAGCATTCCTTAATTCTTTTTCTGTCCTCCATCTATCATGTTCTGAGCTGTACCCAAGCCAACGGATTTTGTACTGCCTAATCCTCTTGTTGCCTTTCTTGATTGTTCTTTCTTCTACTATCTTTTCCACCTCATATTCAGGTATTTGTTGGAAGTCCTCTCTAGGTATTCTGAGTGGGTCGGCTTCCAAACTCTGGGGGTGATGCCTTGTAAGATTCCAAGTGTGCTATGTTAATGATTGGGTGTATGCAATAGCTAGCAGGTAATCTTATCCTATATGCTACTGGTGATATGCTTTCCATGACTTCAAATGGTCCTTCATAACGCATATTTAGCTTATTCCCTTTCCCTGACTGATGTTTGAGTAAGTTTAAGGAATGGGGATTGATTAAGACTAAATCTCCTGGCTCAAAGGTAACATGTGTCTTGTCAGAATTATAGTATTTCTGTTGATAATTCTGAGCTACTTTGAGAGCGTCCTTAGCTAATGATCGTGCTAATTCCATGGATTCCTTGAATTCTTCAGCTGTTTGACTTTCTTGGGCTGGTCTTGGAATGTTCTCAGAAGTGAGAGCCAGTAAGTCGGCTGATGTTAGAGGCTGGAATCCGCGGAGTAGGAAGGCTGGTGTCTGTTGTGTGGATGTATGCACACTTGTATTGTATGAGTGCGCAAATCCTGATAGAAGCTTACTCCAATTGTCCTTAGCTGGGTTAGTGAATACTCTAATAGCCACTTCTGTAGTTTGATTAAGTATCTCTGTTTGTCCATCACTCTGAGGATGATGTGCAGTGGTGAGTGCTTGCCAAATTCCTAACATACTAACTAAGTGACCCCAAAAGGCTCCTGTCCATCTAGCATCTCTATCAGTGATTACTTGCCGAGGTAAACCATAGTGACACCATATGTGATCATGGAACAGTTGCGCTGTTTGTACTTCATCTATCTGAGTAGTACATGGGATGAAATGTCCATACTTAGTTAGTTTGTCCACAATAACTAGGATAGCGTTGTAGTTGTTACTTGGTGGAAGATCCATGATGAAGTCCATTGATACTACTTCAAAGGGTTGCTGTGGAATAGGTAAGGTTGAAGGAATCCTCTGGGTCCATGCCGTCGATGTCCTGCTTTCTGACAGATATCACAAGTGTGTACATACTTCTGAATGCTTCTAGCCATCTTAGGCCAATAGTAAACAGAAGCAATTCGATGATATGTCTTAGCATAACCAGCATGTGCTCCTTGATTGAGGTTATCATGATTTTCCTTCAAAATATCTACTTGTAGATCCCTAGGTACACATAGCCGATACTTTTCCTGGGAATCTATAAAGTAGATCAATCCATTATCTCCTATCTGGTATTGATGGAAGGGTGGATTGAGTGGATTGTGGTGCGACTTGAACTCTTCCATCACTTGCTTAAAATGGGAGTCCTTCTTGTATGCTTCTATGAACCTTGTGATTTATTCTGAGTTTATTGATATTTCCACAGAGTATGAGGTAGTTGTTTGATAAGATATAGCTTCTGCCGGTGTGGGTATCCACTTCTTGATGGGCTTCTGGCTATTTCCAATTTTGTAACTTTGGGTGAATGCGCTTGCAACTCTAAGAAGTTTCTCTTCAAAACGTTCATTTATCTCCTTGTAGAGGTTTCTTAATGGGTCTTCCTCCATATTGAGCTTGAGTGGAGTCGATTGATCTGCCAGAGGGCTGGTATGATATGGGGTTCTCCTCCTAAGTCTTGAGATAGGATCTGCATTGTCATGTACTCTTCCTGCGCGGTGCACAATCTGCGTTCCTGGGTAGGCTGAGAATACTAAGCCCCATGTCATGAGTCTTCTGTTGACATTATTGTAAGTCTTGCTCCAGGTGAGAGCGGCATGATCTGTGATAGCAACAAATTCAGCTCCTTCCAAGTATACCTGAAATTTCACAAGTGCTTCCTTGAGGGCTAATGCTTTGCGCTCTGTTGGGGAGTAGTTTCTTTCTGCTTCTTTTAGAATCCTTGACCAATAAGCAATGACTTGCTCCACTTGTACAGTTGTTTCTTCAAAGTCTTGCTTATCCCATGTATCCCCCCCAGTCACGTTGTCTCTCTGCTTGGAAGCAGGAATTGTCATTCTGGGAACTGGGTTTCCTTTATCATATTCCCCCCTTAAGTACTTGTATGCCTTTGTCCCTTTTAGGTCTTTTATCTTGATTGATTGGACTTGCTGTAATATTCCTCCAAGGCCATAGTCGCATGCATCTGTATATAACCTGTAAGGTTTTCCAATAATAGGATAAGCCATTACTGGAGCAGATGCAAGGGCCTCTTTAGCAAGTTCAAATGCTTGTTGTTCCTTTTCCTCCCAAGACCAAGCTGTTCCTTTCTTGAGAAGCTTGAACAAAGGCGCTACAATCCATGAGTAGAAGGGAATATAGCTAGAGAAATAAGTCATCATCCCTAGGAAAGTTTGTAAGGTAGGAACATTTTTAGGGGGTTCCAACTCTAAGATAGCGTCAACTTTTTCCTTATGGGTTGATAGACCTAATCTTGATACCTTCTGTCCTAGCAATAGTAGTGATTGGTATCCAATGTGACATTTCTTTGGAGATAGGGTGATTTCAGCTTCTTCAATAGCTCCTAAGACTTGATCTAAGTGATTGCAATGGTCTTCAAACTCAACACTATAGATCACTATGTCATCAATATATACTAGGGCAAATTGCCATAGAAATCTTGAAAGTATCCTATTCATGACATGCTGGAACTCTGCTGGTCCATTCCTATATCCAAAGAGTAGTTTGGTAGGTTGCCAATGGCCGTTGTGACATCTGAAAGCAAGTTTCTCTCTGTCTTCTTCCTTAATGGTTAGCTGAGTGAAACCAGCTAGCGCATCTAAGGTAGTAAGCCATTGAGCTCCTTCCAAGGCATGCAAGATGTCAGTTTGTTTTGGTAAGGGATACTCATCTGGTACAGCTACTTCATTGAGACGTCTGTAATCCACACATAGTCTGGGTTTACTGTTGCAATAGACTACTATAACAGGAAATCCCCAAGCACTCTTGGATGGCTCAATGACTCCAAGTTTAAGCCATTCCTCAATCTGCTTGTCAATGACTTCTCTTTTAGCTGGAGAAGCATGGTAAGGGGTTAGAGATATTTCTTTAGTTCCTGGCCTTAGTCTAATTTCCAGTTGAGTGTTATGAGTACCAAGTCTACCATCTAATCCAAAGGCTAACTCATGCTTGCGCAAAACTTTTTCTAGTTTAGCCCTTTGATTAGGGGTGAGATGTTCTGAGAAATTAACTTCTTGAAGAAATCTATCTGAAGGGACAGGTTCTGGGTCAGGTACTTCAGCAGTCTTAGGTCCTCCTTCAGGCAACTTCATTAATTCCTCTTCTTGCACAGTAGGCTTTTCTTCAGCTTTCCTCTGCACCATGGCTTGTACTAAGGTAGCATACTTGATAATGCTGTCTTTTTCTTCCTTAGTCATGTCCTTTTCCTTTGCAAGGTATTCATTGGGATCATGCATATATCCAAGAATCTCTCCTCCTTGCAATCTTAAAGGATGTTCTGATAGGTTAGAAACCTGAATTTTAGGATTGTTCCTATCTATCAGGCAGTCTGTTATTGCAAACAGATGTTCTTCTTGTCGATGGGAATTGAAAGATCTGTCCATAAAACCAGAGGCTTGACCTTCCTTCCATATTGTCTTGACTTTGATGAGCTTGATGGTATGCGCTGGGATAGTAACTGTCTCATAGACTTTTACTTTAACAGTATTGGGAGGTAATTTCCTATGTTGGAGTCGCTTCTTGTAGGCTTTCTTAGAGATCTTGATTTTCTCAGAATTCTTGATGAATCCTTGCGCAACTTCAACCATAAAGGTATTACCTTGTTGATCAATTCTTGGGCTGGAATCTGATTCTTCCACAGGAATAGAACGTCCTGTATCCCCAAAAACTATCCTTGTTCCTTCTCCATTCCTAACTAATGACAGTTGATACTGAGACGCAAAGTCTGTTCCTAGGATAAAGGGTGTGTTCATGTTAGGAACTATATAGGCTTCTACAATCATTTTAACTAATCCTTGTTCAGTATCAAAGATGATAGGAAGGGAAATATACTGTGATAGGCTACTATTCCCAGTAACTTGAATTAACTTGAGTTTTTGTCCAATGCGCACTCTAGGTGATGGATCTAGAGTTTTAAGTATTGACTCATTAATGAGAGTGATCTCTGATCCTGAGTCAAAGGTGATGCGCTTCTTAGGTCCATTACTTGTCTGAAGCCATCCTTTGATGATGGTGGCTTTGGATCCAAAGAAGGCAGTTCCTGGTGGTCTTGACATTAATCGCTTGAGAGTGATTTCTTCTCCATTCTTGGCAGTAGCTGTATGACTACTAGCCATTTTCAGTTTCTTATTAAGGCTCTTCCTAGTGGGGAGCTTGGGTTGTACATATCCAGAAAATACAGATGAATCAGATTCCTTACTGCCCTGGTCAGCAGAGTTAGTGCCCTGGCTGACAGTGGTCCCCTCCAGACCATGCTGTTCCTCCTGGGATCCAGAGCTGGGCTTAGCGCTGGAGGTAGAGACAGCTAATGACTGAAGGGGCTTATGAAAATCCTGCTCTTCCTCAGAAACAGACTCTTCTCCTTCAGTGTCATATTCTGTTTCATCAAGGTAGGCTTCATCACAGAGATCTTCATAAGCTTCCTGTGCTTCCCATTCATCATCATCTGCTTGTGCCATATGTGATCGCACAAATCTGGAGTTCTTCTTGGCATGCTTACAGTCTCTATCCCAGTGCATCATACTTCCACAGTGTCTACAAGGTCTAGCTTTCTTGTCTTTAGGAGTTTTACCTTTAGATACTGTAGAGTCATCCTTAGGGTATTTTGGTGGAGGATTATTTTGATGCCATCCTACTGGTTTAGATCCTGCTAAGTGTGAGCGCGCACTTGGCCTAGAGTGCCTGTTTCCTTCTAGTCTCTTGAGAGTAGATTGCATCTGGTGTAGTTGACGCTGTATGTCAGAGTTATGAGAAGAATCTTTTCCCAAAAGGTCCTCCTCATGCCATGCAATCTTGTCAAGGAAGTCTTCCCAAGTGACTATTCTTGAGGTGTCTATATGCGTGGTCCAGGACTTAGGAGCACCATTCATGATTTCAAAGATTAATTCAGAGTCAGTCCAGTCACTGACAATAGTGAGGGCTTCCATCTTCCTGATGACATAGTCTTCTGGGGTCTCTTCTGAATGATCTTTATCCCTGAACCTGATGCGCATGGCTTCATTCTTGCTTCTGTTCAGGAAGGTCCTATTCATGAAGTGGATAGTGATAGCTTGCCTAAGTGCTGGCCAATCTTCAGTTATAATTCGCCTATAGTCCTTATCTAATGCATTGAACCATCTAAGAGCTCTTCCTGTGAACCTGAGAGGAATCTGCTGTCCAAGCTGAATTCTAGTGTAGCTACTATACTCAGCTATGTTGTTGATGGATGTCATCCAGCGCGACAGCTTCTTAGTGTCTCCATCCCACTCTGGGATTATGTCAGGTTTCAGCTTAGTATCAAAATGTACAGGAGCTGGATTGAAAGGTCTAGCTCTAGCTGCATTTGCTTGAGCATATGGTTCATTTCCTGGATCTTCTGGGTCGTTGGGAGGTCCTCCTCCATTCCTTCTAGGTGGGTTGTTCCTTCTTTTACCAGAGTTATCAAAATCTCCCTCATTGCTATCATATGGTGGGTCATTTCCTCCTCCTCCTTCAGCTAAGGGAGCTAGTCTATCTCTAAGTTGATCCCTAGGAGGTGGATCATTAAACAGCTCACTAAACCTTCTAGAGGAGACCATACGTCCTACAATATGAGGAGGTAACCTAGTCCTATCAATGGGTGGTGCTGGAGGTACTTGAAGTTGTGGGACAGGTGCTTAGAGGGGCTAAGAAGTTTCCTCTCCTACTCATATTAGCTTCTTCTCTAGTAACTGGTGCTGGCTGCTCCTGTAAGTAAGGTAAATTGGTATGGATACTTAGAGGAGTTCTTCTTGATTCAGGAGAGGAGGTAGGTCTCCTGTGGGCACTTTCAGCTAGTCTAGAGGAGCGCTCTTCTGGGATTGTAGATACTCTGGTAAAGGATTCAGCTGGTATAGCTGGTCTTCCTGAGGATCGCCGATTTGCTCCCAAGGAAGATCTGCGATTAATAAAGTCAGCATGTGGAGGTGGATCTCTAAGAGGAATACTTGGGCCTGCAAGGCTAACTCTTCTAGCAGCGTTGCTTAAAGGTGGATTATAAGGTATATTTCTAACATTATCCTCTTCTACTTGGCTCCTAATCCTGGGAGTAGACTGTGCTACTGGAATTTGCATAGTATGAGTAGCAGCACTTGAGACAGAAGTAATAGAATCAGCAGGAGTAGCTGGGGCTATTAGTTCTGGGGCTACTTGGTCTCTTCCAGTTGATGATTCAGAAGAACTTAAGCCATCTATACTTCCATCTGAAAGATTGTTGATGTAGTCTTCAAGGGCTTGTATATTGAAAGGAGGTATAGCTGAAGGTTGTGCCATAGGAACACTTGCATTACCTCTAGGTGATGATGGTAAGGTTTCTTCTGAACTAGTGGAAGGGACTATAGTGGGTCTAGGAGTAGGTGGTCTAGGTCCTAGAGATCTAGCAGCTTCTCTCCTAAGTCTCTCAGTCCTTTCTAAGGTAGGTGGGACTTGTAATGTTACATGGGGTGACTCTTCTGGTATTCTTCCTAAGGGTATAAATCTAGAGGAAGAAGTAGCAATAGAGCTAGGAGGTGATGGTAAAGGTTCTGAGGGAATAAGTGTGGTTCCATTATCAGGTCCTAAATACCTAGGTTGCATAGTAACAGTGAGAGAGGCTTTGGATGAATGAAGACTACTAGGAGGTTGTCCTGGAGGAGTGCTACTGGAGGTGTGCAGGGTTACAGTTGGAGGAGAAACTTGAGGATCTGGAAGTAAAGGACTAGCAATAGTAACTTGACTAGTGGGTTTGATAAGACTCCTTAGTAAGTTTTCTTGAGCCGCCTCCTGTGGAGTGACAGAAGAGGCTCTAGAACTTTTGGGCACTAAAAGGGTCATATCTTGCTTGAGTTGTAGGGTCCTATCCCTAAGGTGTTCTTGTCCAGGTTCTACCTCACTGAGATGTCCTGCAGAGATGACTGGGGAAGGTGGTCCAGTCTGAAGTTGTCTACCAAGGATCTCATATAGCTTTTGAATGAAACGCTCCATCTGATCCCTATAAGTGACAGCAGCTACCTCAAAGGAATGAGAGGTGAATAAACAGTCATGTTCTGGCCATTCAGGAATGGGCAATAGCTCCTCCATGTCATAGACGCTATGAACAGTTCTCTTGATTAGTTTATTCAGGTCTATGTGTAACTTACCATATTCAGGCCAATGGTTGATTTCTTGAGCAGGAACTAACTTGGTAGTAATGCAACATGTAGGTCTAAAGGTTACTACAGTATCTAGTAGTTTGAAGTAGTGAGAAGCCCATTGCTCACAAGAAGGTGAGGGGTAGCGATTCTCATGGGCTGGAGGTATCTCCACATGATAGAATACTCTTCCTAGCTGCCTGTAGACTTTCCTAAAACTATTAGCTTGAGGGTTCTTCCTGCACCAAGAGGTCATTTGGGTACAGTCAGGCTGATAGTTGAATTCTCCTGGAGATTCTTCATTTAAAGGGTATAAGGTAGTGGAGGGAGAATAGGGTAGGTACTTCTGGATAGCTGGGTCATTAGTAAAAGACCTATCATTAGGATCCAGTAAGGCAGCTTGAGTTTCCCTATGCTTAGATATGTGGGCTTCAGAAGTCTTTCCTTTAGATCTCTTAAGCTCATGAGAGTTCATAGGCTCAGAGGGCTGAGTTTTACTAGAGGAAGGTTCCAACATCTCTATATCAGGAAGTCCAAATACAGGTATCATCCTCTGGAAGGTAGCTGGGCTAGTCTTATGGCCAAAAGGTGAAGGCTTCCTTATAGAAGAACTTGGCTTAGCTAGCTTGTTTGCTTCCTGAATAGCTTCATATTCCAAAGGAGACAATCTTGGAGAGTGTCTGGATGATGACTTATGAGAGTGAGGTGATATCCTTCTTGAGCTACTAGGTCCTGCTTGAGGGTCTTCCAAGGCTGGCATGGAAGCATGTGGCTTGATGGGTGATTCATAGGGTTGGATAGGTTGGGGAATCACTAGCTCCTCAGGAGAGGATTGCTCAATGGAGTACCTAGTAGGTCCAAAAGGGTTGTTGGGACTATCTGTAGGTATGCTGTCTCTAGGAAGCACAGAGCTTCTAGGGGTACTATGTCTAGGCATACCTTCTCTTGAAAGTCTTGTGTCCCAAGGGGTCCTATTAGAGGATGCAGGTCTACTTGATCTTCTAGACATAAAAGAATGTTAGTAGAGTACCACAGTTAGAATGTATATACAAAGTATGAAAGCTTGTACAAAAGATTACAGGTAAGAATTAAAGATAACCAACACTAGGCCCTGCGGTGGTCACCAATGTTAAGAGTCGTGTAAGTACAGGAGTAAGAAAGAATTACTATATACAAAATGTATATGGGAATAACTAAGAACTAGTATTAAGAATCAGAATATATGCACAGAATATATGCACAATATAGGCTAGGTTATCAGGAATAACAACTCCTAACAAATAGTCTAGCAACTATGAAGTGCAGGTGGTTGGTTATGTATAGTACCTTAGACTAATGTTACTTAAGCCTAAGTGACCAAGGGTATGTATACTTAAGGTCTCTAGGATAGTACCTTTAGTAAGAGGGTTACCTGACTAATGTACAGGATTTATAGGATTTGCCTAATAAGTATAGGACTTATATATGCTTAAGTAAGACTTAAGACTTATGGGGTTTACCTAAAATATATCTAGGATTTATGAGATATTGTAGATAAAGCTATCTACAATATAGGGGGTATGGTGGATTGAAACTGTTAAGAGTTGTGTAAGTACAGGAGTAAGAAAGAATTACTATATACAAAATGTATATGGGAATAACTAAGAACTAGTATTAAGAATCAGAATATATGCACAGAATATATGCACAATATAGGCTAGATTATCAGGAATAACAACTCTTAACAAATAGTCTAGCAACTATGAAGTGCAGGTGGTTGGTTATGTATAGTACCTTAGACTAATGTTACTTAAGCCTAAGTGACTAAGGGTATGTATACTTAAGGTCTCTGGGATAGTACCTTTAGTAAGAGGTTACCTGACTAATGTACAGGATTTATAGGATTGCCTAATAAGTATAGGACTTATATATGCTTAAGTAAGACTTAAGACTTATGGGGTTTACCTAAAATATATCTAGGATTTATGAGATATTGTGGATAAAGCTATCTACAATATAAGGGGTATGGTGGATTGAAACACTATCACTCAATCACAACAATCCTCACAGTATCGTTACACTATACTCAATGTTGAACTCAACAACTGTGACAGTCAAGGGGCACAGGGTTGCAGTAAGTACACTAATAGGTTACCCTGTGTCTGTTGGGACTGGCCTATGGTCTTAGTGCGCCGAATAACCTCCTATGCTATTTACAGTGAGTCAATCACTAAAGTAAATGCACAGATAAGCTGTTAAAGGCTTGTGTGTATATGTCAATATATAAGAGTGGATAAATGGCTGCATTAGAAGCGTCTTCACAGGGTCCTTTTATACCCTGAGAAGGCGCACAAACAAGTATATACATGATTGATACCAAGAGGGGGTACAGGAGGTATATGTGGCAACTGAAACACTTGAGGGAGCCAATACTTTGGTACATAGTAAACAAACAACAGATCCTAATATTTGCCCCAAGGCAATGTTTGCCCCAAGGCAGTATTTACTTGTGTGGGTCCTTAGATGTCCCAAGGCTAAGTGTTTCATCCTTGGAGTAAACAGTCCCAAAGGTAGGATACCTCTGCATTGGGTACTTACAGTAAATGGGGCATAACTCAGCCAAATGTTGTCCGTTTTGGGAGTTTGACCCAGCGTTCTGGAGCGCACAAACATGCGCACCTAAGCGCGAGCGATTCGGCAGTGTGGGATGCCCGGGTGATGGAGAAAAGGCGCATTTAGTGCGTCGGCGCTTAAGGGCTGATTAAGCGCCGGAGCACTTGTCTATGCAACAGGGGGGACCCTGAATATTTCTGTGTGTAGCCACAAGATAGAATCTTGAATTATAAATACTACAAACAAGAGAAATATTACTTGTTACTGTTTATCTACTCAGCTGAATTTATATATATTTAAATGAGTGAGAAAACAGCATATATGCAAAAGGCATCGCATATTAAGGGTATTCCTGAGGTTTGTAGGTTTTGTAAAGGTCACTATTGGATAGAGGGACCTTGAAAACCTTAGTTCGCATCTTTATCTCATTTATTTACTGTGAGATTACTAGTGTAATTAATAAAATAAGTACAGATTAAAGAAGAAATGTCATATCCATAACAGAGACAAATCCTAGGTGGGCTTAAAACTTACATAACTATCTCTGCCAAAGGGAACCTGAGCCAGTACTCTTGCTCTTACAGAAACACTTACTAAGACACTTTACACTGAGAAAGGATATATGTGTAGTTGATTGTATTCAAGATAGCTAGACCCAGAGAACCCTAAAGAAGCTACTTCTTTACTTAGCTTGGAAATTGGGAAATCTTCCAACACAGACTCTGCTTAGCACCAGAGTCTCAACCTCTTTTCCCCCAATTTACAACAGTTGGCCTCCTTATATATTACAGAGGTAGACTAATTTACAAATACATGTTATCCAATTCCATAACCAATAAGAACCCTGCTCTGCAGTTGGCCTTACTCATGCATACATGTCACTGACATGTCATAGTGATGTCATCAGGTGGAGGTGGCTATGCATGCTGACTAAGCAAGGATGGGGATGTGGCTTGGCGCTAAGCATATGATATAAGCACCAAGGTCACATGATTGAAAATATTGTCCATTCTTCTTTGTTTAAATTTGAGAAAATCAGAATAAATTCTGTGGTATTGAATGTGTCTACAACATGTGGATACAGCAGCAAAGTGCAACACTTTTAAGAAGGGCACAGGAGCCAATGCAGGTGAGCAGGTATGTCACACATGCACAGCTTGTAGCTATTCTAACATGATACCAGGTTCCAGACCAGCAACCAACCAACAGGAAGAATTACCTGCAACTTGACCAAGTGGCCCACCACAAAGTAGTTGGCAATTTGAGTAGTTATCATGGCAGTAGCTATAGTGCTGGCTCTTATACAACAGTGTTTCTGAACAATTGGGGCATATTTCCCTGATTTTATGATCCTTTTCTTTCTCTACATGTATCTAGAATGATATATAATCAGCTATTTTTGCATGCAATTGGATGACAGATGTCATAAACAGATGAAAATAGAACTAGCTGGAATTGAAACCAGCTTGACCACTAAGCCATAGAGCCCTATTATTCCTCTGCTGACAACCCATGATTACACCTGCTACCCCCCAAATTTGGGCTTGGGCCAGCATGCAACCACTTGTACTGGTCATGTGACTGTGTCTAGGACAACAGATTATTTGGTACAACAAGGACTGGCTACAAGGTCAAATGGAGCTGACAAATGAGCCTACTCAGTCCCTTGGGAACCATGGTATAGTCCTAGCAGGGCTGTTTTTCAGTCCCAGATACAGTCCCAAACAGTCCCAAACAGTCCCAAACAGTCCCAAACAGTCCCAGACATCCTGTCAGTAAGTCTGATTTGCAGGCCTTTGGGGACTGATCAATGTCATGGAAGTTGGTTTGTTGGTTTCAGCCCAATAGGCTTCTTCCAGTCCCTTGCATGCCATTTGATAGTCCAGGCTGGGCCAAAGTTCAGTTCAGGGTGGACTGGCTTTTGGCTCCAATGGGGTTGTATTCAGTCCCTGCTCCAAGCTAGAACCCAGTCCCAGCATCCCCCATAGTGATATATATGACAGTGTTAATTCAGTCATGTGACCTGTATGAGTCTTATCTTCTGTGCATACTGCATACACATACTAGTGCTTACCCCCTTTTGATACAATGAAATTTGTACCCCCCTTTGATTGAAGGCTGTCCTAGATGTCTGTAAGGACATTGAGGGCGCGGGCGCTTGTGGCCGTGTGACTAATAAAGTTATACTGCTTAAGGCAGCAAGCTTCTACCCCACAATGTCTAACTACTAAACTACAATGACCAAGGCCTTAAGGGCATTGGCTAACTACGTATGTACAGTGAGGTTGACGCTTAAGGTGTTGTGGGTGCTAAGTAATCTGGCTGTAAGGCCTTGTACAGTGGTGGGATGCAACAAGAGGTAATCAACCTGGGTGTTACTATGGTCAGTTGGCCTCTTTATATATTACAGAGGTGATCTAATTACAAATGTATAATATGCAAAACTATAACCAATAAGAATCCCGCTCTGCAGTTGGTCTTACTCATGCATACATGTCACTGATGTGTCATCAGGTGGAGGTGGCTACATATGATGAGGTAAGCATGGATGGGGACATGGCTTGGCGCTTAGTGTGTGATATAAGCGCTGAAGTCACATGATTGAAAATTGTTACAACCTCCCCACCTATACCACTGGATTTGGACAATTTTTCTGATATTTTTACTATTTTTTACAAACCCTTTATCTTATGTTTTTCAATCACGTGACCTCGGCGCTTATTATGCCAAGATGCCGCACCAAGATGCCATGCCAAAGGCGCTTAGGAGAAATCCACGCTTCTGCACAGCCTGCAGCACACTTCTCTTTTCACATATTTACTTCTTTTCTCACAAGCACAGACCATGTAGATAGTGCCCATAGTCTTATATATACAGCAGGGAAATTGCTTGGAGACCCCAAGTCAATTTTACCTTGTCTCATATTCATTGAGGAGGATTACCCAGCCAGCTAAGTAGCTGGCCCCCATCAGTTCTCAGACATCCACTCCTACTTAACTCACCACACCTCCTAGGCCTAAGGCCCCTTTGCCAATAGTATAGATAGTTAGTTGCCCTACGCAACCTTAGCATAGCCCATTAGTTAGATTACATAAGTCCTGCTTGTAGTAGTACGGCCTTAAGCGCCTGCCTTCACTAGCATGTACCCACCTTACAGTGGTGTACAACAAAAATGTAGTCCGTTAGGCTTTGTTTAAATTCAAGAATATAGGAATAAATTCCCTTGGTATATGTGTGTCTACAACAAAGGCCACATATCTCCTGTAAAATGAGTGATAAAAAACTGACATAAATAAGTAGCATAGATACTTACCCTAAACACATTCTCAGCTAAAAATTCAAGTGAAAAGTAGGCTACTCAATCACTGAGAGCGCATACAAAGGCCGATTTTTTGACTTTTTGGATAAACAGTAAATCTCTGGTTGCTCAGGGTCAATAAGAAATTGGCTTGGACTGAGACAAAAAAGAAGACACAGGTTAATGTGCATAACATGCACCATATTCTAACTATCCAAGTCCTTTGGTGAACTTGTACAGGTCTATAAGACATTTTTGAAGACAAACATGAGCAGGGATCCACTTTGAACCTAGTGGTGGCATCATGGAGATAAAACAAGGCTATTCCTAAAATAATCTTCTCAGCAAGGCAGCCCAACAATGCAAGTGTTCATAGGGGGGGTAGACACCCCTGCTCTTCACCATCATTCTTGAAGGACGGTTATGGTGATATTGGGACTCTTTGATTTGATGCATGTAGCTAATCATACATACAGATGCCCAAATTAAGCAAGAAGGATCACAAAGACCATGAAGCTTGCTTTCAAGCAGCACAGCAAGATTATGCTAGCAGAAAATATAAAATGTACACTGACGCTGCCCAAGAGCATCAAATCTCCTGTGTTACCCTATCAAACCATATCAAAGGCAAGCACACAGATGCACGCACTGCTCAGGAGTCACAACAGAAGCTCTCAAAACCTGTTGAGCAAACACTTCTTGACTGGTGTATTCTCAGTGGGATGATTGGTTTACCATGGACCAAAGAAACCCTTTTATCCCATGCACAAGCAGTTGCTGATCCTGGTGTCAAAATTACCATGACCTGGTGTCAACACCTCCTCCATTGTTACCATTGCAGGCTCAAATACAAGTATGCATACAAGCTTGATCCAAAGCAGGCTTCTGGGTTCAATTGTCCAAATGTTGAAACCTATTTCAACATGTTCAAGAAATTAATTGAAGACTACAATATACCTATTGAACATATCTACAACATGGATGAGAAGGGTTTACAGATTGGCAGGGGAAGGTCAACAAGTTGTTGCAAGCATATATTCAGCCTCCTCCAAAAAGCGCAGTACAAGCTGAAGCATGACAGCCTTGAATTGATGACCATCATTGAATGTATCTGTGTGGATGGATTTGAAATGAAACCTACCTTTGTTCATCAGCCTGGAGATGTAGGTTTCTGGTGGGAGAACAAAGAAACTGGCTGGTAAGTGTATATCCAAGCCATCTTGCTTGGAATAGAATTGATGCAGTTTACTTACCAGTTGTGTCCCAACTGAGGACAGATGGACATTGGATGATATTTGTGAGGCCTGGTTCACCAAAGTGTTCCTCAAGACCACAGCTGAGAGGCAAGTATCCAACATGCCACTTGTGCTTCTTCTTGATGGACACGGCTCCCATATTACCCCACAAGTTCTTGAGGCAGCCTACAAAAATAACATGTTCATTATCTGCCTTCCACCAAAAACAACTCACAAGCTTCAGCCACTTGATGTTGGGGTGTTCAATTTAGTCCAAGTGGTGTGGAAGCAACTCTGTGAAGACAGTACCAAGATTGGCAAGCCTATCACCAGAACCACTGCCATCTCAAGGTATATGGAGGCTTGGAAGTCCAGGCTACACCCCACTGCCATCAAAGACGCCTGGTGGCAATCTGGTCAACACCCACTTGACCCAGGCATTTTTGGGGACAAAGATTACGCACCCAGCACCATCTCATCCACTTGTGTCCATTTGCCCCCATCATTCCCACAGCTTGATGTCCCTGTGCTTGACCAACCAATTGGAATTGTCAAACCCAACCCAGGCGCCTTAGACCAAGTGTATAACCCCCCACCGTTCAAGGTTCCCAATGCTGCACAAATGCAGGCACCCAAAGGTGCCAATCCTGCTCCAGAAGGTGTGTGGTTAGTTACTGTTATAGAGTAGGGTTTTAGGGACTATGTAATTAAGTACAAAATATAATAAAGTGATTAATAGATTAGTTATCTATGGATATAAAAGGCAATAGACTAGCTATATAAGGGTAAATTAGGTTAGTAATCAGGGTGATCCCTACACTTAACAAGTAATCAAGCAATTACTGCAGATGCAGGTGGTTGGTTATGCTTATACCTATAGTATGAAGGTTAGTATTGAGTCTTAGTTACCTACTACAATTTATCTGGATTTGTTGGTAATTTATTTGACTGAGATTGCACTCAGTTAAGGTGTATATGCCGCTCTCAAGGCCTTAAACTCTCCCAACTGACTTACTCAAGAGGTTCAGGGTTGCCCTAGAGCCTTTCCTAGCTACCCAGTATCTGTTGGGACCTTGCTAGAGGCTATATGCGCCAAGATACCTTACAGGTTAAGTTCAGTGAGCTTAAGAGGCTAAGAAAGCAAAATAAGACACTCTAAACTAAGTTAAGAAGATCTAATAGATCTTCAAGTTCACACAAGGGGTAAGAATGGGATGAAAAGATGATGTATTCAAAGGGTCTCCCACAAGGGCTTTATATACCCCAGAGGGAGAACAAATAGCTATATACATGATGTACAAAAGAGGAAGTTACATGAGAGGTACAGTCTGAGCTATTTGATACATAAAGACCAATTAGTCCCAATAAGTCCTAGTGGGATAGACCCAAGGCTATTTACAGAATGTTCTAGAGCATACATGACTAAATTACATTAGTGTGAATGCTAAAAATAACCTTGAGGCAAGGTAGGATCTCATAGAAAAAGCTAGAAACTTAAATGGTTAGTATCTCCATCAATTTGGCTCAGAATCAGGCGATTCCTTTTTGAGAAGTGAGATGCCGGAGCCTCCGACCTATTGGTATTTGTCTGCATAGTAATATGCCTATTTCCCGCCAAGATATTGGCATTGGCGCGCCCCGCCAACCTTTGGCGCTTATTTGCAATTACTAAGCGCCGGCGCTTGCATGCTTACTTGCACTTGTTCTATGGTCTATAAGTACCGTTCCTACATATAAATGCATGATACAAAAAATGCTATCAATAATAGAAATAATATTATGACCACTTTGCATAATCAGACGTGTATATATGCAAGCGCAATGAGGAAATAAAGTATAAAAGGTCTTATAGCACCGTCAGTTTCCAAATATAGTAATGCCTATGCCCATATTTGGATAGAGCAAGTATGATTACTACAGTTTGCACTATTTACTATTGGCAATTAGGGGCGCATATGTCTAAATTAGTCATTCCATAACAGTTACAGCTCTTTGACTCATTCTCACTCACCTTGAATAGCACCTTGTAACTTGTTGCACCCAATGCAACCAGTTTGTATTGACTATATACACAACTGGAGGGGTTGCCATTGAAGCAACAAGTCCAGGGGTATAAAGACAATGCAGAGGCTACATGGGAATTGGTCCATGAGCTCTTGAATTGACTTGAGAGCACCAATGCACATGCAGCACTCCTTCAGGCCAAAAACCAAGGGCTTTGCCAGCAAGTCCAGGCCTGTACAAAGCCACAGAGGGCCCAAGACAAAGCAGCTGCAGCTTTGTTGGTGCAAAAGCATGGGTTTTTGATGAACCCAGAGACCAAAGCCAAGTTCCAAACGCATCTGGCTGAGTTACAAGAGAAACAGGCAGCCAACAAACAAAAGGTGATGGAAAAGGAGGTGCAAGCAAGGGAGCTTGAGGGTAAGCATAGCTGGATGATTGCAGATCCCAACTACGTGTTTGCTGGGACAATCCAGAGTTACAAGGTTGCCAATCTCAAGCAGATTGGTGACCTTGCAGCATTGCTTGCCCTCCTGTTTGTTGGCCTGAAAAAAGCCAATATTTTTAATAATATAGCCAACCATTTTGAGACTCACCCAGAGCTCAAAGCTCTCCCTCAATATTCTAATCTCTTTTGTGTTACTTGCCCTTGTCAAACTGGCCCCACAGTCAATCACAACCACAAAGCTATTGACCAAGTGCCAGTGATGGTGACCAAACCCACACTCCCACCTCAGCCATAGCCAGCATGTTTGTATGTAGTAATATTATCTGTATATATTAGTGATTTTGCAAATCTATGTACATGATCAAAGATCCCAAGTCAGTCACCATTCTTGCAAACTGGTGCGCTTGTTGATTGTTTCATGCTTGGTCAGCAGTGGCTAATCTTCTGTGTTGGATCACTGGACTGAGGGTGCACTCATAGGTGGGTCAAACAAAATAGGTTGAATGTTTTGTTGAGTACCACTGTGTACCCAAAAGTTACAGATAGTCCAACCCTGGGCGTTGGATGCCCAGGAATCCATACCTTGTTGGAGGTAGATATGCTTGGTTTGGGTGTAGATGTGAAATTCCAACCCCTGGTGGGGTCCAGATCCTTGTTGTCTCCTGGGGTTGGACTATTGCTGGGGTTGGACTCTTGCTGGGGGTTGGGTTCCTAATAAATTCCTTGATTAATTGCTACACATTAGTTAGATGAACAAGTCATGTGACTGAAAATCACTTTTATATTGATTTCTATATATTAGGAAATACTCAGTCCACATACATCACTTGTCTCTTGAATGCTCTATCATAGCCACCAACCTGGCCACTCTGGTTGCGCTTTTTTGCACCCAGTGCATTTTTGTGAGATCCATCTGCCTATCTGCACATTCATGCAACCAGCTGCGCAACCATCCACGCAACCATCTGCACAACCATTGCCGCTCCTGCTCCCACCCCACCAAGGTATATAAACCCCCACCCTCAGATGAGTGTGAGTTCCCTCTGATTCATCCCCCCCCCCTGCCTCTGACCCTTCCTGCTTAGCTGCTGTACACCTGCCAAAAAATTAGCTAAAATTCAGTAAGTAATTCCAACGCTATAAAACCCAGCATTGAGCTGATCAATTGTATGCTACAATCATTTCAATGGCTTCACAACACACTGATTATTCCCTACAGGTATATTACATCTCATCTCAAAAAATAGCATACATTTGCTTTGCTAAAGTAAGTAGATAATTAACCAAAATAACCTGCCACTCAGCCAATGCATGGGCCAATTGGCTCAACAAGGAGCTCCAAAAACTTCAAGCTGCTGTTGTTGTTGCCGCCGCCGTCTCTTCCTCCTCCAACCTATCCTTTCTTCCTTCAGGAGCTGCAGCTTCATTTGCTGCTAAGCCACAAATGGTCTACATTTTCAACATGAGCCAGACTAACAATAATCAATGGTACACATATGGAAGTGGGATAGCAAGTGCTCATACATTGATACAATGTTTTTTCAGGAACACCCAAAGCAGGACCCAAAGATAACCTCAAGAGCTCAGCCGCAACATTGTCAATATCTGTTTCCCCTTTTTGATTTGTTTGGTTTTCACTCTTTGCTCCACTTTTGCTGTAAGTTTATTTTTACCTGTATCATCCAGTTGACTGTGTCCATGCAAACATTGCCCTTAGTACTATCCCTATGTCTTCATTGACGTGGCTTGCTGTATTTTTACTGTTTTCTTCTAGTGTTATCCGCCTCAGCACCCTTGAACCAGACAAGTTGCACACCAGGTCAGCTCTGATATCAATTTTTCTGCACCAAGGGATTGGATTTAGATATCAATGTAATTAGTATTTAGGAATATAACTCAATTACGTTATTATTATTATTATTATACAAGAAACTGCACCTTGGTGCAAGTGTCCCACACCCAGGTGTTGGATTCTGCAAGGGTCAGATTGAGGGGGGTTGGATTGTGCACCTACAAAAACACAAAGGGGTGTAAAACTCTGTAAATTGAATGTAGATAAATTTATTGCAATCTTAATGACAAGACTAGTTGACAAGATCACAAACACTTGATTGATGTAAGAGAAAAAACAGTACATGAAAATTTTGGGTATGCGGGCCTTAAAAGGTGCCGCAGTACTATACAGGACTTAGTAAGGGAAATGATACATCCAGTAACACTAAATGAGACCAATGAGTAAAGAGTGATACTGTTTTGTTACATTTGCCCTCCAGGAGATGTGATGGTCTATGTCTCCTTATTGACCTGAGTAGTAAATTTGTCAGTAACTTCCATTACTTGTGGTCCTTGCTTGACTCCTTCTCCTCTGTGCCTGGTTCCTTCCTTATCCTTCCTGAAAGCTTCTCCTTCCCCTTCCCTACAAGCTCCTGGGTCTTGTGTTTCAGTTCCTCCCAACTGTTTTTCCTTGGAGGTTGTTTCAACTGATCCAGATTGGTTAGGGACAAGCTTGGGTGTGGGTTGAAGTCCAGGGTTGGTAGGCGTTTGGGTACCAATAGGCTTGGCGTCAAGCATCTTGGAGTCTCCAATGGCAAGCTGCTCAATGGGGATGGGAATAGAGAGTCCACTATGCAGGCAATGGTGGCTACCTTGCAGTAAGTCTCCTTGGATGGTTGATGGGGTATTGGGAGCTGTAATGGATGCTTGTTTGCTTGAGTTGTTGAACACTTGTAACTGATGATCCTCCATAGACTGTTAATGAACCTTGAAGTTGCCAACCCCGTCTGAAGGTCCAAGGGTTGTAGCTCCAAGTCCTGTACTGAGTCCAAATCCAAAGCTGCTGTTGTATTCTTGTGTGAGTTGCCATGCTTCTTGGTAAGCCTGGATGACATGTGGTGGGTAGGATGCGGCAAAGGCAAGGATTTTGTTGTTTTGAGGGATAGTGAGTTCAGCACTGACTCCAGTTGGTTGACCTGAGTGTGAGTTCAACCCAATAACATCTCCAGGTCCCTTGTTGCCCTTAGGATATTGTCCACGGCCTGCATAGTCTCCCCCATTTGTTCCACTAGTTGGTCTGCATGGTATTCTAGGTCCCTCAGTAGTTGGTAATCAATTGGCGGCTCTGGCGCTGGGGGAGGTAGATTGGTTGGTATCATTGGTGTAGGGCTGCAAGCTATTGGGGGAATGGATTCTGGCTTGTTTGCATCCCAGCTTGGGCAATTTGCTTTGCCTTTGGGTGCGGCCCATTTGTTCAGGAGTCTTCCCAGGAACCTGATGATTTCTTCCTGCTGTTGTAGACACAATCAATACCAGGGAATTTATTCCCATTTTCTTGGATTTAAACAAAGGAAAACGGACAATATTTTCAATCACGTGACTTTGGCGCTTATATCATACGCTAAGCGCCAAGCCATGTCCCCATCCGCGCTTACTCATCACACATAGCCACCTCCACCTGATGACATCACTATGACATGTCAGTGACATGTATGCATGAGTAAGGCCAACTGCAGATTGGGGTTCTTATTTGATATGGTATTGCATATAGTTGTATTTGTAATTAGGTAGCTCTGTAATATATAAAGAGGCCAGTTGACCATGGTAACACCCAGGTTGATTACCTCTTGTTGCATCCCCCAACTGTACAAGGACCTTACAGTCCAGAAAGCACTTAGATACACGCCTTAAGCGTTGGACTCACTGTACATACATAGCTTGCCGCCGCCTTACAGCGTGTGGTCATTGTAGATAGGTAGCTTGTTGTCATAGGTAGCACTCCCACCGCCTTACACAGTTTCTCACTTGGTACATACAGCCACAAGCGCCCGCTGCCTTGACACCCCTTAAGGACATCTAGGACACCTGCTTGATTGTTGGGATCAGTGGCTATGGTCCACAGGGTTAACACTGGTACAAGTTTCCCTTCTGGGTATTGATTGCTTACTGACTGGGAGGTTGTCTCTATAAGCAGGTGGTGCATACCCCCTTCCCCTACCTCAAGGGTTCCTGCGCCTGTGCCCTTGTCCCCTTTGGAATCAAGGGTACGTTGGAGCTTGAGCATTGTGAAGGGCAGCTTGAGCATTGTATGATTGGGCTTGTGTGTTGTATAAATGGGATTGAAGTAGAGCCTGAAAGGTGCTGCCACATTGATTGTTGTGCAGTCTGAACCTTGGGCAGTTTGGTGGTGGGTGTCCTAGACATCTGTAAGGACGTCAAGGGTGCAGGCGCTTATGGCTGTGTGGAAGTACAAATAGTACCGCTTAAGGCAGCAAGGTATACCCTACAACGTCTAACAACTAAACTACAATGGCCAAGGCTGTAAGGGCAATGGCTAGCTATGTACGTACAGTGGAGTCAACGCTTAAGGCGTGTATGGAACTACTAAGTGATCTGGCTGTAAGGCCTTGTACAAGTGGGAGTGCAACAAGAGGTAATCAACCTGGGTGTTACCATGGTCAGTTGGCCTCCTTATATATTCTACAGAGTGACTAATTACAAATACATTATATCCAATACCTAATCCAATAAGAACCCCACTCTGCAGTTGGCCTTACTCATGCATACGTGTCACTGACGTGTCATGATGACACCATAGGTGGAGGTGGCTACGTGTGATGAATAAGCGCAGGTGGGGACGTGGCTTGGCGCTTATTGTATGATATAAGCGCCGAAGTCACGTGATTGAAAATGTCCTCTGATTGCCTTTGTTTAAATCCAAGAAAATGGGAATAAATTCCCTGGTATCAATTGTGTCTACAACAGTGGGCCGCTATGAGGCATGTGTAGACTAGCTCTGTAGATGCGTATGTGAATGGATAGGGAAGCGGGAGTGGGTTGGTTGGTCCAACTCCTTGTTTGTTCTTAAGTATCCTGGTTGAGTGTACTTGTAAAATTTTGCCCAAATTTTTATTACCTGTATACTCAATCTTGTGGTCATCACTTTCACTTCTTTTGGAGTTGCTAATTAGGAATTCATCTTTCAGGGGTAATTGACTTGCTTGCGTGACCCCTTGCACTTCAAAGTATTGGAAAAGTGCTAGTAGGTGTTTGATTGCCTTGTATGGCTCTGTTACAACCCCCTAACATATACCATCAGGATTGCACAATTTTTCTCATATTTTTAGTATTGTTTCCAAACTAGTTATCTTATGTTTTTCAATCACGTGACCTTGGCGCTTACTATGCCGAGATGCCGTGCCAAGGGCGCTTAGGAGAAATCCATGCTTCTGCACAACCCGCAGCACGCTTCTCTTTTCATATGAACTCTTCCTTTCTCACAAGCATTGACCATGTATATACTTCTCAGTTGTCTATATAAACAGCAGGAAAATCACTTGGAGACCCCAAGTTGATTTTACCTTGTCTCATACCCATTGAGGAGGATCCAGCCAGCTAAGTAGCCAGCCCCCAGAAGTTCTGCTGACACATTGCCCCTTTATCTCACCTACCACACCTCCAGGCCTAAGGCCCCTTTGCATTGGCAGTAGATAGTTAGTCGTTGCCATAAGTGACTTAATTAGTTAGTAGTTAGCCTTAGATAGTAGATTACATAAGCTAGTGTAGTAGTACAGCCACAAGCGCCTGCCTCCACCAGCACGTACCCACCTTACAGTGGCATACAACAGGCTCCTAGGTGATTTCTCCACCATGCCATAACACTTGGAACAGTGCACAGTTGCCTCTTCCCTGGTGGCTAGTGATTCTTTCTATGCTCCATTGATCTTTGTCTCCCTCAAGTCCCACAAATTGCTGGTAGTCATGTTGCAGGAATCTGTTGTCCTCTCCGGGTATGTGTAGTTTCAATAGTGATGCGTAAAACGTTGGTTTAATACCTCTACGCTTCAATTTGTTGGGTAGTTTCACCTTGTAAGTTGTTCCCTCTACAATCACTTCTTTGACTACTAGTGGTCCAATGTATTTGTTCACTAACGTTTGGGATTTTCCTTCTGGGATTGCCATATTTTTTGTAGATACAAATACTAGACTTTCCTTAACAAATGGCACTGGTCTGCGCCCTTTGTTGGCTTGTAGGGTCTGAGCTGGTCTTTGTGCTAGTATTGCATCATGAGCCATCATTTGTGTGGAACGTATGGTGCATGCTTGTTGTTTCATGCCCTCCAGGTCAGTTTCCATTTGGATGAGCATTGGTTGGGGCAACCGTCCATAATTCAGCTTAAATGGGCTGTAGCTGGTTGTCTCTGATTGGGCAGAGTTGATTGCAAATTCTACTCCAGGTAACCATGGTGCCCAGTCTCTCTGGGCTCTGTTTACAAACGTGCAGAGCATGCTTCCAACTGAGTGGTTCTTTTGTTCAACCAATCCATTGGTTTCTGGGTGGTAAGTCAACAAAAACGCTAGCTCTGTTCCCACTAGTGCGTTCAATTCTTTGTGAAAGTCCAGTGTGAATAGCTTATCCCTATCACTCACTATTATGTCTGGGTACCCATGTATTTTTGCTACGTCTGTGTGTTGTAGACACAATCAATACCACGGAATTTATTCCAATTTTCTCAAATTTAAACAAAGCTAAACGGACGACATTTTCAATCACGTGACTTCGGCGCTTATATCATATGCTAAGCGCCAAGCCACGTCCCCATCCGCGCTTAACTCAGCACATGTAACCACCTCCACTTGATGACATCATTATGACACATCAGTGACACGTATGCATGAGTAAGGCCAACTGCAGAGCAGGGTTCTTATTGGATTAGATATTGCATATAGTGTATTTGTAATTAGCTCACCTGTAGAATATATAAGGAGGACAACCAACCATGGTAACACCCAGGTTGATTACCTCTTGTTGCATCCCCCATACTGTACAAGGCTTTAGGCCAGTAACTACTAAGCCCCCTCTCTCCTGTACTCATTGCCTTAAGCAACTCTCCCACTGTAGATACATAGTTTGTCAACGCCCTTAAGGCCTTGGTTGCTGTACTTAGGTAGTTAGTTGTTGTAGGTACCTCCTCTCTGCCTTACACGGTTTTTACTTAGCTCCATACAGCCACAAGTGCCCGCTACCTCAATGCCCCTTACAGACGTCTAGGACACTGTGTAATATACTTGAGCCATGTCCTTGGCTGTATAATCTTGTTGCGTGGGTATCAGATGAGTCATGAGTGTTAGGTGATCAAGTACTACACATGGTATCAAATTTGCTGTAGATTGTTTGCAACACTGGGAGAGGTCCCATGAAGTCCATTCCTACCTGTGACCATGGGAACTCTGGTACTGGTAATGGTTTGAGTAACCCATAGGGGTGTTGGGTGGATGGTTTGGATGCGGCGCACAAAGTGCACAATTGGCAGAATTTACTGACCTTGGTTGACATTGACTTCCACCAAACGGTTTTGTGCAGGTAGAGGTATGTTTTTTGATTTCCTTGGTGTGCCAGTACTGAGTGTGCATGTGCTATTATCAGCTGTCGGACTTTGTACTCCCCCTTTGAACAGTCCAGTACGCATAGTACTGTTTTGTCATTGTTATCCATGTATAATAGTCCGTCTTTCATTTGGTAGTTTGGGAATGATTCTGGATTATTTACTATGGGTCCAAATTGCTTGTTGTTTGCATAATTTCCTTGGATTGATTCAATTACATCTATTTCAGTTACTATCTTGGTTACTTGTGGGATTAGGATCTCAAAATCTTCATTGGGGTACTCCTTGCCCTCCGGCTCAACGTCTGGCGGTGAGTCTTCTTTGACAGTTGTGTTCCCGGTTGGTCCTTTTCATGTTGTTCCTCTGTCCTGGGGTGAACTGACTCTTGGACCCTTGCTTTGACCCTTGTCTCCCCGCGTGACTTCTTGTATGCGCATGGGTTCTTTGTGCGGTTGTTTCTTCTTGGTCATGCTTGGTTCCCGGCCCGGTATGATTGGATTGTATCTTTTTGGGGTTACTCTAGTTCTTGTTGGGTTTTGTCGTACCATGTCCAAATTCACCCCACTTTCCTGGGCAACTAGAGCTGCCACACCCACTAGTACTGGTCTTGTATACTTGTGTTCAGCTGGTGCTTTGTCTTCACCTTCCAAGCTGCTCTTGTTGATGTACTCGCTAATTGCCTGTTCTACTCCCTTGTTATCATTGCCATACATGTGTGATAGCGCGTCTGCCAGTACATTTTCTGATCCCTCAATGTATTTTATCTTGTAGTCAAATCTACTGAGTGTGTCTAGCCATCGTACTTGCCTTCCCAATAATTTCTTCTGAGTGACTAGGTGCTCAAGAGCCCAATGATTGGTCAGTATCTTGAATCTTACTCCTTGCAGTAGATGCTCAAATTTTTTAAGGGACATTATGATTGCAAGAGCCTTGCAGTCATGTACCGGGTAGTTTTGTTGGGCCAAGTCAAATTTCCCCAACCAGAACTGTATGATGTTTGATTCTTTCCACCTCTTTCCTTGACTGAGTACCCCGCTTGCCCCCGTTAGACTTGCATTGGTTATGAGGAATATGGGGTTGGCATTGTCTTGGTAGTCTAGTGCCACTTGGTGGGTGTTTCAATGTTTGCGTACAATTTGTTGGGTTTTGCGGAAGGCTCTCTCCTCCGTCCCATCCCACCTGAACAGTCCCTTACCACTAGAGCATTTGGATAGAATGGCCATTGGTTGTTTCAAGCCCTTGCAATTGGGCGCAAGATAGCCCAGTGCACCTATGTAGCTGGCCACTTGGTCTTTTGTGGTAGGAGTCTTCCATTTCTCAATGCTGTCAACTTTATGGGGGTCCATCCTGATGCCCTTTTTGTCTATCACATACCCAAGTAGTATGAGTTCTTGCGCAAAGAACTGCATCTTCTTTGGACTTATATAAAATTTCTTGCGTTGGAGTATGTCAGCTACTGTGCGTATATGTTTGACGTGTTCTTTGATTGTGTCTGAGAAGATCACAATGTCATCTAGGTATACGTACATGAACACACCAATATACAATTGGAATAGGTGGTTCATTAGGCTTTGGTAGGTGGCGCCCGCGTTACAGTCTCCTTGCTGCATGACCATGCTGACCATTGTTCCCAGTGGGGTGTGGAACAAGGTTTTTGGTACGTCCTCCGGCACTACTCTAATTTGTTTGTACGCGTCTTTGCCGTCAATCACAGAACGGAATTTCTTTTGGCTGACATTCAGTAATACGTCCTTGGGTGGAGGTAGGGGCAACGCTAGCTTCACCGTATTGTTGTTTTGCTCACGTTTGTCTAGTACAGTTTGTATGGCCACCAAGCCGTCACTGCTCTTCTTTGTTAATATGAGCATGGGGACCGCATTGCTCCCTGTGGTGAGTTCCCACCTTCCTGTTTGTAAGTATTCTCTAGCCTTTTTGTCAAATAGGGGTCTAAGTTTCTTGGCACACTTTGATGGTCTGAATTTGTAGATTTGGGTATCATTGATCAGCGGTATGCAATGGTTTATTTTACAAAACGGTGGTAAGGGTGTACTTGCTACAGACGGTGGGCACAAGTCTGAGCATTAGTTTCTCAACGCTGATTGTAGTTCTTCCATTCTTCCTTCTATTGCATCCGTTGATACGCTGTTTATGTGTAATATTTCAGCACCCTCCAGCGGTAGGCTTTTGTTTGATCCAATGACCACGCCCGTGGGGTTGAAACTTACGCTGACGCAGTGTTGGTATAGCCAAGGTGTGCCCAATATGGCGTCATATCCATCCAGGTTGCCAACATTGAAATCTCTCTCTTTGTTGATTCCCTGGTATTGAAGTCGAGCGCTAGCTCCGTAATTCACTGTGCTCTTCAAGCCCAAAACAGCTAACTGAAGTTGTAGCGGTTTGGTCAGTGTCACTCTGGTAATATGTAACTGATCCACTATTGTTGTTGATAGTATATCTGCCTGACTCCCCGAGTCAAGGAGAGCTTGAATTGTTTTGCCGTTTAACTTAGCACGCACTACTATAGTTTGGGGAACCAGTTGAGTGTTGTCTTTTACTTGAACCGTGTTTCTTTCAATAAACCCAACTGTTTCAGACTTTGTTTTGGCAGCATTTAATCGTACTGGTTTGTCATCTACCTTTACTGATGATATTCCCAGCGTATCCTTTGTCTGATAGAGTTGGTTGATTTCCTTGACTATCACAGACGACGCTCTGACTTTGGAATCCGTTCCCAGGGTGGCCGCATTTGCTCTTAGTCTGGTAGGTTTGGCAGAGTTTGCCTTGGTACAGTTACAGGCCATGTGTCCTACTTTGTGGCAGAGGTAGCACTGATCTTCAGCCCTATACCTCTCCTTCTGTTTGTTGGTGAGATTGCTTCTTGAGTTTCCTGTCTGTTGGCTGTTGATTGGTAGCTTGGATTTCTTCCAGTTGCTTGAGTGTTCTTGTTCCCGTGAGCTTTTGTTCTGGTGGTGGGTGTTTGATTGGGGGTTTTGTTGTGATTGTTTGTCTTTGCGGTTTTGTTTGCAATCCGGGCTACGCAATTGTTCTCCTTTGTGGCTGTCTTGCTTTACGTGTTCATTGACTTGGTTTCTACTCACGTTATAGGACCTTTTGATATCTAGCGCGGCTGCTTTGAGCTGATCAAAGGTAGCATTGTCGGCGCAATATCCCTTCATTGCCCATTCCGCCCGGATGTGTCTAGCCGCACCGTCCCACGCCCTCCGGACATGTTGTAGGCCCGTGATATCACTCAGTTGGGTCCTGTATAGCTCGAGGTTGGCAAAGAAATCTTGTACGCATCTTGCTCCTTGCCCAATGGACTCATACCTCTTCCGTAGCATTTCTTTGAAATCAGGCGGGAAGCAGTACTTGTACATTAGCTTGTACACATCCTTGACTTCATATTGTACCCTCCCTAAGTTAGGTGCGATTTTGGCCATGTACCATCTGGCTGCCTTCCCGGATAGGAATCAACTAACGTTTTGAACGGCGGTCTCCCTAGAGATTCCAGTCTTGTATACCCCGTTATCATAGTCAAACACGAACTGTTTGTACTCTTCTAAATTTGGTTCTTCACCTTTGTAAGTCTTTGGAGCTTGGGCTTTGTAGCCCAATTGAGCTTGCTTGTTGGTTTTCTTCTTCAACTTTTTGTTTTCATTGATTAACCTTTTCAACAGCTTTCTGATTTTGTTGTTGTCCACGTTGGCAATCTCGGTTTCAGTATCACTCGATGAAGCTTCACTATCAGACCCATTGGACCCGTCGGAGTCGTCTGGGGGCGTTGTTCGATGGTTCCTCTTGGTCCTGCAAGCTCTTGTCTTGTTCACTTGGGGGCTCCAGATCCTGGGTGATTCTATCTTGGACTCGTTCTTAGCCGTTCTGGTGTTGCTTTGGTCTCCCCTTCCAGAGGTTACCTTGCCATATCTGGATTCAATATACCCGCCGCTCCTAAACCCGTCTGGTACGTACTCTGATTGGTGAATGCTTGTAATTCTTGATGACTGGCGGCGTTCAGACTCATTGATATCTGATTTAACCGGTTCAATTTCATCAATTGCTACCCCCAAGCTGCATCTGGGGCGGGTTTTTCTGGTGGGTTCTTTGCCCTTACCCTTCCTCAAGACATCTAGTACATCACTTTCCTCCTTGTCTGACGATATTACGACATATCTAGGTGCGTCTTTGTCAACTATTTCCTCTACGGTCACTCTTGGGGATTGTTGGGATCCGGACAGTCCTGCTCCTGATGTCTGGCTTGGGACTTGTGATTCCGCAAACATTTGTGCACGTTCCAGGGCTTGTAGCTTGAGTACGGTTGCTTTGTATTCCTCATTGTCCAGTACATAGTCGTCATTCACCTCACAGATTATTGCGCTGACTCTTACGTTTTCCCCTTTGGAGGCGTTTCTATACTCGCTAGTTTGTTCTGTCTCTGATACCAAAAGGTAGTCTGACCTTGACCAGTGGTCCCAGTACCACTCAATATCGAGCTCAGGTAAGTCCCTTCCCGTTTCCAGTGCAACGTCTGCCTTTCTCATTTTGTCAAACCAGCTTACTTGTTGAGTTTCACCGGTTTCCTGTCTTACGTGGGACTGTTCCATTGCCCTGTTGTTACTAGGTGATTTGTTCAATACTATATATTGGGGTTCCAACCCGGCCAATTCCTTGTCCTCACTCCTGTCCTCTAGTACTTGACTAGTACAAGCCGTCACAAAGATTGTGGCCCCACTTTGGTCAAACTCTAAACCCAAGCCCGTATCCCTTCCAGTGGGCGTTTTGGGAGATTTGAGGGCACACGGCTCACTTTGTGCTGCATCAGGAGAAGCTGAGCCTCCGAGCGCTGTGTGAGTTGCTTCTTGAGTGTCCTTGGGTGAGTCTTCCCTTTTGCTTTCAGGGGCATCTGCTTCTTTGCAGGCATCCGCTCCTTTGCGGGCTTCCATTGTTGGATGGGTATTGGCTTCCCGGGTATTTGCACTTGCTTTGGGTTTGATAGGTGGTGTCCAATTGGTGAGTGCTTGATACACCGCAGGGGATACTTTCACCCCGCCTGCTTTCACCCAGGCTACTCCCTTGCGCCTACCAGCTCCTTGTAATACAAGAGCTTCTTTGTTTAGGTTGTCTGCTGGGACCAACCCAAAGGTGATCAGCCTTCTTTCCCTGTTAACATTTTGCTCACCCTTTTCAGCTTCTACCTTGGACTCCTCAATAGCCTTTGTCTTTCGGATTTGACGCTTCAGAGCCGCCGGCGCTTGTCTGGGGTTGTACGTGCGTCGGCTCCTCATGACTTGGTTGAGCATGCTAACTGTTGTAGGGTTTCCTTTTGCAAAGTGTTTTTGTTTTGTTCAGTCTGTTGTGAGTACAATGGCGGCCAACCCGGGTACTTGTAGACTGGTAAAAATTTTAGAATTCACCAAGCGGTGTTTTCAGGTATGTCAAAAAATGTAAAACGCCGTAAATTGAATGTAGATAAACTTATTGCAATCTTAATGACAAGACTTGTTGACAAGATCACAAACACTCAATTGATGTAAGAGAAAAAACAGTACATGAAAATTTTGGGTATGCGGGCCTTAAAAGGTGCCGCGGTACTATACAGGACTTAGTAAGGGAAATGATACATCCAGTAACACTAAATGAGAACAATGAGTAAAGAGTGATACCATTTTGTTACAAGGGGGCTTGGATTAGTACAGGGGTTGGATTTTGCCAGTAATCTGGACCCGGGTGTTGGATTGTTGGGGTTGGATAGTCCGTACCTTGGGGGTATACGGTGGTACACGCAATGTTGTGATTAAAAAAAATTATAGAGCTACATGTAAGGTTTTTGAGACACCTGGCTATCACATACCGGGTTCTCAGAGTTGTAAGCTTAGTTGCAAAACGTCAAGAGACATTTTGCGTAAAAACAATCAAAGGGGGGACAGCGCTAGTAGCAGCAGGTAGGTGACTGCATGCACAAACTGGTCACATGACCTTGATATGGCTGATTTTGTGTGCGTACCAAGTACGCATGGTGATGACTTTAATTGCCGTGAGGTAGAGCTTACTCAACCATGTGAACTAGTTGTGTGATTCTCACGCAGCTTGTTTTGTGTGCATACCGTGTATGCACTGCAACTGTTTAATGACAATCAAAGCCCATGCATAAAGGCGGATGATCCGCCGCGGATTAGTCTGTGGCCTGTATGTGTCTGGTCTTCCATGCGTACTGCGTACGCATAGCAGCAGGTAGGTGACTGCATGCACAAACTGGTCACATGACCTTGATATAGCTGATTTTGTGTGCGTACCAAGTACGCATAGTGATCACTGTAACCATTGTATGGTAGAGCTTGCTCAACTGTGTGAACTAGTCATGTGATCTTAATGCAGTATGTTTTGTGTGCGTACTGCGTATGCACTGTGGCTGTTTGGTAAAATTGGAGCTTAAATGTTACTGGTAACCTAGTCATGTGACCTGTATATGTCTTATCCTCTGTGCATACTGCATACCCATAGTGGACTGCATGAGTACCCTGGTCACATGACCTTGATACAGTTGGTTTCTTGTGCATACATGGTATGCACAGTGATTGCTATGGCTGTAGTATCTTACAAACTTAACTGGCTCTGTAAATTAGTCATATATTGTTAATGCAGCTGAATTTGTGTGTGTACTGGGTATGCATTGCCCTTTGCATGCTGTTATATCAAAGAATAACTGTGCTTGTGCTGTATGCATACTTGGTATATATACAACAGTTTAAGACAGTATTTTTTTGCAAGTTGAACTGGACCTGGGCAGACCTGCTTGCTGTTATTAACCCCAACCTATACAGGGAACCTAGAATCAGCTTGAGTGCAACCCTGCTAAGACTCTCTGGCAGTCTGCTAAAGTATTTGGTGCTTCCACAATGCCCTTACTGTTAAGAGTTGTGTAAATACAGGAGTAAGAAAGAATTACTATATACAAAATGTATATGAGAATAACTAAGAACTAGTATTAAGAATCAGAATATATGCACAGAATATATGCACAATATAGGCTAGGTTATCAGGAATAACAACTCCTAACAAATAGTCTAGCAACTATGAAGTGCAGGTGGTTGGTTATGTATAGTACCTTAGACTAATGTTACTTAAGCCTAAGTGACTAAGGGTATGTATACTTAAGGTCTCTGGGATAGTACCTTAAGTAAGAGGGTTACCTGACTAATGTACAGGATTTATAGGATTTGCCTATCAAGTATAGGACTTATGGATGCTTAAGTAAGACTTAAGACTTATGGGGTTTACCTAAAATATATCTAGGATTTATGAGATATTGTAGATAAAGATATCTACAATATAGGGGGTATGGTGGATTGAAACACTATCACTCAATCACAACAATCCTTACAGTATTGTCGCACTATACTCAATGTTGAACTCAACAACTGTGACAGTCAAGGGGCACAGGGTTGCAGTAAGTACACTAGTAGGTTACCCTGTGTCTGTTGGGACTGGCCTATGGTCTTAGTGTGCCAAATAACCTCCTATGCTATTTACAGTGAGTCAATCACTAAAGTAAATGTGCAGATAAGCTGTTAAAGGCTTGTGTGTATATGTCAATATATAAGAGTGGATAAATGGATGCATTAGAAGCGTCTTCACAGGGTCCTTTTATACCCTGAGAAGGCGCACAAACAAGTATATACATGATTGATACCAAGAGGGGGTACAGGAGGTATATGTGGCAACTGAAACACTTGAGGGAGCCAATACTTTGGTACATAGTAAACAAACAACAGATCCTAATATTTGCCCCAAGGCAATGTTTGCCCCAAGGCAGTATTTACTTGTGTGGGTCCTTAGATGTCCCAAGGCTAAGTGTTTCATCCTTGGAGTAAACAGTCCCAAAGGTAGGATACCTCTGCATTGGGTACTTACAGTAAATGGGGCATAACTCAGCCAAATGTTGTCCGTTTTGGGAGTTTGACCCAGCGTTCTGGAGCGCACAAACATGCGCACCTAAGCGCAAGCGATTCGGCAGTGTGGGATGCCCGGGTGATGGAGAAAAGGCGCATTTAGTGCGTCGGCGCTTAAGGGCTGATTAAGCGCCGGAGCACTTGTCTATGCAACAGGGGGGACCCTGAATATTTCTGTGTGTAGCCACAAGATAGAATCTTGAATAATAAATACTACAAACAAGAGAAATATTACTTGTTACTGTTTATCTACTCAGCTGAATTTATATATATTTAAATGAGTGAGAAAACATCATATATGCAAAAGGCATTGCATATTAAAGGTATTCCTGAGCTTTGTAGGTTTTGTAAAGGTCACTATTGGATAGAGGGACCTTGAAAACCTTAGTTCGCATCTTTATCTCATTTATTTACTGTGAGATTACTAGTGTAATTAATAAAAATAAGTACAGATTAAAGAAGAAATGTCATATCCATAACACTTACCCCCTTGTCAGCCATTGGAGACAGCAAAATAAATTTCATAATTCTCAATTAAATTACAGTGAGTTCTAGAGACTGACATTTGGGTTTTGTACTACTCTGCCTGTACCTTGCATTGCCTGCTGAACAGTAATATGCTTATTACTAGTTATTGGTAGGGATCACCCTGATACTAACCACTTTACTCTTATAGCAAGATAACTAGTTACTTTAATATACTCTAATTACACTAGCATAGACTTCTCTTCTTACTTATCCTCCTAAGATTTTTACCTTTTATAGTTAGACAGTTACCTTATTTGTCTTTTATTTTCTTTTGGTTACTTTCTTTCCTCTTTAGAGTATTTTGTTTTATTATTTTTTTCCCTATCTATAACAGTCCAACTCAAAGTCCAATGGCAGAAAAAGGCCTGAGTCATTGGCAATGCTGTTGATACTTGAGCTTGTATCAAAAAGATGCAGGGAACTAAACAACAATATCTCATCAAGGTCATTGTGTAGACTGCTTGTTAGACTTTGTGCTCTAGTCAAAAGTGGGCTGTGTCAGAGCCAACAACTACCAAAGGGTAATACCTAACAAGCTATTGCCTAATATAGGACTTATCAGCAAGTAGGGCCTAACAATGCTCAAGGGCAATGCCAGGAAGGGGTAGGACAAGACCTAATATAGTAAAGTGCACTAATGCTGTTAAGACAGCAGGGCAAGGAACCTTTGACAGGGACTGGTATGCTCTCAGGCAATACTCTAAGTGTATGTCTTAGGATAGGTAGTGTAGGAAGGGATAAGAGGTTGAGTTCTGAGGCTTAAGGCTCTCAGAACCCTCCTTATATATTCACAAGGGAAGGGAATAGTAAATACATGTACAAACATAACAACAAAGATAAGGTCACATGACCAAAGATAAGAAAGGCGTGATCACATGACCTTGAGTCATGTGATTAGATTACATAATAAGCGCTCAGCGCCTAACAGCATAAAGACGCATATATCCATAAATCTTCAAGAGAACAGCGCATATATTCACTATTTCTTTGACTTAGTGGATTCTAAGGTGGTCACGCCTCTAGGACATGACAGGCTGTGGTTATTGTTGACATTGCCCCAATAGGCAGTACCATCATCCATTAGATCATCAAGGCCAGAAGATCTCCCCAGTGTCAGGAGTGTTGGATTGTCCCAAGGATTGTATACAATTGGTCCCAAGGCCAATGGGTTTCCATCCAAGGCAGTAAGTGTAGATCTAGAACCAGAGGCTGAACTAACTTGAGGGGCCAAAGGTGGGCAGGTGCTATTGAGCAAGGTAAAAGGGGTGCTAATATGGCTGGTACTGGAGGCAGCCATCAAAAACATTTTCTCATCCAAGTCCAATTGTCTTTTACACTCCTTGTGTACTCTTGGGCTCACCATAGCACCAGCATGTTTCTTGCCACAAACATTGCATTTCTGCAGGACTTTGCTCTATTTTTGAAGTGTTTCTTAGTATTGGGTTTCATGAGAATACAGAAAGTCAACCCAGCATACTCACTGTGCTACCCTTAGTTGCTGGCATCCCTATATTAAAGCAATAGAATAGCTATAGCTATCTGCACTTTGTGGGTTTCAAGTGCTAAAACATAAAGAATATTAATATATATTAAACCAAGATTAGTATGGTTATGGCATAATGTACAAGTACTAGGTTGCAATTGATATTGATAACCACTTGAGCTGGACCATACTCTGATCACAGTCTCAGAGCCCAGGTCCACTCAGGAATTCATCAGGCTTCTACCAGGTAAACCCCATGTCATACGCTGTATCTATGCTGACATTCACCCTGTATGCATTCTCCATATGTTGGGTGGGCATTATTCTGTGATATACAGCATGCAGACATAGAGTGCTGGCTTGAGCATGAATGCAATGGGCATACACCATGCATACACAGGCTGACTAACAAAAACCAGGAGGTTGGTTCACCTGACACAGAAATTTTGTGTATAAGTGTATCTGCAGATTGATCTACAAACTCCCACCCTGCAGTGTGAGAATACTGCTTAAGGCAGTGGCTAGCTATCCTATGGCATGACTAGCTATAATACAGCAGTGAGCAAGCTTAAGGTGGCAAACAACTGGCTAAGTACAATGAGCAGACTGCTTAAGGTGGTGGTGAGCAAACTACTAAGTGATTTACTGGGCTGTAAGGCCCTGGTACATGGAGTAGATGCAACAAGAGGTAATTGACCTGGGGATTGCCATGGTTGATTGCCCTCCTTATATATTACAGAGGTGTCTATTTACAAATGAATAATATGCAAAGTCATATCCAATAAGAAGCCTGCTCTGACTGCAGCCTTACTGATGCATATGTGTCACCTATGATGTTATGGAATAGATGATTTAGACATATGTGGCCCTAATTGCCAATAGTGAATAGTGCAATCTATGGTAATCATACTTGCTTTATCCAAATATGTGCATGCCCATTACTTCATTTGGAATCTGGCAGTGCTATAAGACATTTTATACTTTATTTCCTGATTGCACTTGCATGTATACACATTTGATCATGCAAACAGGTCATACTATTATTTCCATGATATATAGTATTTTTTGTATCATACATTTATATGCAGAAACTGTCAGAGTCTGACTAATAAAGAATGGGATAAATGCCTAAAGAGGCAGTGCTGGCTTTGGGGATAAGCAGAAGACTGCAACCAACACTTTAGAGAGAGAATTTACTTGCCAAATATGGCACAAGACCCCTTAGAGTAGAGCAGGAGAGTGGGCAGGGTAGTCAGTAGATTGACAGGAGGTCAAGTTCTGGTCTGAATGCCAGAACTCTCCCTTCATTATATACATCATACAGAACAAGGGAACTGTAAAGTACAAAGAAGAACAATGGAAAACATACTACAAAGGTATGGGTAACTAAGAGAACAATAGAACAATGCAACTAAGGACATATGGTAACTAAGTAACCAGAGGACAAAGCTAACAGGCTAAACAAAGGGACCATTCACATTCCATGTTGATTGCTCTGCCAGGGGAGTCCTGCATGGCCTGTGGTCATGTTGGGAACATCCCCTGGTCCATATAATTCGTAAAATTCAGATAAAAAGATAATAGAATAATAGGGTATCTGTGTTCATGCCTCTTGGGTCATGACAGAAACAGTGCTTATGGACCATAGGACAAGTGCAAGCAAGCATGGAAGCACTGGCACTGAGTAAATGCAAATAAGCACCAAAGGTTGGTGGGGTGCACCAATGCCAATATCTCAGCAGGAAATAGGCATATTACTATGCAGACAAATACAAATAAGTTGGAGGCAGCAGTATCTCACTTCTCAAAAATTAATTGTCTGATTCTGAGCCAAACTGATGGAGAAACTAACCATTTAGGTTTCTAGCTCTTCCTATGAGATCCTACCTTGAATCAAGACTATTTTAGCATTCACACCAATGTGATTTAGTCATATATGCTCTAGAACATTCTATAAATAGCCCTGGGTCTATCTAACTAGGACTTATTAGGCTTAATTGGTCTTTACATATCAAATAGCTCAGACTGTACCTCTCATGTAACATCCTCTTTTGGATATCATGTATATAGTTGTTTGTTCTCCCTCTTGGGTATATAAAGCCCCAGAGGGAGACCCTTTGAGTTCATCCCCATTTTCATCCCATTTTTACCTCTTTTGTTAACTTAAAAAGATCTAATAGATCTTCTTTACTTAGTTTAGAGTGCCTTGTTTTGCTCTCTTAGCCTCTTAAGCTCACTGAACTTAACCTGTAAGGTATCTTGGCACCTATAGCCTCTAGCAAGGTTCCAAACAGTACTGGGTAGCTAGGAAAGGCTCTAGGGCAACTGTGAACCTCTTGAGTAAGTCAGTGGGGAGAATTTAAGGTTATTAAAGCAGCATATACACTTTAATTAAGTGCAATCTCAGCTAAATAAATTACTAACAAATCCAAATGAATCACAGTTAGTAGAAGAGACTCAGTACTAACTTCTATACTATAGGTATAGGCACAACCAACCACCTGCATCTGCAGTGATTGCTTGATTACTTCTTAAGTGTAGGGTTCACCCTGATTAATAACCTACTTTACCTTTATATAGCTAGCTCATTGCCTTTTATGTCCATACATAATTGATCTATTATCTACTTTACTATATTCTGTACATACACTGAGCAGCAAAAGTATTGCAGGTCAGGACAGGTCAAAAGTTTACCTCCATTGCTGAGCAGCCAATCAGTGAATCCCATCCAGATTATACTGACACATGTGGCCATTGTAACACTATGCTTTAGCCCAAAATCTTACAAATCCATCAAGAACTGAGCTCACAACCCCACTTTTGCTGTAATGCAACATGTTCTAACTCTGTGATTGTCAATCAGGAAACAGCCAGTTTTCCATTATAAGGTTTATCTTAGAGAAACCTTCTGCTGTATGAGTTTCAACCTCTTCCAATTCACAATCACAGAGTTAGAACATGTTCAATTTGAGACCCCACCCATTGGCTGCAATCTCTGTGTATACTGCATGCTATCTTTCTGTACACATCACTGCTGCCATAGATAACTGGTCTCAGCATACCCTTGATCTATGTCTACTACTGCTAGAAGCTCTATGTCATTTGGCTTGGATTTCAGCTAATGAGTGGCATTTCAATTTTCAGCTCATACAGCCCAACCCACTGCAATCTCTTATATTGCCAGTCCCAGGTATGGGAAGGTCATGGAAACTGTTTCACTGGGTACCAGCAGTCACCTGAGATACCCCAAAGCATTTCCAGCCCACACAGTGCCTTGAGTGCAATGCAACTGCAATTTGGAGTTTCTTTTACTGGCCCTGAGAAGACAGTTCTGTTACACAGTCCCTAATGGGTGGAACAAGCTGATACTCTGTCCAGCAGTGGCTCATATAACTGGGAATGTGTATGCAAGAAACCAGAGCTTATACTGAGCTGCATAATCAGTTATGTGCAGATTTTTAAGATGCTCAACACAATTGGCAAAAGTTTTGCAGGTTGCATTACAGCAAAAGTGGGGTTGTGTGCTCAGTTCTTGATGGATTTGTAAGATTTTGGGCTAAAGCATAGTGTTACAATGGCCACATGTGTCAGTATAATTTGGATGGGATTCACTGATTGGCTGCTCAGCAATGGAGGTAAACTTTTGACCTGTCCTGACCTGCAATACTTTTGCTGCTCAGTGTATGGTGCATGCAGAAGAGTAGGCCCTTGTGACAAAAAGGACAGAGCTGTTCTGCCAAGCAGCATACTGGGTGCACTGTGACCACAAGGAGCAGGTCTGTGTGACAACATGGTGCCACTGTGGTGCCAGGGCTGGCATACCAGGTATGCTGCTTCTCTAAAGGAATGCTATGTGACAGCCTTACATAATCCCATAGCTCTGGCCCAGGGGCAGGCATACTAGGTATGCCATGGGAATAGCAGGGTGTGAGCATAGTGAGGTGGGTGTACCAAGTATGCTATACACATGCAAGCTGGCTGGTGGTAGGTGGGACCTTAGTCATGCAGCAAATTGTAACCAAAGGGAATGAACTGGGAACTGGGAAGTTTGGCCACTCACCAGTCCATACTAGGTCCATCCTAGGGCTCATCCTAGCATCCTAGGATGCTAGGATGGTTAGGAGACAAATCCTAGGTGGGCTTAAAACACAATTGTGTGTAGTATGGTTGTGTACCAAGTACGCAACTCTGCATGAGTAGAGCAGTGGGTGGTCATGTGACTCACCCTAACACAGTTGTGTGTGATATAGTTGCATACTTGGTACGCAAATCTGCATGAGTAGAGTGGTGGGTGGTCATGTGACTCACCCTAGCATGACTGTGTGCAGTATAGTTGTGTACCAAGTACACAACTCTGCATGAGTAGAGTGGTGGGTGGTCATGTGACTCACCCTAACATAACTGTGGGTGATATAGTTGCATACTTGGTACACAACTCTGCATGAGTAGAGCAGTGGGTGGTCATGTGACTCACCCTAACACAATTGTACGTGATACAGTTGCATACCAAGTATGCAACTCTGCATGAGTAGTGCAGTGGATGGTCACATGACTCACCCTAACATGATTGTGGGTCATATAGCTGTGTACTTGGTACACAACTGTGAGTACAAGGAGTAATCATTGATCATGTGACTCACCCTAACATTGACTATGGTGCTACACTTCTGCATGTGGTATGCAATTCTGTGTGGGATGGGTGGTCAGTTATCACATGACTCACCCTAACTTAGGGGATGGTGGTATTGCTGTGTGTAAAGTACGCAGCTTTTTGTAGGAGGGCTAATGCTTTCCCTATAATCCACCCTACACCATATGAGGGTTGTGCCCACCTGGTTCCCACCCTGTGCCATATTACAGTTCACCCTGCAGTGTAGCTTGGTTCAACCTACCACCAACCTGCTACTTTGTAATAACCTAACTGGCACAACATCTTGGCGTGATAAGCACCAAGGTCACATGATTGGAAAAGTAAGGTTATAGAGTTTGTAAAAAAATAGTAGAAGTATCAGAAGAATTAGCAGAGTCTGGTGGTATATTTTGTGAGGGTGTAACAATTTATACCCTTGGACACCTGTGATTACTATATACAATAGGGTGAAGAAATAATATACATGGCATGACAAACAGAGCTAGGATGTTGAGCAAGAGCCAGTCTCATAAAGCTATGCCTTATAAGAGTTAGCCTCTAGTGCTATGAATATCCTCTTCCCACTGAGAATCATAAGAGAAGGACTGAAACAGGTAGTACCCATAGCAGGGCCTAGACCACAACTCCCAGTTACTGAGCATAGTAGCTTCTGGAAAAGCATAATGCTGACTTAAGTACTATTGTCTAATTAGTCCTAAGATATTGAGCCTTTTGTTTAATAAAGCTGTGTCTCCCTTAATACCTAATGTATCTACATGATCAAAAATAGTTGAATATACAGAAAGATTCAGCAAATCTTACTACATAACTTATAAGTACTCATGAACTATGTTTTAATGTCAATTCCTGTTTGCTTACTGTGCCTTTCCTGACTATAGTATTCTGTTCTGTAATAGAGAACACATCTTGAGTGATGACACATGGTCTAAACCTGGTACAAGTGGTTACATGCTGGCCAAAGCCCAAATTGGTGGCTGAAGGTGTGATCATGGGTTGTCTGCAGAGGATCATTAGGGCTCTATAGCTCAGTGGTTAAGCAGGTTTGGTCCAGCTGGTTGTATTTTCCTCATTTTATAACAAGTTTTCAGACACCAGCAGTAATGGCACCATGAAAGAGAATGCTGATGGCTAATCAACCCTGAGATTGAAATTCTGACAGGAAACCAATGCATTTGCTATCAAATGGTATATATATCACGTGGTTCTGACAGGTTGTGACTTCTTGGGTATTAGCTAAGCAACCCTGAAAATGATATTCTACTAATTAACCACGTGATTCTGCGTCAATCCATATACATATCATGGCAATTGGAAACATCAATCAAATTTGTGTACTAATGGCCAAACAGAGCATGCACCTTCCATTTTTGGAAGTCAAGACTACCATAAATGGAAAGAGGGGGCTTGATTACCCCATATAGTGCAGTTCAAGGATAGATATAACGTGTGAGAGGAGAAAATGAGAAATGAAGTAAATTTAGTGGATTTTGGTGAAGTGGGCCAGTTTTGAAAAATGGACTAAATTCAGTCCATTTTTCAAAACTGGCCCACTTCACCAAAATCCACTAAATTTACTTCATTTCTCATTTTCTCCTCTCACATGTCATGACCCATGCCTTTGCTGGCATGTCTCCTGACCAAGCCACCTACTAATTGGATATCCTACAGTCTTTAGAAGGCCGCATATACTCACATATATGCAGTCAGAACTGTCATTACTCTAAGCGCTCATGACTTAGAGACTGACAGTCCACCAGGGTCACATGACCTCCCCCCCTCCAGTCCTTTATCAAATACTATACTAAACTACTACGGATTTGAGGTGGGGGGGGGATGACATAATCTCTTCTATAATAATAATATTCAGACCTTGCCTGCGGGCATTAACATTGGCCCACGGCTAGGGGGGCAGGGGGAGTGCAACATCCCCCAGCAATATATATTATTCATATATCACTGTGCATCACATATACTATATATATCTTTGACAGTGGATATATATGGTAATAACCTTTCCAGATATGGGTTATGACATCACACGCTATATCTATCCTTGAAACTGCACTATATGGGGTAATCAAGCCCCCTCTTTCCATTTATGGTAGTCTTGACTTCCAAAAATGGAAGGTGCATGCTCTGTTTGGCCATTAGTACACAAATTTGATTGATGTTTTCAAATTGCCATGATATGTATGTGGATTGACGCAGAATCACGTGGTTAATTAGTAGAATTTCATTTCAGGGTCCCTTAGCTAATAGGTGCTTGCACATAACTGCAATTTTGTGTGAATTATTGAAGAGATGAATTTTAACAAATGATTTCAAATTGCCTTGACAGGTATATGGATAAATGCGGAATCATGTGGCTTACTAGTAAAATTTCATTTTCAGGGCAGGTTATCTAATAGGTTTGGGCAGGAAAATGCAATTTGATGTAAGGTTCTGCTCAACCCCTCCTTGAGCCAGACCCCTATAATAGGTGTCAAAGTACTTTGGCACTTATTTTTATGTAGTTACTGTTAATTAGAATCTTTCAAAAAAATAATACATATTAACATATCTTATGAATTTAAAGGCACTTTTGCAATGAAGGCGCACAACAATTCTACTGGATTTTTAATGCCAGAATAATAATACTTTTAGGCGGCAAATACAGGAAGTGTTGTTGAATAAATATTATCCATTACTGATACTAACTGCATTTGCCTTGTGTGCATCAGGATACTCTGGGCCAGGGAGAGCATCAACATCTGAATCCAGTATATCTACATATACTCATTTATAAAAACAGGCTATTATTTAGTTATGACTCACATGGCCCATGCGCTCTTTTCAACATTGCTAAGTCATTCTCATTTTGGATTTCAACATTGATTCTGTGACAATGCACCTCCACACCATCAGAGGCTAACACCAGCTTTGAAGTAAAGGTCATGCCAATCTAAAAGTCTGCTACATGCTAGTAACTTAGCATGTGTTGAATTATGTTCATACTTTCCAATATGTTGCAAGAACATGACAAAAGTTCCAACAAGTGATAAAAACGTGATTATTGATAATTATTGGCAAGAAAAATTACACAGGAGTTCCTGTAAAAACAATACTTTTACAATACCAAGCTATAAGAATAAACCATATATTTAACTGTTTAAAAGAATTTCAAAGTTGCCTCTAACTGGTACAAAAACACACATTTACTCCTTGGGCCACTGCACCTTCCAAACTCAAAACCCTTGACTTGGCACAGTAAAACTGGTAAAGATATGTATTTTTTTTGCTAATTCCCTAAGATAAAACAACAGAAAAAGAGTATAACTGACAACCAATGAAAGTCAAACGTCAGGAAAAAGGGATAGAGCAAATGAATTTTGGCATTTTGCCAATACAATACAATGCAATATTTTTTTAAAAAAAACAGGCAACAAGGCTACTGGGGCTCAACGGTATATCCACGTGCCAAGTCTTGAATACAAGCCTCAGTCAGCTTACAGGGAACAGTGAGACCAGCCCTTGTATATTGCCTGCAAGCAGAAGGACCGGCTGGGAGAGGGGGCGCAAACATCCTTGGGGGACCATTGCCTGTCACCTGCCTCAAAGCAGGTTTGTCCGCCAGAGCTGAGGCAGTAGGGAGCTTGTGACTGGATGCACCCACAGCAGTCTCTTTGGCACCTGCAACAAGTGTAGCCAATGGGGGATCCACCTCCATAGTATTGGGAGGATTCTGCTCAGCTGCCCCAGCCAATGTCTGCGGCTCATCTATGACGGTCAGCGTGGGTCCACCTGTGCCCCAGCCTTGTCCTGATCCTTGTGACCCACCTCATTTCTGGCCAGGCCTTGTGTCCTACCCTGCACCCCTGCTGGGCCTCAACCCCACCCTTACGCTGGCTCCCCTGCCCTGCCCACGCCTACTCCCACCCACTCCCACTCCCACTCCCACTCCCACTCTCACTCCCACAACCATGACCACGCCCACGTTCAGGGCTAAGTTTGGGCTCACTCCCATGTCCAGGGTCTTTGTTGCTGTGCTGCTGCTGCTAGTACTACTACTACTACTACTGCTGCTGCTGCTACTGGGGGCTTTGCCTGGTGCGTTGCCTTGCCCACTAGTGCAAGAATTGTACTCCCAATTCCTTTGGAGTTCTAGGGCAATCTGGTTGGGATAGGGTGTGGCTTGTTCCCCCAAGGCGTCTTGCTCTTCTTGGTCACAGGTGTCATAACCTATATCTGGAAAGGTTATTACCATATATATCCACTGTCAAAGATATATATAGTATATGTGATGCACAGTATATGAATAATATATATTGCTGGGGGATGTTGCACCCCCTGCCCCCCTAGCCGCGGGCCAATGTTAATGGAGCCTGCAGGCAAGGTCTGAATATTATATATTATAGAAGAGATTATGTCATCCCCCCCCACCTAAAATCCGTAGTAGTTTAGTATAGTATTTGATAAAGGACTGGAGGGGGGGAGGTCATGTGACCCTGGTGGACTGTCAGTCTCTAAGTCATGAGCGCTTAGAGTAATGACAGTTCTGACTGCATATATGTGAGTATATGCGGCCTTCTAAAGACTGTAGGATATCCAATTAGTAGGTGGCTTGGTCAGGAGACATGCCAGCAAAGGCATGGGTCATGACATTGCCCCCTTTTAAGCACAAGTCTAGGGGACCTAGATCTGTGCAAAATAAGAGGAAAGCTACCTCTAAAAGGATACCAGCACTGAAAGGACAGAAAAAAATTTCCCATTTTTGACAGCATTGGCCAACAGTCATTGGCCAACTCCACATGGTTCATCTTGATAGTCCATCCTCCATAGCCTTTAGTTGAAAGTAGTGACATGGTTGTAACTCTCCTCTTGACCTTGGAGTAGTTACCACCCTGTAACCCTACTTTCTTCTCTCTCTCTATCCCCCTTTTAGTGCAAGTTTTAGGGGACCTGAAATTGCACTTATTGAAAATGACTTGACCAATTTCAATGAAATGCTGTTTGTTCAATATTTGCAGTCATTCATCACTGCCTTCTTCCCTCCCAGGGTTCAAGTAAGGCTAGCTGGAATTGAACCAGACTTATAGAGCTAGACCAAGAGCCTTACTGATCCTGAAGCAGATAAAAGATCATGAAGTAGGAGAGGTAAAGCTAGCTGGGGATGATCCAGCCTTTTAGCAGACCACACTCTACCATCCCCACCATGATCTAAGGAAGTACCAATATTTGCAGCCATTTAGAGACTGTCTTCTTCCCTCCCAGGGTCCAAGTAAGGCTAGCTGGAATTGAACCAGACTTATAGAGCTAGACCAAGAGCCTTACTGACCCAAAGCAGATGAAAGACCATGAAGTAGGAGAGGTAAAGCTAGCTGGGGATGATCCAGCCTTTAGCAGACCACACACTACCATCCCTACCATGGTCCAAGGAAGTACTGATCAAACTGATGGAAAGGGTGCTTAACCATATGTCTGTGTGCTAGAGGTGAAGATCAATCCTCTCAAGTAGTCTTGAAGCAAGAGTTGACTGATAGGTAAGAAAGACTTCTTCCTTATAATGGAAAAGTTGTTGATCATTGAGTATAAGTAGATATGTCAATAGGTAAGGTTAGCTGGAATTGAACCAAGCTCTCCCCTCTCCAAGAACCTTATTATTCCTATGACCTAGATAGAGGGGGGACCCTAAACCCCCTCAGAAAGAGTAAGAAGTAGTACTCAATGTTGTAAGACTCAGTCCCTTCTGAGTAAGTAGTATGATCTTGACCTATGCTGACTTGGGAAAGGTATGATTACTAGTTAGATATATGGTTGATTAAGCAAGGATAAGGGAATGGAAGCTGGACCAAAAGCATTCCGTTGCCTGAAGGAGACCTTAATGTTCTGACATCATGATAGAGAGAGTTCATGATATCAAATGTTTACTCATGTTTACACACAATGGTCATGTGATCACCAATAAATGGTCACAAGTTCACACATTAAGGGAGCATGCCCTGGACCTATCTAAGTTTTTGGGTTCAAAGACAGGGGAAAAAAACAAGCTGGTTTTTTAAGCAGCTGTCCCCACCCCTTTATATACCTGGGCTTCACTTGGGTCTATATACATATTTCAAATTGCAGCACAGCCTCAAGAAGCAGTATGAGTCAAAGAAGCATCAGGGTCTTCTTTGATTAGCCAATCAGAAAGCAGTAAAGAACCAGTGAAAAGAAGTTCCGGTGGAGGAGATACTATATTTGGAAGAAGTTGGAAGAAAAGAAGCTCCAGAACCTTCTAGAAGGATGAGTCATCCACATGGTGTGCACAGCCACACTCCAATATGACTCATCCAAATTTCCTTTTATGGTAATCCTATTCCCCAATCCGGCCCAGGATAGCCGGTCACTGCACAGCCACAATCACATGACAGTGGCATTACCATGACAAATGGGACATTATTTGAAATGGCATATTTGGTCATGTGATGGCTGTGTCAAATCAAATTCATGACTAATCCATCTTTGTCAGCATCAATTACATAATCATCAATTACATAATCTGTGATGACTAAGCATGATTGGATTTGTCATGGTTGATTTGTAATCTTCCCAAAAGGGAAGGTGGACTTCCTTATTTGGTAACTCCTCAGTCAATACCTTCTTGACCTAGGTATTTCCTGTTTTGGCAGGAGAGTTACCCTTTAAGGTAATCCAAGTACCAAGGGGTTGACCTTCATTCTTCATATATGATGCATCATTGATGTAGGGGCATTAGTCATCCCCACATCCCCTATAGGCAATACATATACACATATATATGTATATATATACTGGGTATAGGTAAGCAGCTTGTTTTTAATGTCATAACCTATATCTGGAAAGGTTATTACCATATATCACTGTCCACTGTCAAAGATATATATGGTAATAACTTTTCCAGATATAGGTTATGACAACAGGATCCCAAAACTGGAAGTGGGAAGGCCCCACTCAACATTGTTGTTGATAGAGCCAGAATTGGATTCACCAGCCTCATCAATTGATTCCAAAGCTGGGATCATCTCCCATTCTTGCTGCGTCCGCAGGGCTTGCCTATCCGCCTTCTTCTGAGCCGTTTGACAACCTCCAAGCATGGCCAGCCAGGCAGGGTCCTTGGGATGGTTGGGGGGAAGACCCTGCTCCAGGCAAAGAACTTGCATTGCCCATCTGGGCATCCACCAAGGCCTTGGCTGAGCTAAATCCACATCCTTCCATACCTTGGGGGGCACCACATCATCTTCAAGTTCTGCATCCACCCTCCAACTGGCCAAGGTGACCTCCCAGTAAGGCTTATAATAGCAGTTGGGGTTTGTACTGCATAGTGGACGTTTGGTTGGTCCACAGACAAGAACATGATGCAAGGAATTCTATGTTGTATTAGTTCCTTGTTAATTAAAATTATAACCACTGTTACTTACCAACACCCATAAAGTTCTATTTGTCCCATGTATGGGGTTCCAACCCATGCCCCAACTAGCTTTGTAGACATTTGCCACAAGTCTGGATGGCTGCAAGCCACATATAGTGGAGTGTACCCAGCTATTGCAGAGGCAGAGTGCCTTGCCCCATCCATGGGCAATGCAAGCCCAATCAGAAAGTATACACTATCTGTGCCATCTTCTGCCTTGGTTGCAGCTTGGGAACCACCATACTGTAAGTTTTTTTTGGTTGTTGGGACTATCCAATAAAAGAGTAAAATGATTCATGACCAGTAGAAAACAGCTTATTTAACATGATAGGATAAGAAAAGAGTGCCAAAGTGAGACAGGTGAATGAGTAATGTCATTAAATACTCACCCTTAAGTTTATGCTTTTTCAAATCCTGCTGATTTTTTTTGGATAACCTTTCACAGGCCCAGTCAAGGTCTTGCTCCAGGGTGATAGAGCGGTTTGACATTGCCTGCAAAAGCAATGGAACCTTGGGCTCAAGTGTTCAATTACCTCCAGCTTACAATGCAAATCTGTATTAAGCTGATCAAAGGTGGATGGAGGGGGTGGTGGGGGTGGTGGGAGAATTGTTTGAGTACGCATTGTGAGAAAGTAAATGAAAACAAAGGCTACGGAGTAGTGATTCAACCCTCCTTTTAACCTAAAGAATGGTATCTGGGGGACTGATCAATGCCAGGCAGAGTAACTGGGGTCATTTGCAAATTGGTTCAGCTCTATTGCATGTGAATCAGATGTAAAATGTGTGAATCACGTGTGAATCTCCTTGCAATGTTATGCTGTGCCATTTCAAGCATTCCTACCTGGTCATTTTCTGTTATGAGGAAATCAAAAAAGCCATTCTTAGCAATTGTGCCTCAAATATTGACAATGTCTTGATACCTGTTGGAGTATGTTCTGGGTGTATACATATATTTCCCTTTAACAAGGTGTGCCCTGAACCCACCAACAATTATTGACAAGCAATGGCTATGAATTAGATAATTGACTATTATATACACAAAATGAAACTAATCTGATGTGCAAGTAAGACTATACTCAAGAGTCCCCAGCCACTCAACCATGACATACGTTTGTCCTCCTACTGTGTGCTCCGTTGGGAGTTGTACATCCTGAGTAAAATTGATACGGTATGTTGCCTTGCAACACTGAGTCTTCCATACCAAATCATTGCCACCCTGGCCATCTTTACTCTAGCCAATGATCCAGCCAAACAACCTGGTATACAGAGAAGAGGTGGCCAAAGACCTTCAATCCTTGGACCACTTGCATCTTTTAGATCATGGGCTTGTGACCCCCTGTCAGCCAGAGAAGGTTGTGTGCACAACCATGCATTCATCTCTACAGTACGCTTGGATCATTGCCTTGTCAAATGGGGTGTTATAAACGCTAAGCTCTGTTAACAAAAGCGTGTAGAACCCAAGTACCTTGCTGATAATCAGCCTTGGATTCAGCTCAGCAATCAAATGGGTGAATGCTTGAGTTCTGCAGAGAATACAAGGCAATTAGTTTAAAAAAGAACATCATACGCACTTGGACCTACTCCAACATCAGTTGCTTATTGCCTTTACCATGTTTGAATTTGGTTGGCTGCCGCTGAGGTTCCCCCCACATGAAAGAACAAATAGATAGTTATTCCTGAATGATTGATACTGTTTGAGCCAATGTGCACTCTGGTTGAATAAGCAATCAAGCAGCTGGTTATTCAAAGTTAACCAATGCTTCAAATGATTACTATCTGCCAGATCATGTTTCTCACCTCAATCTCTGAGAGCCATAATGCAGTCTCTTGATTGCATGTTACCCATCCCCCATCCAAAATGGTTTCAGTAAGCAGAAACACGTATAGGGTTGCATGTGCTGGTAGGGTACTGCAAGATAAACAGTTTTCATGCATAGGAATACAACGTCATTATGAACAAAACTTACATCAACCAGATAAAGTAGTCTGCGTTGTCCATGGCCTCCATTATTGTCATTTGCCCAAAGTAAACCTGTAAACAGTTGATTAAGTATAATGCATAACAACTGCAAGTAATCATTTTGTACCAGAGTATCCCCACACTTAAGAGCCCCAATCACAGTGTTCATTAGATTGTGAGCAGGCTCTGGATAATCAGGTAAAGATATCAAGAGAACTGCTGCTGGACACCGGAAACTTTTGCTCAAGACAATATCCTGTTCAAATGAAGATGTTGCCTTTAGAAGTGATAATGCCAACTGTACAAGCTACTTACTGGACATCTGGGTCCACAGCCTATATTGGCACAGATTGGGCAGCATGTACAGACAACCAAGCTGGAACGTCTGTACTAGCACATTTGCAACAGTACCTAAGCTTGCAATTGCAGCATATCCAATGCATAACAGTACTGTTGCAAAAAGTGCGGTTTGTTCTGGAAAGTTAATAAGCATTCTGAATACTTGGGTAGTTAGGTCTTACCATTTGCTGCAATAACAGCTGAGACGCAATGGCTGGGAGTTGACTTCTTTGTAAGACTGATGGTGTATGGCTCTGCAAGGTTACAATGTGTTACCTCTTATAACGTATGGCTGAGTTAACAATCAGGACCTCAGATACTCCCTTCCATTGTGATGCATTACCTGGGACCAAGCCTTTGGTTGTTGCATTCTGTGGAATTGTGGTTTTTAGAGTTTGAAATGGTAAGGGTCCGTCACAAAAATTCTTCCCAGGAGGCCTGAGCAATTTAAACACATTCAACACACCTTGCCTGGCCCATTGCTCCCTTGTTAGATTGTCCAGCTCATGTAGCTAGTTAATAATAATACTTTGATTATGCTCTTCCAGACAGTGCACTTAGCAGTGTGGTATTAAAACAATGAAAGGACATGAATTGGCACAGGAGAAGGGCAATTTCACTGGGAAAACACTGAGCGCCCAACCACAGGGTCCTAGTCCAGATAAAACGTTCAACTCTCTTAAATCTCTTGTATGTGTTGGACTGCTCTTTGGTTTACACATTAGTACAATCTATACAGATATATCATGGATGTATTGGGCAAAAGCTTTGATGGACATAGTATATTGAATTCAACAATGTAACCAAAGAGAGGCTGGGTTGGGACCCAGAGGACTATGATAAACCAATACTTGGTAAGTTTCCGTAAGGACTTTAGAACATACCGTTGAGTTTAGAACAGACCACAATTGTCTGACAAGATAAGATTGCCTGATTGTTGGCCAAATTAGGCCATCAGTGTTTTGGCATTACTGCATAGATTTGTATCATAATTACATTATTTACACAGCACTGTAGATATGTATGATAGATTCAACGCACATGACTCAAATGAATTGGAACAATGTTCCAATAACTAGTGTAAGATGCTTGTGTACAATAAAAGTAATCTGTCAAAGCACTTTACATATCCAAGGGTTGATAAGAATGGTGCAACCTATTCCCAGTGTCCTGCACCATTCCCATATCACACATAGCTGCACACCACACATGTTGCATATGCTAAACTAAACTAAATTCAAGCAGAAGAAAATGACACTACTATAAAAGTCTATCAAGAAACATGCCCATGGCTTACAGAAAGCTACTTTAGAACAGCCCAGTGCTGGTCCAAGCCAGCACAGCCTCCCATCCTTGGACCAATTTAGAACACCCCAATAGTTCTAAATTCCTTATGGAAATGGACCCACTGCTGAGCGCGCTCAAGTTTGGCTTGAAAGAATTTGCAATAGACTTTTAAGGGGTATAAATGTTGCAGTAGACACAACCCTTTTACTTGGCTGGAGGCTGCGCTAAAGTGCCACCTTGGCCATCATGGCTTTCTCTTTCCTGGTACTGGATCTGGGAATACTCTTGGAATGCTTATGCTATTGTTTGTGGATGATGTGATTCAAACTTCATGACATCTCCACTTAATACAGTTATGAATGCGCAAGTCAAGCTGTTCCAAGATTGGGATCCCAATATGAACCCACATGGTATATGGACTTGTTCAAGGTATTTTTACTTGTATAGATTTCAATACTTAAGCTCCTTCAAAAATGGGTTGAGAGTGTGACAAGCCATATACACTTAGTCTAATTTAAATTCATTTGGGAGACCATGATAGATATCAAAGTGGTCTTGCTTAGAGTATTGGTGATAAAGGGACAATAATGGCATTATACAGTTGTGTGAAAGCAAAACAGGATAAAATGATATTTACATTCATCAAACTAAAGAATAACTTCATATTCATTGGGCGCATATACAATAAGTACAATGCCCCCCTGGGCCACTCAAAGGTCCATATCTTATGAGTTTGTACACTTGGAAGGTAATCCCAATCTCTCAAAAATCAAACTACATATTCTTTGCTGCAGTTCTGTGAGTAGGATGACCTGATCTCAATAGGCTGTGCCTCAAGGTGGTCTTGTATTGTTTGCAGGAAGTCTCTATTGTAAGTAACCCATTGACCTTCTGGTGCGTTGCATTCCAATTCTGCAGGAAAGGCAATTGAATGATTCAAGAAATTCAAAGAAGATACCTTTGTATCATTCATCACATCCACAATTTGCGTCCAGTACTGAAGCTTGAATGGCTGTTTTTTGCTGCTGGCTGGCTTTGGCCTGATAATCAAGCAATTGTGAGGAAAAAGCTTCAAAGGACCTGGGGCAAACAAGTGCTGCATAGATGTTGGACAAACTGATTGGATTCACTTGTCCTAGAGGATGGGAACGCTTGGCAGGTCTAGGGGATGGGGGAGGAGATTGAAGTGGTGCTGCGTTGGAGCATTGTGAGGGGCTGCTGTTGATCTGCTCCTGGCTTGTTATGGGTACAATCAAGTTGGAGAGCTGAATGATCCTAAATGTGCCCGGATTGATAACATAGCATAGTTGCAACCCCATGGGATCAAGTGCCTTGGAGCACAGAAAGGGAAATCCTTGACTCCTTGCAGCCTCTGTAAGTTGCAAATCTTCAACCATTTGCTTGGTGCACTTGCTCATTGGGACGCTTGACCAAGCTCTTCAACCAGTAGGCCAGAACTGAAGTAAGTAGCACAACTTCAGGTGAGCCCCAGGAACTGCGGATAGTTGAGACTGTTGTGGATGATTGAAGACCAGCCTCTGCTTAGCATTACTTTGAAGCGTGCCGACTCTTCATTGGATAACAACCTATCATTGATTGGTTCATGATTAGATGCAAGTAAATTGTTTATGAGAGGACTTACAAGCATCTGCTGCAAGCATGCAATCCAAAACATCCCTAGGGTCCTTCTTCATGAAGTGGTTGGCTCCCAGGCAGACATGCAGACCTCAAATTGCAGACCATAGCTATCAGCTTCAAGCATTACGTCCTGAAAGGCTTTCATTGCTGCAGAAAATTACTGCGGTTTCCCATGTTCAGAGCCTCAGCAGCTGTGAAGTTTGCGCCAACAGACTTGTTGCAATGATGGTAGGTCAATACCATATCTTTGGGGTAAAACTGAACCTTGGCAACCCTGGAGTCTCTCCTGACATCCGCCCTAGGAAGAGCACGTCCACCACCACCGCAAAGGAGGAGCAGTACCTGTCAAAATGCAGTGTCTTGTAGCCAGGACGCAAAAGCTCCTGCATTGGTGCATAACAAAACAGCATTGTGCTCCTCTTGAGCTCTTCTGGCAAGGATGGCCAATAAACATTTGCAGTCCAGCCAATGTCAACCACAATGTCATGCAGATTCTGAGCAAACCAGTCAATGAAGCTATAGCTTTGTAGCGCATACTTGAGGGGGTTGTTGTCATCACGCCCGTGAATGTTCATTGTTGCAAGCTTCAGGTATTCCATATATGGAAGAAATAATTCCAATACTTGGCAAGCTCAAGGGTTTTGTTGATGATCTGACGGACCAACAGGAAAACCAAGTTCAAACAACAGGCTCTAAGCAATGTCCAAGGAAAGATCTTGAGCCCCCACCCTGATTGACCTGGCTTGATGCCATCTGGTAAGTGGTGGAAGAGCTTCAATGGTTTTCTCAACAGCATGTTGATGATCTGACGGACCAACAGGAAAACCAAGTTCAACACAACAGGCTCTAAGCAATGTCCAAGGAAAGATCTTGAGCCCCCACCCTGATTGACCTGGCTTGATGCCATCTGGTAAGTGGTTGGAAGAGCTTCAATGGTTTTCTCAACAGCATGTTGCAGATGATATGGCACTTTGTTCCTCAAGATACGGAGTGCTGTCAAAAATGTGTGGTACCAGTCTTCCATTTCACTTGTCCAAGGCATGTTGCACCAATGGGTTCCAACCCTGTTAGCACACTCAGGGAAAAAAACCAGTAATCAAAACTGATTATTAGCACCAAACGTCATGATGCAAAAATTGGGACCTATACTAGCACAGTTAGGTTGGTTGACAAAATATAGAATGTTGGTTTATCAACTGTCAACTTGTTGCTATGCATGAGGGACAGATCCCAATTAGGATACGGGTGGTAACTGCCTGCTTCCAAAATTTCAGGTACGTCAAGCAAGTGAGGCTCAAAGAGTCCATGTCATATCCACTGAGAAGCCATTCTGGTTCAGGGTGTATAGCATCTTTCTCCCAATCAAGGGACAAGAGTGTGTTGTTATGTTCTCCAGTCATGAGCAACCTATGTGTAGCAGCGTTCTCAGGTCCTCCTAGAGAGTAGACAAGGTTGGTGAGCTTGTCCAGAGAAAGCAAATTAGCTCCATCAAGAAGGGTGTTGAACAATGGGTCAAAGGATGGGTACTGTCCTAAAAGTATGGCCTTGTCAAGTGCTTCAATGGATTGTCCTGAAGTGTGGACAAGAAGTCCTTGTTTATGAGAAGAGCAAGATTGAGCAAGCTCCAAGAAGAAGGGCTCTGATGGTCCAGGGGTAGCCACAGTTGCGGTGTAAGAGCATTGTAGAGGGAACATTTCTATTGGGGAAGGCTCTTGGTTGGAGGCAAGGTGGAATCTTCTACGGGCAACATCAGCCTCATTACACTCCGTCAGGAGTGCTCCCAAGTTGTTTGTGAGCCCAGGCCAGGGAAAGCTGTAGTCAACTTCCAGGTTCTGTAGGGCAGAATCAAAGTAGAAACATAGACCTTGCCTCATAGCTTGAACTTCAACAGTGGCAACTTGTTGATCCAATAGCTTCCCACAGAGGTAGGCCATCATTACCAAAGCTATTGACTCTTTGCTGAATGGAGGTGGCAAAATGAGACTATGGGTTTTCTGCTGGACTTTTGAGGTCTGGGAAACCAATGGACGGGTAGGAAGTATCTGGTTTAGAGCCTCTATCAGTTGTATCATAAGTTGAGTAAATTGTGCCTTGTCATAATGCATGCAAGGGGCCAGTATCACCTCCACCATGGTTACCTGCCCATGTTCCACTCTGAGTTCCAGAAGCATCCAACTGAGCTTGCCTGGAGAAGGCTCACAGAGCTCATCCATGTTCAGTAAGGCTAGTACAGTGGAAAGTGGTCCCATTTGCTCCCACAGAACCTGTCTCTCAAAAAGTTTGGAAATGTTTCCATTGACACCAGCAGGGCCCCTACAGTCAAGGTCTAAAATTATGGCCACCAGCTTTGGATCCAGATAAAGAATAGAACAATCTGGTGCAGCCATAAGAGAGCTCAGCCAAAGGTGTGTGGTGATGAGTGACAGGCAATCCACATCAACAATAGACTCTTGCAGCTGTTTCCAATAGGCAAGGCATGCAGTATGCCCATACCTGCAATAACCAAGCATTAAATTGTGGCTCCTTGCAACCAAATCTCTGCCAATATAGAGTATTAGTAATGAGCTTGTATCACCAGGTGAGAGAACATCTAACCTCTGTGTAACTCCACTTTGTGAGTTCCTAGTATATTCAATTAGTGCAAGCCTTTGAGGTTGCATTATTCCATACACTCACCCTGGTTGAGCCGCAGGTTCATTGAAAATATATTCAGGTGCAACTGATGGTGTGGTACTCTGATACCTCCTGTTGATTATACACTTAATTCTTGCTGACACTTGTTAATGTTAAAGACCACGCACAGTTGATCTGGGTATCTCAGATAGTACTGCTGCTGCCCAATTACTTCCAATGCCGCTCTTTGTTCAACCCAAATTTCTGTCCTAGAGAAAGTAAGCATTAGCACTCTTATGAGGAGGCCAAAAAATCTGGACATACCATCTCCCAATTTCCTCTATTGGTACTGCAGGGATGTTGTCCTCTTTGTCCCGCAAATCTTCCCAATAATCTTCAAACTGATTGTTTGTTGGTGGGCATTCAAATAGAAAGTGGTCCCTGTGGTAAATAAGCCTTAGAGTTTACATGAAATCAAGTGCACATAGCTTGCTTACCCATGTAGATAAATGCGCTCTGGTACCACCTCCTCCTTTTCATAGATTGCCTTGAATGAAAGACTGCCATTTATTTGTTGTCCAAGTAAGGCCTGAATCTGTGATTGAACCCTCTGATGCTCCCATTGTGGTGCAACAGGGAGACCAGCTTCCAAGCTTTGAGAATCAAATGGCATGTCATAAACCACGCTTGAGATCAGCTGGCAAAAAAGCATATCAAGCTCTATCTCAGAAAGCAGATGGAGATCCTCAGGCCACTTTGTATCCTGGAGTGCTAATTGATGTATTTGACAATCAGTGGGAAGATTTTTTTTTACCAACTCCTCAACATAATTGTCTGTGTACAATGATAGTACAGATGAGGACGCTTGTGCACAATTGCCAGAGTATGTCAGTTCCATATCAAAGGTATGGCCATCCACCAGCTTGCAAGTTCCCCATACCAGTAAAGCCAGCTTTTCCTCCTTACCAGTACCCTCCAGGTCATAAGTGATATCCATGAGTCCCAGGATGTGTGTTGGAGGTGGTTGGTGGAAAGCAAAGACACGTTTCCAGTACAATTCATCATCAGGATCTTCCAGCATGAACAGAATTGTCCAAGAGGGGTCCACAGGGTGGTACAAAGAGTGCATGAGGCAGGTAACATAAACCTCATGAAAAAGCTCAAAATTAGGTTCAAATATCAGCTTGCCTATAGCGCTTGCTTCAGAGCTGTCTGAGAGATCAGAAGCCTGCCCCAGGAGATAAAATAGTTGACGGAGATGAACCTCCTTGTTGGATTGTACACTGCAACATAAATAACACTTTAGCACTGTTTGGTTGAATTTTGGTGGAACAATGGACAAACTCTGGCTGCTCTTGCACTTCATCTCCTTTGGCAACTTCATGAGGGGACGTGTTTATTGCTGGTTGGTTCCCTTGCATAGGGACACAGAAGTCAACAGATGAAAGACAAGACAAAGGAGTACTGCTTCTGTGGGAAAGAGGGCTTCTGCCAGTAGAAGATGAGGCTGGTAAAGAAGTCTTTGATGGCAATAGGCTGGTTGACACAGAACAACAAGCTTCCCTATGCTGCTGCAAACTTGCAGTAAATCAGTTGGTGGTTGCAATCATGACATATTAGAGCAATAGCAATAGCTTACTAGTGCCATACAGGAGACCCAGGTGGGGGTCTGGCCTTCCTGGAGGAGTGGGAGGGTGTTGGTGTTTGGTTGTTGGCAGGGGTAGGGGGGGTTGTGTACAATGGATGTGGTATGTGCCTGAATAGGTGGTTGCCAACAAAAATGTATGTTAATGGGCCAACAAGGCATAAATGTAATGTGAGTATTAGATGTGGTAGATGAAGAGCATAAGTTTATGTGTAACTGACGCAGTGCCACTGTCATACATCTCTTGAGAATCAATTGATTCTTGTCTGAGCCGTTTCATTGGACTTATAGGATCCAATGATGTTGATGCTTGCTTATGAGAAGATTCAACCATTGACTGTCCTTCACTATTAGCACTAAGAAGATTCAATCATCAGTATGCATAGTATACCCCACAGGAAGATTGCAATTATGCATTGCATGAAGAATATTGTAAGTGCATCAATCCCCACAGTGATTGGTTTGAGATACACATACAAGTTGAGAGAGAAATTTTGCACCAATACTTGTGGTGATGTTGACAATGACTGTGATGGTTGTGACCTGTCAACTCTAGATGCCAGGTTCAAAGTAGAAAAACAATCTGGACCAGAGCCAGAGCTGGGGCTAACAAAGCTCTGAAAACAATCCCTGCAATGGGATGAACAACGGGATGGCAGGTTATTAGAGCTATTGACATTATGTTGGTTTAATGGACTGTGCAAGGCTGTATTAGGGCTTTGGAGCGTGCCCCAGGTACTAAGAGGGTAGCCTCAGTTTGACAGCCTATAAGGAAGAGCAGCCACTTACATGTCTGCTGCCTCAAGTACCTGCCTTCTGGATGTTGCACCGCCCTCTGATTCATACAACTGCAAGGAGCCAAAGGTGCTAGATGGAATCTTAATGTAAGAGCAAGATATACAATTGTAGTTAAGCTCAGTTTCTTACATGTTGCTGGCTTCTGAGCCATGGGGGCTTGGGTTTGGGTTGGAAGGGGTCATTCTGTTAATTGAGAAGCAGTTGAATGTAGCAGCCAAGGAGTTACTTGATGAGACAGGTTTTGGAAGGGACTTAAATAGATTGATTGAGTGATTAATGCCTATACTAAGCCTTTATTATTCTCATTTGCCCCTCAATAACCAATTTGGGGTGACATTGAACCAGAGCATAAGAGGTTATATGAGACAACTTAGCCTTTTTGGGTGAGATTAGTACGTTTTCTAATTAGCATTCTATTGTCAAGGAAACCAAAGGATCTTTATGAAGGCAGCAAGACCAGCTAATGCTGAGCCCAATCAACTTACCCTCTGTTAAGCTTGTTCCTGATTCCAGTCCAAAGTTCAACCATGCCTGCACCATCTACATCCAACAAGAATGCATTGGAGCTAGCTGCTGCCAACTTACAAAAGGCCACTATGATTGGAACATTCACAGTTTTATTGGAGCAGACTCAGAACCATCCTGACCAACAAGCACTTGATCAGTCCTGGGTTGATACACTTGTTGAGCGTACAGGTACTCCTGAAATTCTCAATTGAGCACTACACCACATCAGTGTGATTCTAGAAAACAATGCATACAATCAGACATTAGAAGCTCTTTTGGAGGAGCAGGGTGTCAACTCTGCTCCCAAGCTTCCCCAAGAGCTGAGTGTACTAGTCTTTGCTGGGCAACACCGCCTTGCAATGCTCTCTCAGCTTGACCTTGGAGGACAGGAGAACATGTGGTGGCATGCTCATGTTTACAAGCAGGGTGAGTGAACAACAAAGCTTTTTAAGGCAGATATAAGTTGATTTGCAGTAAAGAATTAGAAAGGGACCACCCAGCCAAATTTCTGACTATGATGCATGAATCAAACAGCCCCCAGTTGATGAAATGCTGCAGTGATCTTGAGCTGTTCTGTGCAGTCCGGAAGCTGAAGAAGCTTCTGAAGAGCAGTACCATCAATGAACAAACATTTTTACAGAACCGTTGCATGCTTCTTGGGGGACTGGATGATAGAACAAATAGGGCTATCTGCAATCTCACTTGAAATGATGAGCTTATGGATGCATTTCAGATTCCTTGTCTTGTGTACATATTACAGGTGCCTTCTCAGCAGGGTCATGGATGAGATTGACAACTGGTTGCCTGTACATGGTATGTAGGAGAGGAATATTGCAATGTATAAAGGACAAGACTAACAAGAGTTTTTAGGTAGCTTCAGGCCTTGTTCAAGAGATGTTAGCCCAAGTGGACCTTCTAACAAAGGGGATGAGCAATGTTCCCAAGGATGCTATGAACTTTCCACCTTGGTCTTGCCAACTATCCATAATCCAAGCAACCAAGGCTGGTAAGAGGAAGTTGGCCCATGCATGGGATGCATTACCAGGTGGACAAAAACAGGCTCTACAAAGAGCAAGTACCCGTCCAACCAGCTTTGTCAGCCACCTGAACCCCTGGAAGGAAGACCCATGGACATTCCCAGATATGGTGAGTCAATTGCACTTGTCCTTGGCTCTGATTAAGCCAATGATTCAGGTGCTTTTACCATCCTGTCTTGGATCCAAGATAATTGAGGAAGAGCTAAGGCTGACACAGGTAGTAATTACTCATGGAAGGGTTCAACCTGAGCTCATTAATTGGATTGCTAACTTAAAAAATGTAGATTGTCAACATGATCACAACAGAAGAGCAGTTCAGTCAGCATACAAAAACTTCAGAAACCATGGAGAGTCCAGTTGATCACCCAGCAGGAGTGATAGCACATTTCCTCATGGAGAAGCATGGGAATGAGGCCAATGCCCAAGGTTATGAGTACAAGGTTAGTGGTAGATTTGTAGAACTGCTGAAACATGATGCTGATATACCAATGCCAAGCAGTCAAGGTCAAGTCAAAGGCCCAAGCATCCAGTGGACGCAAGCTTTGACAACCACCCTTTGAAGCAGCAATGGCTCTCAACTAATAGGAGTCCAAGTACAGATGGGCCAGCTATTGCTACAGAAGCAACCCAGGAGAGTAGTGCTACAGCCAATGATCATGAAGCTATGGACATAGATAGCCCTCATGATGGTAGAACAGGAAGCACCAATGGTGAGGATGAGGAGGGCAGTGAGCAAACAAATGGGGGGGTTGGGGCTCAGGGTGGGAATAAGGGTGAGGGTGAGGGCAAGGATGGTAGGGAGGATGTGAATGAAGGTGATCACCTTGATGACAAGGACAATGATGATGATGATGATGATGATGATGATGATGATGATGACAACAACAACAACATTGGTGAGCAGATCTGCTTTTGATCAATTGATTAACAAACATTATTTGTGGCTGACTGGAAGTATTTCTTGATTAGCACCAGTTGAGCTACAAAGGGGTGGGGATAGACGACTGGGTCAAGCCCTTGCCCAAATTACATCAACTGCAGAGGTGATGACAAGGGAAGAAAGCAGAGCAATGACTGAGCTGCTGGGTCAAATCATGGCTAGTCATAGGGATGGGGATATGGTGCACCTTGTCAATGCATTGGTGGCAAAAGGGAAGGTAAGTATGATGAGTAGAACTAGGTTTTACTGGACTAACAAGAGCAATAACAACAACAACTATAAAAGCATGTACTGCTGAAGCAGAGAAAGCAGGTGCGTTTTCAGATGAATTCATTTTAGATTGATAGCTTATATGGACATTCCAGCAAGAGCACAACTTTGAATCACCTGATGAGGATGAGGAAAGGGATGCGCAAGATGAAGCGTCAAGCCCATTGGGCAACTCAGATGTTGAGGGAGCTGGGGAAGTTGAGGATTATGGCCCCCAAGGAGAAGAGGAATTGGAGTAAACATTTGATTGAGGAGGGGTTGGTTGGTTGATATTTTCCTGAACAAATGCTGTATCAATATATCATCACTTCCTATCCCACTTCCATACATGTACTAGTGCTGACAACAAGTATCTGAATGCTGACATGTGCCCAGCTTTATTACACATTGCTATGCCCCCTCACTGTGGAAAAGAAGTTTCTCAGTTTGATCAAGGCTTCATTGTAGCTCTACATAAAGATAAAAAATCATACAGCTATATTTACAAGAAAACTGGGGTTCCAAAGTATACAGCGCATAGGATTGTGGCTAATTATGAGAGATATGGTACTGCTACTCCCCAGCCCTGGTCTGGCCACCCACCTGTCTTATCCAATCAAACCAAGTGGTCAATTGGGCAATACCTTTGTTTCTACCAAAAGGAGCCCTATGATGTGATTGCTAAGCTTGTTGGGGATGTAACTGAGCGTCAAGTGAGGTCTACTGCACAGGAACTAGGCATGCAGCGGTATGTGGTTTGCCAGCAGCAATTCCTCAGCCCCAAGATGACAGAGGCTTGACGCAAGTGGGCTCAGAATAACACAAATCAAGTTTGGGACTGGGTTGGGTGGTGCAATGAGACCACAATGGACACTGGGGAACAGACTACTTGGCCAAAAGTTATGTGGAAGATGGGAGAAGCATATCTCCCCAAAAACATGGTCCCCAGCTTCTGTAGTGGGTGCCAAAGTCTTGTCCTGTGGGGATGCATTGCGCATGGCAAGAAGGGGCCATTGATCCCATTGGAACTGTTGCCCAAAGTTGTCACAAAGACCAGGCGCTCACATGGCAGGGGGCTCACTTCAGAAGCATATGCCAAACAAGTTATCAAAGGTCTGCTCAATCAATTTTTAAATAGTCTAGAGATGGAACAGGGTCATAAGATCCTGATTGTTGAAGATGGGGCAGCATCACGTAGGGGACCAGAGGCTCAGCAGAATTGGGCAGAATTGGGCATTGAGCAACTGACCCATCCAGCAAATTCTCCTGATCTTAATCCCATTGGGCCCATATGGTGCCTGCTCAAATCATGTGTATTCAAGATCCCTGGAGCTCATAAAAACCGTGACACGCTTTTGAAGGCAGCTAACAAGGTCTGGGCCAGCATTTCAGTGGACAATATCAATAAACACACAGGGGATATGGATGCTTGGGTTGAGGCTATCAAAGCTGCCAAGGGAGGGCCAACTGAGTTCTAGTTGATAGTAATCACTTAAATATGTACATTCAATTACTTTCTTAATGTTCACTTTACTGTATAATTGTGAAAAATGGCAATGTCTGGGTATGAGGGGGGCTGTGTTGGTCATGTGTTTGGATACTTGTTGTCAGCACTAGTACTGTTAATTATTGTTTATCCAGGGAAAATATTCAGTCCTCCCAGCACTCAATTTAGATGGTATTTTCAAAGTAAATAACCAGTCTCATATGAGTAATGCATATATATATACTGTATCTCATATTATACTTGGTCTTGTCCCTATTTGTATTGCATAGTTTACTCCGGCACTTACATCTCATTCAATAATGTGTGTACCATACATATATGCTCAATGAATCATCAGCATTGGTTACACTGTGTTCAGTACCATGACAGCTGCATCCAGAGCCCACCATATAAATAAGCAACATACATACAAGTATATACATCTGAGATATACTTTGACAGGTATTGTGACATTGTTGATATCTGAGGGCACAATTACCAAGGTCTGCTTTTTATGTTTTCTCAGAACACAAATTATGATTTTGGTGATGGTTTTTGCCTCATATGGAGGGAAAAGGGGGGAATTCAAATTAAAAGGGATGGCAGACCATCAAAAGACAGCCCATATTGTTCATGGGGATGTGTGGCCTGGAGCAAGAGAATTATCATATGTTATGTTTGCAGTACAGACATTTCTTTGCCCACTCTACATGTTAATTTGAACATGGGTGTATTACAGGAACAGCTGAATGTCATATATACATGTATGTTTATTGTGGATGAGTGGTGGGAGTTTGTGCATTCCAGTTGGAATCAAACTGTTAGCTTCCCATTGCTGTGCTCAGACCCACGTGGTGGCCTGTGGTTTGATCTACTCAATTAGTGTATGCATACAAAGTAAACTACTGTCAAGTGATATTCAGACAGCTGTATTGACACCTATATTGGCACAGTGTTGGTCAGGTCCAAGATTGTGGAAGCAATGGTCATGTCAGCCATTAGGACCATTAGGATTGAGTCCAGGGGTCAATCAGGAGCACAAAGACTGCCGCTCAGCTTGTGCTCTGAATTGTCTCCAAAGTCTCCCATAGGGGGGGACCTATTTCTGAGAGCCAATAGGTGGTGTTGGGTGGGGTTGGGGTTCCCACTTATTTGGAATGTAGCGCTTGATCATTGGGCACAGGCAAGGGGGGCATGGAGGCAGACTGAGGGCTCCCTTATATAGATATTAATATTGAAATGACTCTCAGTCACATCACTGTTTGTCTAACTAAAGTGTAGCAGTTAATCAAGAAGTTTGTTAGAAATTCAACTAACTACACAGTGATTAGTGTATGACACTGCTGAATTGGTATTGTTCCAAGTACCAGGTGTGCATACAACAACAACAAATGAGCATTGCCAGCAAAGGATACTGACTCCTAGACATGATATTAGAACATGATATTAAATGCATACAGTTGGGCAATTTTGTTAGCTGGTTGGTTGGTTGGTTGGTTGGTTGGTTTAGCTGGGTTTAGCTTGGTTTGGTTAGTTACACATTTATGCCTACAGGGTTGCATTTCTAATTTTTCTCACTTGTAGATTTCTGGTCTGTAACTCACACAATGCAGGTGTGCTCCAAGTTGTGCTCCAAGTTGTGCTCCAAGTTGTAACACACCACTATTGATGCTGTATGTCATGTATTACTGGTGCATGGAACAATAATAGATAAAATACATTCCTGTATCAAAGGCTGTAATGCAGTCATCATTACAGGACTTGACATCAGTGTAATATGAATAGCATGAGCAAGCAGTATACAAGATTCAAAGAATAAAAACAGAAGTGAAGTAGTAGTTGACAGGTGGGTGACTGGTCCTCAGGGTCCACAGCAAGCAGACCCATTGCTGTATCTCAGGCAATACTGAAGCTATGACTACAGGACTTGAAGCCATTGGGATCTGTATGACATGAACAGGTGGCATTCATATCATTAAGGAAAAGGATGGGGGTTTTTCAACTGACCAGTAGTTTGCTGATCAGTCCTCAATGCTGCTATCATGAATCTCTCAAAAATCAATTATTTTTCACCTCAACAGAATTGCACCAAAATTTGATAGTAGGTGTACAGGGTGTAGTAGACTGCACTGTCAAATTTCTATGCAATTTGGATCACAGAAAAAAGCAGTATCCTGGTTCTTCTCCAAAATTCAGGTGCTTTTTCATACTATAACTCTTTCTTGCCTGCTCCCACTATATAGGATTGCCAATTAACCTCCTGGAGCCACTATGAAAGAGACCCAAGAGCCATCCAAAATAATTAGAATAGTGACCCAGCTACTTTACACATGTGCATATGTCCAAACTGTCATGGCCCATGCCTTTGCTGGCATGTCTCCTGACCAAGCCACCTACTAATAGGATATTCCACAGTCTTTAGAAGGCTGCATTTGCTCACATATATGCAGTCAGAACTGTCATTACTCTAAGGGCTCATGACTTAGAGACTGACAGTCCACCAGGGTCACATGACCTCCCCCCCTCCAGTCCTTTATCAAATACTATACTAAACTACTACGGATCTGAGGTGGGGGGGGGATGACATAATATCTTCTATAATAATATATTATTCAGACCTTGCCCAAGGGCCTTAACATTGGCCTGCAGCTAGGGGGGCAGGGGGAGTGCAACATCCCCCAGCAACATATATTATTCATATATCACTGTGCATCACATATACTATATATATCTTTGACAGTGGATATATATGGTAACAACCCTTCCAGGTATGGGTTATGACACAAACTAGGGGGGATATGCCTTGAAACACTGTATAAGGTTAAAATACTGAAAATAAAAATGTGTATTTAAGTACAAATTGAACTGAAATCAAGGCCAATATATGCCAACTTTAAATATCAATTCTCCATTGGTCTGATTTGTACAGAGGAAAGCATACCAACGTTGTAGTTCTCAGGCCAAATTATACTAGAAAAAGATGTCTATGACTGATATACTGATTTTCAAGATCTTATCACACCATAGTGAAATAGATAATTTAGACATATGTGCCCCTTATTGACAATAGTAACTAGTGGAAATTAGGGTAATTCTATCTACTCTATCCAGATATGGGAGTGAAAGTTACTACATTTAAAAACTGGCTGTGCTATAGGACATTTTATACCTTACTTCCTTATTGTGCTTGCAAATATACATGTCAATCTATGCAAACTAGGCTTACTATCATTTCTAAAAGTTGTGGTATTTTTTGTACCATATATTTATATGTAGGAGCAGTGCTTACAGAGCATAGGACAAGTACTAGGAATAAGCATGGAAGTGCCAGCATTTAGTAATTACAAATAAGCACCAAAGGTTGGCAGGGTGCACCAATGCCAATATCTTGGTGGTAAATAGGTATATTAGCACAGGGACAATTACCACTATGTTGGCTATGCTGGCATCTTACCTCCTGAAAGCAGTTGTCTGATTCTGAGCCAAACTGATGGAGCAACTAATAATTTAAGTTTCTGGCACTTTCTATGAGTTCCTAACATGCCCAAAGGCAATTCTTAGCATTCAGACTAATGGAATTTAGTCATAAATGTACTAGAACATTCTATAAATAACTCTAGGCCTCTCTCACTGGAACTTATTGTCCTTAAATGGTCTTGGCAAGGTTCCTATGTATCAAATAGTTCAGAGGGTACCTCTCATGTAACTTCCCTTTTTGTACATCACATATATAGATATTTGTGCTCCCTTTGGGGTATATAAAGCCCATGAGGGAGACTCTTGAATGCATCCCATCTTTCACCTACTTTCATCAACTTTTATCCCTCTTGTATACTTAAAGACCATTAGATCTTCTCTTCTCTTAGTTCAGAGTGCTTTATTTTACTTTCTTAGCCTCTTTAGCTCACTTAGCTTAGCCTGTAGAGTATTGTGGCACATATGGCTTTCAGTAAGGTCCTAACAGACACTGGGTGGCTTGGAAAGGCTTTAGTATAACCCTGCACCACTTGAGTAATTCAGTGGGGAGAGTTTAAGGCATTGAAAGCAGCATATCCACTCTAGTTAAGCACAATATCAGTCAAACAAATTGCTGATAAATTCAGATAGATAACAGTAAGTGACTGAGACTCATTACTATATTTCATGCTATAGGTATTGGTACCACCAACCACCTGCATCTGCAAGTATTTGCTAGATTACTTGTTACTTGTTGAGTGTAGGGCTCACACTGATTTGTAATATTGTCTACCTTTATATAGCTGACTTCTTACCATTTATATCCATATATACTTAATCTACCCATTGCTTTACTATATTCTGTATATCATTAGATAGTCCAAATGCCCTATTCTTTAACAGTCATCATGCTATCATTTTACATGGTGTGGTGAGTGTGATTGTGTACATTGTATGCAACTCTGTGTGGGAGGGGTGGCAAGTGGTCATTTGAGTCCTACTTTATAATGGGTGGTATGATACACTGAGCAGCAAAAGTATTGCAGGTCAGGAGAGGTCAAAAGTTTACCTCCATTGCTGAGCAGCCAATCAGTGAATCCCATCCAAATTATACTGACACATATGGCCATTGTAACACTATGCTTTAGCATAGAATCTTACAAATCCATCAAAAACTGAGCTCACAACCCCACTTTTGCTATAATGCAACCTGCAAAACTTTTGCTGATTGTGTTGAGCATCTTACAAATCTGCACATAACTGAGTATGCAGTTCAGTATAAGTTCTGGTTTTTTGTACACACATTCCCAGTCATATGGGCCATTGCTGGACAGAGTATCAGCTTGTTCCACCCATTAGGGACTGTGTAACAGAACTGTCTTCTCAGGGCCAGTCAAAGAAACTCAAAATGCAGTTGCATTGCACTCAAGGAACTGTGTGGGCTGGAAATGCTTTGGGGTATCTCAGGTGACTGCTGGTACCCAATGAGACAGTTTCCATGACCTTCCCATTCATGGGATGGGCAATGTAAGAGATTGCAGTGGGTTAGGCTGTAAGAGCTGAAAATTGAAATGCCACTCATAAGCTGGAATCCAAGCCAAATGACATAGAACTTCTAGCAGTAGTAGACATAGATCAGGGGAATGCTGAGATCAGTTATCTATGGCAGCAGTGAAGTGTACACAAAGATAGCATGCAGTATACACAGTGATTGCAGCCAATGGGTGGGGTCTCACATTGAACATGTTATAACTCTGTGATTGTCAATTGGAAGAGGTTGAAACTTATACAGTAGAAGGTTTCTCTGAGATAGACCTTATGATGGAAAATTGGCTGTTTCCTGATTGACAATCACAGAGTTATAACATGTTCAATGTGAGACCCCACCCATTGGCTGCAATCACTGTGTATACTGCATGCTATCTTTGTGTACACTTCACTGCTGCCATAGATAACTGATCTCAGCATTCCCCTGATCTATGTCTACTACTGCTAGAAGTTCTATGTCATTTGGCTTGGATTCCAGCTTATGAGTGGCATTTCAATTTTCAGCTCTTACAGCCTAACCCACTGCAATCTCTTACATTGCCCATCCCATGAATGGGAAGGTCATGGAAACTGTCTCATTGGGTACCAGCAGTCACCTGAGATACCCCAAAGCATTTCCAGCCCACACAGTGCCTTGAGTGCAATGCAACTGCATTTTGAGTTTCTTTGACTGGCCCTGAGAAGACAGTTCTGTTACACAGTCCCTAATGGGTGGAACAAGCTGATACTCTGTCCAGCAATGGCCCATATGACTGGGAATGTGTGTACAAAAAACCAGAACTTATACTGAACTGCATACTCAGTTATGTGCAGATTTGTAAGATGCTCAACACAATCAGCAAAAGTTTTGCAGGTTGCATTATAGCAAAAGTGGGGTTGTGAGCTCAGTTTTTGATGGATTTGTAAGATTCTATGCTAAAGCATAGTGTTACAATGGCCATATGTGTCAGTATAATTTGGATGGGATTCACTGATTGGCTGCTCAGCAATGGAGGTAAACTTTTGACCTCTCCTGACCTGCAATACTTTTGCTGCTCAGTGTAGCATACAATGCATGCAGCTCTGTATGGGTGGGATGGTAGGTGGTCATGTGACTCACCCTTACTTTGAGGCAGGTGATATAGTTGCATACAATGTAGGCAGCTTTGTTTGTGAGGGATGATACTTGTAAGTTGATACCCTCTAGCTTATTGGTACATGGTACATTCTGTTACATTCTTTTATCATGTTATTATGCTTTTATGTTCTTATTGCTGTTACATGGTGTGGTGGGAATGGTTGTGTACATGTTGTTGTTGTTGTTGTTGTTGTTGTTGTTGTTGTTTTATACAGCTTTGGGTTGGCAGGGTGTATATAGTCATGTGACTTACCATAGTTCTACAGAGGGTGGTATGATAGCATACATTGTATGCAACTATGAGTAAGAGGGGTGGTAAGTGATTATGCAACTCACTCTAACCTAGAGGTGATTGGTATAGTTGCATGCACTGTACACAGTATTGAGTGAGGAGTGAAGCTTATAGTATGTTCACCCTGACTATGGAATATGTGCTAAATTATTTTAGGATTTTATTATGTTGTTACATTATCATGTTTATGTGGTGTGGTGGGTGTGGTAGGGTACATTGTGTGCAACTTTGCCTGAGTAGAGTGGTGGGTGGTCATGTGACTCACCCTAACATGATTGTGGGTCATATAGTTGCATACCAAGTACGCAACTCTGCATGAGTAGAGTGGTAGGTGGTCATGTGACTCACCCTAACACAACTATGGGTGGTATGGTTGTGTACCAAGTATGCAACTCTGCATGAGTAGAGTGGTGGGTGGTCATGTGTCTCACCCTAACATGACTGTGGGTGGTATAGTTGCGTACTTGGTATGCAACTCTGCATGAGTAGAGTGGTAGGTGGTCATGTGACTCACCCTAACACAACTATGGGTGGTATGGTTGTGTACCAAGTACACAACTCTGCATGAGTAGAGTGGTGGATGGTCACGTGATTCACCCTAACACATTGCATGCGGTATAGTTGCACACCAAGTACGCAACTATGCATGAGTGGAGTGGTGGGTGGTCATGTGATTCACCCTAACATTGGCCATGGTGCTATGCTTCTGCATGTTGTACGCAATTCTGTGTGGCATGGGTGGTCAGTTGTCACATGACTCACCCTAACTTGGGATGGTGGTATTGCTGTGCGTAAAGTATGCAACTTTTTGTAGGAGGGCTGACGCTTTCCCTATAATCCACCCTAACACCATATGTGGGTTGTGGGTTGGGTTGTGTCCACCTGGTCCCCACCCTGTGCCATATCACAGTTCACCCTGCAGTGTAGCTTGGGTCACCCTGCAGTATAGCTTGGTTCACCCTACACCAACCTACTACTTTGTAATAATCTGTCAAAGGTTCTTAGCCCTGCTATCTTTATAGCACAGTGCACTTTACTATAATTGGTCTTGTCCACCCTCTATCTGGCAATTGCCTTTGAGCATTGTTAGATCCCACTTGCTGATAAGTCCTATATTAGGCAATAGCTTGTTGGGTTACCTCTCTGGTAGTTGTTGGCTCTGACACATACTTGGATAGAGCAAGTATGATTACTGTAATTTGCACTATTCACTATTGGCAATTAGGGGTGCATATGTCTAAATTATCCATTTCATAACATCACAGTCCTGCACAAGCTGCTGCAACATGGCTCCCTTTCACCCTTCTGTCAACTCCCTTGCTTGCAGGTCCTAACTCTGACAACAGGGATTGGGGAATATGACAATCCTCCAGAAAATATGCTGTAGTAAACAGACCACCCTTTAGCTTGGCTCAAATTTCTGGCAGTACAACAGCTTTCTCTTGGTGCCCCTCCTGAATACATCAAGGCCTTACCTACATTGGCCAACAAGTTACAAGAACTCACTATTTCTAGCCCAGATACATTTTTTATTGGTAGTGATCCAGAGCAGTACTCTGGTGACAACAAAGAAGCATACTGTGCAGCACTAGAGATTATTCTCACAATTGGCCTGAACACAATGCATTTGAACCTCCCACTTGGATACTGGTTGCATGCCTTTGTTGAGCACCTTGCCATGTTCAATCAATTGGTAACAATGGAACTGGCCAACTGTTGTCTGGACCTGGAGTTGATGGACCATGCAAGAGGAAGGGTGGAGAGATGTACATGGGTTTATGGCAGTGGTGTTTGCACGTGATGTAATGTAAGGGAAGCGCAGTGTTAATTCATTGTTCTTGATTATATGTGCTGCCCCTCATGTGGCAATTCTTTTTCTTCTTCTTTTTTTAATAAATGCCCACATACATAGAAAGCATGAGAGCTACATGTCAATTAAGGCAAACTGCTTGTAGAAGCCAAACCACAGAAATCTACAAGGAAAAACACAGAGAGGGAACCATGTAGACAATACACACAAAGCACATAGAGACATGTGGCATGGGCAGAAAGAAGGAGCTGGCAAACCAACATACAGGTGCCTTAAAGGCTAACTTGAGTAGAGGCCATAAGTGTGGGGATGGGGCAGCCATGGTGGCAAATCTAGTCACAATTTGTGAAAGTAAATTTAGTGCATTTTGTTGAAGTGGGCAACTTCTGAAAAATGCACTAAATTTACTTCATTTCTCATTTTCTCCTCTCACACACTATATCTAGCTTTGAAACTCCACTATACGGGTAATCAAACCCCCTCTTTCCATTTATGGTAGTCTTGACTTCCAAAAATGGAAGGTGCATGCTCTGTTTGGCTATTAGTACACAAATTTCATTGATGTTTTCAAATTGCCATGATATGTATATGGATCGACGCAGAATCACGTGGTTTATTAGTGGAATTTCATTTTCACAGTCGCTTAGCTAATAGATCCGTGCGCATAACGGCAGTTTTATGCAAAATATTGAAGACATGAATTCTAACAAATGATTTCAAATTGGCTTAGTAGGTGTGTGGATCAATGCGGAATCACGTGGTTTAATAGTGAAATTCTGTTTTCAGGGCAGGTTATCTATCAGGTTTGGGCGGAAAAATGCGATTTGATTTAAGGTTCTGCTCAAACCCCCCTTGAGCCAGACCCCTATAGTAGGTGATGCCACAACCTTTGGCCAGGGCTAGCTTCATTTCCTTTTCAGGTTGCACTCCTGAGTTGCTTCCCTCTGCACAATCTCAGCAAGCATGTGTTGAGTATCAGTTCATTTTCACACCTGGAGGGGACAAATATTGGAGCAGCCTTGAGAGTATGACAATTGTATGTTTGTTTAATTTGTCTGGTCATGGTGCTACTACATCAGGGTTTCTTTGTTCTAGTGGGTTCTTAAGGTTCTTGTCCCTTACATCAAGCATGAACAAAAGCACTTGGGACTGCCTCACACACAACAGGCAATCTGTCACAACCAAGAATGAAATGATTGCTGTGAGATATTTGAGACAATTCACACAGATGAGAGAGTGGAAAATTGACAAGGTGAATTGTTCTTGGGGTGTCCAAGCCAATTCACAGTCTTCTTTTATAACAAAGTGAAAAGGGGTAGATACAAGGAGAAGGGATGGTGTCCGGACCGCACAACTTGGAAGCAAGATAGAGCATATGGCTCAGAAGCTCTACACATTGAACTGGGCTAGTGCGCAGCAAGATAAGCGAGATAGAAGCACTTAGAGTGGAATAAGTCCAGACTAAGTGCAAGAAGGGAACAAGGAAGAGGGAAGAACATAAACAGGGAAGATAGGAACTATGCAAACAGATGAGATAGATACAGATGAGTTCCCCAGAGAAATACACTGGGGGGAGGAAAGAAGTGACAGTCAACACATAATCATGTCAGGAGGTAAGGCTCATGACATTGCCCCCCCTCAAAAGCCCTTAGGCAGTGACAAAGGGCTGCTTACATCCATTCAGAACAATCAATGGCAAGTAACTCCTCAAAATTAAACAGTTCCTCATTCTCCCTGCCTTCAAATGTTTCCACATTCCTTCTTATCTCCTCATTGCCCCATCCTAGGTAGCTCTGAGGTTCCTGTTGTGTTTCTCTCACTGGAGACGAGTATCCTGGGGTCCAGCGAGTGTCTAGCGTGCTGGAGAACAGGGGGAAGGGCAAGGGTGCTGGTGCATGCGCCTCTGTTGGCCTGGGAGTGTCTGGGCGTGCTGGAGGGGTCACTGGTATTGCTGGCCTGCTTGTGTAGGCCGGTGGGTCTGCTGGGTAGAGCAGAATGAGGTTCTGCATTGCCTGAGTTAGCTCTCTTGCAGATGGAGGTGTGGAGACTGTGGGGGGTGGCATAGCAAACCCATGGCGATGCCATTATGCCAGATCCCTGAAAGCACCTGGATGGGAGGCAATGAAGTGCCACCAGTGGTATACTTGCTTCCCATACAGTGTATCTGGTCCTTCTTCTCCCCTGGGGTCAAGTCAATAGAGGAATCCCCACTTGGGGTGCTTGTACACGTTGCGCTTGAAGAACCTGACCTTGTTGCGACTGCTGGCGCTCATCAGAGTGTGAATGATGTTGGCAGAGCTGACTAGGTGTGCTCTCATCTCCTCTGTGTCATGAGCCTTACCTCCTGACATGATTATGTGTTGCCTGTCACTTCTTTCCTCCCCCCAGCGTATTTCTCTGGGGAACTCATCTGTATCTATCTCATCTGTTTGCATAGTTCCTATCTTCCCTGTTTATGTTCTTCCCTCTTCTTTGTTCCCTTTTTGCACTTAGTCCGGACTTATTCCACTCTAAGTGCTTCTATCTCGCTTATCTTGCTGCGCACTAGCCCAGTTCAATGTGTAGAGCTTCTGAGCCATATGCTCTATCTTGCTTCCAAGTTGTGCGGCCCAGACACCGTCCCTTCTCCTTGTATCTACCCCTTTTCACTTTGTTATAAAAGAAGACTGTGAATTGGCTTGGACACCCCAAGAACAATTCACCTTGTCAATTTTCCACTCTCTCATCTATGTGAATTGTCTCAAATATCTCCCAGCAGTCATTTCATTCTTGGTTGTGACATTTTGAATTGTTCTTTCCTGGCTGTAGCCAATCTATCAACCTGGACATCACTCAGGTCCTCATCCCCACCTTTGCTTCTTACAGTTCTCCTTTCCCTTGCCACGGAGCGCACTGGGTTATTGCACATTGCCAACTAGGCTATCCTCACATTGATTCAGAAAAACCTGAGCTCTTTTACCTCAATACACCCCTCAGATTGCATGTAATTTGCATCAGATGCTATGGCAGACACCAGATCACGCAAATCATCAATGGCCTCACTTGCATCAAGGCAGGCATCCCCTCTTATCACTCCAGCCACACTAGAAGGACCTTCCAATGCACCTAAAAGTCGCACAAGAGTTGAACTCCGTCCAGATATCCTCTAGCAGCAAGAGGATGCTACAAAACTCAATCACCTGCACAGATATCTCATAGGCAACGATGCCAGCAGCAGATCTCAACCCCCAGCACTCCACAGACTACTGGAAAAGAACACAGGGCATCTTATCAGCCATCTGGACGCTTGGAAACAAACCATGTTGCAGGATGTGACACAAGCAGTAGAGAGCGCAATTCAGCGCCTGCTGACTGTCCCCAGCAACACAGATCCACACACACCTCCTAGAAGAGTCTTCACAGTCATAGACAACACCCCGGATTTCTTTATTAATTTCTATGGACCACCACCAAGGCCCCTTCTGGCTCAGGCAGCTCAGGCAACAAGGACTTGTTAGTCCCTATCAAGGATGAACCTGACCCAAAAGGAAAAAGGGTCAAACTGGAGTCACCAGAACCACCTAAAGCAACCCCAAACACCTCCTGGGCAATCCCACACACTCAGGAACATCTTGACCCCAACCCAGAGCAGCTCTTCAACAGGCCAACACCTGTAGATCTCCCAAGCACATCTCAAGCAGCAACAAGTAGTCCCCTAAGCAAAGGATATCTATCAGCGCAACCAGGAGAAACAGATGAAGAAAAGGAGGCAAGAACGCTACACAACATTGCTACCATCATGGGCAGAGCCTTATCTGTCCCACTTCAGAGCACCTTCAGGGGACTGTCCCAAACTCCTGGCCCAGCCCAAGTCAAATCAAAAATCCCTGCTCCTGAGAAGTACAATGGAAAGAAGGGCCCTGCAGCCAAATCATTTATCCTGGATTGCCAAACCTACTTCCTTAGCAATGCTTCCTCATTTCCTTCTGATCACAGTCAAATCTCCTTTCTTCTCATGAACCTAAAGGATGGACAACCCAAGAAGTAGGGACAGATCTATTTAGAGAAGCTGCTGAATGGGGATGACAAGCCAACCTTGGAATTCTGGAATACATTTGAAGCAGCATTCTTGCGCAACTGGAGCAATCCAGCAGTGGCACAAATTGCAGAACAACACCTGCGCAAACTCAAGCAGCTGAAATCAGCAAGCAATTATGCCACAGAGTTTAGAATCATAGCCAGCCAACTGGAATGTTTACACCCCGCCCCCATTGCCTCCTTCCACCAGGGACTCAAGGCAGAACTCAGAAGCAAGCTAATTGAATACACCCTGCACAAGAACATCACTGCACTGGACAAGTTTATCTCCACTGCCTGTCTAACTAATTGATGACACGCTGTTTGAAGCGCACAAGGAGCTAAGAAAAGATAGCAACAGCAGCACTAGCTCACCACAACGCCCTGCTCAAGGGCGCTCAAGCAATTTGGTTTCCAAGAAGGTTCAGGAAGCAAGAGGAAGCGCTGGAGAATGTTCCAAGTGTGGGGAGAAGTCTCACAAATGGGAGGACTGCAAAAATGGATAGCGCCTGAAAACAATAGAACGCTCTAAGCCTGAATCAGAAAAGGCTGCAGAAGTAGAAGAGCTGGAATTGCTTCCCCAAGCGGGAAAAGTCTAAGGAAGTCTTGCCCTGTGTCTAGGCTTCCTGAATCTCCCCCAATTTCTATAGAACCTATGTTTTGTGCAGCCCTGCAACCCAATAAATCACCACTGCTCAATCAGACCCTAAATCCATGCCCCACAGCATTGCACAAAAGTTCAAGGACTATACAATTCAGGAGGGTCTACTTTTGTATCAAGGAAGAATAGTTGCGCCAGATGAACCTGAGATCAGACAGCAGCTCTTATCTCACTTCCATGATTCCCCTGTTTCTGGTCACCAAGGAAGAGCACAAACTCTGGAGTTAACCAGTCGTCACTACTACTGGCCAGCAATGAAATTCCAAGTCAATTGCTATGTGGAGCCTTGTGAAATCTGCCAAAGAAGCAAGGGCCATGTACACAACTATGCTCTCAACCCGCTTTCTGTGTCCCTGCAGCCCCCTGGGAAGACATCTCACATGATTTCATTGTCAAGTTTCCCAAGTGTAAGGGATATGACCGCATCCTGGTGGTTGTAGACCGCTTCTCAAAGATGATGCACCTGATTCCCTGCAAAGAAACTGCTACTGCTGAGGATGTAGCTCAGATGTTCTTGGAGCATGTCTGGAAGCTACATGGGACTCCCAAGCGCACTGTGTCAGACAGAGGGACTACATTCAACTCCAAGTTCCTCAAGGCACTCTACAAATCTCTGCAAATCATTCCTAGTTTCTCTACTGCTTATCACCCACAATCTGATGGGCAACCTGAAATCAAGAACCAATGGCTATAGGCTTACCTACATCCCTTCATTAATCATAGACAGTCTGATTGGGTTAATTGGCTCCCATTGGCTGAATTTGCTCATAACAATGCCAGAAGCAAAGCAACAGGGAAATTGCCTTTTGAGATTGTGTATGGCTGTTCTCCTGTCATTTCACTGCTCCTGGAACCCACTGGATTGCCTATTGCTGATGATAGAGCCAAGCAACTAGCTGAGACTATTCAGGAAGTACAGGCATCAATCAAATGGGCTCAGGAGCGCTACAAACAGGCAGACAAAGGGAAACCACCTCCTGAGTTTCAACCAGGAGACAAAGTTTGGCTTCTGGCTTCCAATATCATGTTGCAGCGCCCCAACAAAAAGCTAGACCATAAGCAGTATGGCCTTTTCCCTGTCATGGAAAGAGTGGGCTCTCACGCCTATTGCCTGGCTCTCCCTGAGAACATGAAGATCCATGATGTGTTCCATGTCAGCTTATTGTCTGCTTTCAAACAAGACACACAGTTTGATTGCACATTCATTCCTCCGCCGCCTGTAATCACAACAGAAGGAGAAGAAGAGTACAAAGTAGACAAATTTGTAGATTGGGCAGCAGAAGACAGAATCTGGAAGTACAGGGTCAAATGGAAGGGATATGCGCCCCATGAGGACACATGGGAACCAGCCAAAGATCCACAGCATTGCAAGGATGAATTGCGCAACTTCTTTGCTAATTATCCGGATGCCCTGGCTGCCAACAACCCCATGCCTGCAAATGCGTGCAAAGTTAAAAGAGGCAAGATGGTCAAACAACTCAGCAAGTCAAAAAAAACTGCCCGCTTTGTCACTTTATAAGCTCTCACTGCCAAAACTTGCCCTGCTAACTTCTTGCACTCCCCACTATCCCAGCATGCCCATTTTCAGCTCCATCAATGCCTTGGCCTACAATCCTTGCCTCAACATTGATTGCTACATCATGAACGGCCCAGAGTGTCACAACCAAGAATGAAATGATTGCTGTGAGATATTTGAGACAATTCACACAGATGAGAGAGTGGAAAATTGACAAGGTGAATTGTTCTTGGGGTTTCCAAGCCAATTCACAGTCTTCTTTTATAACAAAGTGAAAAGGGGTAGATACAAGGAGAAGGGACGGTGTCTGGGCCGCACAACTTGGAAGCAAGATAGAGCATATGGCTCAGAAGCTCTACACATTGAACTGGGCTAGTGCGCAGCAAGATAAGCAAGATAGAAGCACTTAGAGCGGAATAAGTCCGAACTAAGTGCAAGAAGGGAGCAAGGAAGAGGGAAGAACATAAACAGGGAAGATAGGAACTATGCAAACAGATGAGATAGATACAGATGAGTTCCCCAGAGAAATACGCTGGGGGGAGGAAAGAAGTGACAGTCAACACATAATCATGTCAGGAGGTAAGGCTCATGACACAAATGCAGCCAAAAGGGGCATGGGATCAAGCAATGTCCCAATGGTTGGAAGGCCACAATCAAAGAAGTAGTCAAGGCAGCAGAGGAGAGTTTGGAAAAAGAATGAGACCAAGGACTACCATCAAGCCCTTGGTCCAACCTATAGATGTGCACATAAAGTAGGCAACAACCAAACTCAACAAACACCACCCAGGGTGGCAATCAAGGGTCTTGTTGTGGGTTGTTTGAGCACAAAAATGAATGTAGGTCCCAAATGGCATTGAATATAATTTGGAGGCTAACATATTGTAGAGAATGTATAATGGAGCGATAGGAATACATAAAAATAACCATAAATTACACGCATGGAGGCAAGATTCCAATATACACCATACAGGGGGTGACAGCAGTCTGACAGCTGGTATTGGGACCAACCAGCAACAGCGGTTTGGGGACCTTGGGTTGCAATACAGCAGTCCAGCATGCTCATTGGCCAACAAGATTGTTGAATGCAACATTGTCCAAGGTGCCACAGACAGAATCCCTGGTATGCACTGCATATATCCATATATGCTTCCATATCCTTACACATTTGTTCCCTATTTCCCTGTTTTTTGCCTGTATACTCCCCTGTGACTTGCATTCCACATGGACTCAAAGGTTCTGTGGCCAGAAGAGAGTTCTGTACTTAGTCTATATAGTAGCAATGCTGATAGTTTGCTTTTGCACTGTTACCTCACTTGTTCCCTTCATTTAAAACTGTTTACTTTTTCACATGTGTGCTGTTTGTCTGTTGAGAATGCTGCAAAGGAGAAAAGCCAATATTCAATGCTCACACAACTTTTCATTGATAGGGGTCAGTTGTATTATATTTCCATTACTTTGTGCACATGCTGATTGCAAGTAGGGGGCAGCACCACAGGTATTGGAGGAGGAATCACATGCTGACAAGAGGAGCAACAACCCAGTTGCTTTGTCAAGCCAATTTACACCACATGACAAGATACCTCCCAATTATACACATTCACAATTGCACTGTGCCTCCAAGAGTCCAGATAAGTTGGCAGGAAACCTTGATGCTCTTACGCTTGAGGTTCCACAGCTAGATGACAATGTTGTACTTGAGGACCCACCCAACAATGAGGAAGACCCCACAGACAATTGGAATCTCCCCAGTCTTGCAGATCCTGAGAACAACCAGAACCCCAACCTACCTCCTCCCAAAGGGCCCAAGTTTGATGAGGATTCAAGCAGAAAGGGTAATTAACTTATATTAGCGGCATAATCTTGAGTTTACTAACTGTTCTCAAGGTGAACCAACCAATCAAGGGCAGATTTCACTCAAGAAGGCTAAGGGATGGTTGAGGAACTACAAGAATTCATTGAGTTGTCCTTCTATGGACATGGAAAGATGCATGTATGTAGCCTTGGCAATGTGGTACTCACCCAACTATGGTTCATGGCTGGAACGCTAAATTTAATGGTTGAGATGGAAATGAAGCTCATTGTGGTGTCCAAAATGGCTGCATTTGTACTTTGTTGAGGGAAGTGGTTGGCGCAACAGGTTTGAGTGTGGATTTGGGCCTTTGAAGGAGAAGGAAAGTTGCCAACAAATGTGTATGGCACTTGGAACAGGACTGTAATGGAGGATGAAGATTTATCAGCAGCAATACAACTCTGGCTGTGAGACCAGGGAAAATACATACAGGCTTGGGATGTTATCAACTTTTTTGGCACAGAGGCAGTAATACAATTCAAATCAATTATTGATGCACCCCCATCACTTTGTACTGCCCAACAATGGATGCATTGGGTGGGATATACCTGGATGAAAGAGCACCAAAATGTATTTGCAGATGGGCACAAACAAGATGATGTGAAAAATTAACAAACAAACTATTATGTCCCCAAGTGGACCAAGCTTGAATGGCAAATGCAGAGCTGGGACTCTGAGGGAATAGAAATACCACCAGAATTTGATGAGGGAGAAACTCATCCTCTGCCTGCTTTTCTGCGTTGGCCACAAGACCCAGACCAGTGAGGTTGGGGAACCCCTGCAGCTGCAAAGCAGCAAGGGTGGACTGGGGGCGCCCTACCACAAGTCTGGCTTGCCCCCAGAACAACCTGTGGGGTTCAAAGAAGCGTGTGGGACAGCCAGACAAGCAGAGAGGGGTGCCAAAGGGACGCCAAGGAAGCTGGGCCAACTTGACAGATGACAAGGCCACCCCCAAAGCGCAGGGTTGTGAACATAGGGCACAACCCAAGTGGTTGCAACAGGGCTCTGAATGGCAAGGTGGTCCTGATGCAGTTGATCCCTCAATGACTAACTTAAATCCCTTGTAAAATTAGAAAATGAATTGATAATCATGGGTACAGTGAACCAGGATAGGATAAGATAAGATAAGATGAGATGAGATGAGATGAGATGAGATGAGATGAGATGAGATGAGATGAGAGATGAGATGAGATGAGATAAGATAAGATAAGATGAGATAAGAGATGAGAACAACAGGGGGTTCAGTAGCAGGACAATGGGGATCTAAAAAGAGAAGCCCCAAAAGAGAAGCCAGGACCCTTAAAAGAGAAGCCCAAATGGCTGAGAGAAAGTCAAGGACCCTCAAAAGAGGAAGATCAAGGACAATTAGAGAGGGCAAACAGGTATGCAAACCCTGTTTGACAAAAATTGGATTTATATACCAGATGAGTATAAGGCAGCACAGGCAACATAAGGCAACACGTGCATGGACAGGAGAGAATACAACATCAGAATATATGCTGAGTTGGTGCAAATGGTGGCATGCATGCCAACCATCCATAGGTCAAATGACTGGTGCAACTCCCCTCCCCTCTCCAACAGATATGCCTCTACCCCCCCAAGAAAACCCCCAGGTTATACACCTGTAGAAAGGCTCCGTGAGAGCCAGTAGACAACACACATGGGCGTGCTGCAGCGCTTGGGATGTGCAAGGCCAGACACTGGAGAGGATTGGGTGCAAGTTGGTGTCCTTCCCCCCTGGAAGAATAGACACATCTCAACCCCCCAACAGCACTCCAAGTCAGGAGACTCATGCATAGAGGTCTGTAGGAACAACATGAAGCAGTTATCATGTGACTTGCTACATGCTCCAGCTAAGTCGCTGTTTTGTGACTCTGCAGGCTTTGTTGCAAAATGTCCCTGTGTTGTAGTAGTCTGGTTTCACAACAAATCTACATTCTATGCGCATGACCAACAGCTTACTTGATGGATTCATGAGAGCAAAAAGGCTGGGATAAACCAGAAGGGCAAGAGTGTATTGTTAATGGTTGCAGACTTTGTCTCTGCTGACTACAGGTGGCTGCAATCAAGACCAGACCCTCCCAGCGCAACACCAACTGCACCAGATGAAAGCGCTGCTGGAGAAGAAAATTTGGAGTGAGTATTGTGTATGAGGTTCAAGTGCTTTCTCTCACCTAAACTAGCAATGCACAGGTTGTATTTTGTGCAGGAAATTAGTGTGATGGCTGGTTTGGGACAACTCATGTTGTCAAACAACTATTGCATGCAATGTTGATTGTCAAAAAGCACTACCCAAACAAGGATTATGTCTTCATCTTTGACAATGCAACTATTCATACAAAGTTACCAGAAAGCACTCCCAACGTCAATAAAATGATGCTTGGTCCATTGCAGAAGGTGGGAGGAGAGGAAGAGAGGGCCTCAAGTGAAAAGGTCAAAATCAGTTATGCACCTGCAATCCTGCCAGACAGAACAACACAGCAGCTATACCACCCCTTGGACCATCCAAACAAAAAGCTCCAAGGCACATTTAAAGGTATGGTGTCAATCTTAGAGGAGTGGGGAGTCCCCAACACTTGAAAACTCAAGCTTGTATGCATGTCAACTGACAAGCAGAAGCATGGGTGTCTGCCTGGTGCAACCAACTGCTGTGCTTGCTGTACAATGATGAACCAGCCCAATACTCTTGCCCAGAAATCAATTCTTCAAACTCTAGCCATGGCCAAAGGATTCTTGGTAATGTACCTTCCAAAATACCACTGCAAACTGAATCTGATCAAACAATACTGGGGTGTCACCAAACGTGTGTATCAAGACTTCCCCCCATCAAGCACCAAGGCTGATCTCAGACAAAACATGCTCAAAGCTCTAGATTTGGTGAGGTTGGTATCAATTAGACAGTGTGTACATTTGTAGCTAAATAGCTTTTGTTTCTATCTAAATACACTCATGATTTGCTGCCTGCTCCCAGCAATTTGTTCACAAATATGGCCGCAGTCTCTCAGGTAACAAGGCTGTCTGGGCTGCAAAGAGATATTGTGGCCACAGGATCATCCCAGCTGCAATATTGGAGAGTATGGACAAGCTGGATTGAGCATGTAGCCATTTCAGTTGCAACATACATGGCTAGTTTGGGAGCCATACCAAGTTGGGCCCTGAACCACTGTTGCTGGTTGGTCCCAATGCTGGCTGTCAGACTGCTGTCACCCCCTGTATGGTGTATATTGGAATCTTGCCTCCACACATGTAATTTATGGTTATTTTTATGTATTCTTATCATTCTATTATACATTCTCTACAATATGTTGGGCTCCAAATTCCAATATTCAATGCCATTTGGGACCTACATGCATTTTTGTGCTCAAACAACCCACAACAAGACCCTTGATTGCCACCCTGGGTGGCGTTTGTTGAGTTTGGTTGTTGCCTACTTTACCTGTATCTAGTTTTGAATTTGTCTCTTTTGAGATCTAGTCATGCATGGCTACCCAATGGACCCACTAAAAACCCTGATTGATTCAGGAGCCACTTTGAACTTTATCTCCCCCTCCATAGTAGAAAAATATAAAATTCCAAAAACCCTACTCAAAAATCTGCAGGTAGTGAGAATGCTAGACAATACAATTTCCCAGACTGGTTGCATTTGACACCAGGCTCAACTTGCAGTCTTGGCCAACAGCAACTCACACCACATTCCTTTCTTAGTTTGTCCCATTGGGAACACTCCAGCAATTTTAGGCATGACCTGGTTAACAGCAGAAGTGCCCCTCATAGATTGGCAGCAAGGATCAATCACCTTCCCCAAACAGATCCAGATTACTTCCAAGGAAGAAGCTGATTTGGACCCTCTCTCAGACCTACCTCACCAGTACCACAAGTTCTCCAGGGTTTTTGGGGAAGAAGAATTCAAGGTCTTGCCACCCCACAGAGAGTACCACATAGCTATAGATCCCTTACCCAATGCAAAGCTCTCCCCTGGTCCTATCTATGGCATGATGGATGCAGAATCCAAAGCACTCCAGCAACATACAGAGGAAGAACTGGCCACAGGCAAAATTAGGCCCAGTACTTCATCTGCAGGAGCTCCAGTCATGCTTGTGAAGAAGGCAGATGGTTCCCTGCAATTAGCAGTTGATTATACACTGAGCAGCAAAAGTATTGCAGGTCAGGAGAGGTCAAAAGTTTATCTCCATTGCTGAACAGCCAATTGGTAAATCCCATCCAAATTATACTGACACATGTGGCCATTGTAACACTATGCTTTAGCCCAAAATCTTACAAATCCATCAAAAACTAAGCTCATAACCCCACTTTTGCTGTAACTCAACCTGCAAAACTTTTGCCCATTGTGTTGAGCATCTTACAAATCTGCACATAACTGATTATGCAGTTCAGTATAAGTTCTGGTTTTTTGCACACACATTCCCAGTTATATGAGCCATTGCTGGACAGAGTATCAGCTTGTTCCACCCATTAGGGACTGTGTAACAGAACTGTCTTCTCAGGGCCAATAAAAGAAACTCAAAATTGCAGTTGCATTGAACTCAAGCCACTGTGTGGGCTGGAAATGCTTTGGGGTATTTCAGGTGACTGCCGGTACCCAGTGAAACAGCTTCCATGACCTTCCCATACCTGGGACTGGCAATATAAGAGATTGCAGCAGGTTAGGCTGTATGAGCTGAAAATTGAAATGCCACTCATAAGCTGGAATCCAAGCCAAATGATGTAGAACTTCTAGCAGTAGTAGACACAGGTCAAGGGTATGCTGAGACCAGTTATCTATGGCAGTGGTGATAAGTACACAAAGATAGCATGCAGTATACACAGAGATTGCAGCCAATGGATGGAGTCTCAAATTGAACTTGTTCTAACTCTGTGATTGACAATCAGGAAACAACCAATTTTCCATCATAAGGTCTGTCTTAGAGGAACCTTCTACTGTATGAGTTTCAACCTCTTCCAATTGACAATCACAGAGTTAGAACAAGTTCAATTTGAGACTCCATCCATTGGCTGCAATCTCTGTGTATACTGCATGCTATCTTTGTGTACTTATCACCACTGCCATAGATAACTGGTCTCAGCATACCCTTGACCTGTGTCTACTACTGCTAGAAGTTCTACATCATTTGGCTTGGATTCCAGCTTATGAGTGGCATTTCAATTTTCAGCTCATACAGCCTAACCTGCTGCAATCTCTTATATTGCCAGTCCCAGGTATGGGAAGGTCATGGAAGCTGTTTCACTGGGTACCGGCAGTCACCTGAAATACCCCAAAGCATTTCCAGCCCACACAGTGGCTTGAGTTCAATGCAACTGCAATTTTGAGTTTCTTTTATTGGCCCTGAGAAGACAGTTCTGTTACACAGTCCCTAATGGGTGGAACAAGCTGATACTCTGTCCAGCAATGGCTCATATAACTGGGAATGTGTGTGCAAAAAACCAGAACTTATACTGAACTGCATAATCAGTTATGTGCAGATTTGTAAGATGCTCAACACAATGGGCAAAAGTTTTGCAGGTTGAGTTACAGCAAAAGTGGGGTTATGAGCTTAGTTTTTGATGGATTTGTAAGATTTTGGGCTAAAGCATAGTGTTACAATGGCCACATGTGTCAGTATAATTTGGATGGGATTTACCAATTGGCTGTTCAGCAATGGAGATAAACTTTTGACCTCTCCTGACCTGCAATACTTTTGCTGCTCAGTGTATGGATATGACATTTCTCCTATAATCTGTACTTATTTTATTTATTACACAAGTAATACTACAGTAAATGAATGAGATATAGATGCAAACTAAGGTTTTCAAGGTCCCTCCATCCAATTGCAACCTTCACAGAACCTACAAACCTCACAAATACCCTTAATATGCAAAATGTTTGCATATATGCTGTTTTCTCACTCATTTAAATATATATGAATTCAGCTGAGTAGATAAATAGTAACAAGTAATATTTCTCTTGTTTGTAGTATTTATTATTCAAGATTCTATCTTGTGGCTACACACAGAAATATTCAGGGTCCCCCCTGTTGCATAGGCAAGCAGTGTTGTTATCGACTCCATGGACACGTGAACTTGTCTGTCTGTTGGCCCGGTCTGTCTGCTGACTAAGCAGTTAGTTGAGAGTGTCTGTTGGTCCATGAACCATACAGACTGAATCTGGTCCAAAGCTGAAAATACAATGAGTTATGATGTAAATTAATAGAATAGTATATGTAGAGAGTGACATAGCAAGTCTTGAATGACAAAGAAAATGACATAGGTGGGAAAAGTTGAGAGTAAAAGGGTAGAAAAAGAGCTATATGCACTTGAATCAAAGTCTACCCTTGATACATGTTCTCATTCTCCTTGGCATCTTTTCTAGCAATATGGCACCTAAGAACTGGACTTGGTGCTTCTTTGTTAAGGGCATAAAGAAATTTGGCAAAAATAAGTTGCAATATTGAACTGTAGACAACAAAGATGAAGGAAGACAACCTGGAGGCCCCTGGAGATGTTGGGGCTCCCTGCTCCCAGTCAACTGAGTGTCAATGGCCTCAAGTACGTCTTTTCTTTGGTACAGCACACCCTATTCCACTACATGATGTGTTCAAGTTTGCAGAGGTGAATAATAGTGTGGATGGCACTGGCTTGGGTGTATTCTGGAAGGATGGGGTGCAAATTTTGAGCAAGGAGTGCTCTGTCTATGAATCTATTTCATCCAAATCTGTACCATAATAGGCTCATGTATATTATTATGTAATGGATTTGGAATTGTATGGACAGATGGACAATTACGTCCATGAGTTGGCTCCACAGACAAACTTTTGGTAAACTCCAGGGTTCAGGCTGTTTATAACAACACTGTAGGCAAGTGCTCCAGCGCTTAATCAGCGCTTAAGCACCAACGCACTAAATACGCCTTTTCTCCATCACCCGGGCATCTCACACTGCTGAATTGCTTGCGCTTAGGTGCACCTGCTTGTGCGCTCCAGAACGCTGGCTCAAACACCCAAAACGGACAACACTTGGCAGAGTTATGCCCCATTTACTGTAAGTACCCAATACAGTGCTATCATACCTTTGGGACTATTTACTCCAAGGATGAAACACTTAGCCTTGGGACATCCAAGGACCCACACAGGTAAATACTGCCTTGGGGCAAATATTAGGATATGTTATTGTTTACTATGTACCAAAGTATCAGCTCCCTCAAGTGTTTCAGTTGCCACATGTACCTCCTGTACCTCCTCTTGGTATCAATCATGTATATACTTGTTTGTGTGCCTTCTCAGGGTATAAAAGGACCCTGTGAAGACGCTTCTAATGCATCCTACTTTTACTCTTATATATTGACATATACACACAAGCCTTTAACAGCTTATCTGCACATTCACTTTAGTGATTGACTCACTGTAAATAGCATAGGAGGTTATTCAGTGCACTAAGACCATAGGCCAGTCCCAACAGACACAGGGTAACCTATTAGTGTACTTACTGCAACCCTGTGCCCCTTGACTGTCACAGTTGTTGAGTTCAACATTGAGTATAGTGTGACAATACTATAAGGATTGTTGTGATTGAGTGATAGTGTTTCAATCCACCATACCCCCATATTGTAGATAGCTTTATCTACAATATCTCATAAATCCTAGATATATTTTAGGTAAACCCCATAAGTTTTAAGTCTTACTTAAGCATCTATAAGTCCTATACTTACTAGGCAAATCCTATGAATCCTGTACATTAGTCAGGTAACCCTCTTCCTTACAAGTACTATCCCAGACACCTTAGGTATACATAGCCTTAGTCACTCAGGCTTAGGTAACATTAGTCTAAGGTACTATACATCACCAACCACCTGCACTTCATAGTTGCTAGACTATTTGTTAGGAGTTGTTTTTTCCTGATAGACCTAGCTTATGTTGTGCATATATTCTGTGCATATATTCTGATTCTTCATACTAGTTCTTAGTTATTCCCATATACATCTTGTATATAGTAATTCTTTCTTACCCCGGTACTTACACAACTCTTAACACCAACCCCCACAAAATCCAAGCTCTGGGTGTGGGACATCTGAACCAAGGTGCATTTTCTCATTTATTAAAAATTATGACAATTGAATCAGGTTCTTGAATACTAGGTACATTGCACAATAGATCATAGATACTTAATCTATTAATCACTTGGCTATATCCTGTATGCAATGAGATAACCCAAATACCCTGTCCTATAACTCAAATTTCCTTTTGAATGAATATCTGTTGTAGACACAGTCATGCAGGACTGTCACATGTGGTTGCATGATGGCCTAAGCACAACTTGGGGGTTGCAGGTGCAATTATTGGTTATCAGCAGAGGAATATTATGACTCTATGGCTTAGTGTCCAAGCTTGTTCAATTCCAGCTAGTTCAATTTTCCTCTGTTTATGACAATATTCAACACATGTCCCAGAACTGGACCATCCAAAGCATTCAACTAGCACCAAAATCCAACCCCTGGCAAGAGTCTGCCCCAAGAGAGAACAAGGATCCTGTTGTAGACACTCAATACCAGGGAATTTATTCCAATTTTCTTGATTTTAAACAAAGGCAATTGGACTACCTTTTCAATCACATGACATTGGTGCTTATATCATACGCTAAGCGCCAAGCCACATCCCCATATGCACTTAAACAGCATACATAGCCACCTCCACCTATGACATCATCATGACACGTCAGTGACACATATGCATGAGTAAGGCCAACTGCGGAACAGGGTTCTTATTGGATTACATATTTGATATTTTGTATTTGTAAATAGCCTGTACTTAGAATATATAAGGAGGCCAACCAACCATGGTAACACCCAGGTCAATTACCTCTTGTTGCATCTCTCACACTGTACAAGGCCTTAGGCCAGTAACTACTAAGCCCCTACTTGTACATGTTGCCTTAAGCGGCTCTCTCATTGTAGATACATAGCTTGCCAATGCCCATAAGGCCTTGGTCATTGTATTTAGTTAGTTAGATGTTGTAGGTAGAACCTTCACCACCTTACATGGTTTTACTTAGTCCCATACGGCCGCAAGCGCCTGCTGCCTTGACATCCCTTAAGGACATCTAGGACAGATCCAAATCCCACCAGGGGTTAGACTTTCACATCTGCAGCTCAGGCAAGTGCATCTACCTACAGTAGGGCACTGTCATAAATAGAGGAAAATAGATCTAGCCAGAATTGAACCAGCTTGACCACTAAGCCATAGAGCCCTATTATTCCTCTGCTGACAACCCATGATTACACCTGCTACCCCCCAGATTTGGGCTTAGGCCAGCATGCAACCATTTGTACTGGTCATGTGACCATGTCAAGAACAGGAACTGATTCCTGGGCATCCAACCTCCAGTGTAGGCTACCTGTGGCTTTTTGGTACTGTCCTAGACTTGGTCAAGGATGGAGTGGAGGTTGGTGCTTGCAGCCATGTAACTCCAAGTGGAAACTGCATAAGGTGGTGACAAACTATCCTACAGCAATGATCAACTATACCACAGTGACAAGACCACCTATGGGATTGAGTAGCTACCAAAGTACAACCAAGAACTTGCTTAAGGCAATGTGAGTACTATCTACTAAGTGGCTACTGGGCAGTAAGGACCTTGTACAATGTGAAGTTGCAACAAGAGGTAATCAACCTGGACAATACTATGGTTGATTGTGTTATGTATCTCATAATATTTCATTCACAGCTCACCATCCACCATAATCTGCATATATCTGACTTTCTGATTTAATGGCCATTTTTCTCTTATTTCCATTATTCCTGTCATTACTCTATGTAACGCTCATATTGACTGTATGTGTTACATATTGTTCAATAGAGCTCCTTTTGCTTATTCTAACGCTGCCTGACACATGCTCATACAATAGGATCTCATGGAGATATTAGCTTCACAAGATTCCATCTATGTGGCTCAAGTGCCTTACTAATTACTATATTTATATCTTTACATCTAGCTCATCACATGACTAGCTTTAACTCAGGAAATGAACCTTATTCCTAGCTTGGTTGAGTCATACCTCTCATGAGATTACTAAGGTTTTCCTTATTTAGTAGTTTCTAGTGGTACTGCAAATCCTGCTTATGAGTCATTCTGCTTGCCACCTGTTACACCCTTACAAATTATACCACTGGAATCTCCTAAATCTTCTATTATTTTTAGTATTGTTATGGACTTTTTATCTTTTATTTTCAAATCACATGATCTTGGCACTTACACATGCCAAGATGCCATGCCAAGATGCTGTGCCATGGGCACTTACCACATGTCCACACTTCTGTGCAGCCCACAGCATGCTTCTCTTACTTCTTTTCTCATGCGCACAGTCCACCTTGTAGATAGTTTCTTTTCTATATATACAGCAGGAAAATTGCTTGGAGACCCCAAGTTGATTTTACCTTGTCTCTCATCACAAGACAGGTTCCAGTAGTTTCAGTAGTTGGGTCCTTAAGACCTCTTACTGGCAGTAACTTGGACCCCTAAGGTCCTCCACTAACACCAGTAGTATAGTTCCTGCCAGCCTTAGGCCTTCCCACACTGCCTTCAGCAGCTTACCCCAGTAGCATAGCCTTAGATTAGTCAGCAGTGACTGTAGTAGTATGGCCACAAGTGCCCTTCACTAGCAAGTAACCCACCTTACAGTGAGGTTACAACACCACCAGAATGACTCACACTAATGACTATCTCTAAGTGCTCATTGGCTGCCAAGAATTTCTTGACAGACTGAGTCATGTATTTAGATGTTTCTATTTTTAACTAATTGCAGTTCAACCCAAGAGCAGCCACATTCCAACCTAGTCATATCTGTGCCTTCCTACCCACCAATCAAAGTCTTAGGAAGTACAGTCCTAAGCAAGTCATACTCATACTCTGACTAGGTGAATGACTCAGTAGCCTTGCCAATATAGGGTATAAAAGGGGATTGTTGCATACCCCTGGAGGGCACCCTTCCTACCACCCTTCACTCTTACCACTCACTGTTACTTTTGACTGTCACTCTTGTGTTTGGGCTTCCCCCCCTGTCCTAGACATTGTCTGGGATGCCAAGGGGGTTGGCACTTGTGGCTGGTTCAGTACAAATATAAACTGTGTAAGGCAGTGAGTGCTATCCTATGGCATCTAACTGCCTATCTACAATGACTAAGGCCTTATGGGCAATGGAAAACTACATAAGTACAGTGGAGAGACAGCTTAAGACAGTGGTGATGATGTGAACTACTTAGTGGACCTGGGATTAAGGCCCTGTGTACAATGTGGGATGCAACAAGAGGTATCCTAGACATTGTCTGGTGTTGTACGCCAACTGTAAGGTTGGGTACACGCTAGTGGGCGGGCGCTTGGGGCCGTACTAATACACTTGCTTATGTAATCTAACTATCTAAGGCTATACTATCACCGCTTATGGCGGTCTACTGCTTCTATACTACTGCATGGGGGCCTTAGGCCTGGGAGGTGTGATAGGTGTATATAAAGGGGTAAGTGACTTAACGCTGCTGGGGGCCGGCAACTTAGCTGGCTGGCTACCTTCTCTAATGAGTAAGAGGCAAGGTAAAATTGACTTGGGGTCTCCAAGCAATTTTCCTGCTGTATATATAGACAAGGACGCACTATTTACATGGTCTGTGCGCGTGAGAAAAGAAGTACATAAAGGAAGTGAGAAGCGTGCTGCGGGCTGCGCAGAAGCGTGGATTTCTCCTAAGCGCCCTTGGCACGGCATCTCGGCGCGGCATCTTGGCATAAATAAGCGCCGAGATCACGTGATCGAAAACATGAGATACAAGGTTCGGAAAAAATACTAAAAATATGAGAAAAATCGTGCGAGTCCAATGGTATATGTTAGGGGATTTTAACATTGCCCCCCCTTAAAGGCTCTTGGCGGCGTCACAAGCCTTTCTGAGTCTGGCTTGGTTGAAACGCTTGATTTCTTCCTGGCTATGTTCCAATAGTTCTTTGGGCTCCCAGGAGTTGTCTTCCGGACCGTAACCTTTCCATTTTATCAGGTAAAACCATCTTCCCTGTTGTTTTTTGGAATCAATGATCTGCTCAACCTTGTATTCCTCTTCTCCCTCTATTGTTTCAGGGGGAGGTCAATCCGGAAATGGCTGATTTGGGGATTTGTGACTTTTGGACAATAACCCAACGTAAAAGACATCATGGATTTTCAAGGTGTCTGGTAATTCTAGACGGTAGGCGTGGCTGGAGACCTTTTTGATGATTTTGAAGGGGCCAAGCTGTTTGGGGTCCAATTTGTTTGAATTGGTCCTGAGTTCCATGTTCTTCCCATCTAACCAGACCTTCTTGCCTACTTAATATTCTGGTATTGTTCCTTTTTCCCTGGTCATCCGTTCTTTGCTCATCCTGAGGGCTGATTTGGCTTCTTTCCATTCTTGGGCTAATGTATCTGCTACTGCATCTGCCTCTGGGACGTTGGCTGGGATGTTGGAAGGGTTCATTATTGGGTTTCGCCCATAGACGAGTTCAAAAGGCGTTTTCCCAGTTGCTGCATGTTTGGCATTGTTGTATGCGTATTCAGCCAAAGGTAGCCAAGTGGCCCAATCCAAATGATCCGCGGTTACGTAGGAGCGTAGGTAAAACTCAATGAACTGGTTTACCCTTTCTGTCTGTCTGTCTGATTTGGGGTGGTACGCAGAGGAGAAGGCTGGTTTGACTCCAAGCCGCTGGTAAAGGGCCCTTAGGAATTTCCCGGTGAAAGTGGTTCCTTGGTCAGAGATTGTCTTGACCGGTAATCCGTGGAGTTTCCATACATGGGTGATGAATAGATCTGCCAGGCCTTTGGCAGTAACTTTCTTGGAGGTGGGGATGAAATGCCCAAACTTGGAGAATGAATCAATTACCACTAAGATAGCGTTGTGGCCCTGTGACTTGGGAAAACCAGTGATGAAATTGTACGAGATGGTATGGAATGGGAACGGGGGAACTTCCAAGGGTTTCAGCGCAATGACCGGTGCATGGGGTCTCCGGTTGGCTTGGCATACGGGGCAGCACTCTACCCACTCCTTGGCAGAAGACTTCATTCCTGGCCACCAGTAGTTGCAACTTAGTAGTTCAAGGGTACGTTGTTGCCCAGGGTGTCCTGCCAGCGGTGAGTCGTGGAATTCCCTGAGTAGTTGGTTTTTTGTGGTTTCTGAGTCTGGAACCACCAACTTTCCGCGGTACCACAATAGGTCTTCCTCCCAGTCATATTCCCTGTAGGCTTTTTGGATTGATGGGGGTGCGTTGTTTGCGTCTTCTGTGAGGAACTTGATGATGGGTTCAAGTGACAGATCATCCCTGAGTTTAGTGCAGATTTCTGTGACAATCTCAAGTTCTTCTTCCAACGTGTTGGCAAATACTTCCACTGGTAACATGACTTCCAGATTTGGGGGCGTATCCATGTAATTGGACCTTCTGGATAGTGCATCTGGTTTTCCTGACTGCTTTCCTGGGCAATAGTGTATTTCAAAATTGAAGTCACTCAGGAAGATGCGCCATCTTGCGTGTCTCCGGTTAAAGGTTTGTGCCTGTTTCCAATATTCCAGGTTTCTATGATCTGTGAAGACCTGGATTGGTCTATCTGTTGCTTCTAGGAAAATTTGCCATTCCTCCAACGCCTTAATGATTGCTAATAGCTCCTTGTTGTGCGTATCATAGTTTGCTTTGGTGCCTGAGAAGGACTTAGACATATATGCAATTGGATGGAGCCGGTTATCCTCCCCTCGTTGACTTAGTATGGCTCCCATGGCTACCCCTGATGCGTTGGTTTCTAGGTAGTAGGTTAGATCCGGGTTGGAGTGGACAAGGATGGGTGACCGGGTGACAAGGAGCTTTAATTCCTGGAACGCTATTTCTTCTAGGTTACCCCAGGACCACGGGGTTTCCTTTTTGGTGAGATTGTGCAGAGGGCGCACAACAGAGCTAAAGTTGGGGATGAACCGGCGGAGATAATTAACAAACCCTAGGAAAGCCTGAACCTGTTTAACCGTCTTGGGCTGTGGCCATGACGTGACTGCCTCAATCTTCTTCTGATCCATGGAGAAGCCGGCGGGGGTTATGACAATCCCCAAGTAATCCACTGTGGCAATGTGAAAGTGACACTTGGAGAGTTTACAGAACAGCTGGTTCTTCATTAACCTTGACAAAACTTCCCTGACATGGCTGGGGTGTTCCTCTGGATTCTCTGAGAAGATCAGGATATTGTCCAAGTAGATGACCACGGTTACGTCAATGAGATCCCTAAACAAGTTGTTCATGAAGTGTTGGAAGGCAGCTGGGGCATTGGTAAGGCCAAAAGGCATGACTAGATATTTGAATAGCCCGTATTTAGTCTTGAACGCTGTCTTCCATTCATCTCCCTCCTTGATCCTGACGTTATTGTAACCCCAGCGTAGATCAAGCTTGGTGAATATTTTAGCATGTCTCAACTTTGCCATGAGGTTGTCCTGTCTTGGAAGTGGATATATGTTTTTGTGGGTTATGTCATTGAGTTTTTGGTAATCCACAACCAGCCTAAGAGATCCGTCTGCCTTCTTAACAAACATGACTGGGGCGCCGGTGGAAGAGGTGCTGGGGCGGATCTTGCCCGTTGCTAATTCTTTGTCAATGTGTTGCTTGAGCGCCTTGGATTCAGCATCAGTCATGCCATATAAGGGTCCTGGGGATAGTTTGGCATCCAGGATAAGGTCTATGGATATATCATACTCCCTATGTGGAGGGAGGACCTTAAATTCTTCTTTGCCAAAGACTTTAGCAAATTCATGGTACTGAGGGGGGAGACCTGCCAAAGGATCTAGGTCCGCTTCTTCCTCAGAGGCAATCTGCGCTTGTTCAGGGAAGGTGATTAGCCCTTGTTGCCAGTCAATAAGGGGGGCTTCTGTTGTTAGCCAAGTCATGCCAAGAATTGCCGGGGTGTTGCCAATGGGGCAAACAAGAAAGGGAATGGAGTGGGAATGGCCATTGGCCAAAACAGTGAGGTGAACCTGGTGCCAAATGCAACCAGTCTGGGATATAGTACCATCTAACATTCTCACAACTTGTGGATTTTTGAGTTGGGTTTTTGGGATTTTGTATTTTTCCACGATTGAGGGGGAGATAAAGTTTGATGTGGCTCCTGAGTTGATGAGGGTCCTAAGGGGTTCTGCCAGGAAGTTTTGGATATATAGGTCAATGAAAAGAAGTGGTTTTTTATTTGAGTCTAAACCAAGATTTACAAATTCCATGCTATCTACTATAATGTCCATTTTTTGAGTCAGGGGCTTGGCAGCAGTCCTTGACTTCAATCTTTTCCCGATTTGGTATCTTCAGCCACCTTAGCTACCTCCTTGATTGTGGCCTTCCAGCCATTGGGGCATTGTTTGATGCCATGTCCTTTTTGGCCGCATTTGACGCAAAGGCCAGACGTGTGGTGACAATCCCTTTCTTCTGGGGTGACGTAATTGGGATCCTCCAATAGGCGGACCCTGGTGGTAGTGGTGGAAGTGGAGGTGGTTGCGGTGGTTGGAGCCTTGGCAGGAACCTTCTTTGGGCGGTTTTCCTTGTTCTCCCAATGAGTGTTGTCAATTTTGACCAAAGCGGCAAATATGGCCTCTAGGTCATTGTCAGGGATGTTGTCCTTGGTGGACAGGAGTTCTTTTACCTTCCAGTGAAGGCCGCGCGTGAATTGGGCAATATACGCCTCCTTGTTCCAGTCAAGTTCCGCCATAAGATTGCGGAATTTGGTGACGTACTCAGCCGTAGTTGTGGTCTGAGTCAGTGCAGCAATCTTCCTGGCAGCCGCCCTCTTGGCATTGGGGTCTGCAAATGCTTCCTTGAATTTAGCCGTTAAGGCCGTGATGGTAGTAGGGGGATTTCCCTTGCCCTTGATAATTGTCCCAATGATGGGGAGAGCCCAGTTGGCAGCTTTGTCAGTCATGTGGTACAGGATCCACACAACCATTTGTTCCTCCTTGTCAAACTGATCACAATGGAGGGCTACCCAAAGCATCATCCTATCCAGCCATTGAGTGGCTTTTTGACCCCTGACTTCTCCCTTGTAAGGGTCTGGGAGATCCATCTTGGGGCGCTTCAGGCTGGACCCCGTGTCAAAGGGGGTAAGGGAGCTGAGGCTCCTAGGCGTGCTGCAAGGTTCTTTTTTGGGGCGTTTGGGTTCCTCTTCCTCCTCTGAGTCAAATCCCATTCCTCTTGATGGTCTAAAAGGGGCCTTAAGCCCAGGCCTAACCGTGCCTGGAGTGTGGGTTTCCCCTCCTGTGTGGGTTGGAGGGGTGACAGGCCCAGTCAATGGGCTAGGCTTGGCTTGGGTTCCACCCTGGTCCTTGTTGCCAACAAGGTTGTTGGTCTCCTTGCATAGGGCTTTGAGCTCAGAGAGCTGTTGGCCTTGAGAGTGGATTTGGGCCTGCAAGGACCCAACTTGGCTGGTGAGAGTGTTGATAGCCTTGAGGAGAGAGGCAAGGGTTGGTTCCGGTTCCATTCCAGGCAGGTGTTGCAGAGTGGGTGATGGGCCGCAAGAGGGTGGTTGGGAGCGGGCTGCCACGGAATGTTGACTGGATCAACTGGGAGGACGGGAGTATGGGTGAGGGGCGCCAGAGCATGTAGAGGGAATATTTGAAACGGCGTGGGGGATAAGGGTGCCTGGTACAGGACTTATGAACGGTTTTTACGCAGTATGTATGCGCTAAGCCCTTGCATCAAAAACCTAGCGTTGGACAATCCCTACAGCAAATCAACAGATCTGGCAATTGTGATATGAGCGGGTTTTTTGCAAGCGGGTTCTTTGGCTGTCTAGGGCCACTAACTGCAGAGTTCTGGCAAAACTCGTGGTATGTGGGCAATCAGAACTAATCAGCCTTATAGCAATTTGGTACTATGTGGGGGTGGGGAGTTTTTGATTATTATACTCCGCAAGGTAGCCCCAATCACGGTTTTTTCCCTTGTGCTAGTACTGGTAGTCTTCTTGTTGTTGATCAAGCCTACACAAAGTTGATTTTACAATGTTGTACGCCAACTGTAAGGTTGGGTACACGCTAGTGGGCGGGCGCTTGGGGCCGTACTAATACACTTGCTTATGTAATCTAACTATCTAAGGCTATACTATCACCACTTATGGCAGTCTACTGCTTCTATACTACTGCGTGGGGGCCTTAGGCCTGGGAGGTGTGATAGGTGTATATAAAGGGGTAAGTGACTTAACACTGCTGGGGGCTGGCAACCTAGCTGGCTGGCTACCTTCTCTAATGAGTAAGAGGCAAGGTAAAATTGACTTGGGGTCTCCAAGTGATTTTCCTGCTGTATATATAGACAAGGACACACTATTTACATGGTCTGTGCGCGTGAGAAAAGAAGTACATAAAGGAAGTGAGAAGCGTGCTGCGGGCTGCGCAGAAGCGTGGATTTCTCCTAAGCGCCCTTGGCACGGCATCTCGGCGCGGCATCTCGGCATAAATAAGCGCCGAGATCACGTGATCAAAAACATGAGATACAAGGTTCGGAAAAAATACTAAAAATATGAGAAAAATTGTGCAAGTCCAATGGTATATGTTAGGGGATTGTAACATCTGGGATGCTAAGGGGGTTGGTGCCTGTGGCTGGTTACAAGTAAGAGACAACCATGTAAGGCAGTAACAAGCTATCCCACAGCATTGACTAACTATACTACAGTGATGAACATGCTTCAGGCAATGACAAACTACCTGAGTACTACAAGAAGAGCACTTAAGGCAGTGTAGACTATGTATGTGGCTAAGTACTAAGTAATTACCAGACTGCAAGGTCCTTGTACACTGAGTGGGATGCAACAAGAGGTAATTGACCTGGGGATTACCATGGTCAATTGCCCTCCTTATATATTCACAAAAGCTACTATGTCATGACCCATGCCTTTGCTGGCATGTCTCCTGACCAAGCCACCTACTAATAGGATATTTCACAGTCTTTAGAAAGCTGCATATACTCACATATATGCAGTCAGAACTGTCATTAATCTAAGGGCTCATGACTTAGAGGCTGACAGTCCACCAGGGTCACATGACCTCCCCCCCCTCCAGTCCTTTATCATATACTATACTAAGCTACTACAGATTTGAGGTGGGGGGATGACATAATCTCTTCTATAATAATATATTATTCAGACCTTGCCTGCAGGCCTTAACATTGGCCTGCGGCAAGGGGGGCAGGGGGAGTGCAACGTCCCTCAGCAACATATGTTATCAATATATCACTGTGCATCATATATACTATATATATCTTTGACAATGGATACATATGGTAATAACCCTTCCAGATATGGGTCATGACACATATGATATAAGCACCAAAGTCACATGATTGGAAAAGTTGTCTGTTTAAGTTTGTTTAAAGTTGAGAAATTTGGAATAAATTCTGTGGTATCAAATGTGTCTACAACAATTCCCTGGTATTGAGTGTGTCTACAACACCCCCCTGAATTGTGTGATATATTGTGCCTCAAGATTTCAATAACTTAAACTCTTACAAGTGGATCTCCCAAGTACTCATAGTGTGGAAAGGTAGCAGACCTGATACAGAGTTCTTAGGTTAAGTGAACAGAAGGCAATCATCCTTAGAAGGATGTATACTAAGTTACCAGTTAGTTCCTGCAACTAGGAGTGAAACTTACATAACTATCTCTGCCAAAGGGAACCTGAGCCAGTACTCTTGCTCTTACAGAAATACTTACTAAGACACTTTACACTGTGAGAGGATATATCTGTAGTTGATTGTATTCAAGATAGTTAGACATAGAGAACCCTGAAGAAGCTACTTCTTTACTCAGCTTGGGAATTGGAAATCTTGCAACACAGACTCTGCTCAGCACCAGAGTCTCAACCTCTTTTCCCCCATTTTACAACAACATTCATTAAATGCAGTCAAATGTTGCATTTCATTTGCACACTTGTGTATCTGAATAAGCATGACTTAGAGAGAATAAGAGGAATAGTCTGTAAAATACAATAGGATAAAATATAAATAAATTTTGGGAATATGTGTTTCTATACCTCACTCTGCTTAGCTGACCTTTTATTGTTTGTATGCACTGCTTATTGTGAGTGTTCATCTTTTGTCTCTATTTACATGCATTGACTCAATGGCTCTACGGGGTCACGCAAATCTCGGGAGCGCTCCGGGACTCGCTATTGTCGGCGAGCATTCCGGAGCGTTTGGTATGACGCTCGGACGTGCTCGTGGAGTGCTCCCAAATGCTCGTCGAGCAATCCGGATCCTAACGAGGAGGCTCCCAAAACTGGAGCACTCCAGAGCGCTCCCGGGTTTTTGGGGCCCCCGTAGAGGGCTTCCAAGGCAGGGCACAGCTCGAAATTTATTGACAGCAGAGCGGTTTTAGTAAAGGTCGGGACCGTGACCAAGGCACCTCGAGGTGACCTTGCCACCAACACTAGTCATCGCTTTACTCTATTCTTACTCATCAATTTGCACTTGTGTTATCGCATGCATGGTAACTTGGGGTTGAAGCGGGGCAAACCCTTCTATTTACTGGGGGAGGTCAAGTGTCTGAGACGCATCTCCGCAGAGCTTCAAAGAACTTCGGCCCCCCACTGGGGAGTGAGTGCTTGGAGTTGATACAACTCCAGCTCTAAGTGGCCTTGGTGGAGAAAACGAGGGTTTACTTGAGAACAAATCTAACTAAACAAAAATAAAAAAGGAAGAACAAAACAAAAAACAATACCCGTTTGAAGAGAAATATGTCATTGGTATTCGTAGGTTCAAATTGCTAGTATCTGTTGAATTGTCGCGTCAGAATCGTCCGCTTCAAACCGACTAGTCTCAGAAGTGGCAAAGTGTACTCCACGGAGGGATGAAGCAGAAACAGAGGGTCGACGGGTCGCGGACATAGTCCGCAGAGATGATCGAGGGGGGATGGAATCAGAAATACGCCTGCCAGGTTTGACAGTGTCCGGATTGGTGATAGTGACCTCTGCGGTCGCTCCATAGATGTTTGTACGAGAGCTCGTCTGAAGTGGGGTAGCGGCAACAGAATAGAAAGACGCCGTCGCCGTAGATTCAGAGGGTGCAAAATCTGGGTAATCCTTCCTGGTCATTGCACGTGGTAGTGGAGTTTCGAGCTCGGCGGACGAGGCTGTCGATTCGCGACGAGAATAGGATCCTTTGTTCATTCTCGATGGGGCAGGGGTTGTTCCTGCAGTTCCTCGAACGCCCAGCTTACGTTTAATCTAGATATACATGATGAGCACGGTCTCGTCCGTGGACTCGAAATACTCACCAGTTCGAGCTCTTGTTGTTTCGATTGAAGGGCCACGTTGAGTCCTTACTTATCTTCGAGATCCTGAGCACAAGCTTTGGACAACTGAACAATTCGGACTTCTTTATCGGCACTCTCCGTCATTAGTTCGTTCACGCGTCGTTGCGTGCGAGTGATCTCATCGACCAAGTGCTTCACTCGTTCCTGCAGTTGTGAAAGCTCGGTACTTTCAGAACGTAATTTGTGAGCATCCTCCAATTGTTTTCGCAACTGGGACTCGGCTTGGAGTGCGTTGTCACGCTGGACTTTGATGCGCTCCAACTCGCGCCTATGAGATCGAAGTTGCTCGGCTTCTAATGCTTGAGTACGAATGGATTCCTCGGTCTGGGCGAGTTCTGTATTACGGGCTTGTACAATCCGTTCCAGGCGACAGATAGTGTCCAAGGACGACTGGTGTTCGCGATCAAGGTCTTCGAGTCGCGCGACGACTCGCTGGTGCTCTTTGGCCACTGAAGAGCGGGCAGCTGGCTCAGAACTAAGCACATGTGCCAGCTGGAAATGTGTCAGCATTTAGCCATAGGGAATTCGCATCATGTACTTACAGAATCGCATTTTTGTTCAAGTGAACCTCTTTCATGCCTGGCGTCCTCGAGCTCAATCCACATGCGCTCCATCTCGTCCTCAAGTTCGGCTCGGTCATTTTCAGCACGAACGCAGCGAGCTTCTGAACCCTGTATCTGCTTCTCGGTACGATCTATTTTCTCAAGGAGCTGGTTTCACTCATTTTCTAAATTCTTCCGCTCGGCTCGCAAGTCGCCCAGATCGCCCTGGAGCTGTTTTAGGCCTTGGTTGGAGTTTTCGTACACCTTGATTTGGTCTTGCTGTTCGACTAGTTGGGACTGAGTGGTTCGCAACTCATTTTGTGTGGAGATGTACTTTTCTTCCGCGTGTTGGGCTCGATCAGCTAGTATGGCCATATCCTTCTCCATGCGTTTCATCTCCTCCTGGACCTTGCCTGCCTCAGAGCACTCCTTACTAAACTTGACAAGTTCGGCTCTGACCTCGTTCGATTCGGCTTGATAGGCGTCCCGCTTGTATACCAGCCCATCCATGTCCTCCTTGAGAGCGTCGATCTCGGCCTGCATATCCTCCTGGCGAGCTTGTTCTCCGGCATGTGACTCGGCCTTTGCCCGTTCCCATTCAGCCCATTGGCGCTCCCACTCGGCCTCCTTGCGCTTCTACCCTTCGTCCGACTGTGGACTCCGACGGCCGGCCTTTCGGGCGTTCTCGAGCTCCTTGTTGAGACGGTTGACATCGACTTCCAACGCCTTGATTGTAGCATCCGCTTGTTCAGCATATTTCCCCTGTGACTCGACTTCAGCCTTGTACTCTTCCAACTGTCTTCGAAGCTTCTGGTTGGTCCCGGCCGTGTCGGGGTCCTTGGCAACATCGAGGGCTTGCTCATCCCGTACGGCCCTATCCAGCAATGCCATCCGTTCCTTTTCCCACTGCTGCCTCTCCAACGCAAAGGCCTCCTTGGCTCCAGACCCATCCTTTTCTCTCTCCACACGGACCTCCAAGTCTCGAACCTCGGTCTCCAGCACCCCACGCCGCTGGCCCCATCCGACGCGCGACTTCTCCACATCCTCAAGCCGAGACTCGAGTTCAGCCAACCTCGCACGGGCCTCGTCCCTCTCCTCTTTTCTCCGTAGACTCCTTTTGGCTTCCTTCTCGGCCCGGCTTAGTTGGACATGTATCTCCCGCATCGGATTGCCACTGGCTGCATCGAGGACGCCACGAGCAGTCTGCGCTTGGGCAAGTGTATCCAGGTCGGTGCTCAAGTTTCCAACCTCCGACAGCAGCGAATCTCGCTCGGTCGACATGTCGACTATTCGAGCCTCCAGACCAGCTTGAGAAGTGCGCAATCAATCCCGTTCGTTGGCGATTCGCTCACGGTCAGCAATAAGCTCAGAGCGCTCCTTTTTCAATAGTCCAACCTCATGACCAAGCTCTCCACATAATCGCTCGAGCTCTTTGACATGGGTGCGGGCATCCTTGACAACACAGGATAACCTCTGAGCCGAACCTTCAGCCGTCTACTAAGTCACCTAACAACAAGTGGGATGGAAAATCGAAATATAGATTATTTCTGTAACAATTGCAATATAAATAGAGGCTCAATGAAAAATTTCAACATTATCACTATATATCCTATGTTATCGATAGTTTATAAACCAACTACAACACACAGACAAACCCCCACTCCATGCCCCTTTAGAGATGGCCTAAATACAGACAAAGAGCTGAAGCATGCCATGGAACCAATTTTTGAGTCAGTAAGATCTTTCCTACTTCAATAATCAAGGACTTACATAATCATAGCTGTCAGTCATGGTCGAGTTCGCCAAACTGTTCTTTGACTATTGACTTGACGTGACCACTCTTGATAAGGTCCTCATAGGCCAATGTGCTGAGTTTTGCATGGTATCCTTTGATGCCTATAAAGTACACAGTTATATGTGAGCAAACAAGCCCAATTTGGTTCATGAACAGGTGCTTGCTGTCAAACCAATTTAAGACTTGGCATTCAGAGAGATGGTTGGAAGGCTGGCGTGCCTGTGTCTGCATCCATTTCATGTGGTGTGTCATCTCAACATGTGATTTCAGCATGACCTGGAAGAAGTGCATTGGTCAAGATGGGCAAAAGGTGGGTGTGCTCTACGGGGGCCCCAAAAACCCGGGAGCAATCTGGAGTGCTCCGGTTTTGGGAGCCTCCTCGTTAGGATCCGATGGATCTGGATTGCTTGGAGAGCACTTGAGAGCACTCCACGAGCACTTCCAAGCGTCATACCAAACGCTCCGGAATGCTTGCCAACAATAGCGAGTCCCGGAGCGCTCCTGAGATTTTCGGGGCCCCGTAGAGTGAAGACCTACAATGTATGTGTTGGCAAAAGTATCTCTCTCAGCCTGGGTAGGTGCTTCAATGCCGTTGTTATCCTGGCTCATTGTGGGATTCTGAGAGTTGGGTGGTGGCTGGTAGCGTTGCAGCCAAGGCAAGACAAGATGATGCAAACTCGTGAGAAGTCAAGCAAGTTTAAACTCAGCAAGGTTGACTAAGCAAAATCGACCCTAACTCGCCGACTTTACTGATGGTTTGTCAGCCAGCGGGAAGGCTTGGCGCCTACGTTGGTCCAAGATTTGGCAGGATTGTCAGCTCTGAAGAATGTAGTTCACAGATGATATGTGTACATAAGAGATAAAATCAAAAATATTCGACCTAATAGAGGCCCTAGGCGTCAGTAAATTTCATATTGCCATGAGTGAATTTTTGAACAGCCACTGGTTAAATTTTGTGCCACAGCCTCATTTCTATGTCAATTTACCTACTATTTTACAGGTATATAGAATATTGTGAGCCCAATCGTAGCGCCAAGCTTTGTGGAGAAACATCTATAAGAACGCGTGTTACAGGCTTTATCTTTGTAAAGGCCAAATCTCAAATTTCACTTGTGCAATCCCCCCTCCAATAATGACCAAAAACCCGCCTAATTTACGGGCATTTCTTACTGCATATAATAGCCTGCCTACAGAAACCTACAAACGCCGTCTGTGCAAAGCTTTTACGTGTAAGCCATCACGCAGTGCCTCCCAACTTCCTGATTGGCACCCATGCGGCCGTGCACATGCTTGTTCAAACCAGTGTCAATACACTCATACTGCATGGGAAGATTTTGCTGAAGAGACATGTTTTCTACTTACAAGGTATGATTTCAACTCAATCTATATCAATTTTGATTCTAATTTATAGCCCATATGCCCAACAGATTTAGCAAGATACAAATCAAGTACCTAGCGTTTCTGCTCTGTGTCCCAGACCCCTTGATCACTCAACAAAGGAATCCTACACCCGCTACCCTTGCTCTCTCAATACTACTTGGTTGCTTAACATCCCCTGGACAACTGATTGACCTTGAAAGTGTGTTTGGACTTTGGTATCAAACACTTTCAGCCATAGTTATTCAGTTGACTAACTACATATTCAAGACATGGACCAAACCCATCCTTGCTGGGTTTAAGAATAAACTGCTTACACCAACATGTCTTGAGGCATATGCTTGAGCTGTGTCAACTTGGGGCTGTCCAATTTGTAACGTCTGGGGCTTTGTTGATGTGACATTTCATTTGATCTGCTGGCCAACACAACACCAGCACGTAAATTATAATGGATACAAGGGGCAGCATGCAAATAAACACAATGCAATTGCCACCCCCAGTGGACTTCTTGCACATTGCTCATTATCTGTTGAGGGGCGCTGTGCTGATAGTACTGTGCTTGCACTATTGGGAATGGAGGAGAAGCTCAACAAGCATGCTTATGGTTTATTGGGGCAACAAATATTTATTTATGGCAATCCTGCATAAGGAACTACCAACACCCTTATCTCAGCAGCATAGGAGAAGATTGATCTCCCTCTCAACAAGCAAAAGTTTTACACAGCTATGTCCCGTGGTTGAATCTGTGTTGAATGGGGATTTGGTAAGCTGTTTCAGCTGTTTAAGTTTCTCAAGTATATGCCAAGCATGCAACTACTTCTTTCACCTTGTTAAGAGTTGTGTAAGTACAGGAGTAAGAAAGAATTACTATATACAAATGTATATGGGATCAACTAAGAACTAGTATTAAGAATCAGAATATATGCACCAAATACATGCACAATACTGGCTAGGTTATCAGGAATAACAACTCCTAACAAATAGTCTAGCAACTATCAAGTGCAGGTGGTTGGTTATGTATAGTACCTTAGACTAATGTTACTTAAGCCTAAGTGACTAAGGGTATGTATACTTAAGGTCTCTGGGATAGTACCTTAAGTAAGAGGGTTACCTGACTAATGTACAGGATTTATAAGGTTTGCCTAATAAGTATAGGACTTATATATGCTTAAGTAAGACTTAAGACTTATGGGGTTTACCTAAAATATATCTAGGATTTATGAGATATTGTAGATAAAGCTATCTACAATATGGGGGTATGGTGGATTGAAACACTATCACTCAATCACAACAATCCTTACAGTATTGTTGCACTATACTCAATGTTGAACTCAACAACTGTGACAGTCAAGGGGCACAGGGTTGCAGTAAGTACACTAATAGGTTACCCTGTGTCTGTTGGGACTGGCCTATGGTCTTAGTGCGCCAAATAACCTCCTATGCTATTTACAGTGAGTCAATCACTAAAGTAAATGCGCAGATAAGCTGTTAAAGGCTTGTGTGTATATGTCAATATATAAGAGTAAAAGTAGGATAAAAGTAGGATACATTAGAAGCGTCTTCACAGGGTCCTTTTATACTCTGAGAAGGCGCACAAACAAGTATATACATGATTGATACCAAGAGGGGGTACAGGAGGTACATGTGGCAACTGAAACACTTGAGGGAGCCAAAACTTTGGTACATAGTGAATAATAACAGATCCTAATATTTGCCCCAAGGCAGTATTTACCTGTGTGGGTCCTTAGATGTCCCAAGGCTAAGTGTTTCATCCTTGGAGTAAACAGTTCCAAAGGTAGGATACCGCTGCATTGGGTACTTACAGTAAATGGGGCATAACTCTGCCAAATGTTGTCCATTTTGGGAGTTTGACCCAGCGTTCTGGAGCGCACAAACAGGCGCACCTAAGCGCAAGCAATTCGGCAGTGTGGGATGCCCGGGTGATGGAGAAAAGGCGCATTTAGTGCGTCGGCGCTTAAGGGTTGATTAAGCGCCGGAGCACTTGCCTATGCGACAGGGGGGACCCTGAATATTTCTGTGTGTAGCCACAAGATAGAATCTTGAATAATAGATACTACAAACAAGAGAAATATTACTTGTTACTGTTTATCTACTCAGCTGAATTTATATATATTTAAATGAGTGAGAAAACAGCATATATGCAAAAGGCATTGCATATTGAGGGTATTCCCAAGGTTTGTAGGTTTTGTAAAGGTCACTATTGGATAGAGGGACCTTGAGAACCTTAGTTCGCATCTTTATCTCATTTGTTTACTGTAAGATTACTAGTGTAATTAATAAAATAAGTACAGATTAAAGAAGAAATGTCATATCCATAACAGGGCTGACAATACCTGTAATGGCAAGTAAGTGTAGTGCCAACTGGTGCCTGCTGTTTGGTTGTCACCTCTGGGGCTTATACCAGCCAGTGCAAAGCAACACACACCCTGCCACAGGGCCACAGAAATATGCTGCCCACATCCCTATACAACCATAACTAATTGAAATATATTTATAAATTCTTGCATTTACAGGTTTCTGTATGATTCTCATATGCTACAGTTTTGAATAAATATTGGCATGCATTATGTGCTTAATAGTCACATATATATACAGATTCAAACACAAGTACAGACATAAGCGTATCACATGATATTGTGATTGGTGTGTGCACCACAGATGCCTGGCCATGGTTGCACCAAGAGCAAATAACTATGAAAGCACAAGTTTCAGCTACTACAAACATTGAGCTTGGGAAATTATCCTACCTGTTGACACTGCCAGTGTAAGATCTCTGATGGTTGGAGTTCTAGTCAAGGCCTGTCATAAACAGAGGAAAATAGAACTAGCCAGAATTGAACCAGCTTGACCACTAAGCCATAGAGCCTTATTATTCCTCTGCTGACAACCCATGATTGCACCTGCTACCCCCCAAATTTGGGCTTGGGCCAGCATGCAACCACTTGTACTGGTCATGTGACTGTGTCCAGGACAAGGCCCAAGCACTGATATTTGGAAATGTCAGTTCCTTGCAACTGTTCACAATTTTGGGCTATATCTCACCATTTAGGTATGTAGCCATGATCACTGCATAAGCTAGAGAAATGATGTATGAGACAACAAACAAGACCACTAGTGAGAAGAAACTAACTTGCACACAGAGATCAAAGGATGGTGGTGGTCCTACCTGCATCTTCTGAGCTGCCACAACCCAATTTATATTCATCCACATCTGTTCCTTGCATTTTGACAATCACATGCACTCACCAGTCAAGATTGAGATTGTTCATTGTTGGTTGGTGTTAAGAGTTGTGTAAGTACAGGAGTAAGAAAGAATTACTATATACAAAATGTATATGGGAATAACTAAGAACTAGTATTATAAATCAGAATATATGCACAGAATATATGCACAATATAAGCTAGGTTATCAAGAATGACAACTCCTAACAAATAGTCTAGCAACTATGAAGTGCAGGTGGTTGGTTATGTAAAGTACCTTAGACTAATGTTACTTAAGCCTAAGTGACTAAGGGTGTTATGGATATGACATTTCTTCTTTAATCTGTACTTATTGAATTAATTACACCAGTAATCTGACAGTAAATAAATAAGATAGACATGCAAACTAAGGTTCTCAAGGTCCCTCTATCCAATTGCAACCTTTACAAAACCTACAAGCCTCAAGAATACCCTCAATATGCAATATCTTTAGCATATATGCTGTTTTCTCACTCATTTAAATATATATAAATTCAGCTGAGTAGATAAACAGTAACAAGTAATATTTCTCTTGTTTGTAGTATTTATTATACAAGACTCTATCTTGTGGCTACACACAGAAATATTCAGGGTCCCCCTGTTGCATAGGCAAGTGCTCCAGCACTTAATCAGTGCTTAAGCACCAATGCACTAAATACACCTTTTCTCCATCACCCAGGCATCTCACTGCCAAGTTGCTTGCGCTTAGGTGCGCCTGTTTGTGCGCTCCAGAGCGCTGGGTCAAGCTCCCAAAACAGACCACATTTGGTGGAGTTATGTCCTATTTACTGTAAGTACCCAGTACAGTGGTATCCTACCTTTGGGACTGTTTACTCCAAGGATGAAACACTTAGCCTTGGGACATCTAAGGACCCACACATGTAAATAATGCCTTGGGGCAAATATTAGGATCTGTTATTATTCACTATGTACCAAAGTATTGGCTCCCTCAAGTGTTTCAGCTGCCACATGCACCTCCTGTACCTCCTCTTGGTATCAATCATGTATATACTTGTTTGTGCACCTTCTCAGGGTATAAAAGGACCCTGTAAAGACACTTCTAATGCATCCTACTTTTATCCTACTTTTACTCTTATATATTGACATATACACACAAGCCTTTAACAGCTTATCTGCACATTTACTTTAGTGATTGACTCACTGTAAATAGCATAGGAGGTTATTTGGTGCACTAAGACCATAGGCCAGTCCCAACAGGCACAGGGTAACCTATTAGTGTACCTACTGCAACCCTGTGCCCCCAACTGTGACAGTTGTTGAGTTCAGCATTGAGTATAGTGCAACAATACTGTAAGGATTGTTGTGATTGAGTGATAGTGTTTCAATCCACCATACCCCCATATTGTAGATAGCTTTATCTACAATATCTCATAAATCCTAGATATATTTTAGGTAAACCCCATAAGTTTTAAGTCTTACTTAAGCATCTATAAGTCCTATACTTACTAGGCAAATCCTATAAATCCTGTACATTGGTCAGGTAACCCTCTTACTTAAGGTACTATCCCAGAGACCTTAAGTATACATACCCTTAGTCACTTAGGCTTAAGTAACATTAGTCTAAGGTACTATACATAACCAACCACCTGCACTTGATAGTTGCTAGACTATTTGTTAGGAGTTGTTATTCCTGATAACCTAGCTTATGTTGTGCATATATTCTGAGCATATATTCTGATTCTTAATATTAGTTCTTAGTTATTCCCATATACATTTTGTATATAGTAAATCTTTCCTACTCCTGTATTTACACAACTCTTAACAGTCCCAGTCTGGTGGGCTACTTGGCTATGTATCCTGGTGAGGATCAATGAAGCAAAGGTACTGGGATTGCTTCACACCCACTTGGGGCTTGGTTCCAGGCAAGGTGGGCTAGGATTTTAGCCCATGACCAGCAAAAAGATATTGGGCATTATAGGTGAGGTTGTGACCATAGGGTGTTCTATGTGTAGCTCAGAGTCATAAATCAAGAAAAGAAAATCATTGCAACAAGGCAATACAAAGTGCCAGGGGAAAAGATATATTAAGTTTCTATCAAGTTGGAGCAGACACTATATAGATACACCACAACTCACAGAATTTCTTGAGTCCAGAATAGTTTCTCTTAACTTCTCTCCCTTGCCAGCTCTTGCCTGTGCAAGGATCTGACTGATAACAACCTCTGAAAAGTTGTAAAACACCCCAATGTGTCTAACTAACCCAGGTCACTACTGTCCAACCTGTCATTGTGAGACCAGAGCTTTGACTGAACACATTGGAAAGTATATCTTTGTATTTTCAATCTTCCTCCTCTTCTTTGAACTTCTCCCAGCCTGAAATGCTCTGTAGGCCAGTCCAATACTCCCTATGATGCCTGTAAAATATCATATTCCAATGGTCTTGATGCTGTTCACCAGATTGTTTTATTGGTTGAGCAATGTGGCATCAAGGAAAATGACCAGGCATACCTTGGGCTGCAGAATTAAGTGAATCCCAAAAATGTCACTCAACTCCTTTGATTGCAAGTATTGGCAAAATGCAACAAATGGTACATCACACACTCTGGAGAAACATTGGGTCACTTTGTGTTACACTCCCAAGAAATATACCATTAGAACCGGACAATTTTTCTATTATTTTTAGTATTTTTTACGGACTCTTTATCTTTACCTTTTCAATCACATGACCTTGGCGCTTATGATGCCAAGATGCCGCGCCAAGATGCCGTGCCAAGGGCGCTTAGGAAAAATCCACGCTTCTGCGCAGTCCGCAGCACGCTTCTTATTTCACCAATGTACTTCTCTTTCTCATGCGCACAGACCATGTAGATAGCGCCTCTTGTCTATATATACAGCAGGAAAATTGCTTGGAAACACCAACTTGATTTTACCTGGTCTCATACTCATTGAGGAGGATTAGTCAGCCAGCTAAGTAGCCAGCCCCCAGTAGAACTCAAACACTCACCCCTTACCTTACTCATCACACCTCCAGGCCTAAGGCCCCCTTGCCAGTAGATAGAAATAGGTCACCTTACGTGACAGTAGTATAGCCTAGATACAGTAGATTACATAAGCCCTGCTTGTAGTAGTACGGCCTTAAGCGCCTGCCCCCACTAGCGTGTACCCACCTTACAGTGGTGTATGACACTTTGGGATTGGTTTGTTCCTTTGACCATTTTCTCATATTACTATAATCCTATAGGATGGTGTACAGATGCAGCATAAATGTTGTACACCAACTGTGAGGTTAGGTACTTGCTAGTGGGCAGGCGCTTAAGGCTGTACTACTACAAATACTGCTGACTATTCTACACTGAGCAGCAAAAGTCTTGCAGGTCAGGAGAGGTCAAAGGTTTATCTCCATTGCTGAGCAGCCAATTAGTGAATCCCATCCAAATTGTACTGACACATGTGGCCATTGTAACACTATGTGTTAGCACAAAATCTTACAAATTCATCAAGAACTAAGCTCATAACCCCACTTTTGCTGTAACACAACCTGCAAAACTTTTGCTAATGATGTTGAGCATCTTAAAAATCTCCCCATGACTGGTTATGCAGTTCAGTATAAGCCCTGGTTTCTTGCACACACATTCTCAGTTATATGGGCCACTGCTGGACAGAGTATTAGCTTGTTCCACCCATTAGGGACTGTGTAACAGAACTGTCTTCTCAGGGCCAGTAAAAGAAACTCAAAATTGCAGTTGCATTGAACTCAAGCCACTGTGTGGGCTGGAAATGCTTTGGGGTATTTCAGGTGACTGCTGGTACCCAATGAGACAGTTTCCATGACCTTCCCATTCATGGGATGGGCAATGGAAGAGATTGCAGTGGGTTAGGCTGTAAGAGCTGAAAATTGAAATGCCACTCATAAGCTGGAATCCAAGCCAAATGACATAGAGCTTCTAGCAGTAGTAGACACAGGTCAAGAGTATGCTGAGATCAATTATCTAGGTCAGCAGTGATGTGTACAGAAAGATAGGATGCAGTATACACAGAGATTGCAGCCAATGGGTGAGGTCTCAAATTGAACATGTTCTAATTCTGTGATTGTCAATCAGGAAACAACCAATTTTCCATCATAAGGTCAGTCTTGGATGAACCTTCTGCTGTATGAGTTTCAACTACTTCTGATTGACAATCACAGAGTTAGAACATGTTCAATTTGAGACCCCACCCATTGGCTGCAATCTCTGTGTATACTGCATCCTATCTTTCTGTACACATCACTGCTGACCTAGATAATTGATCTCAGCATACTCTTGACCTGTGTCTACTACTGCTAGAAGCTCGATGTCATTTGGCTTGGATTCCAGCTTATGAGTGGCATTTCAATTTTCAGCTCTTACAGCCTAACCCACTGCAATCTCTTCCATTGCCCATCCCATGAATGGGAAGGTCATGGAAACTGTCTCATTGGGTACCAGCAGTCACCTGAGATACCCCAAAGCATTTCCAGCCCACACAGTGGCTTGAGTTCAATGCAACTGCAATTTTGAGTTTCTTTTACTGGCCCTGAGAAGACAGTTCTGTTACACAGTCCCTAATGCGAACAAGCTAATACTCTGTCCAGCAGTGGCCCATGTGTTAAGAAACCAGCATAAAGTAACCAGGGGGAGATTTTTAAGATGCTCAACATCATTAGCAAAAGTTTTGCAGGTTGTGTTACAGCAAAAGTGGGGTTATGAGCTTAGTTCTTGATGAATTTGTAAGATTTTGTGCTAACACATAGTGTTACAATGGCCACATGTGTCAGTACAATTTGGATGGGATTCACTAATTGGCTGCTCAGCAATGGAGATAAACCTTTGACCTCTCCTGACCTGCAAGACTTTTGCTGCTCAGTGTTGTAGACACACTTATACCCAAGGAATTTATTCTGATTTTCTCAATTTTAAACAAAGTCTAACAGACAACATTTTTGATCATGTGAGATTGGTGCTTATATCATATGCTAAGTGCAAAGCCATATCCCTATCTGTGTTTAGTCAGCACACATAACCACCTCTGCCTATGATGTCATCATGACACATCAGTGACATGTATGCATGAGTAATGCCAACTGAGGAGCAGAGTTCTTATTGCATATAGTTTTGCATATTCAACATTTGTAATTAGTCAATCTGTCATAACCCATATCTGGAGGGGTTATTACCATATATATCCACTGTCAAAGATATATATAGTATATATGATGCACAGTGATATATTAATATGAGTTGCTGGGGGACTGTCATGACCTTGATTGGCATGACATAATTTTTTACTATTTTCTACCTTTTTTCTGAGACAATTCCCTTTTTTGGTATATATTTATGACTCATCAAGATCACATGACATATTTGATATATGATGTGAAATTGTAAATGACTCACTATTTAGTACTGTTGTTTTTGATGTGGCTTTTCTCCTGTATATATAAACCAGGTCAAGTTGTTGCTAAAACAGCAAGACTTGACCTCTTTGTCAATTCATCCTCTACTCTCACCTATCCCTTTGTCCAAGCCCTTAGTTGGCTATAGCGCACTTTACTAAGCATCATCACCCAGGCCATTGTTGCCCTCTACCCTTAAACATACCCCCTGGGCCCTTGTCACCCCTCTCTGTCTCATAGTCCATTGGTGATAGGGCCATGGACTTTAAGCCCCCTTGTACCATAGGTCCAAGTTGAGTCAAGACACTAGGTCAAGTCTTGCCTTACTTGTACTCTTGTCAACAAACAAGAACTGCGCTTAGATAAGCACCAAAGCCTGAAACAGTATCACATTGTAGCCCCTGTGTCATAATCAAAGACAGGAATACAAGTACCAGTAAGGTTGCAGGATAGCCCTTTGCCAGCAATTGTCCACATACCAGGGTGTCTGCACCCTTAGCCATATGCTGTTAGTCAGCCAAACCTCCACTTACTAAAAACCTGATTAATAATCACACTTGCACACAGCTGTTGATATTAGTATAAGGATAGTTTAATGCTAGTGGGGAAGCAAACAGTTAGTAGTTTAGAGCTATAAATCTGTTTTTATCTATCTGATTGAGTACCAATTTATATCGGGAATGCACTCTAGTGTTTGATTTTTTACATCTCATCCTTTTGCCATCTTTTGGCCCTATTCCATTGTCACCCACTACCTCTATCTTGAAAAAACCCTTAGTGACATCAACCACATATTAGTAGGTCACATCACTAACCTTGAAGAACATATTGCTTGCATTGAAGAACCAGGGCTAGTACAGACCATTGCCCACATTAAACATCACAAGTCATTTGCTGAGCGCCTCAATATAATCTACAAGGCAGATCTTCAGGAACAGAAGAACCTTATCACCAACCTCAAGTCTCACAATCAAGATCTAGCTCTTACAATCAAAGAGCAAGAAAGGCACATTGAAGAAAAGAACCAACTGTTGGTTGAAAAAGAAATCAAGTTAGACAACTTACACACATCCATCCAAGACGCTACCCAAGATGGAAGGGGGCAGATTCACTACTACTGGGATTACAAATTTTGGGCAGTATCACACAACAACGCCTTGTTTGGGTGCAATGGGAGAGACTAGGTTAACCCCCTCCCAAATCCAATCTGGATGGTCTGCCTCATCCTCTCAAACCCATACTCCTGCTCCTGCAGCTGCGCCACCACATGTATATTCTCCTATGTCATTTGATCAGATGTCAGATTGTGAGCTTCTTAATATGGTTGCACAAAATATGATTATCTTGAAAAAAGAATTTTTGCAATTACAAGGTGCTTACAAAGCCCAAGGAGACCAATTGGCATTATTAAGGGCTGAATTGGAAGAACATTGCAATCAATTGCATAATCAACACCTTTTTTATTCCAATCAAATCCAAGGAGCTGCTGCTTCCATCCAGGCTGTGCAAGACCAGCTTCTCCATTTATCCACTTCTTGTTCTACAGCTCCCCCTCCCCCACCTCCACCTGCTGGCACTACCACAGCCACCACTTCCAACCTTCCCCCACCTGCTCCTACATCCTCCAATTCTGATTTAAAGTTGCCAAACCCAACAAGTTTAGCAGCAAAAAAGAGGACGCCCTTAATTTTATCATTGCTTACCAGGCTTATATAAGGGCAAAAGGAGCCAATTGTTCCCACAAAGAAAAAATCCTGTGGGTAACCTCATATTTTGAGGGAGCTGCTGAAGACTGGGTACACCCATACAAGGAAAGGAAAGTGTTCAGGGGAGAAGCAGTCCACTGTTGGAAGATATTGACGTATTTTGGACGGAATTTACTAAGCATTACATGGACACAAATTGTGATGAGAAGTATCCTCAAAAATGGAATAATTTGTGGCAGAAGGCTTCAGTCCAAGAATATACTCAAGAATTCCAACAATACTCTGTCTCCTTGGGATATAGCAATGAGACCCTATGCAATAAATACTATGATGGTCTTAAAAATGATATCAAAGACATCATGCTATCAACCATGTTCCAGTGGTGTTGCACCACTGCCCAACAAGTATATGATAAGGCAGAAGAAATTGCTAATCATATTGAATCCACGCATTTATCCAACCCATCTGTTTCTTCTTCTACAACTTGCGCACCCCAATGTTACCTCCAATCCCACTACCACTCCTACTTGTACTTGTCTTAATGTAGGAGATAACATTTATATGATTGACCCCACTACTTGCTGTGCTAAAAAGGGCACCATTACCTCCATTGTGCGTACAACCTCCAGCAACATGCCAAATGTTAGGTGGAATGGGGAATCCAAGGACACTATGATTCCATTCCCCTCCCTTAAAAAAGACAAGCGCCCTGCCGCAGCTGCTCCAGTCAAACCAATCATTGCCCCTACCCCTGTCTTAGCCTCAAGCGCCAAAGGTCCAGGCCACATGGATCTTGATGGAAAAGGCTTTGCAAGCGTCACATGTCATGTGTGCGGTGGTAAAGGACATTTTGTGCGCAGTTGCCCCTCCAAGCCCATGTCTGGACATGTGGCTAATGTTGAATGGTCTTGGGAAAGGCCCAAGGAGGAGAATTGCATTGAAGTGGTCTCTGATGAGGAGGAATTGGGAAAAGGGAAAGCCAAGGCTGACTAAGGAGTAAGGCACTTGGCTGTATGCTAGCAGATTTGCATTATGTAAACAATGATCTCAAAATACTTTCATTATGTAATACATCTCAAATATATGCATCATTCTCTGCAAATCCGTGTGAAACTCCCAAATCTCAAAAATCAAGTTTTTTGGCTAAACCCTTCCAAGGAAAAGCCATGATTGACTCAGGAGCTACCTCTTGCTTTATACACCCTCTTTCAGTTAAGACATACTGTCTACCCACATATCAACACCCTATTCCAAAAAAATTACGCGTTATTGATGGTTGAGAAATTGATTCCGGCCAAATCACTCACTTCACTTGTTTCAAATGCACCATTGGCAGTCATACCAAAGAATTGGAATGCCATATTTCTAATATTGGCAACCATCAATTAGTTCTTGGAATGTTGTGGCTAAAAAAAACATAACCCCCAAATCTCTTGGGAAAAACATATGCTTGTCTTTAACTCCTTGTACTGTTCCAATAATTGCCTATCTGTACCTGCTGTCTTAGAACTCAAAGCAGTAGAAGAAATACCACACCCTTACCAAGAATTTGCTAAAGTCTTCTCAGAAGAAGAATTGTCCTAACTACCGCCCCACCATCCCTATGATATGGCAATTGAACTGCTTCCTGATGCAAAACCCCAACATGGTCCCATATATAGTCTAGGGCCAAGGGAAGATGCTGAACAGGAAACCATTGAGAAGCAGCTCAAAGCAGGATTAATCTGCCCCTCTAAGTCCCCCATGGCATCACCAATACTATTTGTCAAGAAGAAAAATGGGAAATTAAGGATGTGTGTGGATTACCAGCGCTTAAATAGCATGACCAAGAAAAACGTCTACCCCCTTCCCTTGCCACAAAACCTCATTGAGAAATTACAAGGTGCTAAGATCTTTAGTAAATTTGATCTTAAGGCAGGTTACAACTTAGTCAGAATCAAAGAAAGCAATGAATGGAAAACAGCCTTCAAGACAAAATATGGACTATTTGAATACTTGGTTATGCCTTTTGGATTAACAAATGCACCAGCAGTCTTTCAGGACATGATGAACAAAATCTTCAGGGATCTGTTAGATGTCTATGTCATCATTTACTTGGACAATATTCTAGTATTTTCTTTGAACAAAAAAGACCATGAGGCTCACGTCCAAGAGGTACTAAGTAGGTTACAAGACAATAACCTTTTTTGTAACATTGAAAAATATCATTTCCACGTCAAGAAAATCGACTATTTAGGGTTCATTATATCTGAGTTTGGCATAGAAGTGGACCAATCCAAAGTCACAGATGCCATGAATTGGTCAATGCATAGGAATGTCAAAAACATACAAGAATTCTTAGGATTTGTGAACTTTTACAGACAATTTATCCCCAACTTTGGCAATACGGTGCAACCCTTGTATAATTTGCTCAAAAAAGACAACCCTTGGAAATGGGAGTCAGTGGAACAGCAATCCTTTGATAGTCTAAAGAAATGTCTTACCTTGGCACCCCTACTATTACAGCCAGATACCACAAAACAGTTCTATGTAGAGTGTGATGCATCAGATTACGCCACTGGAGCTATACTATCCCAACACAACCCTGAAGGAAAATTAGCCCCTGTAGCATATCTATCAAAATCCCTGTCTCCAGCCAAGAAGAATTACGATATTTTTGATAAGGAATTACTGGCAGTCATTAGGGCATTCAAAGAATGGCGTCATTTGTTGGAAGGTTCTGAATTGCCAGTCCAAGTTTTAATGGATCATAAAAATTTGGAGTATTTTTCCACGTCTCAATCCTTAAACAAACATCAAATTTGATGGGCCAACTTCTTAGTGGATTACAATTTTCAAATTAACTACAGGCCTGGAGCACAGAATAAAAAGGCAGATATTCTCTCAAGACACTATGATTTAGTACCCCTTGAAGGGGGGTAGAGAACCAAGTTCTCCTGAAACCAGAACTTTTCATTTCATCTATCACTCTGGATAAGGAAATCAATGATCTAATTGGCAGGGCAATTTATGAGGATAATTGTCTTAAGGAGATTCTGCACAAACTCCAGAACAAGGAGAAGGTCATAGATTGGGAACTGAAAGAAGGCTTACCATGGTTTCAAAAGAAGATATTTGTACCAAAAGACAAAACCATTAGGAACCTCATTTTAGAATCAAGGCACAACACATTAGCCACAGGACACCCAGGACAAGCCAGAACACTAGAACCTGTCTCAAGGAATTACTACTGGCCATCAATGAAAAGATTTGTCAACTCTTATGTCAGTCATTGCAAAACCTGCATCAGATCAAAACCAACCAACCAGGTACCTGTGGGATTATTAAAACCATTACAAATTCCTGAACGTCCCTGGGAAGACATAGCATACAATATGATTGTAGGATTACCAGTTTCAGAAGGCTTCAATGCTATCCTAACTGTGATTGATTGATTCTCAAAAATGGTTCACTTCATTCCCACCCAATCCACAGCGTCTGCCATTGACATTGCCAACTTATTTGTCACATATGTATGGAAATTACACAGCCTTCCCAAGAGTACAGTCTCAGATAGAGGTCCCACATTCAACGCCAAATTCATTTGCCATCTATATAAAAGGCTGGACATTAAGCCCACATATTCTATGGCATACCACCCTCAAACAGATGGACAGACTGAATGCATACAAAGAGAAGCCAAGATTTTATACATATGTTTGGAAATCATTGTCAATCAGACTGGGTATCACTACTACCATTGGCCAAATTTGCTTTAAATAATTTAAAGCAAACTTCCACAGGCAAATCCCCATTTCAAATATGCTACAGCTATAACCCAAGATTTTCAGTTGGTCAAAAATCAGATGAAGTAGTACCTAATGCAGACAAACATGCAGAGTTTCTGGAAAAAGGATACAATGAAGTCAAGGCAGCTCTATCCTTATCCCAAGAAAGAATGAAATACTTATACAGTCAAAGACATAGGGATAAAGACAAAATCCAAGTAGGGGACAAGGCCTGGCTGAGTCATCAGAACATATCCACAGACAGACCCTCAATAAAACTCAGTCATAAAAAACTAGGTCCCTACTTTGTAATTGAGAGGATAGGATCACATGCATACAAACTCCAACTACCTCACATTATGCGCATACATCCTGTCTTCCATATCAGTCTTCTTACTAAGTTTCATTCCAATCCTCATGGACGCAATCCTCCCCAACCTGCACCTATCATTACAGAGGAAGGCAAGGAAGAGTATGAGGTAGAACAAATCTTGGACAGCAAGTGGAAAGGATGTGGTAAAGCAAGGAAACTCTGGTATCTTGTCAAATGGAAAGGATATGACAAAGGAAGCAACTCATGGGAACCAGTGGACAATGTGGGTAATGCCAAAGAAGCTATAGGGGAGTTTTACAAGGAGCACCCTGAGGCGGTTGGAGCTTGAAGAGGGGGTAATGTCATGACCTTGATTGGCATGACATAATTTTTACTATTTTCTACCTTTTTTCTGAGACAATTCCCTTTTTTGGTATATATTTATGACTCATCAAGATCACATGACATATTTGATATATGATGTGAAATTGTAAATGACTCACTATTTAGTACTGTTGTTTTTGATGTGGCTTTTCTCCTGTATATATAACCAGGTCAAGTTGTTGCTAAAACAGCAAGACTTGACCTCTTTGTCAATTCATCCTCTACTCTCACCTATCCCTTTGCCCAAGCCCTTAGTTGGCTATAGCGCACTTTACTAAGCATCATCACCCAGGCCATTGTTGCCCTCTACCCTTAAACATACCCCTGGGCCCTTGTCACCCCTCTCTGTCTCATAGTCCATTGGTGATAGGGCCATGGACTTTAAGCCCCCTTGTACCATAGGTCCAAGTTGAGTTGTGACAGGGACATTGCACTCCCCCCCCCCCTAGCTGCAGGCCAATGTTAATGCCCACAGGCAAGGTCTGAATAATATTTATTATAGAAGAGATTATGTCATCCCCCCCACCTCAAATCTGTAGTAGTTTAGTATAGTATTTGATAAAGGACTGGAGGGGGGGAGGTCATGTGAACTGGACTTAGAGAATATCACTAAGTCCAGCCATGTTGACCATAATTCTCTTATATGTAGGAACTCGGAGGTTCTGAGTGCATATGTGCGAGTATATGCGTGCTTGCGGTCATGTTGGTGTGCAACATGAGTGTGTTGGAGGCTTGACAAGGTCAGGACTCATGGAAAGAATGGAGTGGGTTGTGACATTGCCCCCCCTTTTGCACACAGTTTAGGGGACATGAACTTGTGCCATTACAAATGATGTCTGGATAGATATCTTGTTAGGTGTCAAGTCCTCCTAGGTATGATTGTGCAATGAGTTGTTCTGAGGTCACCTGACTTGTTCTGAGTCATGTGATCCTTGTTGGAATGTTGTTTTCTTCCTGTGGGAAAGTTCCCACACTACTGTCTTTGTAAGGTAGCTTCTCAAGTCTTCTGGAAGATCCTGGTTAGCAACATATTTCATGGTTGCTTGGTTACTGCATGGCGCCATTTTATTGTTCAGAGAGATTGGTAAATCAAGTCATTTTCCTCTGACTCAGTCTCTTGGCCACCATGGTATAAAGAAGAGGGTAGTGGGAGGTGGGATAAGTCATCACAATGTCTCAATGCCCAACTGCCAGCGCCACTCCCTCCACAGTCTTGGATTCACAGCCTTCAGGGCTGTTGGATGCCACCCCTTATGTTTCCCAGATTGCATCTACTGTGTGGCAGAGTCAAGAGCTGCCTCTGTCACAGCTCACTCCCAGATCTCTCAAAAGAAGGTTGGATCTGGGCTCCCAAGAAGAAGCAGTAAGTGGTCTTGGTTGATAGCAAAAGGTTCTTTTACTAAAAGATAACTGTATAGTCACAGATATCTTGCAAGCTTCCCCCCTTGTCCAGGCATTGGTTAGCCATGCCCAGCAACAGGGAAGGCTCAGAAGATGGAGGAAACTCCATTGTCCCATCCATGGCTCCATTGGAGTCAAGGGACTCTATTGTTCCTGCAGCCCCTGAAGGGGAAGAGGACATTGGGGTTCTTCCCCAAGAAGGAAGGCGCTTTTGCCGCAAGGGGAAGTGTTACCTCTTGACATATGCCTGTTATGTCAAGGGTGAGGACACAGTGCAAGTCTCTTGTCATGAGGTTGTCAAGGAGTAAGTGAATTGATAGGATATTGTCTTCTTTTACTAATATCTCCTTTTTAGTCTTGTGGACCACCTCCTCACTCTAAGGAGTGGAGGGGGACCCCTTTTGGAATGTGCCATGGGGGTTACAGAGTCCCATGACTTGAAAGAAGGACAGTGGCATCCTGACTGGCATTGCCATGTCATTGTTTGGGCCAGGACTCTTATCTCCTCAGAGGGCCTGAACCTATGGAAGTATAAAGGAGTGCACCCCCATGAGCGTCTTCTTCTGCTCAAGGATAGTAATGGGAGATTTGCTCCCTTATCTGCCTATGAGTACCTCAAGACAGAGGCAGATGCCTGGGAGGCACAATATGGGACCCTTACAGAAGAGTTCCTATTGGGTCAATGCCCTGCAGGGTTGAAGGCCAAGACCAATGTAAGTTCTAAGACATGGAGTGAAATTACTTGCTAATAGTCTTCCTTTCACAGCGCAATGAAGACTTTGCCTATGCAATGGAAGCAGAGGATGCAGAAGGTTTCTTTGGTTGCTTAAAGGAGCATCAACCTTGCAATATGGCCATGGGGTATAACAACCTCAAGGCCTTTACTGGTTACTTCTACAGGGATAAGGGTGCCCTTCCTCAGGGTGTATGTGAGCCCAAGGCCCTTAAGAAGTGAGTCTCCTTCTTTTCTATGGTAGAAGGTAGTATTGACATATTGTTACCAGGGCTACAGTCAATTTGCCACCTGGTGTTCAGGAGTGGGTTACCTCCAATATATTGGAGCATGACCCTGAGTCTGATTGTGGTAAGATCCTTGTTCTGTGGGGTCCCTCAGAGACAGGGAAGTCAGCCCTTGCTTGTTCTTGGGGCCACCACATTAGGTTCAGGCAGAACCTTAACTCTGATGATTTTAGTGACCATACTATGGTTCAGTATGCAGTGCTGGATGATATGGATTGGCCCAAGGTTCCTTTGAAGATGTGGGTGCAGGAAGATTTCAATTTCCACACTAGTTACAGATCAGAGCGCCATTGCCAATGGGGGCGCTCTACTGTTATTTGTTCCAATTCTAAGCCTTCTGTATTTGCTGATTGTAGTTATGCCACAGTTGATGGCAAGAATTGGATAGACACCAATTGTACCTTTGTGTATATTGGTGATAAGTTGTATTAGATAGTTCCTCTTTGCTTTGTCTTTCCTTGTCTTGTCTTTTTTGGTCCCTGTCTTAATAAAAGTGTCTTTTCTTTTCCTACATCTGGTACTTAGAGATAAAATGATTCTTGGAAGATCAGATAAGACAGATGGTTACTAAGAAGGAGCAAACATTGGAAGAAAAGGAAGAAGAGAAGGATGTAAGGTTATTGGATGGAATGTTACATATTTCATCACATTCCATCAGCATAATCCAAGGGATTCCATTTGTTCATGGCCTTGTTACTTTCAAGGTAAGACTCATGTCCTCCTTCATCACTTAGTTCATGGATTGCTAAGTTGGATATACTTCTGCTCAGATCATTCTGAGCTGCTTGCATGGCCCATTGTTTGAGCCAGTCATGTAGATCCTCTATGCTCATTTTGCATTCTAGGATCATGTAATAGACATCCTCAGGAGTGAGGTTGTCCACATAGCCACCTAAGCCTGATGGCAGCTTGTTTTTCCAGTTTTCAATTTCTGCAGCCAGCCATTCCCTTACTGTTGAGATTGGTATCCACCATTCAGGATCAATTTCCTCAATGTCTAGATGCCATTCTGCCAACTTCCTTGTGTGCTTTAGCACTGGGGCCCTCACTACATCCTCCACAGAGGCACCCACATTACCTCTACACACAAAGAACTTGGTACTTTGCATTAGTTTGGGTTGTTTTGGTGGCTCACTGCCAACCCAGCAGAGGTATCCCCTGATTGGACAGTGTAGGGTTCTTCCAATCCAGTAGCACTTCCATTGTTGACCCATTGGTATGTAATCAAGGGTTGCTGAGGGATCAAGTAGTTTGGCATAAGCCTTGGATTGTTGGAAGGAGTCACATCTTGTGATGACCTTATGCCAGTCATAGATGTTGGTGATAGGGGTTTGATCATTCCCCATGTCCCAGCCCATGGATGGATCTGGGGGTGCCCATTGATCCAGGTTATCCTGGGACCAAGGGAACCTGGTCCTGTGCTCACTGGATCTGTCAAGGGGGTAAGAGGTGGCATCTCCAGTTGCCTTGGAGATCCTGGTCTCTGTTCTGATGGCAGGCATGATGTCTTAGTGATGGGAATGGATAAGAAGGTAGTGGTTCCAGTGGTGGTTTGTGATGACTTCCCAGGCATGGGATGCCTTCCTTTATACCCTTATCTTTCCACTTATCAGACCCTTTATTGCCCTTTGCCCTAGGGTCACATGATTTCCTATGTTCTTCAGTAGAGTGGTTAGTTCTCTGACACACCTCACATTGGATTTCAGTAGACCCTGATTTGTCAGAATTGGATTCACTGTTATTCTCAGCCTCCCAGAGGGCAGACAAGGGAAGTACTTTATCCAGTTGGTCAATTACTTCCTGAGGAATACATGATCCAGCATTTCCTGTTCCATTTTCAGATGGTTGTCAATATGTTTCTCCAACCTTTTGACTCCCATTATTAGTTCCATTAAGAATCCATAGACCCTTTTGGTACATGTAAGGTGGTCATTAGTAATCTGTTTCTTGTTTGCCTCAGTTTTTGGTGGGTGAGTCTCCTCAGAGAATTTGGCAAAGAAGTCTTCAATAAAATCCTTCACTGTCTTATTCCTGGTTGCCTCATCTACCAAAGGGGTGTCCTTTTCCCTGGTGACAGGGTCCTCCAAGGGTGTGTTATCCCCTGGATTCTCATGCCTAGGGTCTAGGATCCTAGCTGTGGCAAGTTGAAATGGTTCCATATCCGGTTGGTCAGCCTGTTTAGGAGGGGTAATTCCTACTCCTCCCTGATGTCCCTGTTCCATGCCTTGCATAGGAGATGTCAGCTCCATGACATGATCATGTTCAGGGTTATCCAATTGGGGCAAAGTCCCAAATACACGCCTAGGTTGCATCTTATGAAATCCCATATTGTTGCAAAAGGCCAGATAGAGCACTACAATAGTCTCTATTAATTGCAAGTTCCAAGATATACCTATCTTAGTCAGTAAAAGGCAAAATAGTGCAACCCACAGAGGAAGTCTTTAGCTATTTGCAAGTAGAAGACAAGAAGTCTCAGTTAGCAAGAGGCAAAATAGCGCAACCCACAGAGGAAGTCTTTAGCTATTTGCAAGTAAAGCAGTGGACACCTAGGGTCCTAGTGATGAGAAGACTCTGACAGTACTTCTTATCACTAATCAGATAGAAGGATCAGTGGAGATCCTTTGTTGACAGTTGTTGATAGTTGAATTTCAAATAAATCATGCAGTTGCTCTTTTTGAGGTGTAGCAACACCTGCTTGTCCCTATAGGTTGTAAGACAAGGGAAATCAAGCTGGCTTTCTAAGCAGCTTGTTCTGCCCCTATATATACCTGGGCATCACTTGGGTCTATATACATATTTCAAATGGAAGCACAGCCTCTTGGAGCTGTAGCACAGCCTCAAGAAACAGTATGAGTCAAAGAACCATGTGGCAGTGTTTGATTAGCCAATTGGATGCCAAGAAATACACCAGTGAGGTGAGGTCTTGGCGGAGTTGGTTCTATTTTTAGCACATGATCACATGGAACACTGCTTAAGTATGACTCATACTCTTGGCATGCACAGCCACAATACAAGCATGACTCATCCAATTTCCTTATATGGTAATCCTATTCCCCAATCCGGCCTGGTTTTGCCTGGGGATCAGGCACAGCCATCATCATGTGATTGTGGCAGTGCAGGTAGTACTTGGTGACTAATCATCCATGACCACAGTCATGTGACTTGTGGCTGAGTTGAATACTTGCTGACTAAGCATTTGTCATCATGCTTGGTCATAGTTGATTTGTCATCAATGAGTCAATCATGTGACTTTGCTGCTGACTCATCAAAGTTCAGCTGACTAAGCTTAGTCATCCATCCATTTCATCTTCTTTCCCAATTTGGGAAGAGGATTGCCATTTTTGGTAAGTCTAGGTTGCTTAGTCTTGATCTGTCTTGAAAGTCTTTTTCAAGTTATGTCTCTTTCCTAATTAGGAAGGTGAGTTACCATAAATGGTAATCTGAAGTTGTGTTGTTGGGATAACATGTTGTGCATCATTGATGTAAGGGCATTTGTCATCCCTACATCCCCTATAGGCAATACATATACACATATACACAGGCGTGCAAATGAAATGCAACATGTGACTGCATTTCATGAATGTGAATGCAATGCAAGAACAATGAGGATTTACATATGGATGTATTAGTACAAGATGTAGATATAACTAATTAGAGCATATGTACAAAATATGGTGGTGATCCAATGAGGCTACATGAAGGTATGCCTTGAGGTATGCTGCTGGGTGTTGCATTTGATTTGCAAATCCAAACCAACTATCCCCAGCTCTTGTAGTTTTTGCCAATTTCAACCATTTCTTGGCCCAATTCAATCAGACAAAAAATGCAAAATTACTCCTATACACTAAAGAAGCTTAAATGCAGGCTTACAGTGCATATGAATGAGTTTCTGGTGCTCTATGGCTACCCAGTAAACATTAACTCTTCTCCCCCTCTCCCCTGGATTACTCTAGATGTGGGAACTATTGGGAGTCAAGAGTCAGTAGTTAAGTACATGGTACTATTTAGAGTATATTACTGCACTTTTTTGATGCATGGCTCAGGGAAAGGCAGAGATGTTCATGACATTCATTGAAACTGAATGACCAGCCCAAAAGTGAGAGGCCTGTAATAGCAGTAAAAATGCAAAAGAGAGCAAGCAATTGTAGCCAGAACATCAACAGAGTGTTAGAGATATACTATGTCAAAACTGAGACCAAGGCCATAAAAACTGATGGTGTGAGAGACCATGCAATGGAAAACCACCCAAATATGCTCAATTTTACTATGAAATTCCAACCATTCATGAGAGTTTTCCATTACATGGTCTCTAGACAGATCAAGACTAAGCAACCTAGACTTACCAAAAATGGCAATCCTCTTCCCAAATTGGGAAAGAAGATGAAATGGATGGATGACTAAGCTTAGTCAGCTGAACTTTGATGAGTCAGCAGCAAAGTCACATGATTGACTCATTGATGACAAATCAACTATGACCAAGCATGATGACAAATGCTTAGTCAGCAAGTATTCAACTCAGCCACAAGTCACATGACTGTGGTCATGGATGATTAGTCACCAAGTACTACCTGCACTGCCACAATCACATGATGATGGCTGTGCCTGATCCCCAGGCAAAACCAGGCCGGATTGGGGAATAGGATTACCATATAAGGAAATTGGATGAGTCATGCTTGTATTGTGGCTGTGCATGCCAAGAGTATGAGTCATACTTAAGCAGTGTTCCATGTGATCATGTGCTAAAAATAGAACCAACTCCGCCAAGACCTCACCTCACTGGTGTATTTCTTGGCATCCAATTGGCTAATCAAACACTGCCACATGGTTCTTTGACTCATACTGTTTCTTGAGGCTGTGCTACAGCTCCAAGAGGCTGTGCTTCCATTTGAAATATGTATATAGACCCAAGTGATGCCCAGGTATATATAGGGGCAGAACAAGCTGCTTAGAAAGCCAGCTTGATTTCCCTTGTCTTACAACCTATAGGGACAAGCAGGTGTTGCTACACCTCAAAAAGAGCAACTGCATGATTTATTTGAAATTCAACTATCAACAACTGTCAACAAAGGATCTCCACTGATCCTTCTATCTGATTAGTGATAAGAAGTACTGTCAGAGTCTTCTCATCACTAGGACCCTAGGTGTCCACTGCTTTACTTGCAAATAGCTAAAGACTTCCTCTGTGGGTTGCGCTATTTTGCCTCTTGCTAACTGAGACTTCTTGTCTTCTACTTGCAAATAGCTAAAGACTTCCTCTGTGGGTTGCACTATTTTGCCTTTTACTGACTAAGATAGGTATATCTTGGAACTTGCAATTAATAGAGACTATTGTAGTGCTCTATCTGGCCTTTTGCAACAATATGGGATTTCATAAGATGCAACCTAGGCGTGTATTTGGGACTTTGCCCCAATTGGATAACCCTGAACATGATCATGTCATGGAGCTGACATCTCCTATGCAAGGCATGGAACAGGGACATCAGGGAGGAGTAGGAATTACCCCTCCTAAACAGGCTGACCAACCGGATATGGAACCATTTCAACTTGCCACAGCTAGGATCCTAGACCCTAGGCATGAGAATCCAGGGGATAACACACCCTTGGAGGACCCTGTCACCAGGGAAAAGGACACCCCTTTGGTAGATGAGGCAACCAGGAATAAGACAGTGAAGGATTTTATTGAAGACTTCTTTGCCAAATTCTCTGAGGAGACTCACCCACCAAAAACTGAGGCAAACAAGAAACAGATTACTAATGACCACCTTACATGTACCAAAAGGGTCTATGGATTCTTAATGGAACTAATAATGGGAGTCAAAAGGTTGGAGAAACATATTGACAACCATCTGAAAATGGAACAGGAAATGCTGGATCATGTATTCCTCAGGAAGTAATTGACCAACTGGATAAAGTACTTCCCTTGTCTGCCCTCTGGGAGGCTGAGAATAACAGTGAATCCAATTCTGACAAATCAGGGTCTACTGAAATCCAATGTGAGGTGTGTCAGAGAACTAACCACTCTACTGAAGAACATAGGAAATCATGTGACCCTAGGGCAAAGGGCAATAAAGGGTCTGATAAGTGGAAAGATAAGGGTATAAAGGAAGGCATCCCATGCCTGGGAAGTCATCACAAACCACCACTGGAACCACTACCTTCTTATCCATTCCCATCACTAAGACATCATGCCTGCCATCAGAACAGAGACCAGGATCTCCAAGGCAACTGGAGATGCCACCTCTTACCCCCTTGACAGATCCAGTGAGCACAGGACCAGGTTCCCTTGGTCCCAGGATAACCTGGATCAATGGGCACCCCCAGATCCATCCATGGGCTGGGACATGGGGAATGATCAAACCCCTATCACCAACATCTATGACTGGCATAAGGTCATCACAAGATGTGACTCCTTCCAACAATCCAAGGCTTATGCCAAACTACTTGATCCCTCAGCAACCCTTGATTACATACCAATGGGTCAACAATGGAAGTGCTACTGGATTGGAAGAACCCTACACTGTCCAATCAGGGGATACCTCTGCTGGGTTGGCAGTGAGCCACCAAAACAACCCAAACTAATGCAAAGTACCAAGTTCTTTGTGTGTAGAGGTAATGTGGGTGCCTCTGTGGAGGATGTAGTGAGGGCCCCAGTGCTAAAGCACACAAGGAAGTTGGCAGAATGGCATCTAGACATTGAGGAAATTGATCCTGAATGGTGGATACCAATCTCAACAGTAAGGGAATGGCTGGCTGCAGAAATTGAAAACTGGAAAAACAAGCTGCCATCAGGCTTAGGTGGCTATGTGGACAACCTCACTCCTGAGGATGTCTATTACATGATCCTAGAATGCAAAATGAGCATAGAGGATCTACATGACTGGCTCAAACAATGGGCCATGCAAGCAGCTCAGAATGATCTGAGCAGAAGTATATCCAACTTAGCAATCCATGAACTAAGTGATGAAGGAGGACATGAGTCTTACCTTGAAAGTAACAAGGCCATGAACAAATGGAATCCCTTGGATTATGCTGATGGAATGTGATGAAATATGTAACATTCCATCCAATAACCTTACATCCTTCTCTTCTTCCTTTTCTTCCAATGTTTGCTCCTTCTTAGTAACCATCTGTCTTATCTGATCTTCCAAGAATCATTTTATCTCTAAGTACCAGATGTAGGAAAAGAAAAGACACTTTTATTAAGACAGGGACCAAAAAAGACAAGACAAGGAAAGACAAAGCAAAGAGGAACTATCTAATACAACTTATCACCAATATACACAAAGGTACAATTGGTGTCTATCCAATTCTTGCCATCAACTGTGGCATAACTACAATCAGCAAATACAGAAGGCTTAGAATTGGAACAAATAACAGTAGAGCGCCCCCATTGGCAATGGCGCTCTGATCTGTAACTAGTGTGGAAATTGAAATCTTCCTGCACCCACATCTTCAAAGGAACCTTGGGCCAATCCATATCATCCAGCACTGCATACTGAACCATAGTATGGTCACTAAAATCATCAGAGTTAAGGTTCTGCCTGAACCTAATGTGGTGGCCCCAAGAACAAGCAAGGGCTGACTTCCCTGTCTCTGAGGGACCCCACAGAACAAGGATCTTACCACAATCAGACTCAGGGTCATGCTCCAATATATTGGAGGTAACCCACTCCTGAACACCAGGTGGCAAATTGACTGTAGCCCTGGTAACAATATGTCAATACTACCTTCTACCATAGAAAAGAAGGAGACTCACTTCTTAAGGGCCTTGGGCTCACATACACCCTGAGGAAGGGCACCCTTATCCCTGTAGAAGTAACCAGTAAAGGCCTTGAGGTTGTTATACCCCATGGCCATATTGCAAGGTTGATGCTCCTTTAAGCAACCAAAGAAACCTTCTGCATCCTCTGCTTCCATTGCATAGGCAAAGTCTTCATTGCGCTGTGAAAGGAAGACTATTAGCAAGTAATTTCACTCCATGTCTTAGAACTTACATTGGTCTTGGCCTTCAACCCTGCAGGGCATTGACCCAATAGGAACTCTTCTGTAAGGGTCCCATATTGTGCCTCCCAGGCATCTGCCTCTGTCTTGAGGTACTCATAGGCAGATAAGGGAGCAAATCTCCCATTACTATCCTTGAGCAGAAGAAGACGCTCATGGGGGTGCACTCCTTTATACTTCCATAGGTTCAGGCCCTCTGAGGAGATAAGAGTCCTGGCCCAAACAATGACATGGCAATGCCAGTCAGGATGCCACTGTCCTTCTTTCAAGTCATGGGACTCTGTAACCCCCATGGCACATTCCAAAAGGGGTCCCCCTCCACTCCTTAGAGTGAGGAGGTGGTCCACAAGACTAAAAAGGAGATATTAGTAAAAGAAGACAATATCCTATCAATTCACTTACTCCTTGACAACCTCATGACAAGAGACTTGCACTGTGTCCTCACCCTTGACATAACAGGCATATGTCAAGAGGTAACACTTCCCCTTGCGGCAAAAGCGCCTTCCTTCTTGGGGAAGAACCCCAATGTCCTCTTCCCCTTCAGGGGCTGCAGGAACAATAGAGTCCCTTGACTCCAATGGAGCCATGGATGGGACAATGGAGTTTCCTCCATCTTCTGAGCCTTCCCTGTTGCTGGGCATGGCTAACCAATGCCTGGACAAGGGGGGAAGCTTGCAAGATATCTGTGACTATACAGTTATCTTTTAGTAAAAGAACCTTTTGCTATCAACCAAGACCACTTACTGCTTCTTCTTGGGAGCCCAGATCCAACCTTCTTTTGAGAGATCTGGGAGTGAGCTGTGACAGAGGCAGCTCTTGACTCTGCCACACAGTAGATGCAATCTGGGAAACATAAGGGGTGGCATCCAACAGCCCTGAAGGCTGTGAATCCAAGACTGTGGAGGGAGTGGCGCTGGCAGTTGGGCATTGAGACATTGTGATGACTTATCCCACCTCCCACTACCCTCTTCTTTATACCATGGTGGCCAAGAGACTGAGTCAGAGGAAAATGACTTGATTTACCAATCTCTCTGAACAATAAAATGGCGCCATGCAGTAACCAAGCAACCATGAAATATGTTGCTAACCAGGATCTTCCAGAAGACTTGAGAAGCTACCTTACAAAGACAGTAGTGTGGGAACTTTCCCACAGGAAGAAAACAACATTCCAACAAGGATCACATGACTCAGAACAAGTCAGGTGACCTCAGAACAACTCATTGCACAATCATACCTAGGAGGACTTGACACCTAACAAGATATCTATCCAGACATCATTTGTAATGGCACAAGTTCATGTCCCCTAAACTGTGTGCAAAAGGGGGGGCAATGTCACAACCCACTCCATTCTTTCCATGAGTCCTGACCTTGTCAAGCCTCCAACACACTCATGTTGCACACCAACATGACCGCAAGCACGCATATACTCGCACATATGCACTCAGAACCTCCGAGTTCCTACATATAAGAGAATTATGGTCAACATGGCTGGACTTAGTGATATTCTCTAAGTCCAGTTCACATGACCTCCCCCCCTCCAGTCCTTTATCAAATACTATACTAAACTACTACAGATTTGAGGTGGGGGGGGATGACATAATCTCTTCTATAATAATATATTATTCAGACCTTGCCCACAGGCTCCCTTATGTTATGCCCTAGAGGCGTGACCACCTTAGAATCCACTAAGTCAAAGAAATAGTGAATATATGCGCTATTTTCATGAAGATTTATGGATATATGCACCTTTATGCTGTTTAAGCACCAAGCGCGTATTATGTAATCAAATCACATGACTCAAAGTCATGTGATCACGTCTTTCTTATCTTTGGTCATGTGACCTTATCTTTGTTGTTATGTTTGTACATGTATTTACTATTCCCTTCCCTTGTGAATATATAAGGAGGGTTCTGAGAGCCTTAAGCCTCAGAACTTGACCTCTTATCCCTTCCACACTACCTACCCTTGGCATACAATCAGGTGCACCTTGAGTGTAATAGTCCCTGCCTTGGTTCCTTGCCCTGCTGTCTTAACAGCATTAGTGCACTTTACTTTATATAGGTCTTGTCCTACCCCTTTCCTGGCATTGCCTTGAGCATTGTTAGGCCCTACTAGCTGATAAGTCCTATATTAGGCAATAGCTTGTTAGGATTACCCTTTGGTAGCTGTTGGCTCTGACACCTTAACATTGGCCTGCGGCTAGGGGGGCAGGGGGGAGTGCAATGTCCCCCAGCAACTTATATTATTAATATATCACTGTGCATCATATATACTATATATATCTTTGACAGTGGATATATATGGTAATAACCCCTCCAGATATGGGTTATGACAGTCTAGGACACCAACTCACTGGGCCACAAACCCCCAAAGACACCAAGCCACCTGCCATGGAGCAAATGCCATGCCCCCTACCCAAGGCCAACCCTTCTGGATTGGCTAGTCAGTCCATTGCCACCTGGGGTCAGCCCACCAGGCCCCAGCCTGTCTTTGCCCAACCTACTCCAGTCCAGGTTCCCCCCCAAGTCCCTACTCCCCCTTCACCTGCAGCTTTCAGACTCTGCTCCCCTGCACCCACTCCTCTCCCGGCTCCAACAGCCACCTATGCCGCCCCAGTGAAGGTGGACCACCCCAATGCATATACCAGGAAAGTAGGCAGCAAAGCCAAGCAATGGCTCATGCAGATGTTGGCCTGGACATGGCTAAACTCCTGCATGTTCCCCATGGATCAGGAGGTTCTATCCTTCCTCCTAATGAACATGAAGGACACTGCAGGGGCCTGGGCCCATCCTCACCTTGACCAACTTGGGTCACATTGAGCCATCATCCAAACAGTTGAGGAATTTAAAAGGGAGTTCTTGGCAGCCTTTGGAGATCCAGACACCACAAGGGCAGTGGAGCAAAAAATCACATTGCTCACTCTGTCAGAGCCAACAACTACCACAGGGTAAAGCCCAACAAGCTATTGCCTAATATAGGACTTATCAGCAAGTGGGATCTAACAATGCTCAAGGCAATTGCCAGATAAGGGGTGGACAAGACCAAATATAAGTAAGAGTGCACTATGCTGTTAAGACAGCTGGGCAAGGGACCTTTGACAGGGACTGGTATGCTCTCAGGCAATACTCTTAAGTGTATGTCTTAGGGTAGTAGTGTTGGAAGGGGATAAGAGGTTGAGTTCTGAGGCTTAAGGCTCTCAGAACCCTCCTTATATATTCAACAGAGAAGGAGAAGAGTAATTACATGTACAAACATAACAACAAAGATAAGGTTACATGACCAGAGATAAGGAAGACATGATCACACAAATAAAGGTCATGTGATTAGATTACATAATAAGCGCTCATCACCTAAATAGCATAAAGATGCATATATCCATAAATCTTCATGAAAACAGTGCATATATTCACAATTTCTTTGACTTAGTGGATTCTAAGGTGGTCACGCCTCTAGGGCATGACACACTCAGTCCAGCACATGTGCCAAGTATATCACCAAGTTCTACACCCTGGCTATGGAGTTGGACTGGAATGGTGCAGCCCTATGTGGCCAATTTGCACAAGGCCTCCACTGGGAGGTCAGTAGACACATTGTGACTTGTGAATGTTGCCCCACTATGCTCCTAGAGTTGCAGAATGCAGCTCTAGTCATTGACAACACCCTCCAAGAAGAGCACGCCAGCCACCTGCCTAAGGGTATTAAGTCTGGTAGCTCATCCACCCCCAACCAGGGGGCAAGTACTGGCCAATTGGCCACAACATCAAAGAAACTCTCTGACAACCCCAATTACTTATTGGAGGAAGAGCGTAACTGCCACCGTGCTGCTGGCTCCTGCATCAAATGCAGCAAAATGGGGCACAAGTGTTAAGAGTTGTGTAAGTACAGGAGTAAGAAAGAATTACTATATACAAAGTGTATATGGGAATAACTAAGAACTAGTAATAAGAATCAGAATATATGCACAGAATATATGCACAATATAAGCTAGGTTATCAGGAATAACAACTCCTAACAAATAGTCTAGCAACTATGAAGTGCAGGTGGTTGGTTATGTATAGTACCTTAGACTAATGTTACTTAAGCCTAAGTGACTAAGGGTATGTATACTTAAGGTCTCTGGGATAGTACCTTAGGTAAGAGGGTTACCTGACTAATGTACAGTATTTATAGGATTTGCCTAATAAGTATAGGACTTATATATGCTTAAGTAAGACTTAAGACTTATAGGGTTTACCTAAATTATATCTAGGATTCATGAGATATTGTAGATAAAGCTATCTACAATATGGGGGTATGGTGGATTGAAACACTATCACTCAATCACAACAATCCTTACAGTATTGTTGCACTATACTCAATGTTGAACTCAACAACTGTGACAGTCAAGGGGCACAGGGTTGCAGTAAGTACACTAATAGGTTACCCTGTGTCTGTTGGGACTGGCCTATGGTCTTAGTGCGCCAAATAACCTCCTATGCTATTTACAGTGAGTCAATCACTAAAGTAAATGCGCAGATAAGCTGTTAAAGGCTTGTGTGTATATGTCAATATATAAGAGTAAGAGTAGGATGCATTAGAAGCGTCTTCACAGGGTCCTTTTATACCCTGAGAAGGCACACAAACAAGTATATACATGATTGATACCAAGAGGGGGTACAGGAGGTACATGTGGCAACTGAAACACTTAGGAGAGCCAATACTTTGGTACATAGTAAACAAACAATAGATCCCAATATTTGCCCCAAGGCAATGTTTGCCCCAAAGCTAAGTGTTTCATCCTTGGAGTAAACAGTCCCAAAAGTAGGATACCACTGTACTGGGTACTTACAGTAAATAGGGCATAACTCCCCCAAATGTTGTCCGTTTTGGGAGCTTGACCCAGCGTTCTGGAGCGCACAAACAGGCGCACCTAAGCGCAAGCAGTTTGGCAGTGTGGGATGCCCGGGTGATGGAGAAAAAGCGCATTTAGTGCATTGGCGCTTAAGCGCTGATTAAGCGCTGGAGCACTTGCCTATGCAACAGGGGGGACCCTGACTATTTCTGTGTGTAGCCACAAGATAGAATCTTGAATAATAAATACTACAAACAAGAGAAATATTACTTGTTCCTGTTTATCTACTCAGCTGAATTTATATATATTTAAATGAGTGAGAAAACAGCATATATGCAAAAGGCATTGCATATTGAGGGTATTCCTGAGGTTTGTAGGTTTTGTAAAGGTTGCAATTGGATAGAGGGACCTTGAAAACCTTAGCTTGCATCTTTATCTTATTTATTTACTGTCAGATTACTGGTGTAATTAATTCAATAAGTACAGATTATTGAAGAAATGTCATATCCATAACATTCTCACTCATTTAAATACATATAAGTTCAGCTGAGTGGATAAACAGTGACTACCATTATTTTTGTTGCTTGTAGTATTGATCATGCAATATTCTATTTTGTGGCTACACACAGAAATAGTCAGGGTCCCCCCTGTCACATAGGCAAGTGCTCTGGCGCTTGATCAGCGCTTAGGCACCAGTGCACTGAATGCACCTTTTCTCCATCACCCAGGCATACTACACTGCCAGGTTGCTTGTGCTTAGGTGCACCTGTCTGTGTGCTGCAGAACACTGGCTTGAACACTCAGAATGTATAACATTTGGCAGAGTTATGCTCTATTAATGTTTGTATGATGGAGCCAGATACAACAGCTAGCATGGATTCAACACCCCAACACAGCATTAATTTCAGCAGCATGCATATAATGGCAAACTCCCCAAAGCCCCATAATCAACTCTACCTTACAGTTGAATCAACAACAGTTCACACTAGTAAAACTCAAGTCAATGTTCTAAAAAAGACTATTGATTCTATATGTGAGACAACTCAACATGCTCCCAAATGCAAATCTGGTCCAGAGGTGTTACCTTGCACCTCTGACATTGCATGCAAACTGTATGGAGTCAATGGAGATCATGCAAGTGATCAGCTCAAAGTTGCACAACTGGAGAAGGAGTGGAAAATAGACTCATAGATAACTCACCTTGGGAATACAAAGCTCTTGAGTCTGGGGGATTCAGAATCAAAAGAATTATATGAATCACTATATGCAGATGCCATAACTGAAGCTGCTGGTCTAGATACATCCTCTGGGTTGTCTACAGCCAATCAAGAAGACCTACTGGCCTCTGGGTATCAAAAGCGTGTCTGGGCTCTTGGGGAGATAGAATTTGATAATGCTGAGCCCAATCTGAAGGAGAACATGTCATTTGTTGCTCGTGGCGGGTGTTGTGCTCACAAGGATATGAATGCCACAAAAGGTGGTGCCGCTGCCATGGCTGCCTTCTGGAAGGCAAATACACATCTCATGCCCCCCATCAAGCTTTTCAATAAAGATAACAATGGCGCTGTGTTGCTTTCGGACCCCTTGGGCAAAACCTCTGAGTCAGAAAAACGGGCACTTTCTTTGACAGAAAGTGGTGCAATTAGGCTCTGTACGCTTTCCGGGAAGGCATTCGATCGCAAGGATGACAAGAAAGGGCATCAAGATAGCCATGCCTATTACTTTGCTGAAAAGTACGGCCGATATCGTAGATTTCCCGACACAAGTAGTGCCTGCTTTAGCTTATTTATCGAGGCTGCAACAGAGCTTTGCACACTTCACAGCGCATATATTGAATATATGGAGCATATCCGAAAGCAGAAAGCAACTAGAAGGCTTAATCTCCTTGAATCAAATATTGACCTTGCTCTTAACTGCCTTGCTACGCTTGCAGAGCTACTTTGCTTGTCACTTTATGGTCAAATTATCTCAAAGCCTTATATACGACTTGTCCGCGGTGCAACAGCACTCGGAAAAGGTCTAGCAGACTTGGTTCCATTACACACTCAAGTCCAGCCCCTACTTCGAGCTATTATAACATCTCCCTTGCTTGTTTTATCACTGAAGTCCCCTAGTCCGTCCATCACACTTGACGGCTCCGAGTGGGAGAATCCAGGTGTCTTAAAAGCACTTCAGGATCATGGGGCAAAACTGCCCTATCTTTCAGACCTATTCGTTGTATTTTGCCAAGGTGCCTTGAATACATGGGCTCGTTGCAGCGATCGATTTGCCCCGAGTGGCCCAATTACTTTATTAAAGTCTGAACAGTACGAAAATGAGTTCCTGCCGCCAACAAATGATTCCAATGAAGGCACACTAGGTACATGGCGTGTTTGGGCAAGGCGGTTCCCTAGTCCAGCGTTACACAAGTTTAACGCAATCCTCATAAATAGAGCAAACCAAACCGAAGCTTATATTGACCAAAACTTTACGCTCGAGCAACATAATTGGATTCGGGCCGAGGCGAGACGAATTGAACTGTCAAAACCCGAGCAAACTCGAAAATCGCAGATTGTTGCTGCCCAATTTGAGGCAGCGGCAAAAAACCAAGCAATGCGGTTACAACGATTGGACAGACCGAACAAATGTGAGGATTACATTACCGGGATTCAGCCAATACTCGACCCGGTGGCAATACAAAAGATGGTAGGAAAGGAACTGGATGACCAACTGAAATTTTACAAGAAAATCGTTGTGCTTCCGAGCGGAGTAGCCTTCCCAGTCATCGGCAAGCTCAAAGTTGCAGAGAAGAGAGCGCTGGTGATTGGTCTAGCGGAGAAATCCAAACAAGGAACGTTGTCAAACGAAGCCAGCTCTAGCGCTCCCAAAGTTTAGCTTTCGAATAGCGTTTTCTTATGTTGAGCTACTGAAATTTCTTTACAATACATTAAAGTTCTCAGTTACGAGCTGTACGGCATTGCTCATGTATGTACAAATGTCCGACTTCATCGTCTGCAGCGCATACGGTGTCGGGCCGCCTTTTCAATCAAAATCGATTATGTAAGCTGCAGAAAGGCCACATGACGTTGCCAAGTCCCACTCTACTGCATACTTATCTTGTATGGCTGTGCTACTTGGAAACCGCACCTTATGACATAAAAATTGCTCGGGGTCAAAAGGCGAGAGTGGTGCATCAAGTGGAAGTCGACTGTAGTGGGGTTTTCTGACGCCTGCTTCAGGACGAAAGATTACTAAGGGCAGCAAAATCCGGGGCTCTCAATACTTGATAGCTCAATGGGCGAGGAAGGGAGATCAAGTACGTATCGTCCGTAGTTTAAGCATTGGATCCTTGTGTCACACATGGCATCCACTGAGGCATCAAGCACGGTGAGGTATTCAACATCAACGTATTTTTATGAGTGAGTTCACTATGCAAATTCATCCCTGGAGCACCTCAATAATCTCTTCAATTACTTCCTCGAGCCATTCCTCTACCTCTTCTCGATCTTCCCCACCTTTCGCCTTCCTTCCCAGACGTGCCATACGCTCCTGGACTTCGGGACGTACCTTCTTTCTCCAAGCATTCCACTCGTCAAGAAGGCGACGCCGCTGGGCCACTAGCTCCTTATCTGCATGGCTTTCTTCTGCTGCGTCGGCTTCATCGAACGCTCTTGAATATTCCTTGAGGTTCTTGCGTAATTCTTTCTGCTGGGCCTTCGTCAACAGGGTCTTGGGTCGCGGTCGCCATAAAAATTGCTTAAACTTGTCCGCAGGATGCTTGACCAGCTCCTGCCCACGAAAATCCCACAAACTCCATCCGTGCTCGGGGGTTGGCCGCCAGACAGAGGCTGAGCTTGCAACGTATCGACCCGAAGGGTCCCATTCAACGTCCGTTACACCATAATGTTCGGCGGTCGCGAGATGTTGAACCAGAGATCCCCACTCAGCCGTATGTGTATTGATGCGCTCCGGATCAATCGTAAACTCAAGGTCGTAAAATTCAAGTTCGAATCTGGTCACTGGGAAAATTGAACCAAGGACTACGTGTCGTCCTTTTGGTGACCAACGAATGGCGTTTGTTGTTTTATCCTTGAGGAGTTCTATTTAGCGTCAGCATTGGAACTGACCGCTGGAGTTAAAACGAGCGTACTAAGCAATTTGAAGTTCTTCCCTTTCTCAAGCTGAAAGAAGGACACATCCATTTTGATCGTAATACCGGGCGCAATGTTGCCCAAGTTGGGGTCACTGCTGCTGAGAATAGCGAAGCGATCCCCTCGAGGCTCCCAAGCAAACTCAGTCACTTGGTCTATTCGAATGTTTCAGTACGAATTCCGCAGACACAACTTTAAACTCGCCTTTGAGTTCGATGACTTCTACTGGGAAGTCCTTTTCTCGTGTTCTGAAGACTTCAAGATTACAGAACGTGGCCTTTTTGCTTTTTGTGGGGCGATCGACCTTGACGCATAAAAAATCACCTTGATTTTGCCAATATAATTTGCACTAGTAACATTATGAAATCCTATGAATTATTAATGAAAATAGAGAGCGGACTTACTTCCGATACACTGAACAGATTTTTGGTCCTGAGCTGGGTCCGGCTGGGAATGGCAAGGAGGGTTACGCGGGCTGGCTGGTTGGCGACCTCGGGAACCCAGTAAGCGAGCATGTTTTCGCGAACACGGGCAACTCCGTTCCTCTTTCCCTTTTTCCCATCACCAGTTGCATCTCTGTCGCCCTCCTTTTCAGTCTCTCTAATCTTGGACAATTCGTCATCGCTGGGGGGACACCACTCAAAGTCAACAACGCCATCGATCTTTATACTCTTCTTGTCCAACATGTGCATGCTGGGAACCTCGTAGACACTAATTGCCTGTCCAGGATTGACGCGAGCAACATAACGGTCATCTCCAGACCACTTGAGTTGAGGCCATGTCATCTGCTTCTTCTCGCCACTTGCTACCGTCGTCGTTCCTTCTATGCTAAAGGTTCTCAACAAATGTCCAGTTGAAACCTCCCAGACAGCCAAGTTATTCCCCTCGTCATCTGGAGAAAAGAATGTGGGCCCTTGTTGAGCACCAGGAGGAATCACAATGGGTTCGTTTGACCATGTCACTAGATATTTCTCGTTAGGTGAGAAATCAACCAATCGTGCGAGTGGGTGCGCAATCCGTCGAACAAGGCCCCATTCGGAGCCTCCCCAAATTTGAAGGCCCTGTCGGTGGAGCGTGGTAAGGTATGTCCCATGCGGCGACCAAGCGACGTAGAGGTCTGTCCAGTTGTGGCGTGTGAATGCTGGGTCAGGTCCGGTTCGTGCATTCCAAAATATCTGGACTTCGTCGCCCACGTAGGTTAGGAACTGGTCGCGTCCAGCCGGGTCCGCAAGCCAAGACCGCATGTGAGGACGAGATGTATAGTTAGAGACGGCCGGAGGAACGTAAGTCTCGTCCAGTGTCGCATATTTTTCGATATCTGTGAATCGATTGATAGAAAACGTATGCTTTGCATCAAAAGGAAAGTGATGCATGGCTACCAATGCATCTGAAGCCTCTTCGGGAGAAGCGAATTCTACAAAGATATACCTGCCAAATGTCAATATAACCGGTAAAAGAAGGCGCTGTTTGCTCACCCTTTGGATTTACCACTGCCCTCTTCATATGGCATATGTATTCCTCCCTCCTTGATTGGAACCCCTTTACGACCGAATTCCTTGCTAATCTTGGCAAATAGACGGCTTTCCCGAGAGCGATCAATGATTGGTACACCGTCTACAACCAGGACGTTGTCGAACCCTTCTTCATACGAGATCGAATATTTGGCTTCTATGTCACTATAGTCGATACCGAGGTCCTCGGCAGGGACTGGATCTGGAACAGGCATGGTGATGAATCAATGCGGTGATGGGCTCCGGTGGAAATTTCAATGGCACGTGACGTTGCTGATCATCTCCCATTTACGGCTGCCGGATACTAATATACATTATAATTGAAGGGTTAGGATATGAACAGACTACAAATGATGCGAAATAAAGTTGTGATTTCGTGACATCTCCTGCTAAATACACGTAAGCACACATTGTCACCATCTATCTCTCTTTTTGATTCACCAAATGATCAGTTTGAATACACCTAGCTGGTCTCAAGGAGGTAACCCGCGACTGACCTATGTCAATCTTTGAATGCATGAATGGTATCGATCGGGGTATTCAGCATAATGTATGAGCTTCTTAAATGAACAATAATTGAGATAAGATCATCAGGAATACTGCGGACGGAATATCTACTCAAATAGACGACAAATATGGTGGTCCAATTTTGTGCTCTCATTCCCCCATTCTGAATTACAAATTGATATCGCTATGAGGTGTTCGTTCGGGACACACATATATGCGTTACGTCCCAATCTCCTCATGCATCATCTGGGTACAACATCAGCTCAGGTCGGACCTTGGCATCGAACTCGTCTGGCGTAAGGAAACCAAGTGCGACAGTTGCTTCCTTCAATGTTGTTCCTTCCTTGTGAGCTTTTTTGGCGCATTTGGCGACATCTATAACATATCTCGCTGAGCAAGCCATCAAATATGATGAGGACTACATACTATCATATCCAAGGTGGCTATTCAAAATAGTTGCCAGCATCAAGCTCTCGTTCAGTAGTTGGGTGATTCGCTTCTCGTTTGCCTCGATTCCAACTACACAGTTCTTTGTGAAAGAGCGGGATCCTATCGGATGGCAGGGGCGAGCAAAATCTGAGTGCGAGCTCCGAAAACATAAAAAGGTGCATACCGTCAGCAAGAAGTCGAATACTTTGCAAGGTGTTCTTGATAATCATAGGTTTGAAAACGTTGAGCTAATATAACATGTTATATGGCCAGACAACACGTATGATTTACACTAAACCCTACCTGGAACTGACCCATACTTCCAGCTACGCTAACGCCAGCGTTGTTGCCCATGACCTGAGCGGCAACCATAGTAAGCGCCTCGCATTGGGTAGGGTTAACCTTCCCAGGCATAATGCTGCTACCAGGCTCGTTCTCTGCATGAAGTTCAGATTCAACAACTACTAGGCATTTAATATGAGCACTCGCCTGGCAAACTCAATTCACCGAGCCCACAGCGAGGTCCCGAGGCAAGATACCGAATGTCATTGGCAGTTTTCATCAGACTGACTGCTACTGTGTTGAGGGCACCATGTGCTTCGACCAAAGCGTCATGTGTAGCGAGAGCCTCAAACTACGAAAGCAATAAATCATGAGGCCGAATGACAGCTGACAACTCATAGCACACCTTATTCGGCGCGGTCTCAAACTGATGCCCGGTGATCTTGGAAATTTGGGCGGCGACCTTGACGTCGAATCCTTTACGAGTATTCAATCCCTGGGTCGTCCACATTGTTACCTCCATATCGAAGAAATAAAAATAAAAACTCACGGTTCCAACTGCCGTACCCCCTTGCGCAAGAAGACTTAACCTGGGGAGTACATCATGTATGCGGGCAATGCCGTTCGTAAGCTGCTGGACGTAGCCGCTAAACTCTTGTCCAAGTGTCAAAGGCGTAGCATCCTACCATGCTGATAAGAAGCGTCCAAGATATGTAGACGAATGACTTACTTGCAAATGGGTGCGTCCAATTTTGATAATATTCTCAAACTCCTTTTGTTTTGCCGCAAAGGCGTCTCGGAGCTCGGTCAATGCAGGGATCAGTTGCTCCCTCAACTCTGTAACTGCGGCGATGTGCATAGCCGTTGGAAACCTGGACCATAATCAATATAAAGGTCTCTCCAAATCCAAAGCACACTCACGAATCATTCGAACTCTGACTCATGTTGACATGATCATTGGGGTGAACTGGTTTTTTGCTCCCTAATTCGCCACCCAAAATCTGAATCGCACGATTGCTGATAACTTCGTTGGTATTCATGTTGCTCTGTGTCCCAGATCCAGTCTGGAAGACCACGAGTGGGAAATGGTCAACGAGCTTGCCAGAAATGACCTCGTCTGCCGCTTGAGAGATTGCCTGGCCAATCTTGGGATCGAGCCCATAGGTCACGTTTACTTCTGCTGCAGCTTTTTTGAGAACGCCAAAGGCTTTTATGAGCGGAAGAGGGAGCCGCTCGGCAGCACCACCAATGTCAAAGTTTTGTAGAGATCTGTGATCGAATGAGTAATTTTCCCAGGCTGCTGGGTTGAGAGACGGACCGCTGTGTCTGCGCACCCCAATATACGTCTGCAGGAACCTGTAGCTCTCCAAATGTATCCTTCTCTGTCCTGAACTTCTGGGCCTTCATTTTGATAAAGAGTCAGTTTTTTTGTACTGCTTCTGTGGAGACGAACCCACCATCATGCGTGTGGTCGAAAAGGTCCGCAAAGACGGAGCAGCCTTGGGATCACGTGTTAAAGCCTTAAGAAACCGATAGCCATGGAGCCTTGCTTACCCGGTGCATAGACGTGCGTAGAATGGAGTACATGATGGGGACTGGGGATGACGGAGTAGAGCAAGACCTTGGAACAGGGCTTTAACCACGCTCTCGGGACGTGTCGGAAGGTGTCACTTGGACGGCGGGAAGATTAGGCGCCGGGCGGTTAGGCTTGGATAGCCCGTGAGATCGTTCAATATGTCGCCAGGCTCGGGTGAGAATATCTTGATCAAGAACTTTGGCTTTGTTGCAAGGGTACTGTACACTTGGATGCTATGATATATATGTCTATACTGTAATACACGAATATCCTTTGACCAAGTTTTAATTGCTTGCTCTGGAATACGCTATAAATGTATGCCCCTGAATATCGGGAATATGAATTTCGTGTTATGAATTGAGTCTTGAGCTCAGTTGGCGCGGCAAGATCATACAATCACTAACCAGGATCACACAACTGTTTCATAGTTTATACATGTGTGTATGCGGGTGCATTGTGTATATACTATCCATCAAATCGATTGATTAGTTTAGTCGTTCAGCTGGGGGAGGGTGACCAAAACACCACTTGCAATCGATGCCAAAAAGCCAATGCTATGACTGGATCCATATCACTGCTACTGGACATTTATGTATTCATAGACTACCTGACCAGTATCGTCTTGAAGTCGACAGAAATAATCCTATCATGTGCCATGCAAGGTAGCATTGGTGTTCAAACTTTACCCAGATCGATGACCCACATAATCACCGCCGAGTTAAGAATGGCTTACCAGTACTCAACCACAGAGGGTTGGTTCAAGAATAGGTTTACTAAAGGCATCTGTGTTCTCATAAATTCATACTAATACAAGCGATTAATAAAAGACATGAGTTTACTCATCGAGAAAGATTGTTAATTCTGGCGTACTATTAAGGGGTAGGGTACATGCAATGCAGCACTGGATAAGTTATATTCCAAAGTTATACCTCACCAATTTACTGAACAACATGAAGGCATTTCCATTGAGTTCGCCAATGTTTGGCCGGTGCTCTTGGCCTCGGATATTGAGATTTGCATAAACGAGCACCAATTGAATTATACTTGCTTAGAGTGCATGGAAGCGAGCCACATTTCTGTTGATTGACGACGGGTTCCGGCATGCCGAGAAGGCTTCTGATTGGGCTTGGAACCAAATATTGACGCAAGACCGAAGATGGTCTTACATCGTGAGACGGGGAGTATACACAGATGAGTATGAAACGACAATTCGAGAGCAGAATCCGACCGTGTTGCCCAGCGTAACGAGGTCACAAATGGGTTGGTATCGAGTTGCCTTTTTGGTAAAGTGATTAGCTTGATTTGGCAGCATCAATTGTGTGTCTGATTTGAGGGTGTATTATGTGGACAGGAAAAGACGAAGGTAACTTGTGTAAAGAAACGCAATGAATGACGTGTACAAATGTACAGCAGATTATCAAGATCCTAAACAGGACCCGGGCCGTTCCTTGGGCTGAAAAAAACATCGGCTCCGAAGCGCTCGGCGCGTAGAGCGTCGGTGACGAGCTCGACTGGAGCGGGATAGTTGTTTCCTTTTATAGGAGGGCGGGAGGTGGACCGGGAGCGAAGAATTAAGGAATGGAAAGGAGGGAAATATATAAAATAGGATTGTTGACAAGTTACACAATGGAACGGAGGGGATCAAGGTTCGAGTTGGTCCGTGCGCCGGTGTGTGGTGTTTGAATTTTATGATGGTGATGTGTCGAGTGTCGAGTGCGCCAAATATGGAAGGCCCTTCACGACGCGGCCTCCCACCACTGAACTAGGGAGACAAACCGGGTTTTTTCGATTGGACTGCGCTGCGTGCTGGAAACACACGGGGGGAAATGGTGAGTTGGGTGATGTGGGCGGTGAGGTGAGCTAATAGATAATAGGATACGAGTGTTATGACTGCTGCCGAGCTCAACGCAGCAGAACGGGCCGAGGCTGAGCGACGACGACAAGAACATTCGAGACCCGAGGGTGGGGCGGCATCTCCGCGGTTTCGACTACGAGCGATGTCTCCGGCCTACTATCCAGACGAGCAGGAGCGAGAACGAGAGCGATCACGCGCCCACAACCGGGATGCGGCCCTGTTGCTCGAAGACGACCTTGGGTTGCGGTCCCCCGACCGAGCCAAGAAGCGTCCGCACCCGCATGAGCCTCCGTCGCCGTCGAGCAAGAAGCGCCGACCAGAAATAACAGCCGCGAGTTATCCGCACCTCCATGTTCCTGCTCGCTTGCCCAGCCCACCCTCACGTGTCCGAGACCCCAGCGATTCTCCTCCGCCCGTCGTTGTTCCCACTCCCTCCTCCACCAGAGCCAGAGGCAAGGGGTCACGCGGTGGTCGCGGCAGCCGAGGCGGCAAAGTTCCCGGCACTCGTCCTCCCCCAGCCACCGACTCTGCCAACCCCGACGAACCGGACACCAAGCCAAAAATAAAACGTCCTCGCAAATCCAAAAACGGAGTCGACACTGGTCTCCCCGAGTCCTTTTATCCCAGTGTTGTTCCCTCCCGTCTTCAGGTCCCAGACGACAGCGAGAGTGCGGCTAGTTCCCCAGCCGGCACCCCCTTTATACCCCTTGATTCCCCCTTGCCGTCCCTGCCTGTCGTTGGTAAAGTCGACCATGCCACCCTCGTCAAGCGCGCCATCCAACTCGAGGAGAACCAGCGGAAGATATGGGTCTCTTTAGCCAGAAAGGACATTCCCAAGGTATGCCATTGCCTCACATCATCCCACTCGACTAATCGACTCTAGGCATACAAATTACAAGCATCCTCCTATCAAACTAAACTCCTTCAAAACAAAAAGCTATCTTCCCTCGTTGCTTCCTACGCCAAGAAACCCTTTGGTCGCACAATCGCCACCACCAAGCTTACCCAAGTCAAATCCAAGCGTCTCATGCGCGAGATGCTCGTCTTTTGGCGCAAGCACGACAGGGAGGAAAAGGACTTGCGAAAAAAGGCGGAAAAGGCCCAGGTCGATCGCGCCAAGGTCGAGGAAGAGAAGCGAGAGGCTCAACGACAGGCCAGAAAACTCGAGTTTTTGATCAGCCAGACAGAACTGTACAGCCATTTCGTGGGGAACAAACTCAAGAGTATGTTCTTTCTATTTCCCTTGGGCTACCCCTCATTCTCTCTGCAGCTTCGGAACTGGAGCAAGGCGAAGAAACGGCTTCACAACCTTCTGTATCTGCCCCTGCCGAAAAATCCGCCGCTATTCGACATATCGAAGAAGATGGAGATCAGGCTCCCAACGCTCTCCCCGCAATCGACTTTACCGACGCCGACGAGCGGAATCTCCATCGACATGCTGCACAAAACGCCCGTGAAGCCATCGATGCCGCTAAACAACGTGCCAAGGAATTTGATGAGGCTAGGAAGCGGGAGTTTGAAGAGGCCAGGAAGAACAACGAGCGCATGGACGAAGACGAGGACGATGATGGAAACGGGGAATCTGACCCAGACGCCCAACCTGGAAAACCTTTGGTGGATTGTGAGTTGAACATTCTCACAATCACAATGGAGTCTAAGCATCGTCGCAGTGGACTCGGATGAATTGAACTTTCAAAATCCAACATCCCTCACCGATATGAGTGTCGGCCAACCCAAGATGCTTCAGGCTCAGCTTAAAGAATATCAACTCAAGGGATTGAATTGGCTTGCAACTTTGTATGAACAGGGGATCAACGGAATTTTGGCCGATGAGATGGGTTTGGGCAAGGCGAGTCTGATGACCCTATTACTTTTCTAATCACTTACCCCAAGCAGACTGTTCAATCCATTTCCCTTCTCGCCTATCTCGCCGAAACCCACCAAATCTGGGGTCCCTTCCTCGTCATCGCCCCTGCCTCGACACTTCACAATTGGCAACAAGAGCTTACTCGATTCGTCCCTGCACTCAAGACGCTTCCCTACTGGGGAAACATCAAAGACCGCACAACTCTGCGCAAATTCTGGAACAAGAAGCAGATATGCTACGACAAGGACGCACCGTTTCATGTCTTGGTCACGAGTTATCAGCTAGTGGTTGCAGATGAAAAGTACTTCCAGCGCGTCAAGTGGCAGTACATGGTTCTCGACGAGGCTCAAGCGATCAAGAGTAGTAGTTCTGCGCGGTGGAAGACTTTACTTGGCTTCAACTGTCGTAATCGATTGTTGTTGACGGGTACCCCGGTGCAGAACTCTATGCAAGGTTTGTTCTCGCTTGATCGACCCTGTTGTTTCGATGCTGATCGGGCGCTCGGATAGAACTCTGGGCCCTGTTGCATTTTATCATGCCTAGTCTGTTCGATTCGCATGACGAATTCTCCGAGTGGTTTTCCAAAGACATCGAGAGCGCGGCCGAGAACAAGGGGTCCCAGCTAAACGAACACCAACTTCGTCGGCTACACATGATTCTCAAGCCATTTATGCTTCGGCGTGTAAAGCGGAATGTTCAGAACGAGCTTAGCGAAAAGGCATGTCTATTTCCCCGACTTCTACAAACTCGAAATTAATTCTGCGCCTAGATCGAACAAGACATATTCTGCGACCTTTCTCCACGACAGCGGGCTCTCTACCGCGGTCTTCGCGCAAATGTATCCATTGCTGAGCTGTTGGAACGTGCTAATAACCTGGGAGATGCCGACAGCGCAAGGTCACTGATGAACCTCGTCATGCAATTTAGGAAGGTTTGTTCGATTCCATCAATGGCCCTTCTTACCCTTTTTTTTCATCTTCATCCCCGCCTAACAGGTATGCAATCATCCCGAGCTGTTCGAGCGCGCAGACGTCACAGCGCCGGTCTCTTTCACTTCCTTTGGTCGTTCTGGGAACCTTGCGCGCGAAGGAGATCTATTGTATTGCCCCGACTCGGCCGTCAACCCAATCAACTTCCAACTGCCCCGTATATTCGAACGTGATGGAGGTTTGGTTCATCTTCCTGGGTACGGGACTCGTGCTGGGTTTGAAAACAGGTGGTTTGGATGCGACGCGAGCTTGTGGACCAGGGACCGGTTGGGTGAGTTCCCATCCGACATGTTTGGTGTTTATTACTTAGGCGATCTTAGTTGGGTGCGGGTGGTTGTCACTTCTCGGACTTGGAGCAAACCACGTCTGGGAGTATTGCGCTTTGCGAAGGATGGAACAATTAATTTGGGGCGCAAAGCGGGAGAGAGATCTCGAGGAGTTGGGCGGATTCGCTAGGTACGCATTATCCTGATTTCGTATGCGCCGCGCCCTAAAGTTCATGCAGCGATCCGGAATTTTCATCCCACTCTGTTGCCCCCAAGTACGTTATCCCCCGCCGAAACTACCAGTATCTGGAAATTGCAGAAGGGTATCCTAAACTCGTCGACATCCGCTCGGAGCTGTGGTCCCAGTCTTGCATGTCCCGCCCTCTAATGTTCTGGCGCACAGAAGGTGCTATAGCCACTCCCATCGTCCCTTGGATGAGCGACCGAATGTTTGTTGAGCGCTCGAGGAGGACTTTGGAAGCTCCTAGAGAGTCGCTCTTGCTCTTTGGTCTACCGAGGAGCCTGAAAGAGGCCCCTAGTGCCGTCGGAATTTGGAATAACCAATTCTCTATCGTACCTTCGTCAGGACTACTGGCCGCATCGAGAGCTGAACAATTACCAGTCACGCCTATGCATATCCCCGAAGCCAAACGCCTCATCTACGACTCTGCCAAGCTCGCCCGTCTCGACACACTCCTGACCGAACTCAAGGCCGGTGGCCACCGAGTATTGATCTACTTCCAAATGACGCGTATGATCGATCTGATGGAAGAGTACCTCGTTTATCGCCAATACTCGTACCTTCGCCTCGACGGTGGATCCAAACTCGAGGACCGACGGGATATGGTCCGTGATTGGCAGACCAATCCGAATATCTTTGTCTTTTTGCTCAGTACCCGTGCCGGAGGTCTCGGTATTAATTTGACCGCTGCGGACACTGTTGTTTTCTATGACCATGATTGGAATCCGAGCAACGACGCCCAAGCAATGGATCGCGCCCATCGTTTAGGACAGACGAGGCAGGTCACGGTGTATAGGCTTATTACCAAGGGGACAATCGACGAACGAATCGTGCAACTTGCAAGGGTTAAGAAAGACGTGAGCCTCTATTACTATGTGCCTCTTGAGATATATTTGACAACTTATCTGTGGACAGGTTCAAGACATTGTGGTCGGTAACAAACAGTTCACGGAAGCTACGACGTCTAAAGAAATCGTGTCTCTTCTACTGGATGATGATCAACTGGCGAATCTTGCTACCAAGGGCATGCCCGATACTCAAGCTCAAGTTTCGGGTTCATCAACGCTAATGGCATCGAATCGTGATTTATGGGCTGACGAAGGCGACGAATTCTTTGGCTCATCAACCTTGGCTGCTCCCAAGGAGAATGTGGATGAGCCCACACCGTCGGCCACGGGTATGAACACGCCCAATGCCATGTCCGAGCCTGTATACGGCCGGGGTCTCAAAAAGGATGGAACAAGAAAGTTGAAACCCGGTAGGAAGACTGGCCCAGGCGGGTCCAAGGCTGAGAGGAGGAAGAAGCGTGGGCCTATAACGGGAGATACGTTGCCGGACGAGCTTTAGGAGCTTATTGCCAGAAGCGATAGCACACGAGAGTTGGCTCGGTCCAGCTTCCTCTCGATATCTTATTTTTTTCTGATGTTATGTGGTCTGACCATTTTGTCTCGGCTTTTTGTCATCTTTTTGTAATTGGTAGTTTTTGTTTCGCATTTTTTATACGACAATTCTCATTGATTTTCTACCCAAATTTTCATGCCTGTTAGCACATGTGGGCATCCATTATGCGATGATATATTCATATGAACCAGACCCTTTGGGAAGCCCACAGTAAAAGAGCGTCACCCATCGGTCTTGAATGCGATTCCTGTATTCAGCCAGGACGGTTTAGACACCTTGCAGACAAGATTCAAAGGTGACATTGTGCTTTTCTTGCACTTCGCTCGTGTTAAGGATTCCGGTATGTTGGTAACTGATGCTCTTCGAACTATTTTATTTCGTGGAATGGCCCTACAAGTAGAAGACAACCAGCCATCTATCAATGCTGTGATCCCAATACATATGGGTTCTTCTGAACAATCAATCACAACCGAAACAACTTCTGCAATCAGCCTGCAGTTCAAGAACCGGAAATGCTCGTTCGACTGTCCCCGGCAACCGTGCAATTATAGTCCCCGGCCTCGAAATTAGTGAATTCACAATATTTATTTCTTCCAACAAGGCACGACACCCAGTTTCTTACAGTTATCTCAACCAGCAAAGTTTATTATTTTCTTACCCCTTTTAGTATCGGGGATCCCCAGTGCCTCCATCGCTGTCCTCGACCGTTGCTTGCCCTCGGGCTTTGGCTTCGCTAGCTCTGCCCTAGGTTCGCACTTTTTCTCTGCTAACTCCCTCCGCTCGTCAATTACAGCCGCTGCAATACCAGCCCGCAGCGATTTGAGCGGGACCTGTATATGACACTTGCTGGTAGGTATCTCGCTATCGGGATCCTCGGCACAGACTCGAAAGAAATCGTACGCATCAAGGTGTAACACATCATCTAACTGGGCAGCATTGGCCGGGTCCTCTGAATACACCCACTATCAAAAAGGTACTATCGTAAGCCAACTGATTGCGGTTTATCTATATGTATCTCTTGGACTCACAAGTGATTGACCACGCTGCATGATTTGGCTATTACAGTTTGAATACGAGGCCGCATTGTCTGAATCTTCTACAATTGTGTCTTTGTTTGAGTCAAAGGACACTGACTCTACGGGGCCACGAAAATCTCGGGAGCGCTCCGGGACTTGCTATTGTCGGCGAGCATTCCGGAGCGTTTGGTATGACGCTCGGAAGTGCTCGTGGAGTGCTCCCAAGTGCTCGCCGAGCAATCCAGATCCGTCGGATCCTAACGAGGAGGCTCCCAAAACCGGAGCACTCCAGAGCGCTCCCGGGTTTTTGGGGGTCCCGTAGAGGAGCCACTCCCACTTGACAATGGATCATTAATATGACCCAGTTGATTCTCTTCATCAAAGGTCTTGTTGGTGTCATTGTGCACAACACCTGCTGGGTCCAATGGAGTGTTATTGCTGCACAGGGGTGAGGCAATTGCTTTGATTGGCAAGGTGTCTCTGGTGTTATCTAACATGTTGTTGCCTTTGTTGAGGAGGATAACACTGATGATCATTTAAAGTACCCATAAAGTCATTTTGAGTACTTACCACTTAGATTATTGAATTTGTCAGTCCATGGGCAACCATCCAAGGGGTAGTCAATTGCTAATATAGCACAAGAGGTGTTGGCATTTCTCTGCTATCACACATCTGCCTCTTGCTAGCTTACCTATGTCTCCAGTTGGCCAACACACCATAACATCAATTGTGACCTGGCATATCTTTGGTTCAGCCTTGTCCTTAGTCTTCTTTGGAGGGTTCCAAACAATGATCAGGAGCACAGCCTGTACAATCCCATTGGTTTGAGTTAGTAGCTTCAAGGCCCTATTCATCCCTGTGGAAACAGGCTGGGATCTCAAGCTTTCAAGTACTACTTGGCTATGAGTAGCTCCAGTATCCTCATACCCTTCTTGTATAGTGAAGCACCTGTCAGGTTGGCAAATAGATCCATGTTGTATGTCAGTGTTGCATTGCCATTGAACAAAATCTCCTGGAAAGAACATGGGGCAGCTTCCATCAACTAATTGTTTATTCCATGAAACTCATTGTGTGTCCACTTGCTGAAAGTGTTTTGTAACTTCAAAGGCATCCTGACAGTAGCTGTTGTAGACACACATATACCAAGGGAATTTATCCCTATTTTCTTGAATTTAAACAAAGTCAATTGGACAACATTTTCAATCACATGACTTTGGTGCTTATATCACACACTAAGCACCAAGCCACATCCCCATCCACACTTACTCATGACACATCAGTGACATGTGTGCATGAGTAAGGCCAACTGCAGAGCAGGGTTCTTATTACACATAGATAGCTTCTTTTCTCATGTATGTTGTATTTGTAATTAGTCACCTCTGTAATATATAAGGAGGCCAACCAACCATGGTAACACCCAGGTCAATTACCTCTTGTTGCATCCTACTCAGTGTACAAGGCCTTACAGCCAGTAACTACTAAGTTGCTACATACATAGATAGCTCACACCACCTTAAGTGGCTTCTCAGTTGTACTTAGCTAGCTTGCCATTGCCCTTACAGGCTTGGTTGCCATAGTATAGTGTCAGAGCCAACAACTACCAAGAGGTAAAACCTAACTAGTTACTGCCTAATATAGGACTTATCAACTAGTAGGACCTAACAAAGCTCAAGGCAATGCCAGGGAAGGGTAGGACAAGACCTATTTAAGTAAAATGCACTATGCTATTAAGATAGCAGGGCTAGAACCAAGGCAGGGACTATTACACTCAAGGTGCACCTGATTGTATGCCAAGGGTAGGTAGTGTGGAAGGGATAAGAGGTTGAGTTCTGAGGCTTAAGGCTCTCAGAACCTTCCTTATATATTCAACAGAGAAGGGGAAGAGTAATTACATGTACAAACATAACAACAAAGATAAGGTCACATGACCAAAGATAAGAAAGACGTGATCACATGACTAAAGGTCATGTGATAAGATTACATAATAAGCGCTAAGCGCTTAAATAGCATAAAGATGCAGATATTCATAAATCTTCATGAAAATAGCGCATATATTCACTATTTCTTTGACTTAGTGGATTCTAAGGTGGTCACGCCTCTAGGGCATGACAATAGTTGTTAGTTGTTGTAGGTAGCATCCCCACTGCCTTCTGCAGTTTCTTTTACAAGTCCATATGTCCACAAGCGCCCACTACCTAGACAGCCCTTAAGGACATCTAGGACAGTAGCTGTCTTGCTTTCTATGTCCCAATCAAACCTACATGCCAAAGGTTAGCTAGCTGCCTTACCAGAGTCAGAAATTGCTTACTTGAACCTCCAACCAGCAGTGTGAAGTTGATTGTCAAGCCTACAGGCCTTGTGTTTAGCAAGTTCTGAGACCGTAAGGATGTGTCCAACTTTGCCACTCAGTTGTGATATAACCTCTTGTGCCAACTGGTGAATGGTGGCTCCTTGCCACACCTTGAGTTTCTTGGTGGCAAATACAGTTTCAGGCTGAGGCGTGAGAGCTATAGCCTTTGGTGAGTTGCACTGATCAAGGAATGGGGTGTGTCCTAGACATCCTTAAGGGGCATCAAGGAGGCAGGTGCTTGCAGCTGGGTAAAATTAAGTAAGAGTTGCTTAAGGTGACAAGCAAGCTACCTACAACAACAACCAGCTATACTATGGTGCCAAGACACTATAAGGTGTTGGCAAGCTACCTAAGTACAATGAGAACAATGCTTAAGGCATGTAACTAAGTGGTTGCTGGCTGTAAAGCCTTGTACAATGTGTGGAGTGCAACAAGAGGTAATCAACCTGGGTGTTACCATGGGTGGTTGGCCTCCTTATATATTCTAAGTACTGGCTAATTTACAAATACAAGATATCAAATACATGATCAAATAAGAACCCTGCTCTGCAGTTGGCCTTACTCATGCATACATGTCACTGACGTGTCATTGATGATGTCATAGGTGGAGGTGGCTATGTATGCTGATTAAGCACAGAAGGGGATGTGGCTTGGTGCTTAGCATATCTTATAAGCGCTGAAGTCACATGATTGAAAATCTAGTCCATTTGCCTTCATTTAAATCCAAGAAAATGGGAATAAATTCCCTGGTATTGAGTGTGTCTACAACAGGGTGGTTTTGTTGATTTTGGAACATTTTTGGTAAGACATGAACCCAGTAGAAAATTGGTCAATAGATAGTTGTGTCATGTGTATTTTACAACCCAAGATCAATTTAAACACTCATGTGAAAGTATTTTTTTAAAAAGAAATTCATATTTTGAGAGCTACATGCAAACTGTTACACCTTCTTGACTTATACCACTGGATTTGCCTGATTTTTCGCTTATTTTTAGAATTTTTTGCGGACTTATTATCTTTACTTTTTCAATCATGTGATCTTGGCACTTATTACACCAAGATGCCACACCAAGATGCCATGCCAAGATGCTGTGCCAAGGGTGCTTAGAAGAAATCCACGCTTCTGCGCAGCCCTCAGCGCGCTTCTCTTTTCACACCCATACTTCTTTTCTCACAAGCTTTGACCACCTGTAGATAGTTCTCTTGTGTATAAATACAAGGGGAAAATTGCTTGGAAACACCAAGTTGATTTTACCTTGTCTCATATCCATTGAGGAGGCATCCCAGCCAGCTAAGTAGCTGGCCCCCTAGTAGTTCAGAAGTTAACCCCTTTACCTGCGCTCATCACACCTCTTGGGCTCAGCCCCCTTTGCCAACAGTAGATAGATAGTAGTTGCCATAAGCAGCTTAGTTAGTAATAGTTAGGCCTTAGATAGTTAGATTACATAAGCAGTGTAGTAGTAGTACAGCCACAAGCGCCTGTCTCACTAGCAAGTACCCACCTTACAGTGGTGTACAACACAAACAAGGCAAACCACTCTGATAGATACACAAGGGGGGGGGAAGGAAACCATGTGCAAGTAGTTTTTTAATATACATTCCTATTCCAAACAAACAGGAGCTACATGACAACAAAGGCAAACTGCTCAACAAAACAAAAGAACAGAAAAGAAAGCACAAAAGCCAAGAGAAAACAACCAGCAATAAGAGCAGCAACAAAACAGTCCCATCAAAAAAGAGTAAGCAAGAAACTGCCTTTCTGGCATATCCAGGATAGGATACAAACATGAGAGCAGCACCCCTGCAGGAACTAAGTATAGAGTCCAATGCTGGAATGCAAAATGAACTTTGTGGCTGCTTTAAGCCCTTTGGTTGTCATGAAAAGATCCATAGGATTGAGCTCTTGCAAAATGTTTGTGAGATATGTCCTACTGTCTTCTAAAAGTGGACAATGGAATAGAAAATGTGGGGCTGTTTGGACAGGCTCACCACATGCACAATCAGCACACCATTTAATCAATGGCATCCTGGCTTTATATTCTCCAAACCATCCATGCCCTGTTGATATATGTACCAGGCAGGATGAAACAGATCTTGAAGTTTCCCTATTATTGAAAACATGGTGAAGCTTAAGTGAGGGCAGCTGCAGAATGTGGCCCTTGACAGTTTTGCATGGAAGTATTTCAGTGATTGAGATACTTTGAAGCATGCATACCACAGTACAGTCAACTGCTGCTGCTGGAAACCTCCATAACTGCAATTGCACTAAACTAAGACATTTTTCTTGTGGGGAAATGTGGGGATCTCAGATTGGAATAGGTTTGGCCACCAGGGTACACAGAGTTATATGCATCAAAAGCATAACCACACTGGAAAATAGAAAATTCTAGAAGATTCCAAATGCAAGGAATAATACAGACAGAAGGCCTGGACTTTCATAATTACTATGTACATAAAAGCAGCAATGAAATTACTTTGCTCTTGTTGCAATTGTCAGAATTCTTTCTGTTTTTCTCCTTTTTTGAGCTCTTTGTCACTCATTCAACACCTGTATTTGCTTGTCCTGGTGCCTCTATGCACACAAAACACATTCAACCTCTTGTATGCAATCCTAACCAATGTAACAGACACACAAGTCATGTTCAACTTACAAGCAGCACATTTCAGCTGCACCTAATAAGCTGCCAAAGCTGCCAAAGGCCATTGTATACCCCAAAGGTACAGACAGTCCAAGCCTTAGGATACAGATGTCTCTGAAGTAGAAAACCCACCCTTGGGTTCAAATCTTTGGCAAAATCCAACCCCAGGAATATCCAGACCCAGAGGCTGGCTATTCAATACAGTAATTGTCCAGACCCTGGTGCTGGTCCTAGCACTCATGAATACTCACAATCTGCCACCAAGGCTTGGATACCCAGCTGGTATCCAAACCTGGGGCGCAATTTTGTTGTGACCCAACTGTAAGGTTGGTCACATGCTAGTGGTGGGTGCTTGTTGTACACCAACTGTAAGGTTGGGTACACACTAGTGGGCGGGTGCTTGAGGCTGTACTACTACACTGAAATCTAACTATCTAAGGCTAACTAATTACTAAACCACTTAAGGCGGTGTCTACTGGTCTAACTACAGCATGGAGGGCCCTTAGGGCTGGGAGGTGTGGTAGGTCTGATAAAGGGGTTAACAATATACTACTGGGGGTCCTAGCTACTTAGCTAGGCTTCTGAGACCTGTCTTGGATGTGAGACAAGGTAAAATTCACTTGGGGTCTCCAAGCAATTTCCCTGCAGTATATATATCAAGAGAGCGCTATCTACATGGTCTGTGCACATGGGAGAAAGAAGTGTACATATGAAAAAGGAAGCATGCTGCAGGCTGCGCAGAAGCATGGATTTCTCCTAAGCGCCCTTGGCACAGCATCTTGGCATGGCATCTTGGCATTATAAGCGCCAAGATCATGTGATTGAAAAACTAAAGATAAAGAGTCCATAAAAAATAGTAGAAATATCCAAAAAAAAAGGCAAATCCAGTGGTATAAGTTAGGAGGTTGTAACAGTGCTTAAGGCCATATTACTACACTGCAAGTTGCTATACTAAGGCTAACTACTGTATCTAAAACTGCTTAAGGTGTCACAACCCATTCCATTCTTTACATGAGTCCTGATCTTGTCACGCCTCCAACACACTCATGTTGCACACCAACATGACCGCAAGCACGCATATACTTGCACATATGCACTCAGAACCTCCAAGTTCCCACATATAAGAGACTTATTGTTGGCATGGCTGGACTCAGTGATATTCTCTAAGTCCAGGTCACATGACCTCCCCCCCTCCAGTCCTTTATCAAATACTATGCTAAACTACTACGGATTTGAGGTGGGGGGGGATGACATAATCTCTTCTATAATAATATAATATTCAGACCTTGCCTGTGGGCATTAACATTGGCCTGCAGCTAGGGGGGCAGGGGGAGTGCAATGTCCCCAGCAACTTATATTATTCATATATCACTGTGCATCACATATACTATATATCTTTGACAGTGGATATATATGGTAATAACCTTTCCAGATATGGGTTATGACATAAGGCAGTGTGGGGGTGGCTAACTACAGTGTGGAGGGGGCCTTAGGCCTGGAGGTGATGGTCTGTTAGCTGATCTTCTGAAGACCTGTCTGTGAGGTAGACAAGGTAAAATTGACTTGGTGTCTCCAAGGAATTTTCCTACTGTATATATACACAAAGAACTGTAATTATAAATAGATAAGGTGGCAGAAAAGAAGTACTGTGTGGGAAAGAGAAGCATGCTGCAGGCTGCACAGAAGTGTGGATTGCATGTAAGCGCCCTTGGCATGGCATCTTGGCAAGGTAAGTGCCAAGATCATGTGATCAAAAAATTGAAGATATTGAGTCTGTAAAAAATAGTAGAAATATCAGAAAAATCAGGAAATTCCAGCAGTGTAACTTGTAAGAGTGTAACAAATTTATACTGTAATGCTTGGATAATACAATAAGTTCTAATATACACAATCCAATGCAATAATGCAAGTCCAACCCCTGGGCTTGAACAAGCCAATGCTTGGGTGCAGAGATAAATGGTGAGGGGAGACTGAGAAACTGTCATGACCTTCATTGGCATGACATAATTTTCTACTATTTTCTATCTTTTTTCTGAGACAGTTTCCTTTTTTGGTGTATATTTATGACTCATCAAGATCATGTGACATATTTGATATATGATGTGAAATTGTAAATGACTCATTATTTAGTACCATTGTTTTTGATGTGGCTTTCCTCATGTATATAAACCAGGTCAAGTCTTGCTGTTTAGCGGCAACTTGACCTCTTTGTCAATTCACCTGAGCTCTTACCCATCCCCTTGCCCTGCTCCCTTTTTGAGCATTAGTGCCCTTACTTAAACATCATAACCCAGGTCTTTGTTGCCCTCTACCTCAATCCATACCCCTTGGGCCTTTGTTGCCCCTCTTTGTCTCATAGTCCATTGGTGATAGAGCCATGGACTTTAAAACCTACTTGTATCATAGGTCTGAGCTTAGTTGTGACAGAAACAACAGAAGTAGGCACAAAATGATACACTGGCAATCAATTGCAATGCAACATTGCCTATGAGACCTTTATCTTGTTGATTGCCACCCATTTACTTGGCCAATCTCTCTCAAACCTTGCATGAAGTATGGTCACCTTGCACTTTGCCTCTGTGCAAAATTTTGTGTCAGTTGAGCTCATAGTTCTGTCTATGGATCTCCATAAGTGATTGCAACATTCTGATTGAAAAAATGGAACATCAAGAAATTTCTCTTCTACTGCCCTACTACTTCTTTGCAGGTTGAGCCAGTTATCTGGGGCTGTTCCATGCTCCATTGTGAATGACTAAGCAAACTCTCAGCTTGCCAGCTGCCACAGAGTTTGCATCATAGGTGGCATGTCTTTGGTTGCAGGCTGTTGGATTTCAATGGACTGATGTGCCACAGTGGAAAGAACCTGGGATGAAGGTAGCCAGGATAGGGTTATTGGGCCCCAGTAAAACAGCTAGTACCACTATATTAGCATGGGTGAGTGTGTGGAGCTCACACCAGGGACATCTTGGGTTTGGTCAAAACCTGTACCATTTTGTACAAGACATAGCACCTGCTATTGTGACAATCAGACTACATGAGTAAGCTACTTGACTTCCCAAGACCCAGATTCACCAGCAGATATGTACTCTGGGTAACTAATCTTTTTCCAGCCTGCCCTGGACACCAGGAAATCTGAAATATCACAAAACCTGACATTTTTAATATGAGATACTACCTCATCTATGTTTACTGATGTCCAGAACAGGCTGGAAGAAGATTGATTGTTGTCCTAGACGTCTGTTGGGATGTTGAGGGGATGGCGCTTGTGGCTGCAGAGTACAAATGTGAGAAAGTTGCTTAGGGCAGTGACAAGCTATCTGAGTACAACCAAGGAGCTGCTTAAGGCAGTTGTTATAACCTCCTTAACTATACCATCAGAATCGGACGAATTTTCTATTATTTTTAGTATTTTTTACGGACTTGATATCTTATGTTTTTCGATCACGTGATCTCGGCGCTTATTATGCCGAGATGCCGCGCCGAGATGCCGTGCCAAGGGCGCTTAGGAGAAATCCACGCTTCTGCGCAGCCCGCAGCATGCTTCTCATTTGTCCTCTATACTTCTTTCTCTCACGCGCACAGACCATGTAGATAGTGTGCTTTGTCTATATATACAGCAGGAAAATTGCTTGGAGACCCCAAGTCGATTTTACCTCGTCTCATATCCATTGAGGAGGACACCCAGCCAGCTAAGTAGCCGGCCTCCATTAGTCATCAGTAGTTGAACCCCTTACTTAACCTACCACACCTCCCAGGCCTAAGGCCCCCTTGCAGTAGTATAGATAAGTAGACCGCCTTAAGCGGTATTAGGATAGCCTAGTATAGTAGTAGATTACCTTGTTGCTTGTAGTAGTATGGCCTTAAGCGCCCGCACCCACCAGCGCGTACCCACCTTACAGTGGTGTACAACATTGTAAAATTGACTTCTTGTAGGCTTGATCGACAACGAGAAGCGCCCCTGTACTAGCACAAGGGAAAATATCTGAACGGACTCCCCTTTCAACTAGAATAATCAAAAAGTTGTCGGTCCCAGATAGTACCAAATTGCTATAAGGCAGATGGTGTCTAATCGCCCGCATACCACGTGTTTCGCCGGAACACAGCAGATAGCGACCCTAGACAGCTGATCCACCCGCTTGCTAAAAACCCGCTCATATCACAATCGCCAGATCTGTTGATTTGTTGTAGGGATAGTTCAACGCTAGGTGTCTGACGCAAGGGTTTAGCGTACACACTCTGCACAAAAACCGCCCATAAGTCCTGATATAGGCAACTTCACCCCCACGCCGTCTCAATCATTCCATCCACACGCTCTGGCGTCCCCCATCCCTATTCCTGTCCTACCAGCCGCTCCAGCCGCCGCTCCATTCCATCCCATTCCCAACCACCCACTTGCAGCCCATCTCCCACTCCGCAAGACCTGCCAGGAATGGAACCGGAGCCAACCCTTAGCGCTCTCCTCAAGGCTATCACAGCCCTCACCACTCAAGTTGGGTCCCTCCAGGACCAAGTCAAGTCTCAAGGCAAGCAAATCACCCAGCTTATTGCCATATGCAAGGAGACCAACGACCTTGTTGGAGACAAGGATCAGGGCGGAGCCCAAACCAAGCCTGGCCCATCGACTGGGCCTGTTACCCCTCCTACCCACTCAGGAGGGGAAACCCACACTCCAGGCACGGTTAGGCCTGGACTCAAGGCCCCGTTCCGGCCCTCTAGAGGCACGGGCTTTGACTCTGAGGATGAAGAAGAACCAAGGATCCCAAAAAAGGAGCCTCAAGGAACGCCTAAACGGCACCTTGGGTCCCTTACCCCCTTCGACGCCGGGTCCAGCGTAAAAAGGCCCAAGATGGACCTTCCAGACCCCTATAAAGGAGATACAAGGGGACGTAAGGCCACCCAATGGCTTGACCGCATGATGCTCTGGGTCGCCCTCCATCGGGACCAATTCGACGAGGAGGAGCAGATGGTCGTGTGGATCTTATACCACATGACAGACAAGGCCACAGACTGGGCGCTCCCCATCATTGGGGCAATCATCAAGGGAGAAGGGAACCCTCCTACCACCATCCAGGCCCTAACGGGCAAATTCAAGGAAGCGTTTGCTGATCCAGATGCCAAGAGGGCCGCTGCCAGGAAAATTGCGGCACTCTCCCAAACCACCACAACCTCCAAGTATGTCATGGAGTTCCGCAATCTCATGGCGGAATTAGACTGGAACAAGGAAGCCTACATTGCGCAGTTCACGCGAGGCCTCCACTGGAAGGTGAAGGAATTGCTATCAACCAAAGATAGCGTTCCTGACAAACTTGAAGCAATTTTTGCGGCTTCCATAAAAATTGACAACATTCGCCGCAAAAACGAGGAAAACCGCCCAAAGAAGGCGCCTGCCAAGTCCCCAGTCACCGCGACCACCACCTCCACTACCACCACTCAACGGGTCCAACTATCAGAGGACCCCAATTACGTTACCCCGGAGGAAAGGGACCGCCGCCGCGCGTCTGGCCTTTGTGTCAAGTGCGGTCAAAAAGGGCACGGCATCAAGCAATGTCCTAACGGTTGGAAGGCAACCATCAAGGAGGTTGCCAAAGTGGCAGAAGAGGAAGGGTCGGGAAAAGACTAAGGCCAAGGACTACCGTCAAGCCCCTGGCCCCAAAATTAGATGTGCATGTATCAGATTGCAAATTTGTATCTTTGGCTCTGGACTCCAATAAAAAGCCCCTGTTATTTATCAATCTTGAACTGCACAACTTCCCGACGGAACACCTCAGAACCCTCATTGACTCAGGAGCCACATCAAACTTCATCTCCCCCTTGATTGTGGAAAAATACAAAATCCCAAAAACCCAACTTGAAAATCCACAAGTTGTGAGAATGTTAGATGGTACCATTTCCCAGACTGGTCGCATTTGGCACCAGGTTCACCTCACAGTTTTGGCCAATGGCCATTCCCACTCCATTCCTTTTCTTGTATGCCCCATTGGCAACGCCCCGGCAATCCTAGGCATGACATGGTTAACGGCAGAAGCCCCTCTTATTGATTGGCAACAGGGATTAGTCACATTCCCTGAACAAGTCCAAATTGCCTCCAAGGAAGAAGCAGACTCAGACCCTTTAGCAGACCTTCCCCCTCAGTACCATGAGTTTGCTAAGGTTTTTGGCAAGGAAGAATTCAAGGTCCTCCCTCCACACAGGGAGTATGACATCTCTATCGACCTTGTCCCAGATGCCAAACTGTCTCCTGGCCCCATATATGGCATGACCGACGCAGAATCAAAGGCGCTAAAACAGCATATTGATGAGGAATTAGCAACGGGCAAGATCCGCCCTAGTACCTCCTCAGCAGGCGCTCCGGTCATGTTTGTAAAAAAGGCTGATGGGTCTCTCTGACTAGTTGTTGATTACAGGAAGTTGAATGATGTAACCCACAAAAATGTCTACCCCCTTCCAAGACAGGACAACCTCATGGCCAAGCTACGTCACGCCAAAATCTTCACAAAGCTTGACTTGCGCTGGGGTTACAATAATGTGCGAATCAAAGAAGGAGATGAATGGAAGACGGCCTTTAGAACCAAATATGGGCTCTTTGAATATCTAGTCATGCCTTTTGGTCTTACAAATGCTCCTGCCGCCTTCCAGCACTTCATGAATGATCTATTCAGGGACCTTATTGACGTCACAGTAGTCATCTATTTGGACGACATATTGATCTTTTCAGAAGTCCCAGAAGAACACCCGGCCCATGTAAGGGAAGTCCTATCCAGGTTAATGGCAAATCAACTCTTCTGCAAACTCTCAAAGTGCCACTTCCATGTAACCACGGTTGATTACTTAGGCATTGTCATCTCCCCCGTTGGATTCTCAATGGACCAGAAGAAAATAGAAGCAGTGACAACATGGCCCACACCTAAAACGGTCAAGCAGGTCCAGGCCTTCCTAGGGTTTGTTAATTACCTTCGACGGTTCATCCCCAATTTCAGTTTGGTAGCACGCCCCCTCCATAATCTCACAAAGAAGGAATCCCCTTGGTCATGGGGGAATTCAGAGGAAACTGCGTTCAAGGAATTAAAGGCATTGGTCACTCAATCCCCGGTTCTGATCCACTCCAATCCCGAGCTTCCCTATTACCTGGAAACAGACGCTTCAGGAGTAGCTATGGGCGCCATCTTGAGTCAAAGAGGTCCAGATAATTGGCTGCATCCCATCGCCTACATGTCCAAGTCCTTCTCAGGAGCAGAGGCAAATTACAACACCCACAATAAGGAGCTCCTGGCTATCATCAAAGCGCTAGAGGAATGGAGGATATTCTTGGAAGCAACGGACAAACCGGTACAGGTCTTCACGGATCATAGGAATCTGGAGTATTGGATGCAGGCACGGACATTTAACCGTAGGCATGCCCGATGGCGCATATTCCTGAGCAATTTCAACTTTGAGATCCACTATCGCCCAGGAAAGCAATCAGGGAAACCAGACGCCCTGTCCAGACGATTGGATTATGTTGATATATCACCAGAACCGGAGGTAATGCTCCCCGCAGAGGTCTTTGCCAATACATCAGAAGAGGAACTGGAAATTGTCACGGAAATACGCTCCAAGCTAAGGGAAGACCCATCCCTTGAGCCTATCATCCAGTTCCTAACTGAAGACGCGGATAACGCTCCTCCCTCCATTTGGAAGGCTTACAGAGACTATGACTGGGAGGAAGATTTACTATGGTATTGAGGGAAACTTGTGGTCCCAGACTCAGAGGCCCTGAAGGAACAATTACTCAGGGAATTCCATGACTCCCCACTAGCGGGTCACCCGGGTCAACAGAGAACCCTTGAACTCCTAAGTCGTAACTACTGGTGGCCAGGGATGAAATCATCAGCCAAGGAATGGGTAGAATGTTGCCCAATTTGCCAAGCCAACCAACGCGCTCATGCTCCTGTCATCGCCCTTAAACCCCTAGAAGTCCCCCCTTATCCGTTCCACACCATCTCTTATGACTTCATTACAGGGTTTCCCAAGTCCCAAGGTCACAACGCTATACTGGTGGTAATAGACTCCTTTTCCAAATTTGGCCACTTCATCCCCACTTCCAAGAAGGTCACAGCAAGGGGTCTGGCGGATCTATTCATTACCCACGTCTGGAAACTCCATGGGCTACCTGTCAAAACAGTCTTGGATAGAGGAACTACCTTCACAGGGAAATTCCTAAGGGCACTTTACCAGCGACTTGGAGTGAAACCAGCATTCTCCTCGGCTTATCACCCAGAGTCAGATGGGCAAACAGAAAGAGTCAACCAGTTCATCGAATTTTACCTACGCTCCTACGTAGCAGCCAATCATTCTGATTGGGCAGCTTGGTTACCATTGGCAGAATATGCGTACAATAATGCCAAACACGCAGCAACGGGAAAAACACCCTTTGAACTGGTCTACGGACAAAACCCAGTGATGAACCCTTCCAACGTCCCAGCCAACGTACCAGAGGCAGACAATGTAGCAGACACACTAGCCCGGGAATGGAAGGAAGCCGAGTCAGCCCTCAGACTAAGCAAAGAACGGATGACCAGGAACCAAGGAACAGTACCGGAGTACTTGATAGGAGAGAAAGTCTGGCTGGATGGAAAGAACGTAGAACTCAGGACCAATTCAAACAAGTTGGACCCCAAACGTCTTGGTCCCTTCAAAATCCTTGAGAAAATCTCCAGCCACGCCTACCGCCTAGAACTCCCAGAAACTCTGAAAATCCATGACGTCTTCTACGTTGGGTTACTATTGAAGAGCCACGAGTCACCAAGTCAACCATTTCCGGAACAACCTCCCCCTGAGACAATAGAAGGAGAGGAGGAGTATGAAGTTGAACAGATCATTGACTCAAAACGTCAACGGGGAAAGTGGTTCTACCTGATAAAATGGAAAGGTTACGGTCCAGAGGATAACTCCTGGGAACCCAAGGGACTCCTAGAACATAGTCAAGAGGAGATCCAACGCTTCAACAAGTCACGACTGAAAAAGGCTTGTGACTCCGCCAAGAGCCTTTAAGGGGGGGGCAATGTTATAACCTCCTTAACTATACCATCAGAATCGGACGAATTTTCTATTATTTTTAGTATTTTTTACGGACTTGATATCTTATGTTTTTTGATCACGTGATCTCGGCGCTTATTATGCCAAGATGCCGCGCCAAGATGCCGTGCCAAGGGCGCTTAGGAGAAATCCACGCTTCTGCGCAGCCCGCAGCACGCTTCTCATTTGTCCTCTATACTTCTTTCTCTCACGCGCACAGACCATGTAGATAGTGTGCTTTGTCTATATATACAGCAGGAAAATTGCTTGGAGACCCCAAGTTGATTTTACCTCATCTCATATCCATTGAGGAGGACACCCAGCCAGCTAAGTAGCCGGCCTCCATTAGTCATCAGTAGTTGAACCCCTTACTTAACCTACCACACCTCCCAGGCCTAAGGCCCCCTCGCAGTAGTATAGATAAGTAGACCGCCTTAAGCGGTATTAGGATAGCCTAGTATAGTAGTAGATTACCTTGTTGCTTGTAGTAGTACGGCCTTAAGCGCCCGCACCCACCAGCGCGTACCCACCTTACAGTGGTGTACGACAGCAGTGTAGACTATCTATGTAAGTTGTCATAACCCATATCTGGAAAGGTTATTACCATATATATCCACTGTCAAAGATATATATAGCATATGTGATGCACAGTGATATATGAATAATATATATTGCTGGGGGATGTTGCACTCCCCCCACCCCCCTAGCTGCAGGCCAATGTTAAGGGAGCCTGCAGGCAAGGTCTGAATATTATATTATTATAGAAGAGATTATGTCATCCCCCCCACCTCAAATCTGTAGTAGTTTAGTATAGTATTTGATAAAGGACTGGAGGGGGGGAGGTCATGTGACCCTGGTGGACTGTCAGTCTCTAAGTCATGAGCGCTTAGAGTAATGACAGTTCTGACTGCATATATGTGAGTATATGCGGCCTTCTAGAGACTGCGGAATATCCTATTAGTAGGTGGCTTGGTCAGGAGACATGCCAGCAAAGGCATGGGTCATGACATAAGTAGCAACTTAGTAGTTACTGGCTGTAAGGCCTTGTACACTGAGTAGGATGCAACAAGAGGTAATTGACCTGGGTGTTACCATGGTTGGTTGGCCTCCTTATATATTCTACAGGCAAGCTAAATACAAATACATCATATGTAATTCCTAATCCAATAAGAACCCCAATCTGCAGCTGGCCTTACTCATGCATACATGTCACTGATGTGTCATGATGACATCATAGGTGGAGGTGGCTATGTATGCTGATTAAGCGCAGAATGGGGATGTGGCTTGGCGCTTAGTGTATGGTATAAGTGCCAATGTCACATGATTGAAAATGTTGTCTGTTTCACTTTGTTTAAATTTGAGAGGGTGGGAAACAAATCCCCTGGTATATGTGTGTCTACAACAATTGTCATAAACAGAGGAAAATAGAACTAGCCAGAATTGAACCAGCTTGACCACTAAGCCATAGAGCCCTATTATTCCTCTGCTGACAACCCATGATTACACCTGCTACCCCCCAAATTTGGGCTTGGGCCAGCATGCAACCACTTGTGCTGGTCTGTTTGACTGTGTTTACAACAGCATGAGTAAGGCTGCTGATGAAGTGGGCTTCTCATTGGATTAGGAATTGGATATATTGTATTTGTAAATATCTGGACTCTGTAATATATAAGGAGGGCAATTGACCATGGTAATCCCAGGTCAATTACTGTTGTAGACACATGTATACCAGGGGATTTAATCCCTATTTTCTCAAATTTAAACAAAATTAAACAGACAACATTTTCAATCACATGACTTTGGTGCTTATATCATACACTAAGTGCCAAGCCATGTCCCCATCCATGCTTACTCAAGCAAAGTGTTACAACCCCCAAACTTATACTGTTAGAATTGCCTCTTTTTTCTATTATTTTTAGTATTTTTTACAAACTCCATATCTTCACTTTTTCAATCACATGACCTTGGCACTTATTTAAAGCCAAGATGCTGTGCCAAGGGTGCTAGGAGAAATCCATGCTTCTGTGCAGCCTGCAGCATGCTTCCTTTTTCATATGTACACTTCTTTCTCTCATGCGCACAGACCATGTAGATAGTGCCCTCTTGTTATATATACAGCAGGAACATTGCTTGGAGACCCCAAGTTGATTTTACCTTGTCTCATATTCATTGAGGAGGACACCACCAGCCAGCTAAGTAGCTGGCCCCCAGTAGCAGCAGCACTTACTCCCTACCTTACTCACCACACCTCCAGGCCTCAGGCCCCTTTGCCTTGACAGTAGATAGTTAGTTGTTGCCTTAAGCAACTTAGTATAGTTAAGTAGTTAGCCTTAGATAATTAGATTACATAAGCAGTGTAGTAGTAGTATGGCCACAAGCACCCAGCCCACTAGCAAGTACCTACCTTACAGTGGTGTACAACACAAAGGTAGCCACCTCCACCTGATGACATCATTATGACATGTCAGTGACACATAGGCATGAGTAAGGCTGCAGCTGGAGCAGGGTTCTTATTGTTATGGTATTGGATATATGTAATTGTAAATAGACTGCACTCTGTACTATATAAGGAGGCCAACCAACCATGGAAACACCCAGGTCAATTACCTCTTGTTGCATCACCCCATTGTACAAGGACCTTAGGTCCAGTAATACTTAGTTCACTTAGCCTACACCACCTTAAGCAGCCTCCCTGTTGTACTTAGGTAGTTCACCATTGCCCTTACAGCCTTGGTCATTGTAGTGTAGGTAGTTGTTGTTGTAGGTAGCATAACCACCACCTTATGCAGTTTTCCCAGTAGTCCATACAGCCACAAGCACCTGCTACACTGAGCAGCAAAAGTATTGCAGGTCAGGAGAGGTCAAAAGTTTATCTCCATTGCTGAGCATCCAATTAGTGAATCCCATCCAAATTTTACTGACACATGTAGCCATTGTAACACTATGCTGTAGCACAAAATCTCACAAATCCATCATGAACTAAGCTCACAACCCCACTTTTGCTATAATGCAACCTGCAAAACTTTTGCTGATTGTGTTGAGCATCTTCAAAATCTGCACATAACTGATTATGCAGTTCAGTATAAGTTCTGGTTTTTTGCACACACATTCTGAGTTATATGGCCCATTGCTGGACAGAGTATTAGCTTGTTTCACCCATTAGGGACTGTGTAACAGAACTGTCTTCTTAGGGCCAGTAAAAGAGACTCAAAATTGCAGTTGCATTGAACTCAAGGCACTGTGTGGGCTGGAAATGCTTTGGGGTATCTCAGGGGGCTGCTGGTACCTAGTGAGGCTGTCTCCAAGACCATCCCATACCTGGGACTGGCAATATGAGGGATTGCAGTGGGTTAGGCTGTATGAGCTGAAAATTGAAATGCCACTCATTAGCTGGAATCCAAGCCAAATAACATAGAACTTCTAGGAGTAGTAGACACAGGTCAAGGGTATGCTGAGATCAATTATCTATGGCAGCAGTGATGTGTTCATAAAGATAGCATGCAGTATACACAATAATTGCAGCCAATGGGTGGGGTCTCAAATTGAACATGTTCTAACTCTGTGATTGTGGATTGGAGGAGGTTGAAACTCATACAGTAGAAGGTGTCTCTAAGACAGACCTTGTGATGGAAAATTGGCTGTTTCCCTAATTGACAATCACAGAGTTAGAACATGTTCAATTTGAGACCCCACCCATTGGCTGCAATTATTGTGTATACTGCATGCTATCTTTATGAACACATCACTGCTGCCATAGATAATTGATCTCAGCATACCCTTGACCTGTGTCTACTACTCCTAGAAGTTCTATGTTATTTGGCTTGGATTCCAGCTAATGAGTGGCATTTCAATTTTCAGCTCATACAGCCTAACCCACTGCAATCCCTCATATTGCCAGTCCCAGGTATGGGATGGTCTTGGAGACAGCCTCACTAGGTACCAGCAGCCCCCTGAGATACCCCAAAGCATTTCCAGCCCACACAGTGCCTTGAGTTCAATGCAACTGCAATTTTGAGTCTCTTTTACTGGCCCTAAGAAGACAGTTCTGTTACACAGTCCCTAATGGGTGAAACAAGCTAATACTCTGTCCAGCAATGGGCCATATAACTCAGAATGTGTGTGCAAAAAACCAGAACTTATACTGAACTGCATAATCAGTTATGTGCAGATTTTGAAGATGCTCAACACAATCAGCAAAAGTTTTGCAGGTTGCATTATAGCAAAAGTGGGGTTGTGAGCTTAGTTCATGATGGATTTGTGAGATTTTGTGCTACAGCATAGTGTTACAATGGCTACATGTGTCAGTAAAATTTGGATGGGATTCACTAATTGGATGCTCAGCAATGGAGATAAACTTTTGACCTCTCCTGACCTGCAATACTTTTGCTGCTCAGTGTACCTAGACAGCCCTTAAGGATGTCTAGGACAATTACCTCCTGTTGCATCTTCACTGTTACACCCCTACAAATTATACCATTGGATTTGCATCTTTTTTCTAATATTTTTACTATTTTTTATGGACTCTTTCTCTTCACTTTTCTGATTGCATGATCTTGGCACTTACCATGCTGAGATGCTGCACCAAGACCTGCCAAGATGCCATGCCAAGGGTGCCTAGATAAGAAATACACTTCTGCACAGCCTGCAGCACACTTCTCTCTATTCTTAGACTTCCTTTTCTCATGCCTTATCAATTTGTAATTAGTGTTTCTTGTGTATATATACAGCAGGGAAATTGCTTGGAGACCCCAAGTTGATTTTACCTTGTCTACTATTACAGACAGGTTTCAGCAGTTCAGTAGTAGTGTTGGGACCATAAGTCCCCTAACTAACCAGTAGTATAGATAGCAGACCACCCTCACCAGCCTGAGTCCTCTCTCCATTGTAGTTAGTTATCCCCATGCTGCCTTAAGCAGTCTTCACATAAATAGTATAGCCTTCTAGTTAGATTCTCCTTGTAGTAGTACAACCCCAAGCACCCACCCACTAGCATGTAGCCAACCATACAGTTGGGCTACAACATTCACTCTGTACAAGGACCTTAAGCCCAGCAACACTTAGATACTTAGTCACTAGCTCACTGCCTCAAGTGGCCTCTCCACTGTACTTAGGTAGTAGCTTGTTGCCTGTTGTAAATTGGGGGAAAAGAAGTTGAGACTCTGGTGCTGAGCAGAATCTGTGTTGGAAGATTTCCCAATTTCCAAGCTAAGTAAAGAAGTAGCTTCTTTAGGGTTCTCTGGGTCTAGTTATCTTGAATACAATCAACTACAGATATATCTTTTCTCAGTGTAAAGTGTCTTAGTAAGTATTTCTGTAAGAGCAAGAGTACTGGCTCAGGTTCCCTTTGGCAGATATAGTTATGTAAGTTTCACTCCTAGTTGCAGGAACTAACTGGTTACTTAGTATATATCCTTCTTTAAGGATGATTGCCTTCTGTTCACTTAACCTAAGAACTCTGTATCAGGTCTACAACCTTTCCACACTATGGGTACTTGGGAGATCCACTTATACAAGTTTAAGTTATTTGAAATCTTGAGGCACAAAATATCACACAATTGAGGGGGGCAAGCCCAAACCCAAGAGTGACAGTCAACAGTAACAGTGAGGTGGAGTAAAGTAGGGTGGTGCCCTCCAAGGGTATGCAAGAGTGTCCTAATGTCGTACACCACGGTAATGTGGGTACGCGCTGGTGAAGGCGGGCGCTTAAGGCCGTACTACTACAAGCTTATGTAATCTAACTCGACTAGGCTATACTACTGCCGCTGTAAGGCGGATTTCTACTGACTATCTACTGCAAAGGGGCCTGAGGCCTGGGAGGTGTGGTGAGTTAAGTAAGGGGGTGACTTCTGAGAACAACTGGGCCGGCTACTTAGCTGGCTGACTAGTCCCTCCTCAATGGATATGAGACAAGGTAAAATCGACTTGGGGTCTCCAAGCGATTTTCCTGCTGTATATATAGACAAAGCACACTATCTACATGGTCTGTGCGCGTGAGAGAAAGAAGTACAGAGGACAAATGAGAAGCGTGCTGCGGGCTGCGCAGAAGCGTGGATTTCTCCTAAGCGCCCTTGGCTCGGCATCTCGGCGCGGCATCTCGGCATAATAAGCGCCGAGATCACGTGATCGAAAAACATAAGATATCAAGTCCATAAAAAATACTAAAAATAATAGAAAATTCGGGCGATTCTGATGGTATAGTTAAGGAGGTTATAACATTGCCCCCCCTTAAAGGCTCTTGGCGGAGTCACAAGCCTTTTTCAGTCGCGACTTGTTGAAGCGTTGGATCTCCTCTTGGCTATGTTCTAGGAGTTCCTCGGGTTCCCAGGAGTTATCTTCTGGACCGTAACCTTTCCACTTTATCAGGTAGAACCACTTTCCCTTTTGACGTTTTGAGTCGATGATCTGTTCAACTTCATACTCCTCTTCCCCTTCTATTGTTTCAGGGGGAGGTCGTTCCGGAAATGGTTGACTTGGTGACTCGTGGCTCTTTGACAACAATCCAACATAGAAGACGTCATGGATTTTCAGAGTTTCCGGAAGTTCTAGGCGGTAGGCGTGGCTGGAGATTTTCTCAAGGATTTTGAAGGGACCAAGGCGTTTGGGGTCCAACTTGTTTGAATTGGTCCTGAGTTCTACGTTCCTTCCATCCAGCCAGACTTTTTCTCCTATCGAGTACTCCGGTACTGTTCCTTGGTTCCTGGTCATCCGTTCTTTGCTTAGTCTGAGGGCTGACTCGGCTTCCTTCCATTCCCGGGCTAGTGTGTCTGCTACATTGTCTGCTTCTGGTACGTTGGCTGGGACGTTGGAAGGGTTCATCACTGGGTTTTGTCCGTAGACCAGTTCAAAGGGTGATTTTCCTGTTGCTGCGTGTTTGGCATTATTGTACGCATATTCTGCCAATGGTAACCAAGCTGCCCAATCCAAATGATCGGCTGCTACGTAGGAGCGTAGGTAAAATTCGATGAACTGGTTGACTCTTTCTGTTTGCCCATCTGACTCTGGGTGATAAGCCGAGGAGAATGCTGGTTTCACTCCAAGTCGCTGGTAAAGTGCCCTTAGGAATTTCCCCGTGAAGGTAGTTCCTCTATCCGAGACTGTTTTGACAGGTAGACCATGGAGTTTCCAGACGTGGGTAATGAATAGATCCGCCAGACCCCTTGCTGTGACCTTCTTGGAAGTGGGGATGAAGTGGCCAAATTTGGAGAAGGAGTCTATTACCACCAGTATAGCGTCGTGACCTTGGGACTTGGGAAACCCTGTAATGAAGTCATAGGAGATGGTGTGGAACGGGAAAGGGGGGACTTCTAGGGGTCTAAGGGCGATGACAGGAGCATGAGCGCGTCGGTTGGCTTGACAAATTGGGCAGCATTCTACCCATTCCTTGGCTGATGATTTCATCCCTGGCCACCAGTAGTTACAACTTAGGAGTTCAAGGGTTCTCTGTTGACCCGGGTGACCCGCTAGTGGTGAGTCATGAAATTCCCTGAGTAATTGTTCCTTCAGGGCCTCTGAGTCTGGGACCACAAGTTTCCCTCGATACCATAGTAAATCCTCCTCCCAGTCGTAGTCTCTGTAAGCCTTCCGAATGGAGGGGGGAGCGTTATCGGCGTCTTTGGTTAGGAACTGGATGATAGGCTCAAGGGATGGGTCTTCCCTTAGCTTGGAGCGTATCTCCGTGACAATTTCCATCTCCTCTTCTGATGTATTGGCAAAGACCTCTGCAGGGAGCATTACTTCTGGTTCTGGTGATATATCAACGTAGTCCGATCGTCTGGACAGGGCGTCTGGTTTCCCTGATTGCTTTCCTGGGCGATAGTGGATCTCAAAGTTGAAATCGCTCAGGAATATGCGCCATCGGGCATGCCTATGGTTAAATGTCCGTGCCTGCATCCAATACTCCAGGTTCCTATGATCCGTGAAGACCTGTACCGGCTTGTCCGTTGCTTCCAAGAATATCCTCCATTCCTCTAGCGCTTTGATGATAGCCAGGAGCTCCTTGTCATGGGTGTTGTAATTGGCTTCTGCTCCTGAGAAGGATTTAGACATATAGGCGATGGGATGCAGCCGATTATCTGGACCTCTTTGACTCAAGATGGCGCCCATAGCTACTCCTGAAGCGTCTGTTTCCAGGTAATAGGGAAGCTCGGGGTTGGAGTGGATCAGAACCGGGGATTGAGTGACCAATGTCTTCAATTCCTTGAACGCAGTTTCCTCTGAATTCCCCCATGACCAAGAGGATTCCTTCTTTGTGAGATTATGGAGGGGGCGTGCAACCGAACTGAAATTGGGGATGAACCGTTGAAGGTAATTAACAAAACCTAGGAAGGCCTGGACCTGCTTGACCGTTTTAGGTGTGGGCCATGTTGTTACTGCTTCTATTTTCTTCTGGTCCATCGAGAATCCAGCGGGGGAGATGACAATGCCTAAGTAATTGACCGTGGTTACATGGAAATGACACTTTGAGAGTTTGCAGAAGAGTTGATTTGCCATTAACCTGGATAGGACTTCCCTTACATGGGCCGGGTGTTCTTCTGGGACTTCTGAAAAGATCAATATGTTGTCCAAATAGATGACTACGGTGACGTCAATAAGGTCCCTGAATAGATCATTCATGAAGTGTTGGAAGGCGGCTGGGGCATTGGTAAGGCCAAAGGGCATCACCAGGTATTCAAATAACCCGTACTTTGTTCTGAAAGCCGTCTTCCATTCGTCTCCTTCCTTGATCCGGACATTGTTATAACCCCAGCGTAGATCCAGTTTGGTGAACATTTTGGCGTGTCTTAATTTGGCCATGAGGTCATCTTGCCTGGGAAGCGGGTAGACGTTTTTATGCGTGACGTCATTCAGCTTCCTGTAGTCAACTACCAATCTGAGGGAGCCATCTGCCTTCTTGACAAACATAACCGGGGCACCTGCGGAGGAGGTGCTGGGTCGGATCTTTCCTGTGGCCAATTCCTCGTCAATGTGTTGTTTCAACGCCTTAGATTCCGCGTCCGTCATGCCGTATATGGGGCCAGGGGTCAATTTGGCGTCTGGGACAAGGTCTATAGAGATGTCATACTCCCTATGTGGGGGGAGGACCTTAAATTCTTCTTCGCCAAAGACTTTAGCAAATTCTTGGTATTGAGCAGGGAGATCTGCTAAAGGGTCTGAGTCCGCTTCTTCTTCAGAGGCAATTTGAACTTGTTCAGGGAAGGTGATTTGTCCCTGTTGCCAATCAATCAAAGGAGCTTCTGCCGTTAACCATGTCATGCCTAGGATAGCCGGTGTGTTGCCTATGGGGCAAACAAGGAAGGGAATAGTGTGGGGGTGGCCATTGGTCGAGACCGCGAGTTGAACCTGGTGCCAAATGCGACCAGTCTGGGAAATGGTACCGTCTAGCATTCTCACTACTCGTGGATTTTTGAGTAGGGTTTTTGGGATTTTAAGTTGTTCTACTAAGGAGGGGGATATAAAGTTGGAGGTGGCTCCGGAGTCAATGAGGGTTTTGATAGGGTCCGTTGGGTAGTCACGCAGTTTCATATCTAGGAAGAGTAGTGGCTTCTTGTTTGAATCCATGGCAATATTTACAAATTCCGAGACAGATACATGCGTTTCTAAATTAGAGACCAAGGGCTTGACGGTAGCTCTTGGTCTTACTCTTTTTCCGACTCATCCTGGGCCACCTTGGCGGTTTCCTTGGGAGTGGCTTTCCAACCATTGGGGCACTGCTTGATTCCGTGGCCCTTCTGTCCACATTTGACGCAGAGGCCAGACGCGCGGCGGCGATCCCTTTCTTCCGGTGTGACGTAATTTGGGTCCTCTGAGAGGCGGACCCGTTGGGTAGTGGTAGTGGTGGAAGTGGCCACGGTGGCCGGGGACTTGGCAGGGAGCTTCTTAGGACGGTTTTCCTCGTTTTCCCGATGAGTGTTGTCAATTTTGACCGAGGCGGCAAATATGGCCTCTAGGTCGTCGTTGGGAATATTGTCCTTGGTGGACAAGAGCTCTTTTACCTTCCAGTGAAGGCCGCGCGTGAACTGAGCAATGTATGCCTCAGTGTTCCACTCAAGTTCCGCCATGAGGTTGCGGAATTCGGTAACGTACTCAGACGTAGTTGTGGTCTGAGTCAGCGCCGCGATCTTTCTGGCGGCCGCCCTCTTGGCATTGGGGTCCGCGAATGCCTCCTTGAACTTGGCCGTTAAGGCCGGAATGGTGGTGGGAGGGTTTCCCTCGCCCTTGATGATAGTCCCAATAATGGGAAGAGCCCAGTCGGCAGCTTTATCTGTCATGTGGTATAGGATCCACACGACCATCTGTTCTTCTTCATCAAATTGGTCTCGATGAAGCGCGACCCATAGTAGCATGCGATCCAGCCACTGGGTTGCCTTTCGTCCCCTGGAGTCTCCTTTGTATGGATCTGGGAGCTCCATTTTGGGCCGCTTTATGCTGGACCCTGAATCAAAGGGGGTGAGAGAGCTTAGGCTCCTAGGCGTTCCGCAAGGCTCCTTCTTTGGGACTCTCCTGGGTTCTTCTTCCTCTTCTGAGTCGTAACCCGTTCCTCTAGAGGGGCGGAACGGGGCCTTGAGTCCAGGCCTAACCGTGCCTGGAGTGTGGACTTCCCCTCCTGTATGTGTAGGAGGGGTGATAGGCCCAGTCGATGGGCCAGGCTTGGTTTGGGGGGCTCCTTGATCTTTATCCCCAAGAAGGTCCGCTGTTTCCTTGCATATGGCCCTAAGCTCAGTGATTTGTTGGCTTTGGGCGCGGATTTGGTCCTGCAGGGACCCAACTGTGGCTGTGAGGGCTGTGATAGCCTTGAGGAGAGCGGTAGGGGACGGCTCTGGTTCCATCCTGGGCAAGTCTTGCGGAGCGGGAGATGTGCTGCGAGAGGCCGGTTGGGAGTGGGATGGAATGGAACGTCAAGAGGAGCAAGAGGAAGGCCGGGAGTAAGGGTGTGGGACTCCAGAGCGAGTGGAGGGAATAATGAAACGGTGTGGGGGGAATGGGTGCCTGATACAGGACTTATGAGCGGTTTTTGCGCAAGATGTTGTTCGCTAACTCCTTGCGTCAAGCACCTAGCGTTGGACAATCCCTACAGCAAATCAGCAGATCTGGCGATTGTGATATGTGCGGGTTTTTTGCAAGCGGGTGTTTCAGCTGTCTAGGAGCGCTACTTGCAGAGTTCCGGCAAAACTCGTGGTATGCGGGCGATCAGAGCCTGTCAGCCTTATAGCAATTTGGTACTACGTGGGACCGACGCTAGTTTGATTATTAATAGCAAAAGGCAAGTCCGTTCACGTGATTTCCCTCGTGCTAGTACTGGAGGTCCTCTCGTTGTCAATCAAAGCCTACAACAAGTCGATTTTACAATGTCGTACACCACGGTAATGTGGGTACGCGCTGGTGAAGGCAGGCGCTTAAGGCCGTACTACTACAAGCTTATGTAATCTAACTCGACTAGGCTATACTACTGCCGCTGTAAGGCGGATTTCTACTGACTATCTACTGCGAAGGGGCCTGAGGCCTGGGAGGTGTGGTGAGTTAAGTAAGGGGGTGACTTCTGAGAACAACTGGGCCGGCTACTTAGCTGGCTGACTAGTCCCTCCTCAATGGATATGAGACAAGGTAAAATCGACTTGGGGTCTCCAAGCGATTTTCCTGCTGTATATATAGACAAAGCACACTATCTACATGGTCTGTGCGCGTGAGAGAAAGAAGTACAGAGGACAAATGAGAAGCGTGCTGCGGGCTGCGCAGAAGCGTGGATTTCTCCTAAGCGCCCTTGGCTCGGCATCTCGGCGCGGCATCTCGGCATAATAAGCGCCGAGATCACGTGATCGAAAAACATAAGATATCAAGTCCATAAAAAATACTAAAAATAATAGAAAATTTGGGCGATTCTGATGGTATAGTTAAGGAGGTTATAACACCTAAACGTCTGTAAGGACGTTGAGGGTGCAGGCGCTTGTGGCCATGTGACTATTACAGGGAGCCGCTTAGGGCAGCAATGGGGTACCCTACAACAACAAACTAACTAACTACAGCAACCACGCACTATAAGGCGGCGGTGAACTACGTATGTACAGTGAGGGCAACGCTTAAGGCGTGTGTCTAAGTAGTTTTCTGGGCTATAAGGCCCTTGTACAGTGTGGGATGCGACAAGAGGTAATTGACCTGGGTGTTACCATGGTTGGTTGGCCTCCTTATATATTCTACAGACAAGCTATTTACAATTACATTATATGCAATACCGTATCAAATAAGAACCCCGCTCCACAGTCGGCCTTACTCATACATACGTGTCACTGACGTGTCATAATGATGTCATCAGATGGAGGTGGCTACGTGTGCTGAGATAAGCGCGGATGGGGACGTGGCTTGGCGCTTAGCGTATGATATAAGCGCCAATGTCATGTGATTGAAAATGTTCTCCAATTGCCTTTGTTTAAATTCGAGAAATTGGGAATAAATTCCCTGGTATTGATTGTGTCTATGACACTGCCCCCCCTTTAAGGGCCTTGGCAGCGCCAAGGGCCTTCTTTTTCATCTCTTTTCGTATTTTTCTAAAATTTTTTTGGCGTTTTTTAAGTTTTCTTGAGGTTCCCATGTATTCTCTTTGGATCCATAGCCCTTCCATTTGACTTGGAAGAACCATTTCCCGTTCCTTTCTTCAGCATTGGTGATCCCCTCCACCTCGTATTCTTCTTCCCCATCCACGGTGACTGGTGGTGGGCGGTTCTCAAAGGCGTGTTTGTTGTCCCTTTTGACCTTAGATAGAAGTCCCATGTAGAAGACGTTGTGAATGCGCATTGTTGGGGGTAGTTCAAGCCGGTAAGCGCGGTCGGAGATTTTCTCGGTAACCTTGAACGGGCCCAAATGTTGTTCTGTTAGTTTGGGGCTTAAGGTTTTGAGGTTGACATTCTTGGCGTCGAGCCAAGCTTCCTCTCCAATTTTGAATTCCGTCAGGCTTCCGCTTTCTCCGGCTGTCATCCGTTGCTTGGCTTGCCAGAGGGCCAATTCCACTTCCTTCCATTGCGCTTCCATTGTTTGGGCAAGTTCATCCGCTTCTGGGACATCTGTGGGTATGTTGGATGGGGTTAAGGTGGGTTCCCATCCGTATAAGGCTTTGAAAGGAGTTTTCCCAGTACTACTGTGCACGGCGTTGTTGTATGCAAATTCCGCCATTGGCAGCCACTTAGTCCAGTCCCGTTGGTTAACCCCCAAGTAGGCCCTTAGGAAGTGTTCAATGGAAGGGTTGACTCGCTCTGTTTGTCCATTGCTCTGGGGGTGGTACGCTGAGGAGAAATGGGGGTCAATTCCTAGGCGTTTGTATAGTGCCTTCAGAAACTTATTGTTGAACACCCTTCCCCTGTCTGAGACCATTTTTTCAGGCATGCCGTGCCGTTTCCACACGTGTTCCAGGAATAATTCCGCTAGTTTGGGGGCTTTGAGCTTTTTGGAACATTTGACAAAAATCCCATACTTTGTGAAGCTGTCCACTATGACTAAGATTGAGTCGTTGCTTCCGTCTTTAGGCAGGTCTACTATCATGTCGTATGATACGTGTTGCCAGGGTCTAACAGGAAGTTCAAGCGGCTGAGGTGGGATAGAGGCGTACTTAGGCTTTCTGATCCGTTGACATGTTTCACAAGAGTCCACATGCCAATACGTGTCTGCACGGATACCGGGCCAGTAGTAATTCCTTGACACCAATTCTAGGGTATGCTGTCTTCCCGGATGTCCTGCCAAGGGGCTGTTGTGGAAGATGTGGAGTAGGTCCGTCCTTAATGTTCCAACATCAGGGACCACAATTTGTCCTTGGTAGAATAGTAATCCAGCCTCCATCTCGTAATCTTTAAATGCGCGTTTGATGGAGGGGGGTGCTTTGGACTTGTTCTGTAAGAATTGGAGGATTTCCTCCAGGGACTCATCCTGATCTAGGGATGCTTTGATCTGGCGTTGTAGCTCTTTTTCCGGCGTGACCAGGGCAATGTTTGCAAATACGGGGTCTGGGAGCATGGTTTGGACTGCAGGAGGGATATTGGCATGGTCTGATTGGCGTGAGAGGGCATCTGGTTTCCCTGATTGCTTTCCGGGGCAATAGACAATCTGGAAGTTATAACCGGCAAGGAGTAGGTGCCATTGTGCGTGTCGTCGATTGAAGGTTCTGGATTCCTTCCAGTATTCCAGGTTGCAATGATCTGTGAAAACTGTGATTGGGTGTTTTGTCCCCTCCAGGAATATACGCCAATACTCAAATGACCGGATGATTGCAAGGAGTTCCTTGTCATGGGTGTCATAGTTCTGTTTGGCACCTTTGAACAATTCCAACAGGAACCCCAAGGGGTGTAGTCTTCCGTCTTCTTGCCGTTGGCTGAGTATTGACCCCAGAGCTGCACCTGATGCATCCGTTTCCAGGAAATAGGGTTTGGTAGGATCCGCGTGGCAAAGTACTGGGGCGTTGGTGATAGCGTCCTTAAGGCCCTGGAAGGCTTCCTGTTCCCTGGTATCCCACTTCCATGGCGTATCCTTTCTTACCAGATTGTGCAATGGTCTAGCCATGTGGCTGAAGTTGGCAACAAATCGGCGGAGAAAATTGGCAAAACCCAGGAACAATTGGACTTCTTTGACTTTTGTGGGAACCGGCCATTCTTGTACTGCCTGGATCTTGAGCTTATCCAGACTAAAACCCTTGTCCAAGACAATGATTCCCAGGTATTCCACAGAGGTGACGTGGAACATGCATTTGGACGCTTTACAGAAGAGCTGGTTATCCATCAACCGCTTCAGAACCTCATGGACATGTTTTGTGTGAGTTGCATCATCTTGTGAATAAATCAAGATGTCATCTAGGTAGATGATGACGCATACATCCAGTAGATCCTTGAACAACTTGTTCATGAAGTGTTGGAAAGCTGCAGGTGCATTTGTCAGGCCAAAGGTCATGACCAGGGACTTGTATAAACCATATTTGGTACGGAAGGCAGTTTTCCACTTGTCACCTTCTTTTACCCGGACATTGTTGTATCCCCACCTTAGATCTAGCTTAGTAAAGATCTTGGCGCCGCGGAGCTGGGCCATGAGATCATCTGGGCAAGGCAACGGATAGACGTTCTTTTTTGTCCGGTTATTGAGGCAACAATAGTCAACTACAAGACAACGGGAACCATCCTTTTTTGGGACAAACATGACCGGGGAGCTGATAGGTGATTTGCTGGGACGGATCTTCCCAGCTTTGAGTTCATCCTTAAGCCAGTCCTTGAGGGTGGCGGACTCGGCATCAGTCATACTGTAAAGGGGGGAGTTAAGGGGTCCTTCCTCTGTGAGCTCAATCCCAATATTGTAATGCCTATGGGGAGGAAGCTTATTGAATTCCTCCTTTCCAAACACCTTGGCGTATTGGTGATATTTGGAGGGAACTCCTTCAAGGGGTTTTTGATCAGCTTCCTCCTCCTTGGCAATGGTTGCATGTTCTGGTGGCGTATGTGGGAAGGAGAGGGTACGGGAGTTCCAATCAATTTCAGGGTTGTGGGCTTCTAACCATTTAATTCCTAGGATGGCGGCGTGTGATCCGGTGTTGCAAATCAGGAAGGTTTCCGTCATTTGTTTACCATCAAATAGGAAGGTTAGGTGGGCCTTCTTCCAAATCTTTCCAGCCTGGGGGCTTGACCCATCAAGCATAGTCACAGTACGGGGTTGAGGGAGGTCTATTAGGGGTAGGCGGAGTAGTTCCGTGGTGTGAGGGTGAAGGAACAATGATGTAGCGCCTGAATCTATCAGGACTTCTAGTGGGTCCGCTTGTTTCTCTGGCTTAATTGAAATTGTGAAGAGTGGGGAAATTCTATTGATGCTATTTGATATATTACAGATTTCAATAAGCCCAGAGTCGTTGGGGTCCTTGCGCGCAGCAGCAGGTACCCTTACTCTTTTCCCAATTGGTACTCGGAGTCTTTGCCAATCTTGGCGGTTTCCTTGGCCTTCCCCTTATCCTCCTTTGGGGTGGCCTTCCAGCCGGTTCTACACTTGGCAAACTTGTGCCTGGTCTTTCCGCATTTTACGCAAAGTCCTTCTGCGCGGCGGCGGTTGCGTTCTTCTTCCAAGATGTAATTGGGATTGGAAGAGAGAGGGCCGGTTTTGGTGGCCTGATGGCCAGTACTTGCCCCCCGGTTGGGGGTAGTGGAGGATTTACCAGACTTATTACCCTGCTGCGGGTGGCTGGCGCGTTCCTCACAGAGGGCGTTGTCAATGATGAGGGATGCGTCTTGCAATTCCCTCAGGGTGCGTGGTTGCCTTTCCCTAGTGGCAATCTGTTTCCAAACCTCCCAGTGAAGTCCTCGCGCAAACTGGCCGCAGAGTGCAGCATTGTTCCAGTTGAGTTCCATCTGCAGCGTGCGGAACTTGGTGATGTATTTGGCACAAGTGCCGGTTTGTGTGAGGGACGTAATCTTCCGCTCCGCTGCTCTAGTTGCGTCAGGGTTGCCAAAGGCGGCCAGGAACTTGTTCTTGAATTCATCCACGGTCTGGATGAGTGCGCGATGGGACCCTAACTGGTCCAGGTGGGGATGGGCCCAGGCCCCAGCCGCTTCCTCCATGTTCATGAGGAGAAAGGAGAGGACCTCCAAGTCCGTTGGGAATTGCCTCTGGTTGAGGCGTACCCAGGCCAACATTCAAGTTAGCCATTGCTTGGCCTCCAAGCCAATTTTGCCTTTGAAGGCATCTGGGTGGTCCACTTTTACAGTGGAGGGGGCTGGAGGCTGCGCCAAGGTGACGATAGGCGCTGGTGGAGGTCCTTGGGAGGCTGGAGCCGGTCCCAAAGGGAAGGACAAGGAAGGGTAGGGGTTGAAAAGGGAGAGGGGGTTGCGCCTGGGGGCCCCTGTGGAGATGATAGGGGCTGGGGCCCCAAGGAATGGTTGAGCCTTGCCAATAGGCTTGGCTTTGGGCGCGGCCCTGGGAGTTTCCTTGACCGCAGGGGGTTTTTGTTCTTCTGGGGTATGGGGACCCCGGGCGGATTGGAGCTGGGCAAGCCCATCCTTGACAACATTGACCGTCTGTGAGATATTTTCAACGTTGGTTTGAACCTCTTGGCTAATTTCAGCTTGTTCCAAGAGGGTCTGTTCAATGCGGTTGACTTGGGATTGGAGCCCCCAGAGAAGGTGGATGACCCGCTCAAGTGAGACTTTGCCAAGCTCAGGGGAGGCTGGCGGAAGGAAGGGTCCCAGCTCTCCCTGATCAATAGGGGAGCAGGCTTGAGAGGGCGGCCGGGAGCGGGTTGCCATGGGATGTGTGGGGTAGGACCGGCCAGCGTGGGTGGATGCCTGGGAGGAAGAACGTGGGGGAGTGTGGGAGGTAATGTTGGAAAATGTGGGGACTAGTGGTGCCTATATCAGGACTTATGAGCGCTTTATTGTATGTATACGCTAAACCCTTGCCTCAACCAGCCTAGCGTTGGACAGTTCTTACCCTGATCAACTGCCGTGGACAGGCGTGATGCGGGGCAGTGCTTCTGCAAGCGGGTGGATTGGCTGTCTAGGGTCGCTAACGAAAGGTGCGGTGACCGGTGGTATGCGGACAATTAGAACCCATTAGCCTTATAGCAATTTGGTACTAGGTGGGGACAACGCTGGTTTGATTATTGACAGCAAAAGGCAATCCTGATCACCTGATTTCCCTTGTGCTAGTACTAGGGGCCTTCTTGTTGTTGGGCTAAGTGTGTGTGCTGGTGGGCACGGTTTGCAACCAACTTAAGGTCAATTACCTAGTGTCCTAAACGTCTGTAAGGACGTTGAGGGTGCAGGCGCTTGTGGCCGTGTGACTATTACAGGGAGCCGCTTAGGGCGGCGATGGGGTACCCTACAACAACGAACTAACTAACTACAGCAACCACGCACTATAAGGCGGCGGTGAACTACGTATGTACAGTGAGGGCAACGCTTAAGGCGTGTGTCTAAGTAGTTTTCTGGGCTATAAGGCCCTTGTACAGTGTGGGATGCAACAAGAGGTAATCAACCTGGGTGTTACCATGGTTGGTTGGCCTCCTTATATATTCTACAGACAAGCTATTTACAATTACATTATATGCAATACCGTATCAAATAAGAACCCCGCTCCACAGTCGGCCTTACTCATACATACGTGTCACTGACGTGTCATAATGATGTCATCAGATGGAGGTGGCTATGTGTGCTGAGATAAGCGCGGATGGGGACGTGGCTTGGCGCTTAGCGTATGATATAAGCGCCAATGTCACGTGATTGAAAATGTTCTCCAATTGCCTTTGTTTAAATTTGAGAAATTGGGAATAAATTCCCTGGTATTGATTGTGTCTACAACAAAGAGTCCCCTTTTATACCCTAGAGTGGCAAGGTTACTGAGTCATTCACCTAGTCAGAGTATGGATATGACTTGCTTAGGACTGTGCTTCCTAAGACTTTGATTGGTGGGTGGGAAGGCACAGATATGACTAGGATGGAATGTGGCTGCTCTTGGGTTGAACTGCAATTAGTTAAAAATAGAAACATCTAAATACATGACTCAGTCTATCAAGAAATGCTTGGCAGCCAATGAGCACTTAGAGTGAGTCATTAGTGTGAGTCATTCTGGTGGCAAGCAGAATGACTCATAAGCAGGATTCGCAGTGCCACTAGAAATTACTAGATAAGGAGAACCTTAGTAATCTCATGAGAGGTATGACTCAACTAAGCTAGGAATAAGGTTCATTTCCCAAGTTAGAGCTAGTCATGTGATGAGCTAGATGTAAAGATATAAATATAATGATTAGTAAGGTACTTGAGCCACATAGATAGAATCTTGTGAAGCTAATATCTCCATGAGATCTTATCGTATGAGCACGTGACAGGCAGCGTTAGAACGAGCGGAAGGAGCTCTATTGAACGATATGTAACACATACAGTCGATATGAGCGTTACATAGAGTAATGACAGGAATAATGGAAAATAGGAGTCAAATGGCCATTAAATCAGAAAGTCAGATATATACAGATTATTGTGGATGGTGAGCTGTGAATGCAAAATTGTGTGATACATAACATTGCCTTAAGCAACTTCCTCACCGTAGTTAAGTAGTTAGATGCTGTAGGTAGTTACTTCACCACCTTACATGGTATCATTTGTACTTAGTGGCCACAAGTGCCAAACCCCCCTTGGCATCCCAGACAACATCCAGGACAATACCACACCTCAAGCAATTGTGATCTGTCTCTTTTGCCTAAGTTTTGTTTTACTTGGAGGCATTGTCCTGGTTACTGAATAAAGAGCAAAAAGATCCCAGAGTCCATTACCGACCTTATGGGTCCATTGAAATGGAATTGTAAGTGCTTGCAAACAAGGACCATGAGTTTCTTGCAACACACAGGCCATCAAATCCACCCGTATTTTTCAGCACTATGTCACAGATTTTGGAACTTAAGGAGCATTCATGTACATTTCTTTGTTTTGTTTTGTTTTTTATAAATTTGCCACGTTTTTTGTGTGAATTCATCCCATTTGGTGAGAAAGTGTGCATATGTAGTGGATTTTTGCCTTGGCGCCAAGTAAAAGCACACATCCGCGGGTTAGGTAATGGGCAATTGCTGACGTCCACCTGAGTTTCAGGCTGCCCCTCCGTCTCCCGACGACAACCGGGTCAGAAGTTTTTAAAAGGACGACAGGGTCGGGGCTTGTTCGCTATAGCCGTCATTACACCCTTACGGTCGAAATTAATTTATCAATCCAACAGCGGCTTACCAAGAGCGAGGTCGACACCGCAAGACTTGATTGCCGTCAATTCTATTTCATGCTAGTATCGTAAGTAGTTGAACGTCTAGCATAAAATTACCGGACCGCGTAGATCCGGTATCATTACAATTAGGGTGTTAGATTGCGATGGTATGTCAATGTTAGTGACATACCCCTTCATTCCCGGTTGTCTATAAGATCTGAAATGAGCAACTGCGTACCCAGGTGATGAGAGCGTTTCTCCGAAAAGGCAAGGTTTCATGAGAACTTCGTGATCAGGTCAGATGAATTGCAGTTTCTGTTGAGCGGTGATACTTCTTTTGGTTCGTTTATTCGAAATCGAAGTGCTCGCCAACCTACCCGACAAATCGGATGAAGCTTACCGAATAACCAGCACGAAACTCGGGATTCATTTCGCAAAAGTGACCCAGAGATTCCGGTGATCTGCAAAGTGTGTTGCGCCTACCACAAGTTTGGAGGATGCCAGAAAATTACATCAGAATCGGCAACAGAAATACTTTGCAGATGCGCAAGCCACCCCTTGAAACCACAACACAAATTATGAACGATTGGATCAAAAATGGTATTCACGGGATGTTTGTAGGTTTAGCACATTTGCGTTTTTCGATTAAGCCAGTCTTAGGACACCTCATTTCCAACCACGATATTGGGTCCATAGTCGCACCTGAAAAAGAGAGCCGGTTTAGGATGGTCGGTTTGGCGAAGAGTAGATGATCCTTACCAGCCTCGCTCGTAGCAAAAATTACTCCCAGATCGTTCCGGGTCGTCGACACATAGTAGCTCCTGGAATCGCCTAGAGAGATCTATAATTGATTCACAAGGTAAGATACATGCAGTTGTTCAAGCGGCTGACTTACTACAGAGCCTCGCACAACGTCCCCTCCACGAAAGCAGTCGGCAATCTTTACTTTATCTTTCTCAGTTGAACGTACATCCTGTGAACGAATAACGCCTGTGAACTCTTCTCCGTGAGGAAGAGGAATGCCGTCGACAACAGTGATAGACATGGTAGCCTGGAGTGGTGACAGTCGGGTAATAGTCCCAATCACCGTTACACCAGGAGAGGGAGGCTGAGCCCGTCCAGCAGTTACAGGTATAATCCCACCCTCGGACTTGATTCCGAGTAGTGAGGACCTTGTCACTCCGTTCCGACCATATATCCCGCTGGAGGTTACCGGTGATTGCAATTGAAGCGGCTGCCCAGGAAGGAGAAAGTCGTTCATTGAGGGGAGGGTGGGGGAGTGGTGGGAGAAGGTCACGTGAGACGGTGGCGGTGTCAGGGCAAATATTTCTCAACTGATAATTGGGGCAAGTGAAGAATTCCCACCATCGCTCTCAGTGCGCAACATCTGATCAGCCATGTCGCTTTCCCGTGTCCTGGTCCGAGGTGGGCCCCAATCATAAGAAATGTAACGCCATATGTGCTCAAAATAAATCATTCGCATTGTTTCTCTGACAGGTTTACACTCGTCCGCACGCCGTCATGCGCTCTCCAAGTTTTCGATGCCGGCGATGAGTCCGACAATGACAGAGGGCGGCATCGCGAGTTGGAAGAAGAAAGAGGGCGAGTCGTTCTCTGCGGGTGACGTACTGCTCGAGATCGTAAGTTCACGCGTCTTATCGCTACCCTGGAACCGCGTCCAATCACATACATGCGTGTATCTCAGGAAACGGACAAGGCAACCATGGACGTCGAGGCTCAGGATGATGGTGTATTGGCCAAGATCATCGTACGTGATTGTCGCATACATGGATCAAACGTTCTTATCTCTATGTCTGTTAGCGCGGGGACAACTCGAAAAATGTGCCAGTCGGAATACCTATCGCGATCATCGCTGAAGAGGGAGATGACCTCGCTGGTGCGGCTGACTTGGCCAAGGAAGCTGAAAACGAGAAGCCGCCTGCAAAATCCGAATCTGAGGGCGAGTCTAAACCAGAACCGCCCAAGGAGGAACCCAAGAAGGAAGAGTCGAAGCCAAAAGAGTCGCCCAAACCCAAGGAAACTTCAAGCAAGCCAGAGCTTCAAGCTGGTGCCCCCATTTTCGCTACTCCGATCGCGAAGAAGATTGCACTGGAACGCGGAATCCCACTAGCCAAGGTCAAGGGCTCGGGTCCGGAAGGCCGTATCTTACGGGAGGATGTCGAGAAATACCAGGGAGGCGCAGGCGCAGCGGCATCCACGGCTTCTGCCGCTACCACACCGGTCGAATCGCACACTGAGATCCCAGTATCGAATATGCGTCGCACGATTGGCCAAAGACTCACGCAGAGTAAACAAGAGGTGCCACATTACTACGTCACGTCGGACATCGATATGGGCAAGGTGCTCAAACTGCGTGAAGTTTTCAACGCTGGCCTAGCCGGGAAGGAGGGTGCACCGAAGTTGAGCGTGAACGATTTTATCGTCAAAGCGGTTGCTCTCGCAATGCAGGATGTTCCGGAAGTCAACTCGGCATGGCTGGGAGATAAGATTCGTCAGTAAGTAAACCTGTCGCTTACCGTGGATATGCGCTTATTTTAGTATTAGGCACAACGTAGTCGATATTTCTGTTGCGGTCGCTACCCCCACTGGTTTGATCACGCCTATCGTCAAGAATGTTGCGACCAAGGGCTTGACTGCTATTTCAACCGAGTCAAAAGCCTTAGCCAGTAAAGCTCGCGCCGGTAAACTTCAGCCGCAAGAATACCAAGGTGGCACCTTTACTGTCTCCAACCTCGGCATGTTTGGTGTCTCGCATTTCACTGCTATTATCAACTCCCCGCAAAGCTGCATTCTTGCCGTTGGTTCCACACAACCGGTGATCGTACCCGCTCCCGAGGAGGAGAAGGGATGGCGAACCGCGCAGATCATGAAGGTGACACTTAGCTCTGACCATCGGACAGTAGACGGGGCCGTCGCAGCGAGGTGGTTGCAAGCATTTAAGGGGTATCTGGAAAACCCGCTTACATTTATGTTGTAACCGTGCAACTGTATTCGTTGATTTTTTTACCCTTCTGGTCTTGTCGGGTTTAATAGACCTTCGTTTCTCGATAGGCTTATTACATGGTGCATATAATAGTGAATCCCATCGAGCAAAGTTACTTGCCCATAGATTTTCCAACGGACTTCCATTGGAGCTGGAGGGCCATAAGGGATGTGACGACTCTGAGCATCAGTTAGCGCTTGCAACGGTCGAGGGGTAGATTGACCCACCCAATAATTCCTGCCACACCATCGTTGACACCCACAAAACCAAGGTTTGATGCAGGCAGGAAAAAATCGAAAGAATCTTGAATAAGTTGGTATCGAGTGCTGTAGCGGTCACTGGTAGTTTTTAAGAGTCAGTTGGCGGGGGTCAATGGCCAGGAGTTGGGGAAGATGCTGCGTCCTGGATCTGAGGGTACCAAATTAGGGAAAAACACGCACATGTCAAGCGCCATGGCTTTGGACGAGCGATCGGCGTCCGCACCAACCCCCTTTTCGGAAGCCGAGCGCAGGCGCTTGGCCTCATTCGCCAATCTTGCAACCTGCGTAGGGTGGTCAGCTAAGCTAATTGCCAGCCGCGAGGTACCAAATATACCCTAACGAGTCCGTGGACAATACTAAACAAGATCCCAGAGAGCCAGAAACGCTGAGAAGCTTTGTTGACTTTTGTTGAAGATGTGGGAGCGAGGTTCAAGAACCTTATAGAATTGAGCTGGATGACACTCCGTGAGATCAAGTCGCCGCGTGTCACCCCTGGAATTACATACCCATACGACCGCATCCAAAGAAAGGTATCCCGCATAGCTAATTTGACGAGCAATCGTCGTATACTGCTCTATTGGATATGATCGGAGAGTAGAAAGCTGGGACGCACGCAATGCTGCCTGAAGGTGCTCTACCGGCTTCATGAGGCGCATTACTACACCCAACGTGCAATCAATCCCAAGGACCATTCGTCATAATTCAAGTCGGCTCACATTTACGGCCGCTAGCCAAAGCATTTTTCAGAGAATTCCATCGCGAGGCTTCAAGTTTGTGTCCCCTAGTAAGCAAGACCCAAGCCAAGAATCGAGCAAAGTATTGTACTGTGCGGTAAATCTTGTCCCGGCCAAGAGTAGTACCCAGGAGTTTGATAGACTGAGAGACAAGCGGATGCAAGACAATCTGGGAGGCAACTGCAGCCATGGTGAAGAGCGGGGTGGACGATTGGTATGTGGTCGCCGGGTCAAGAGTCAGGAGTTATATCCGTTTCCCCCACACATTCACGTGCGAATTGTCCGGCTCACGCGGGGTAAACGCCCGACCACACGTGAAATGACGCACGACGCGAGCCGCCGGGCGCCTACTTGTGTAACACAGTAGCCTTTCACCAACCGTGGATTGCAACTGTGGTCTACGACGACATTATGAGACCACCCAACATTGTGCCATACATCAAGCATGCGTTATTCGCTCCTGGCAATATTACGATTACTGCCCTCATAGTAGCCATATACGCTGCTATTTTCATTTCCAGTATTGTTGTATATGAATCTGTTCCAGCACCACCGAAACCACAACATCAGCGGGGACTAAATCTTGAACAAGCTTGGAGAGATTTGCAGTTGGTACATCTTTTGCATGTTACTCCAAATACTTTTCACTCAGTCTCAGTAGATCACCCAAGTTCCTCATCCTTATAATTCACACTCAAACGGCCAAGTTCGAGACTATCTTCTCCACCGTCTTCGCGGGATCTCCCATACGTATCCTCATGTCGAACTTGACAATGATCGCATCAGCAATGGTACTTATTCGGGCGGAGGACGGGTCGTTTACTTTGAGGGCGACAACTTGTTAGTCAAAATCGCAGGGAAAGACCCGGCTCTGTCAGGGGTTTTGTTCTCTGCTCATTTCGACTCGGTATCCACCGGACTAGGTAAACTATGGTTCCATATTATTTTTGAAACACACTCATGCCTACGAGCAGGTGCGACCGATGACGGAATGGGAGTTGTAACGCTTCTACAGCTCGTTGAGTATTACGCCCGCAACAGGCCTAAAAGAACGACCGTTTTTAACATCAATAATGGCGAGGAAGATTGGTTGAATGGGGCTCATGCGTAAGTTCTGACTCTACCGCGTTTTCCTTCTTTATTCAACCGTTCATCAAGTTTCCTTGATCATCCATGGTCGAAATTGCCCAAAACCTTCCTTAATCTCGAAGGCGCAGGTAACGGAGGGTGCGTTGGTTTACTGTTGGATGTGAGCGTAAAGTGACACTTCCTTGTTCAGTCGACCCATCCTATTCAGAAGCTCTTCCTTTGACGTAACCACGGCCTTCCGCTCAGTCTCGCGTCCTCATGGATCGAGTCTTTCGAGCGACGCATTTAAACGTGGACTCATTCGGTCTGGAACGGACTTTTCGGTTTATGAGGAAGCTGGAATGCGTGGTCTTGATCTTGCGTTCTATCGTCGAAGGTAAGTGAGATGAAGAGAGAGAATTTCCCGACTAAATACGGCGACAGGGCGAGATATCACACCGTGTTTGATTCTGCTGCGTGGCTCGGTAACCAGAACTCGCTATGGATAATGATGGAAAGTGCTCTCGAGGCTGGTAATGCGCTGGTTTCCGCTGGGACATCGGGAAAGCCGGTTGATGCCGTCTATTTTGATAGTGAGTCTAGGTTGCCTGGCTGCCAACAATTCTAACTTGTTTCAGTCTACGGAAGCTCGATGGCCGTCATCTCACGTCAAGGAATGCTTGCTCTGAATATAATTCTACTTATACTTGGCCCCGTCTTTGCGGTCGCAATAGTCATGACCTCTCCCGACCGTCATACAGGGCTCATCAACCGGTTCAAGGAAGACAAGAAAGTGTGGATACATGCACCTGTACGGCTGGTGGCAACGTTGGTTGCCACGCTAGGATTGGCCGCTATTTTTGCAGTCGGAAACCAATATGCGAGTACTCTGAATTTTCAGACGACTGACTTTACTAATCCTCCTTGCTACATACATAGATTGCCTATTCTTCCTCTTATGTAGTTGCGGCTTCCCTGGTTTCAGTAGCGATCTTGGCCATCATCATACCAGCAAAGATCCTGGCGTACTACTTCCCTTCGCCCGATCCACTGCTAACGACTGCCAATCACGCCATATTCACTGTGTTCTGGTGGTTTGCTCTATGTATAGCAACCGGTGCACTGAACGAGAAGCACCTTGGAGGGTTCTACTATGCTACGTTCGCATATGCAGGACAGCTATTTTCGCTCCTCCTTTCGTTGGGTGCGATGCTTCATTTCGATGATTATCCAACACTCGGTCAGCCCAACGGAGCTGGTGGGGACCACCTCAATGGCGAATATCAAAATGGTGACCACGAAGGAACAAATGGCGAAGAACCCAATGAACGAACCAGCCTGCTTCAGCGTGCACACCAGGCCATCCACCAGCATATCGCGACTCCGGCATTGGGCCAAGCAAGCAAATCCCGCTCGACTTGGTTTGCTGAGATCCTATTTTCACTGTTGTTCCCTTCGATCCTCGCGTCCGGGACTATGATCATGCTATTGACTGCGCTGAGCCAAACGTTGGCAGATGGTAACTCTCCCATGACAGGTACGCATATAACTTGGCCTTACTGGGTTCTCGACTAATACAGTCCCAGTTTATCTTGCCATTGGCTTCCTTAGTGTTCTCCTAGCTCTTCCTATTGCCCCTGTGGCTCACCGTATCCATATTGGAGCCAGTTTCTTCTTGGCACTGGTTGTTTTCACCACAGCGATCTATAGCTTGACCGCGTTCCCATTCTCTCCATTAAATCCACTCAAGGTCTACGCCCAACAGACTATTGATCTTGATTCGGGCATCAACAAGGTTCACCTGGTCACTCTTCCATCTCTTAATTTGTACAACAAGGACCAGCCGCCACTCTGGTACTCGCTCCCTAGCACACAGAGACAACCCGTCTTTTGCTCCTCTCGATCAAAAGAAAAGGACGGGCTTGGCAGTTGTGAATGGCCTGGCTTGGTACCCAACGTCACACTGGATTCGACCCGGCCCTCTCATTGGATTAAGAGCTCTGTCACCAAGATTGGACGGAACGTTGCCCGCTTCGAAGTCCAAGGACGGAACACCCGGTCTTGTAGGATATACTCGGATGTGCCTATGAAGTCCGTGCGTGTAGAAGGTGGGCACTGGGAAAATGGTTCACAGACCGAAGAAGAGTTCAACGAAATTCGGCTGTGGAGCCGTAAGTGGGATGAGACGTTCCGAGTTTTAGTCGCGTGGCCCGACAATAACGGAGCAAACCGGACCGGAAAGATTGCATGCGAGTGGGCCGAGTGGGACCTTGGAAAGATTCCTGCAATCGACGAACTGAGGACGTTCCTACCACCATGGACGGTGGTGAGTAAACTCGCTGATGGTTTGGTGGAAGGCACGAGGGAGTTCAAAATATGAGCTCAGCAAATTAGCGGATTCCTAAAGAACACTATTCATGATATGTATATTGCAAGCGTGCTCAAATGATATTGATGGACACCTCGACTCGACCATCACCATGAGGCTGATGCGCTCCCAGTACGACTTTTGTAAAGCATAGGCTAAGATGTACCTTTATGGTTATTCATAGCCCATTCAAACTCCCCATTCGTGGTTCTTGCTCAATATTCTTGTCCACCCCAGCCATCCCTCATGCCTGGTGCTCTCAGGACAAACCCACGTTTACAATTGGTTGAGGGCATGTTTCCCTATTTTAAATTCGCCAATTCTCTGGAAACCTCGATTGCTGGAGTAGGCCCCCAATTCTTCCTTTTTTGGTAACATAAAGTGAAAAATCACTGGCAAACGGGCGGAGGGACCTTCCTAGGGGTTACCGGGGGGCTGGCGGAGTCATGCGCGACGATAATCTCTATCCACGAGTATCTTAAGCCTTACTACAAGAGCTTGAGTCTCTAGAGAAACTTCTGGTTTGGCTGGGTTCCGTAGACTCAGAAGTACAACTAGGGTCTAGCGAACTTACTAGTTTTTGGAGACACATATCGATATAATGTTCAAGAGATGGTCACACTATTATTGATAGTGTCGCATGCTTGGACTCACATATCACGCGGGAGGGGGGGACGGAAATTATTGGTGAACCTGACATGCCAATTATAAGCGCCTTTTACACCTAGGTCTTGAGCCTGCACAATGGGATATAGAATTATGTATGCGTTCACCCAAGTGCCACCTGAAAAAACTGAGAACATATATCTGATTGCACCATGATTGAATTTTTTGCTGACCCCCAGCCAACCTTTTTTGAACCAAGGTGTTCGAGAACTTTAAACAAAACCAAAGTTCGCAGCTGGCTGGAACTGGGGGGGGGGGGGCAGCGATTCTCGACACGCCCAGGATCCCCATAAGCATCGCACATTACTTCGACTTTCTGATATTTATGTTACCTTGCGGTCCACACTCGTATTCAGAGTTGTATGACTTGATGCATTGTTTTGACTGAATATCCCCCACCATAACTATCAAGCCACTTACGTGATATTAGTCCCGTAACTCTACTTCTTTAGCCGTTCATCTCGTCCAGATTTTTATATTACACTATCATCGACCCGCATATTACTGTTGACAGCAAGTTACAGAGCTTCGCAGAAATGACGACTGGCCTGTTATACAAGCCAATATGAACCTTCTGTGGTTGTTTAAATCAACAATGAGAGTGCCAAGAAGTCTGTGTCATGACCTGTCTGTAATTCCATATTTAGGCCAGACGGTCGGACCCTTTTTGGGCTGACCGTGACTTCCCTCAGGCTGAAAAGCCAAGTGCGTCTAAGGGATTTGTGGCGTCTGGTGTCATGAATTAGGGTTCGTACATGTGTCAGTGTTTCTCTTATATACATGCCAAGCTTAAAGTTCCCCCCCAGATTTCACACCAGCCTCTTAGTCTCCCCCTCGGTACGAATAGCTCAAGTTTTCACAAAGCATGAACCTTCTGGCCTTCTGGTTATTGGTCCATCTCGTTACATGGGCACCCGCAGCCACCGGCTTGGTGTTCACCAACTCTTTCCAAGGTTGGACTGGGAACACAACATATAGAATTTCCTGGGAACAATCGGATTCAGATCCAAGCTACTACGATCTTGAACTGGTTCGACCTCATGGTATATATTCCATGGGCATATCTCCCAACCTCTCGTGGCCAGAGGAATGGTCGCATAAATATGCTATTCAAAGTATGGGTTCCAAGTGAGGACATAGAATGTTCTAATTGACATAAGACTATCAGTTCCTCGAAACGGTGACCGTTTTATCCAAGTACCCCTTGGTCCAGAGGTTTGGCCTGGGTGAGCCGGCACATCACGTTATTTGTCTTCCAACTAACAGCACGGATCAGTGTGTATTATTGGCGTACAAGAGGCGAAAATAAAGTCAGTCATTCCATTTAATGATGTACAACTTGTAGATACTGATCTTTATTTTCATATACACTAGATCGCTGCTGTTAGTAATACGTTTTTGATATCGAGTGAGCTCATCGATCCTGTTTTTGTATCAATACCCTGGCTCTGACACACTTTAATAACCACCAGGCTCTAGTGGGAGCACCAACCCAACCACAATAACCTCTTTCATCCCCGTCACAGCAACTGGAGACGTTGTCGAAACAACCGATGGCCATCTGGTCACTCACAAGTCCTCAGAGGTCTACTCTTCAGCGTGCGCTGCCAAATCTTTTTTCTGTTTTGGTTTGTAAAACTGGCTAACCAATTTGATTCTTGTAGGGTTATATACACAACTATCATTGTTATAGCCGATAGGTGAGGAAAACTAATTGCGCTTTACCTCATCTAAACCTTTGGTAACAGCAAGTACTCGCCTTGGAAGAAAATTCCGCTATTAATAGGCTTGGCTCTTGCTTTGACCTTCTTAATAACTCTGCCGATTGTTTTGTGGCTTGTCTTGCGTTATAAACGTCACCCTGCTCTATCGTCTAGTAAGGTCAGACCCTTTCGTTTAGGCTCAGGAGGAGCTGGAGGATCGCACCTTAGTGTTTTGAATCCCGTTGCATTTCACGACTCGGCAGTCAGCTCCACTATGAGCCCCGCCACTTCTACGGGTGGTAGCGTCCGTCAAATCTGGGTCGTGATTGATGGAGAGAAGCGGCTTGTAACTGTCCCTCAAGACCATCCCCAGTCTACAATACCCGGGACCCATTCAGACCCTTTCGCCGATCCTTTCGCACCAGACTCCCCCCGATATACTCAATTCTCCCCCTCTATCACGGCTGATCAAAACGTGCCAAGCTCCAGCCTGCATCCGAACGGTACCAATACTACCAGTTATCCTCCGACTCACACCAATGCTAGCGTCATTTCGTTGGTTACAACTGTGCATCAAGATGCTCATAACATCGGTATGTACCCGGACACGGCCCAGGTCAGGGAACATTTCGGCGAGAAGCAACAGGGAAGGCAAAGGCATCAACCTGAACGTCCTGGACTATCGGAGGAGGAGATTGCTCTACGGCTGATTGTGCCTGGAAGAGCACGAGATATGGGCTCCTTGGGAAGAGACAACGTCCCAGACGTAGATGAGAATGGACTCCTGCCTCCAGACTATCTCCAGGCGACCCAACCTACTCCTCGACAATCATCATGGGCTGGTCCTAGTATTCGCTGACAGCTTTAGATAAATTCAATCCCGACACCCTTGCTCTGTAACAGGACGCCGTCTGTATACATCTTTCCTGGTGTCCGATCTCTCTTTGATTATAGACCCATTGACCGAACTCAAAACCAACTTTGAACCTTTACTCCGTTTTGTCAATTACTGTAGTTCGTTTTCAACAGCTCACTTATTTTTTTTTTACAAAGTGCTACTTTCCTTTATGTTACGAACAGCATCTGTAGTCATTCCTTTATCGATGTGTATGGATTTAGGATCATATGTATACAATTCAAACTTTCATAGTGGTACCATAACCCTCACTTTAACTTATCGATTTGTAGGCCGGGTGGATACTCTCTTGGCCCCCTAAATTGAACGGTCGGTCTGTGACACAGTCTATGGAGGATGTTGTGTACTTGGCCATGCTGGAATGATCGTAGGTCGCATGGCATACGCTAACCTGTACTCCCTACACAGCCTACGTGAAAGGTGCGCGTGCCAACAAACTATTGGCTATGAGAGCCATATTTGAATAATGGCATACTGTGTATTAACTGCAAATCTCCCAATGCCAGTACCCGGCCGTTCAAACTTTGTATATATTTCTTTTCTTTTCCTATTGTCATCGATTCATCACGTATCCCATTTCTCTCGCCCCACACTCGAGACTCATTGCACATGGCCTTCTATACACATGCGCCCGTTAGCATAAAGAGCTACTCATGTAATTTCCCATTTTCTCCAGAGTTCTCCAATCAGGCGACTTAGCTCTCAGACATTCCAGAGGACCCTGGATATGTCTGAAGAAGTTTGCTCCAGAGCGCTCTGGAGTTGAGTGGTCCTTTGGAGAAATAGACGGTTTCGTTGAGCAGGAGATTTTTTAAGTCTTCCTCACCTATGTATTTCACTCATAATGTGCTCTTCCCAACTGAAAATCACCAAGCAGGAGCGCTTCAGTCAATTGAGGGGCAGTAGCGATGACACCGACTCTGGGACCGAGTGCATCGCATCATCCAATGGGTAGACTTGGTGCCCAATGTTTCATCCTAGAATCACCTTGGTGAAACAACGTAAATCGCTCAGATGGATTGCGTCGGCCCCAGAACTTCGCTGCTGCTTATTAACCCCGACGCACAAGTCGCCAAAGCATGTTTATCAATACTCCAAGTCATTTTTCCACACACCCGGCTGGATAATGAAAAAACTAGATATTCATTCTCGTGATGCCTTTTACACGAGTACAACAAATTCTATTCTATTCTACATTGTCCTTCACGGATTCCAGAATACAAACCCGGGTGTGCCTGGTTCTGCCACATCCAGCGCAGCCTGAGTGTAACCTGGCCCAGTCTTACCCTGTGCCTCTTCCACCGACACGACATCAATGTCAACATATCCCATATTATGCTTCATGTATGGTACGAGTTCGCGCAACACATGAGCTTCATCGAAAGGCAAGGCACGATTAAAAGCTATTTCGGGGCCGAACTGTTCTACTCGTTTCTAAACACAGGCTTTCAGTGTGCTTTCGATCATCGATAGGTTACAAAGCATTACCTTGAAAGCCTGGACAAATGGCATTGCCTTCTTATCCTTAATCAGCCCTTTCTCTGCCAGAGCCTTTCTCAATTTTGCTTCATCGTTCGCAGCGCCTTCCTTCCATAGCGCCTCGACCACCCCAACGCAAGCAGTTTGCCATTCTGGGAATTTCTGAGCCACGAAAATCCGCACCGATTTGGGATCGTTGGGACGCAAGGCTTGCCCAGCAGGTCCTCCTCCTTTTTTTCCGGAACGCTTTTGCAGCGCGAGGTCAGCGTCTCGAATTGTCTTGGTGATACCCCGCATATAAGCAGCTGCGCCGAGGGTTGCTTGGTCAAGTTCAGTAGGAAGGGTAGGCCATAAAGCATTCTGGACGCTGGTAGACTCGCGTAGGAGATGCTGCCAGATGTGTTCGGAAAAGTGGGGGGCGATAGGCAACACAAGAAGAGCAGAGGTTCGGACGAAAAGCTCGACGAGGGTAGCATGCATTCCTGTGTCGGCAGTGACTTCTCGGTACCAATCTCGAGCCGATTGGAGCTCATAAAAGCCATCTTTGAGAGCATCCTTGTAGTTGGTGCTATAGCTTAGTCAGCAAATGGAAGATACTTGGCGTACATAAATACCCACGCCTCGTAATTTGCCTTGGTCTTGATGATCGAGTCAACAACCTCTTGTTCGAAGACCTTATCATGGAACGAATATGATTCCCTTCCACCAGTGCGGATCTTGACTTCTTTGCCTTCGGGAGCTTCACCCCGAACTCTGCCCATAACCTCCTTCTCGCATATTTCCTATCAGTCGCTGAGATCCCAGTTTAAAAAAAATACACTAACCTCACACCATTCAATAAGAGTGTACAATCGCATAATTGCAGCGTTCGCAGTTTTCTCCTCAAAGTTGGCATCCTCGATACCGTCTCCAGCGTCCGCTAGAGCCAACCTTGTCGCATCCGCACCAAACTTGTCCAAGCTATCACGGAGGGTCAAGCTGTTACCAGTACTCTTGCTCATCTTCTTCCCGTTGAGCATCAAGTGCCCGTTGGCACGCATGGACAACGGCCAGAGATTGGGTTCGAAAAGCGCAGCGTGGTTATAGATAGCAAAAGTGAGATGGTTTCCGATAAGGTCTTTGCCAGAGGAACGGATATCCATCGGGTAGAAATAAGAGAATTCGCGTTGCAGGGTCAAGAGTTTCTCTGTAGGGATTGTTGAGCTAGGAGGCTTACGGTCCGGAGAGGGATTTGAGAGAATGAAGTCCCAGACTTCATCCGTCAGTTGGTCAGGGGTGATTCCGATAGGGCCAGTTTGGCTACCATTAACCACTCCACCTGGTGATCATTGTCAGCCTCGATGATCTGACTTATTCCATTTTCACTTACCTTGCAACAAGTGGGCGACTGTGTAGTAGGACATGTAAATTGTAGAGTCGCTTAAACTTTCGACCAAGAAAGTGGGGTCCCAGGGTAAGCGCGATCCAAGGCCGAAGCTTCGCGCGCATGCCCACTGGTTGAGCCATGCCAAGATAGCCTCAAACGCATTTCTCGTCTCTTGGTTATACGTGTTCATCTTTGCCAGCAACCTGCCCTTCGGTCAGCCCCTAACCTGGGTTCTATATATGCTGACGTGCTTACAATTCAGCTTGGGCCCTCCATTCTTTTTCACCATAATCCAAGTACCACTGATCTTCCAAGCTGACAACGCACTCGTCACCACTGCGGCTCATCACCCAGCCTTCAGGCTCTGAGTAGGAAAACGCTTCTCCACTTGCAATCAAATCTTCTCGAACCTTTGGCTTAGCATCTTGAACGCTCAATCCTTTATACTGGCCGATGAGCATGGTCCCGCTGTAGAACCCTTCCTTGTATGCAATCTCCTTGGCTTCGGCCAATTGTTTGACATCTTTTTGGGACTGAATCTTCAATGACTTGAGCAAGGCAGGGGCAATAAGATCGCCGTAGCTTGGAGTGGAAATGATAGGGAGAGGCTCGAATGCGACCCAACTGGGTTCGACACCATAGTAAGCGGGCTTCTTCTGCAGGTCTAGGAGAGTTTGAGCGTCCGCAGGAGAATCTGATGGGACTGATGTGACGACACCAGTACCCTATCACTCTATTAGTTACATTAAAACCGCAATTCGATACGTTTACGCGCACCTTGTTGGCTAATACACCCTCCATGGGCAGAACCCAAACCTCATTGTTTACCGACAAAGGTGCATGTATCTTGGTTCCGATCAGAGCGGTGCCGGGAAGAGTTGCCAGCTCCTTGATCTCCCCACGAGCGCTGGTTACGCCTTGGTATGCCATGTTGCGAATTGCACGGTGTGTACAAACAAATACAGCATCGTCTTTAACAGCGTAGAATCCATACGTAATATCCTTTCCGACGAAGCAGTTTGTCTGGCCGTACCTGGCGAGAAGGGTCAGAATCCAAAGACAACTCGAACAAAGCCAGTACCCACATAGTCTCAGGGCGAAGGGTAGCGGCAACCAAGTAGACTTTCTTCTTCTGAATATCTTCGGGTAACTCCTTTTGAGCAGCTTCACTCCATTGCTTGACTTCCATCTTGATGCCAGTATATTCCTGAGGGCCAACCCCTTCTCCATCTTGCCTGTCATGATCCATGCAAGGTTGTCCGTCCTTTGGAGAATAGATGGTATGACGTTCACCAAATTTGACCTTGTTCGTTGCACGCAGCTTGTTCATTTGCCATCGAACAAAAGAATCGTAGTATGGGTTAACATCGGTAGTGATAAACGAGCGACGCCAGTCGATACGGGCACCAAAGCTAGTACAATCCGCCTATTGCCCAATTATGAGTGGACTCAAGTGTAGGAGGATAGCAAGCACTCACGCGAGCAATAGGGGTAAAATATCCAAGCCAATGCAAGGGATCCGCAAATTTCTTAATTTCTGCACGAGGAACTCCAATGGACTCCATAATCTGGAATTGGTATTTCAAGCCGGTTGCCTTTGCTGCGACTTTGCCTTTCTTTGCTTTGTCTACGGCACCAGCTGGGGCAGCGACAACTGGAGCCGGTTCAGCTTTGGGAGGTTCCTCTTCGCCCGTATAACCCCGAATTCGGGGCCAAACATTTCTATCTCCCGAACGATCTTGTCTGCAGCGGCCTTGATACGAGTTAGATTATCAATGTAATAATAAGTAAAATATCGTACTTTAATAGGCATTCCCGTGCAGTGAAAAGCCATCGGAAAGAGAGTACGCTTGCCCAGCATACGTTGATAACCGGCATTGAATTCAATCTTGGATATCGTGAATGCGTGCCCAAGATGGAGAGAGCCGTTCATATAAGGATAGGGAAATGTACCCAGCCACTTTGGGACCTTTTCCCTCAGCGCATCGGGCGTCAAATCAGCATATTCGCTCTCGTGAGGGGCATCTGTATGAAAGACATTCTTTTCTTGCCATTCTTTTTGATACTTTTGCTCGAGCTCCACCAAAAAGTCGCGTTTCGCGGTCTAATCATGTCAAATAAGCAAATGAGCCTCCGTCTTACGCCATTGCAATTAAATTACGCTCACTTTTGGCAGCTCCAGCGTCTGGTCTTGTGCAGTCGCCATGGTGCGCCTAAGGGAATGTGTTGGATGCTTCAGACGAGGCCGATACAAATGCCCTCGTACAATATGACTCCAAGCCTGGAATCCCGCATCCCGAGCTCGCATCGAGCAAATCTTCCGAAAATCTCATCCGATCATCTAGTCACGTGCACTTCCTGCGGGCTTGCTGTGGTTTGTTGACTCGTTCTTGACTCAACCAGATAGGATACAGCGTCTATAGCTACTATCGCATTACCGCAATCGGGGAGCTGAGGTCAAAAAGCGCACGCACACATATTGCGTACCGATGAAGGTCACGTCACCGTACGAGTCCAATGAATAAATTGCGTACGCAGCAGTTTCAGAAGTCGTTCGGAAACACTGGGCGAGGACAGCCTTGCATATACACTGTCACGCAATTTGGATTCCATTTGCCCGACCGGAAGATAGGTGAATCTCGAGCGGCAATACCCATGCTCAAACTACTTTGGAGTGGACAAATTTAAACCGGCCACCTAGCAGTGGGAGCCGGACACAACGAAGAAGCATATAAACACTTTTCCCTGGGTGTATCACTGCCTCCAGTTGTATTTCTCAATTAAAAATTTCCGACAGGTATCCACATGGATGACAAAAGGTCAAAAAGCGAATATTCAAGCTCTGAAACCTTTGCGCGGCCTATTAACATTCTGTGCAAGACGAGAATTACCATTTGGCGTAGCACATGCAGAACGAGAGTCCCTGTTAAATTTATAATAGATTATCATATTAATATCGAGTCCGGTGCACTATAAGCACACAGTGCGCCATTTTGCTTCTCACTATTGGGATAAAGCGAAATTCTTCCAGCACTGAATTTACTATGGGGCGTTCCTGCCTAATTAGGACTACTTCATGATAAAACTCTATTCCAATGATTAAACTTGTACCAAGAGGTACCCTGTTGTTTCGAGTCCGTACGACTTGACACCGTTGCACACTCCATTAAGCTTTATGCCTATGGCCCAAAAGATAGGAAACTCTATACAGCCTACCACTGGAGCAACAATTCCGGCGTTAGTACCCATGGTACTTCATCCGAGCCCCCGTTAGCACTCTGATTTCGCAAACTTAACCTTACGGCCTTGGTAGTACTCAGGATACACGTTGAATGAATGACGACCGGGACCAAGACCAAGATTCCATTTGTACATGCGCCCCCCTCCTACCCCTCTCAGGTCAAGTACGGGAGCTCTTGGCGCATTGGATCTACTTTGAATTGAGATCTACCGAGTGGAACGCGAATGTGTTTCGAAACTTTACTGAAGAGTTCCAACAGGCACCGTCGGACCCGTTTACTTCTTACTGCCCGAATTCGAACTCTTCACTCCAACTCCGCTGGACCTTCAGCCCTTGCACCCCACCTCCCTAGACGTTATTTAAGCTTCGGTCAAATGATATTAAACCCCATGGGCTTAAGCCCCAGACCCCGCCTTTACACACCAACCAGGGGAGCCCGTGTTGGTCCAGCTCTTCTTTAACCGACTTCATACAAACTAAACTATATATCCATACACTACAGTATTAGCGAAATTGTGCCCCTATCCGTATACCACAAGGTCCAATGGAATAAAGTGCTCAGGAAGTGATTTGTATTCCGGAAGTAGAATCTCGGTTGCTCCCGCAGAGATTGACAACAGACAACACCCCAACACCCGAAGCCTAATGAATACACCAGGCGACTCGCGAGGTTCAGCGTGGAAGCACACAAAGCAAGCCCGCACAGTTCGTCTGTGAGGTATTAACGATATCGATGTACCTCGCTTGACCCTATCAGGTGCCTTCCAGGGGGCCAAGGGATAGACGCGCATATACCGACCCTAGCTGGCTCGATCACGGACATACCCATGCAAACCCGGACAATGATCACACGTAGTCAAAATCTTACGACTATCCGATCCGTTTACTTGATACTACAACTGCATCACTGTCAGATACCTAGACTACCTACAAACAAGCTTAAACAAAGTCCAACGCGGAGAGTGAGAGAGAGAGAGAGTAATGAGGGAGGTGGCACAAATGCGGATACTAGTTACACGGAGAGAGAGAAACCGAGTGAGCGACAACGTGAGAGCAGCGGATTTATGACCAACGAGAGTAAGGAGAGCAGTAAACCAAATATACGAGAACATAAGAGGCAGAAAATAAACAGCAAGTAATCTAACCATAACCAAAGTACAACATAAAAAACAAATAACAACAATGAATAAAAACGAACAAATAATTACTGAGAAAGAAAGAGAGAGAGCGGTGGGAAATCGAAAAGAGCGTGATTAGATGCGACGGAACCAGGCCCGTGCATTGTCCAACAAGCCGTGACGTCTCGGTCCAGCTCGTTCGTCATCGGATCCGTGCTTGACGTCGGCCGTCGGAACCTGAGCCGCAGCCGGAGCCGGAACGGCCACCGAATCAAACAACCGGTCGCGACCGGTCGCGCTGCGCTTGACCGTCAACTGCCGCTCGTGCTCCTCTAAAAGCTCAGAAGGGATAGGAGGCACGGGCACGCGCTTCACCTTTTGGCTCGTCTCGGTTCTCTTTCGCGCGTACCTGGGAGAAACAGCGGGGGAAGAAGGCGAGATCATGCCTGGCTCGCCAAATCGGTACATCGGATGATGGTCGTAAAGCGGCGCGCCAGGATCGAGGACCATTGGGACATGAACAGTATCATGCGAGCACGTCGAACTATCGCATGCGCTGCCCTCGCTCCCTGATGCGCGTGACATGTCCCAGATTTTTCCATCCGACGGATGGGAAATGATCACTCGCGGCGAGGAGAGGACGACTTCGGCCTTGAGCGGCGTGACGGGGAACCCACTCGACTCGGACGACGTTACCGAGAGCGTGGAGAACGATGCCTTAGAATTGAGCTCGCGAGTCGAGAGTGTAGCCTTGGCGGATAAGCCTCGATGAGACGACTTGGAGAAAAGTTTGCAGGTTTCGTGTTCTTTGGGCTTGGTCTTGGATTCTGGAGCAGACTTCTCTTGCATTTTCGGCGTGGGCTTCTTGAACTCTAGGGAACATTTGTTCTTCAATTCTCGCATCGAGGTCCTACTCCTCAATCGATCCATAAATCCACCACTCGACTCTTTGGCTTTGGTGCAGGGGGGAACAGGAGCCTCGCTCGCAGGCGCACTCTTCATCCTCTGCCTATCGCCATTTTCAGTTGCAGTCTTGGGCGGGTCAAAGCTGACGGTCCTCGCTCTCGGGCCGGTGTAAACCGGAATTTTGGAGGGAAAGGTCGAATTGAACGGCCCAGGTGATGGGGATCGCAACCGGTTGGGAGAAGGAGACCTGTAATGACTAGGCGAGATCGACCCGGCCAAGAATTCTCCAAATTGAAGAGGAAGTGGTGTCTGACGAAGAGACGGCGTCGAGCGAGGTGCGCGAAGCGGGATAATCCCTCGCGGGGTAGAATCCAATCGTGCGCGGGGAGTTGTTTGGTCATCGCCCCATCCACTCACAATCTCGGCCAACGCGGGGTCGACTCTGGCCGAGCCTTGGTGTCGGCCTCGTCCACCGTGGTGTTGGGTGAACTGTCTTCCACCGCAATAACGGAATGATTATCCGTCAGTCCCTCCCAACCTTGCTGGCCCATCAACGTCGGCGAGTTGGACAAGATCTTGCTCAGAGGGCGAGACCGGTTCATATCCATGCTGGCCGAGCCAACACTGGCGCGACGGAGCGCGTACCAGTCAACCTCGCCATCCGAGCTATCGTCATCCTCATCAGATGAGATCAGAGTGTCTTCGCTGAACCGACTGCGCTCAACTATCCCTGAGCTACCACCCCTGATCGGAGCAGACGGCACATCAAGAAGTCCGCATCCACGCGCGACGTCCCTAGCACCCTCGGACGCCCCGTCCAATTCATGGCCGCGCAAAGTCCAGCGCTCGACTCGGCCGACCATTTCCCGCAGCTCGGGGATCGTTATCCTCTTCTTCTGGTCCCTTTCGAATACGCGAGTCAGCACTTCATTTGCAGCGGGGGTGACGGGCAAGATCGAGGGGAGAAAGGTGACAGGGTCATCGCAATACGACTTGAATGTCGGGTCAACAGGAGAGGCCGCTTCCCAAGGATTTCGGCCAGTGGTCAGGTTGACGAGGACTACGCCGAGTGTCCAGACATCGTTTGCGCGAGTGTTGTATGCAGGTGATGTAACTGGTGAGTCGGGATCTCCGTAGCATTCTATATACCAAGGGCCTGGTCAGCTTGTCGCTCGTTAGATGTATACTCAAGGCACTTACCAGGACTCATATAATAGCTACTCCCACAACCAAAGTCGCGACTGTGCCTGTCTGATGTAGCAAGTCCAAAGTCGCTAACAAACACTGTCTTGCCATCCTCCTCGCACAGAATATTCTCAGGCTTCAAGTCCCTGTGCCGTACGCCCTGGATGTGGCACCACTGAACGGCGTCGAGCAATTGAGTAAAGACGGATCGGACAAGAGCGTCATCGCCAATGTATCGTTGTTTTTCGGCAATCATGGAGAAGAGATCACCTCCGCCGATGTAGGACAAGACCATAAACACGAGCTCCTCTTCACGGCCGTCTTCGAGAATGGGAAGAGGACCGCCGCTTAGCTCAGCATCCTGTTCCCAAGTGAGTTCGTCTTCAGGTCGGATGAAATTGGAGTGCGAGTTCCAGGTCTTGCGCTTGCGATGAGTGTATGTGGGCGGGCGACCGGTTCCGTAAACCGCATGCAGGGGGACAACCCCTGGATGGCCGTCCGCCTTCCGATGCAACGCCACCTCGCGTGCCTGAAATGCGCGCTGTCTTGACCCCTTGGGAGCGCAACGCATAACCTTGACCGCATACACAGGCCCTGCTGAAGAGATGGTTCGTTCGCGCTCACGTCGGGTAAGCGGCCCCCATGCGTACTGGTGCTCGTCGCGCTCGACCTGCTCGGCAAGATAAACCACACCATAAGCGCCGACTCCCAAGACGCGCCGAAGTGCAAGACGAAAGTGGGGCCCAGCTGGAGAAGCGATTGTGCGACCGACAAGGGGGGTGTATTGAGCAAAGGGAGTGGGTTGAGGAGAGGGGGAACTCGGCTGATGGTCGGCAAAATGAAATGGCTGATCGAGGGTGGCTTCGAGCTGCCTAAAGGCTTCGAGCTGCTGTTCACTCTCGAACGAGTGCAGAGCCGAACGCTCTACGTCTACCTGGGCCATAGGGGAGGAGGGAGAAAACCAAAACGGCCTAGTAAGCCTGCTGGGCGAACAAGATATATGATATTTCGAGGATGTTGTATCTGTGCGGGCGCCTAATAGGGTCAAGAGATCAGACAAAGTACGCCACGCGACCCGTGATATGAAACTTGGACGTACCGAGGCAAGGTATGGTGAGATGAAAACCGAATTTGTTTTTGTGTCAAGAAATTTGACCGGTACTATCTAGGCAGGACGGTGGTGAGAATACGCCGGCTACCAGCACCGTAAAGCGCAAAGGGGATGAAGCTAGGGGGAGAGACAATGGACACGCCCATATAAAAACATCTGGGATCTCGAATGACGTGGGTTGTGGCGAGAAGAAGCTCAAGGCGGGGCGTCACCCGCTTAGAAACCAGGCTGAAGGCACTCACCCAATCTTATCCTCTGCCAACTACGTAGACGGGGCCAGGCTGTGAGCTCGGTTCTGCCTGTAGCCTAATATCCACCTACGTACCTCTGCGGCTCCCACAGTCTCACGCGCCAGATCCCGTAATCGAGCCCAGGTCGCACCACCAGCGTCGCGTCGGGTGTGGTTGGCTGCTCGCACCCAAGACTTTATCTACACCAACTCTCTCCTGAAGGCCCACTTCAGCGCTGATCTCTGCTCCCCGATTCCACGTGACGCATACATTCAATCTCAGGGGTCACCCCAATCCGGCTCTATTCCTTCCGCTCGGAGAGACCCATCGGGTACGGCCCTTTGCGCACACTCGGTCGGCCATCACCCATCTATGCTCGAAGTAAGCGCACATTGTGACATCTGTAATCACTACCCTGTGCAAATATTTTGCACCCATTATCGTGTTCTAAATATCGTCCAATAGGCTAGAATCGTTCCATGCCGGCCGGGGTCAACCACCCGGCGCAACTCTCCTCGGCGATCGGTCAACCGCTTACGGGATCCAGAAGACTCCGCGGCCGAAGTCTTCCTCATTCACTGCACAATGACTGTGTTCGCGCCCAAACCCTTCAACCACAATCTATTATTATGAGAACAGCCTCAACATAGGGTACTCGGTCCGCCGGTTTCATCTGAAGCAGTGTCATGAGCGAGTGGGCGATCACTGATCGTCCGTCGGTAGTTGCAAGTTTGGACAGTTTGACAGTCAGGGATGAACCCCACGTGGAAGCTCCCTGTGGCATTCCTAACCTATTTTCGCCCAAAATTTTATCAACGCCTGAATGCTATCCATCCCGTAAATCAAACACATTATTCCCCGTCCGTCGCAGAATGACCTAATTAGCGCTCGAATATCGATTATACCAATCAATTTAGTCCGTCCGAGGGCTTCTGGTCGGTTTCATCTGTGCGCTCAGGTATTCCTTGCTGGTCTCGGACGATGACGCCTTGCAATCGCGCGCAAACAGAAGTCGATGACCCGCCCGGCCACTCCCCGTTAGTCATCACGTTTGAATCATACCCGCACGGTGTTGAGCCACTCACTCGGCTGATCCACTCGGACGAGCCAGCACCTCGACGTCAATAACTTCCAAACCAGGTATGTGAATACAGTCGAGGAACAATCAATCATGCTACTTCTTTCAATCTGCTGGACGAAAATCTCACTGAGCCGTTTGTGCGTGGGACATCCCCCCTCTTTCCCCCGCACGACAATCACAAGTTCCGGCTCTCGAGTGGCCAGTTGTGTTTGTATGCCAAGCTCAAGTTCCGTACTATCTTCATGTGCAGTGTCCGCAACAAATGCGTGTTCGCGATGACACGTCTACCCAATCGCCAATCGCACCAGACTCCTCGAGCTCCCGCCGATCATTCGACTTTGGAAGCGAGTTACACAGTGGATTACACAACCCGGGTGACGTAACTACCACATATTCTTCCCTGTAGAAGACCCTTGAGTCAGGTGTAAAAATAGCCCGCGCAGAGACAAATTCAACCCGCATATAGGCGCACCTCTTCCCCAAAAACTTGAACCACATGCACGCCCAGACTCTTTTCAATTCCTTTTTAAATTTTGGCCAAGTCTCATAATACAAGAGGCCGGAGCGAAGATACTTGGCGGTTCCAATTTGTCTTGCTTGTCTGTAGTCGGAGGACTTTCTAGAACAGGCTGCTACGTGAGGAAGATAAGGAAGCTTTGTAGCGCCGAGTTCATTTATCTCGCCTTCTCAGCCTAATCACTTCTGTGTGTGTTCGAATATACTGGGACTGGACCTAAGACTGGGGTAAGTTTTGTTTGGATGACATATTTACATTGAGTATAGAAAGGGTTACACGCTCCAAACGATAGAAGCGACAAAGACACTTCCGCGATGTGCTATACTCTTATCACACGATCCTGTGATGTACCAGTGATGTACCCAGTGTCGAGCTCGCGTGGCCTGCGTATATATGCGTATGACGTAGCCCACGAGAGTATAAAACAATACATTCGATCTGATATTTTCATTTCTAAGCCATTGCCGGCGAGGCCTCAAACGCTACTGGTCAATGCTTCATTTCCACTATGCAGGTTTGATAAACGTGCATGCCCCACCTTCGACCTTGGTCACGGGAATAAGAAACCATGGTTACCGAGGCAGGTCATGACTTTAACTTTTATAGAAGTTATTGCATGATAAATTGATAATCAAGCCCAAGTGGCGGAGTGAGGTTGATATAAGATTCAGGCAATAGTGATGTTGATCATCGCAAAGCTCATTGAAGTTTGCGAGCATCACAATACAACGGAGCAAGTGCATGTGTTACCACCTTTGAGATAAAAATAAATAAATAGACGTGGAACCAATACACTCCAAGTTAGTTATAGGCTGAGGTTACATGAGCCATCAGCCCCTTACTATTCTCAAGCCAGTGACCCCAGACAGAGGTCGGCTCGGTGGAGAATTTAGGACTGCGCTCAAATCTGGATTACTTACCACAATCCTGTCCGTTGCCTACCAAACCTTCGTGAAGCCTACAGGTACCGTAACCCGAGTAAGCCTTTACAGACCTGGACCGCAGACAACACCTTCTGTGAGTCCGGTAGTCTTCCCTGACTGCACCCTCCTGAACGATGTCGCGCTCTACTTGGAGTACAGGTGGTTACTAGGTAGCTTGAACCTTCGTACAACCCATTGTTTCATCATCGGATTCGACGAATCACTTGTTATAATTGAAGAAACGAGACATATTATTCATTCCAGCGGATGAATGTCGGTCGTTAGTTTCAGAATTGATGCGTAACTACGCAGAACCGTGGCTTAGTCATGTCGGCGCTTGGCCTCTTATCATCATAGTACACGGCCGTTTACCAGTTAACCAGGCGTTCAGTGTCGTGGTTGTCTTCGAGTTTGCTCGATCGTACGTATTTGCAGCCGGAGTCGAACTAGCTACAGGATGATAGGGGCCTCTGACTGGTCGTATGCAAACGGGGGTGCGTGGACATCTACTATCGGGCCATACAATCTAAATGATGCAACCGTTTTCGTCTACCCTGGCAGATATGTACCCACTTTGACTAAAATCAAGTACCGTGTAAAGTTTTTGACAGCTTCAACTTTTTGATATGGTCGTGCATGCATCTCAGCGAAGCTGTGAGGAGCATTAACGCATATGTCCTTTTGGGCTCAAGTAATGAGAGCCTTTACTGCCTTAGTATGAATCGTTTTGTACTCTGAGGGAATATGGAAAAGAATTAGGCACTCGGGGAAAATGGTAGGGAAGTCGTAGTTCATGTATCGGTAGCAGACTGAGTGACATGGTTATAGAGAAATTTCATCTAGCATGATCCTCTCACTATGATATCTGAGTTTTGTAGATTATAGCCTATGCTGGTACTGGCTTGAACTTATGGCTGGGGTCAAAGCAACTGAAGAACAACTGGAATTTGCAAGGAACAATGCGGGCGAGCTACAGCTTCAGCTCGCTCGAGCGAGATGATTTAGCCTCACATACACAATATATATGATAGTATCTTTCATAGAAGTCTCCTATTTTTGGAGATAGAGGAATAGTCGCAGCGTCACAATGTAAGATCTCTGGCGCATAGGTTGATGGTAGATCTTGAACCCTAAATTCACTTGGTCAATGGTAGAACCAGTAAGCGCCGGGCCGTGGAATTTGAACTGACCCTGATTGCGCAAAAATTGTTGAACGTTAAAGACGGCTTCGACCTTTGCATTAGAGGCCCAGTGCAACTGGTAAGTATACATTTCCTATCGTCTCTGCTTTGATGTCAAATCTTTATTATTCACACTGTGTGACCATTTGGAATGAATTCTCCTTACAACGGTATCTGAGCTTTATCCCCTACCAATACTTCCCAACAGTTAGTACGAGATTGTTGATCGAATTTTGGTGTTGCAGGTGTTCAAGATAGTCTCCCCAAAGATGCCTGAGCCAATCAACAATAGGCGTAACTGGGTAAGTGCGATTTCCTGGTTATCTATGGAACATCTTTACCTCGCCCATTTGATGATAAATTTTACCTTCGTTCTAACGAATGATCTAACGGTTACATGTGTACACTTCTTTCTACAACGGTAGCTGATCTACCTCTCACTATTCTCATTCTCGCTATTAAAAACATTTGCTAATCATATAGTTCTTTAGTGTAGGGATTAGCAAGTGTGTTGTTGGGCTTCGCTCTGGTGAGTCCTAGTTTGATTCCTGTACTCCACATAGCCAGTGATGAAGCATTTCGGATGTAAAATCAATATTTTCCGAGAGCGCATAAACCCATGTGGATATTTCCGTTGCCTTCCTTCTGAGTCTTTCCCTCGTCACACTGCTATGCATGCAACGAGTACTGACTACCTTCTATAGGTCTATTCAATCTGATATTTTAGGTGGGCATGAATTTATCTTTCCATGTAATTAATTAGGACTTGTACCGTGAATTTAATACGATATTAATATCATTGTCGGTAGTAGAACAAAGGCTACCTAGCACCAGCCCTCAGACGTGCATGCGGTACTTTACTTCTGTTATGAAAACGAGCACTGCAGCACGGGTGGGAACCAAGGTTGTATCATTCAAATTATACGTAACTCCTTCGGGGAAAGTTTCGCAAGGTTCCAGCCCGCCAACACGCATTTCCAAGACCGCATTACGCGAACTCACAATCCCAAACTGATACAGCTGTATAGCTACCAGTAGATCTTCCATTAATTTCCGAGGCTCAGTGGTTATATCACTACTGTATTTCTATGGAAGCCTAGTGGGCTGAAAATCGCCCCGGACGTTAAAGATATCTGGAGTTGCCGGGTTGGGTCTAGCGGTCCATTAAGGTGGTTCTCTATGCGAACAAAGTCTAATTGTTTTATGGATTAGTCGTACAATTATATATCTATAAAAAGGCCTTTTGGTACAGTGCCATATAGATCTCGTTGGCTGTCAGTGTCACGATTGTGTGCCTGTACAACCAACAATCAATACTTTTCAGCTAGGGGCCGAAGACTCTGCTCACGGAGCGATGCGAAGAAAATGCGCCGTGGAACCTTTGTACCAAGCCAACGGCCCCTCGATTTTCAGTGTCTTCCACAGACAGTCAATGGGGTTCTTGTATAGGGCGCCAACCATTCGACCGTTCGGACCAGGGACTGTCGGTTGGTTATACATGCGAGTGAGGGCCTAAATCCAGTTATCCAAAATCAGTTTGACTGAGTATTGACCAATAAATAGTTCATACGGTATCTGCAGGTTGCATTACCAGACACTGTACGCGAATCAGATAAGTCCTCTTAGTAGTGTAATAATGATCATACCACACATATGCCCGATACCGTGCTACTCGCCAAAAATGTCCATGTACTATCGGCGCTTGCAATGCCATTCTTGACCAGTGTCGTTTTTGCCCAGTTGTAGCTCGGTAATTGAACCTGAACCGTCAGCATAAGTGAATGGTAGACAGAGATGCTGACAGAATGCTGACAGAAGATCCCATGCATGTTCGTAGAATGGCCGCGTCCATACCGCGAATGTACCCCCTTAGGCCTTCGGCTTTAAATATCTCCGCCAAAGCTGCGAACGAATTGCGATAGTAGTGCTGTGCGCCAACAGGAAGTGCTGGCGAATACGCTTGCATTCGAGCCTTGATTAGAAAAAGGGGATTCCCCAGACAGGCTAATGAAAACACATCACCGCGTGCTGGAAGAGTCACGCCGGAGAAACAACTGACCTCCTACTAGGCCACTGGCAGCCCCTGCTGCGATAGATGTAGCGAACACTTGTTCGGTGCCCTGCCGGCCAATGGCAGAGTTGAACGAACGACGAAACGGCTCGTAGAACCCTGGGTTGGCCCTAAAATTAGGACACCAAGACTAATACCTGAGTTTCTACGTACCAAGACGAGATCCGTTCAAAAGTATCTGCCATGGTCTCGTCATTATACCTGGTAGTCTTCAATCCATAATTCGGTATCGTACCTGGTATACATACTAAATGCATTTGAATTTAAGATCCGAAGTACAAAATTATGCGCACTTACTGCTGGGCCCAGCCCTCTCTGTACGCCTCTGATCCCTTCATTCTTCCATGTCTTGATAAACACGTCAAAAACGTTCTTATAAACCTTGGGTGCGCCTTTGGACTGAAGCTCGCCTTGAAGTTGTAAACGGGTTTTGGCTACTTCGGCTCTGCGCCCAAACATATTAAGTCAAGTGGCAGGCACTACAGAGTAGTAATAACATACGGGTTTGATAGTGTAACCTATTCAGGTGATGAGCGTTTGGATTTGAGGATTAGAATTCGGGCAAGATCTTTCGGCCGAAGTGTTGGAGAAATGAAACCTACCGCTGTGCATGCGGCAAGTCCTAGCTTACAGATGGTGCTTAGATAATTTACTAAAGGAAGCATTGGATGCTCTCACCTCCGATACCGAAGCTCTCAAAGGTGGTGAGAGGTTTTACCGAGGAGCTCATCGGGGCCTAGGATGGGGTTTAATGACTGGTCAGAGCAGGGTTCGGGTCACAGTTGGTCACGTGGAAGAAGCGATACAGCCACCCCCTCTCTTCAGGCGGCCACCCCGGCCCCGAAACCAGGCATTAAATGATCTCACAGGGAGCACATGTTCTGTTCTATGGAGCTATACTGGTTACATGTCTCCCGTTTGTATGGCGACTAGCTATTTCACCTATCACGCTCGTAATTCTCGGACCCTTCATTGTTGTCCTCGCATTCTTGTCATTCGTGTTTTCTGGCTTGATATTTGCGTTGTTGGCGGAATGGATACGACCCCAGAAACCCCCTTCTAATTCTATCAAGTCGGCGACTAGGACGCTATCATTCGCGACGCCTGCAGCATGGCAAGCGAATTTGACCAGAATCCAATGGTTATCGCAGGACAACCTCCCCCCGATCAAAGAATGTTCTCCCGATGCATCTGAGCTCGTACATGAAGTTATAGACTTCATAGTGCGTGATTTTGTTCAAGTTTGGTACTCGAACCTCTCCAACTCCCCTGGGTTTCCCAATGCACTGCGACGAACCATTCAAGAAACTCTAGAGAACATTTTGGCGCGAGCAAGCCAGTTGGACGTCAGTGCCCTCGTGGTTCGCAAGATTCTTCCCAAAATCACTGCCCACATCGAGAAGTTCCGACAGTCCGAAGAGTCACTGCGAGGTGCTGCTCTTGAACGGAGATTAAGCGTAGACTCAGAAGAGTTGGATATTTTGTTGGCTATTCGTTATGTTGGCCGAGGAAAGCTTCACCCCGCGGTTGCAAACTTGTCGTCCATGGCTACTCGGCCAACCGAAGACCTGTACCTCCGCCAGATATTCGATCAGGTGTTGCCATTGGTTCTCCCAGAGAGCGATGCAAAGAGTCGTTCGGTCGTTATTGTCGCACGGGAGATTATTGGCTGCAGTGTTCTTAGGCCAGTCATTGACATGTTGACTGATCCCGACTTCTGGAACCAAACAATTGATAAAATCGTATGTCTTTGTAACTGAGGTCACCAGTTCACTTGCTTACACATTTCGACAGGCGAGTGCAGCTATCAGAGAACAGTGAGCCTAACTTAAATGTTTCCATGCCATGGCTCATGAATGTGTTCAAGGAAGCTGGTAACCAAAGTCCGACATATGCTCGAAAAACAGGTTCCCAAATCCGGACCTTCCCGCCGCACAGCACCCTCAGTCCCGGGGGCTCTCTCTGCATCCCGAGGCAGCAGGTCGGAAAATATAAATTGGAGAACCGATGCCAAACGTTTTGAAATGTTCGTCCAGAGTATCAGGAAGTGCGAGTCATTGCTGGACGCCAGACGGTTGAAGAATGATATCATGAACGAGGTTCGGAGAACGAGGGATTTGTTGGGTGAGTGCGCCGGTATCTGGTCGGAGTCGAACTTAACTTTGAGGTAATTTCTAGCTCAACATGCCAGTGACGATTGGATCAATGGCGTCAAGACCGAGACGATAGTTTCTTACCTCGACAGGCTCTACAATGCCAAAAACGAAGCAGAGAAACGGATCGAAGTACTAAGCGGCGCAAAAACCAATGATTCACAGACCTCGTCAACTCATACTCTTGCACCTCCCAACAAGCTTACCTTGCGGGACATCCTTCGAGACTCTTCTTCACTCCTTTACTTTATGGAATTTATGGAGCGACGCAACCATAGAACGCTCCTGGTTCAATTCTGGCTCGCAGCAGATGCATTCAAAGATCCTCTTGCTCAAATCGATTCTGACTCGGAGGCAAGTGACGACGAAGGAACTGCTCCCAGGGATTCGGCTGCCACTACAACACTTATAGAAGATACGACTATGTTATACGAGGTTTACTTTGCCCAACCACAACGTGCTGCAGAACTCTCATGTATTTCGGCGAAGTACGTTGCGACTCTGACAGCTTTTGTACAATCCCAGTTCCCGCCCACGCGGATGGACGAGAATCGGGTTCGGAGATGCGTACTACATGCTCAAAATCAGGTCGAAAAAGCTATGGAAGAGGATTTCGAATTATTTACCAAGAGCGAGCTATGGCATCGGGCAGTAGGTGATATGTCGCCGCGTATTGAAAAACCTGCAACTTCAGTTTTGATCTTGGATGAGCCCGAGATTCAAGCTTCGACCCCAATCAGTCGAGCATCAGCGCCCAGCGAATCACCTACATTAATCCATGCATCACATTCCGTTCCGATTGTCCGTAGACCGATGAAACAGAGGCCGTCTTCGTTAGCGAGCAACGACTCGAACCGCCAACTTAGCAGCTTTGATATTCTAATGGGATCGACGGAGGACATGGACGGGTCAAGGACTCCCCTGTTCGAGGATATGGCGATTGAACGGAAGAAGATTGATGCGCTTCAAGCTGCCTTAACGGATATCATTGCGGATGACACGGCTGCTAGGGACTACAAACCCTCTCTCTCTCCCAACAAACCCCCAAGCACTACCCGGGAAACTCGGACCACCATTCGTCCAAGCAAAGTGTTTCCAGAAGATGACTCGGAGCCATTGATCGGGCATCCGGAGCGGGTAGATGAAGCTATACCGCCGCTGCAGGTCGCGCTTCCTGGTGATTTACAGCTTGCTCAAGACGTTGCTCGGTTATCAGATAAAATAAAGAACCTTCAGGCACAAGAAACCATGCTCGAAGCTTTAATGCGTAAAGCGGAATTAACAGGAGAAGAACAAGAGCTTTCGCTCCTCTCTCGTTCCCGGGATTCCCTCGTCCGGGAAATCAGAGGCCTAACGTTCCAACGAGCACACTACGAGGTCCAAGAAGCTGCCAATCGCCTTGTCCCGGAACGAACCAAAATATCTATAACCGACACTGCCACGAGCGAAGAAGAGGGTCGAGTCGTTGTTCGATACCTGGTCGAAATTCAGCAGCTTGCTATGGATGGGAGTTTTGCGTCGGGTTGGGGTGTGGCGAGGCGATATAGCGAATTCTACGACATGCATACAAGGCTCAAGGAGCGGTTCGTGGAAGTTAGGTCATTGGAGTTTCCCGGGAAGAAGTTTGTGACCGCTCTGTCGAATAACATGGTTGACACACGAAGGGTGGGATTGGAGAAGTATCTTCAGGTACGTGGATGACTCAACTTGAGGGTATTTTTACTAAGATCAAGGGCCAGAATTTAATCCTGATACCTTCCGTATGCGACTCTGATGAACTACGAGCCTTCTTGTCTCGCCAGGCAACTCCTCCAGCTCTGACTCCTTCCGCCCCTGCCGATCAAGGACTGGTACGCACAATGTACCGTTCAGTGGCCGATAGTATCGACGACATGTTCTTCGGTCCGTCGATGCTCGACGTCACACTCCAACGCCTTTCTAGGCGCGCGGCAGAACTAACAGGAATGTACGCTCAGTTGCAAGACGAAGATGCTATCGCTCGTGTACTTGGTCTCAAATCTCGACCTGAAGAGGCCCTTGGAAAACTGCAAGGCGATCTTATGCCATTAGACGGGGAGACCGGAACCAGTAGCTTTTCGGCCCCAATCTGCGATTTATTGTTGGCAGTGTTTGAGCTCGATAGGAAAGATAATTGGCTGCGGAGGCAGGCAATGGTGACTATCTTGCAGCAACTGCTGGGTAGTACGATTGAGCGGTAGGCTTATTCCTGGCGTTTGTCTTAGTTCATTTCTGGAACTAATACACTATGTGACACAGGAAAGTACGAGATACCGTACGAAATTCGCTGGCCGAATCTCAAATCCTGGGATATATTACCGCTTTCCGCGATACCCTTTGGCCCGAAGGAAAGCTCAAGCTTGCTTCTACTCCCACAACTAATCAAGAGAAGGTTCAGAAGAGGGAACAGGCGCATAGTAAATTAAGTGCCATTATACCTGGCAGGTTCCGGATCCTTCATTTTCTGTTTACCTAATACTGATAACCTGATCGTAAGACCTCGTAGCGAATATGATTGGAAGATCCAACGCTCGTCGGGGTGCACGTAGAATGTTTACTGTTATGCAGAATCGAAGGCTGAACCAGCATATAGTTTACACAATCATCGATGAGGTGTGTATCATGTACGATGCGTGGACGCTCACTCATGAAGCTATTGTCAGGTTTTCCAGGCGTTATTTCCAGAGCTGCAAATCTTGGCTTGATGGCTGGTAGTGGCGCTGTATCAGTATGTGTGAAGTATACGGTTCGCTTCAAAACCTCTTCAGAGGTGCGACGTTTTGACTTAAAACGCGTGTAACTTGCGAGCCAGGCCCTCTCAGAACGCGGCAGTAGTATCGATGAATTGTGTAGCTTCTTGGCTACAAAATGCATGTATATAATGCGTATTGTTGGGAAACGGCGAAGTTATGAACCAAGTATCACAGAGGACGCACTGAAGAGGTTTTGGAACGGTTTTCGGATTTTGGAAGAGCAGCCTCACTTTGCTTCAAACCAAATGCAGCATGGTTTGATCTTATTTTAGACTGAGAGCAAGCTCTATGTGAGCGCCAATAACATACTCAAATGCAACCATTGTAAAGCAGACGACACCCAAATTAGGCCCCCGTGACCAAAGGGTAGCTGCCCTGGCGTGACAAAACTACTTGGAGGGCCAAATCGCCTGTTTCAAGGTCAATTTTGTTACTTTTTTTTGCGGGCATGTGTAGATAGAGGGCATTAGTATCGATATAATAACTTTTTACAATGAAAAACTCGCGCGTTCAGGCGCCATAATGCTATCAGCTATTATCAAACTCAGGGCTGGACGCTTACTCAGTCATCCCAGCCTTAGTTACACAAGTATGGACCATGTTGCGGTCGCCGGAGGGTGACTGGGGGCTCGTGATTGGGACAATGTAAATAAGATGTCATTAAGCTCTGCTTGCAACATGAACACTATGCAAATTATGGCGACGGAATTCAACATCGATTTCGTGAACAATACTTGGGGGCAACATTCTGTGTCCCCGATACCTCCTGTTTGCCCAAGCTGCTTCCTGCCCGTTCAAACCCCTCCTATATGCGTCCATGTAGCGATACGCCTTATTAAAGAACCTGTAATTATGTTGATTAAAGGACAATGATAAATAATAATGAATAATTTACCGACGAATTGAATCAACTGGGACAGCTTCCAGAGCCGCAAGCATGTTGGATTTAAGGGAGCCATGGGACCTTGATGCTGGGAACTAACGGTAGACTCGTTTGGCACAGCCCCAGCATTGTTCAATAGGATTCAGTTCGCAGTGGAATTTTGGAAGAAACAGAAGTCGACATCCATCCGCCTCTGCAATTTCCTCGAGTGCTGACTGCTGTTCAATGAAGCCAGGCTGCTTGGAAAGCACTTGTCGAACACAACAGTGGGTATTAGCAACATATCTCTGTGGGCTCTTGCACGTCAGTTTCAGTCCTGCCGGGTTGGTTCCACGCTCTAGCAATAACTGAGCTATCCCCTTAAATTGGCCGTGCAAGCTCTTTGTTGCTTCTGCGCCGTAAATTGGGTGATCACCCGGCCAATAAAAGTATTGTGTAGACCCATCGGGAAAGTGTGTGTCGGAAAATCGAACTCGAATCTTCTTTTCGACACCCTCTTCATTAATGCAAGTCTCAATCACATCACCAATGTTACTTGAAGGACCAAGCGTCATTTTCACAATATTTGCAACGTCGTCGCGTCGTTTTGTATGTGTTGTTACATTGTCGTACACAAAGACATGTTCGGCCTCGGGGTATCTATCTTTCGCAATCTGAATGGCCCGAGTTAGTTGCTGTCGGACACAATCTCCGGTAAAGTATCCGTCGCAAGTCTTTCCTGGAGACAGAACCACATGTGCCGACGACAACCACCATGACCGACAATCCTGAGCCCAAGGGCAAAGGCTTGAGCACTTGCTTTTCAAACATTTCGCGTCGCAACACTCGCTCTACAAATGATTTAACCAATATACACAAACACAACATTGCTTCCAAATACCCTTCTGAGAGAAAAATCCTCAAAAAATCCAAAAACAATGGCTCAAACAACTCTATCTCTATTTATGCCTCTGATGACTCTGATAAAAAAAAACCCAGAAAAATTGCAAACTCATCCATAAACCACACACAAACCCTAGTAAGGATGATCCCAATAGGATCTACACAAGATGCAGTTGCCAACACAACAATCAATATTGAGTCCATTTCCAAATTTTCTCCTAGCCCTAGCCCCACCCAAGCACTGTACATTGCAAGCCCTAGAGTCACATCTAACCCAGCACAAACTAGCATCACAATAATAATCAGCTCTTCCCAAGAGTCCAAACAAATCAGAGACACCAGAGCTGGATATGAGCAACTCATGGAACATACATTGGACAACAGTAGCATCAACAGCATGCCTAAAAGCTGTTATGGATATGACATTTCTCTAATAATCTGTACTTATTTTATTATTTACACAAGTAATACTACTGTAAATAAAATGAGATAAAGATGCAAACTAAGGTTTTCAAGGTTCCTCTTTCCCATTGCAACCTTTGCAAAACCTCTAAGCCTCAGGAATACCCTCAATATGCAATGGCTTTTGCATATATGCTGTTTTCTCACTCATTTAAATACATATAAATTCAGCTGAGTAGATAAACAGTAACTACCAATATTTTCCCTGTTTTTAGTACTTATTATACAAGATTCTATCTTGTGGCTACACACAGAAATATTCAGGGTTCCCCCCTGTCACATAGTCAAGTGCCCCAGCACTTAGTCAGTGCTTAAGCACCAACACACTAAATGCGGCTTTTCTCCATCACCTGGGCATCCCACACTGCCAAATTGCTTGCGCTTAGGTGCGCATGTTTGTGTGCTCCAGAGCGCTGGCTCAAACACTCAGAACAGACAACATTTGGCAGAGTTATGTCCTGTTTACTGCAAGTACCCAATGCAGAGGCATCATACCTTTGGGACTGTTTACTCCAAGGGTGAAACACTTAGCTTTGGGACACCCATGGACCCAGACAGGTAAATACTGCCTTGGGGCAAACATTGCATTGGGGTAAATGTTAGGGACTGTTGTTATTTACTGTGTACCACAGTATTGGCTCCCTCAAGTGTTTCAGTTGCCACCTGTACCTCTGTTATGGAATGAATAATTTAGACATATGTGCCTGTCCTAGATGTCTGTTGGGACATCAAGGGTGCAGGTGCTTGTGGCCATGTGGGATACAACAATGAACCACTTAAGGCAGTGGCTAACTACCCTTCAATGTTGAGACTACTATCTACAATGACCAAGTGCTGTAAGGCATTGGCAAGCTATGTATCTACAGTGACAATGGTGCCTGTTGTACACCACTGTAAGGTGGGTACACACTAGAGGTGGGTGCTTGGGGCCATATCTAATACAAGGTAATGCTGATTAATTAAATGTACTAGGCTATACTACTGAACTAACTACTGCTCAAGGCAATGACTAGCTATCTACTGTCAACATGGAGGGGCCTTAGGCCTGGGAGGTGTGGTGAGACTACTGAAGGGGGTAAGTAATGTGCTACTGGGTTATCAGCTACTTAGCTGATCTACTAAAACCTGTCTATGATGAGAGACAAGGTAAAATTGACTTGGGGTCTCCAAGGAATTTTCCTGCTGTGTATAACAAGGGAACTATCTACAGGGCAGTGTCCTGGACATGGTCACATGACCAGTACAAGTGGTTGCATGCTGGCCCAAGCCCAAATTTGGGGGGTAGCAGGTGTAATCATGGGTTGTCAGCAGAGGAATAATAGGGCTCTATGGCTTAGTGGTCAAGCTGGTTCAATTCTGGCTAGTTCTATTTTCCTCTGTTTATGACAGGCAGTCTATGCATGTGAGAAAAGAAGACTACATTTGAAAAGAGAAGCATGCTGCAGACTATGTAGAAGCATGGATTTCTCCTAGGTGCCCTTGGCACAGCATCTTGGTGCAGCATCTTGGCATAATAAGCGCCAAGATCATGTGATCAAAAAACTAAAGCTATTGAGTCCATAAAAAATACTAAAAATAAGAGATAAATTGTCCAATTCCAATGGCATAACTCAAGAGGGTGTAACAGTGCCTAAGGTGCTATGGACAATGTATCTGCTTAGTGACTTAGTGAACCCAGGCTGTAAGGCCCTGTGTACAATTGGGGATGCAACAAGAGGTAATCAACCTGGGTGTTACCATAGTTGGTTAGCCTCCTTATATATTACAAGACTATGCTAATTACAAATACTTGTGTGTGGGAAAAGAAGTGTTCTATGTGAAATAAGAGTCCTGCTTTGCAGTTGGACTTACTCATGCATATGTGTCACTGACATGTCATAATGATGTCATCAAGTGGAGGTGGCTACATATGCTTTAGTAAGCACAGATGGGGATGTGGCTTGGCGCTTAGCGTATGATCTAAGCGCCAAAGTCATGTGATTGAAAATGTTGTCTGTTTGGCTTTGTGTTGTACACCATGGTAATGTGGGTACTTGCTAGAAAAACAGGCGCTTACAGCCGTACAACTACAGACAAGGCTTATCTAACTGTCTATCTAAGGCTATACTACTACTGCTTATGGCAATTTACTACTATCTACTTGTCAACAAGGGGGGCTTAGCCCTGGAGGTGTGGTAAGTGCAATAGAGGGGTAAGTGACTTCTGAAGAATAGGGGCCAGCTACTTAGCTGGCTGGATACCCTCTCTAATGGATAAGAGACAAGGTAAAATTGACTTGGGGTCTCCAAGCAATTTTCCTGCTGTATATATAGACATAGTTGCGCTATTTACATGGTCTGTGCACGTGAGAAAGGAAGTAAATGAATGCAATGGGAAGAGTGCTGTGGGCTGCGCAGAAGCGTGGATTTCTCCTAGGCGCCCTTGGCACAGCATCTTGGTGTGATAAGCACCAAGATCACATGATTTGAAAATACAAGATATTGGGTCTCTAAAAAATACTAAAATTAATAGAAAAATTAGGAGATTCTGGTGGTATAATTTGTAAGGGTGTAACACTGCTTAAGGCAGTGACTGAGTAACTAAGTAACTATTTACTGGACCTAAGGTCCTTGTATAATTGAGAAGATGTGACAAGAGGTAATCAACCTGGGTGTTACAATGGTTGGTTGGCCTCCTTATATATTACAGGGAGTGAGCTAATTACAAATACATGTATCCAATGTCATAACCAATAAGAACCCTGCTCCAACTGCAGCCTTACCCATGCATACATGTCACTGACATGTCATGATGATGTCATTGAGTGGAGGTGGCTATGTATGCTGAATAACTGTGGATGGGGACATGGCTTGGTGCTTAGCATATGATATAAGCGCCAAGATTACATGATTGAAAAAGTCCTTTGTTTGCCTTTGTTTAAAATGAAGAAAATAGGAAATAAATTCCCCAGTATATGTGTGTCTACAACAGTTGCTGGACTATTTGTTAGGAGTTGTTATTCCTGATAAACTTAGCATATATTATGCATATATTCTGTGCAAATACTCTGATACATAATACTAGTTCTTAACTGTTCCCATATGCATTTTGTATATAGTAACTCTTTCATACTCCTGTACTTACACAACTATTAGCAGTATCTGGCTAAATTATCATGAGCATGCATGTGTCTGTCCTAGGCATCCTTAAGGGCCATCTAGGTAGCAGGTGCTTGAGGCTGTATAGACTTGTAAAAGAAACCACATAAGGTGGTGTGGATGCTACCTACAACAACAAGCTAACTATCTACAATGACCAAGCCTATAAGGGCAATGGCTAGCTATGTAGTTACAACAAGTAAGCTGCTTAAGGCGGTGATAAGCTATTTACTTAGTGGTTACTGGGCAATAAGGCCCTTGTACAGTGAATGGATGCAACAAGAGGTAATCAACCTGGGTGTTACTATGGTTGGTTGGCCTCCCTATATATTACAGAGAGTCAACTAATTACAAATTATAATATGCAAAACTGTATCAAATAAGAACCCTGCTCCAACTACAGCCCTACTCATGCATATGTGCCACTGACATGTCATAATGATGTCATCAGGTGGAGATGGCTATGTATGCTGAGTAAGCATGGATGGGGACATGGCTTGGCGCTTAGTGTATGATATAAGCACCAAGATTGCATGATTGAAAATGTTGTCCAATTAACTTTGTTTAAATTTGAGAAAATGGGAATAAACTCCCTGGTGTCAAGTGTATCTACAACAGTGGCTCTACACACCACTTACCCAAGCCCCAAAAGCTAAGGAACACAATATTGCACTTGTCATATCTAGCTATTATTGAAGCCTTGAAAACTTGCCTATGGCTATTGCAGCATGTAGTGAATAGGTAACTATCTTCATTATTGTTATCTGATTTCTGTTTGTTACTTGTTACATACATCAGCCACTCAATTGTTGGTTATATTATTGGTCATGTATAGTACTTGCTTCTTTTAAGAGGCTTGTACCCAAAAGATTCTGTATCTACTTTGCTTCAAACTACAAATACAAGTGACTTACAGATTGTCATTCAGCTTGATTAAGTTGTCTGATTAATCTCTATATTACATTGTATTCACAAAGCTAACACAGCAGTGTGGCTTGGGCAGACTATATTTAGAGAGCTTCTAGAGATTCATACAGATGTTATTCACCTTTCTAATTTACCCTTCAAACAGGATTTATGCATGAATTCTACCAGAAACAGTATAAATGATTGATTCTCAATAGTCAGTGCCTTGAATATGGTGAGTTTTATATACATTGCCCTTCTAAGCATCTCCAAGATGTTTGAGTTTAGTTTGGGACAGGTAACTCAACTTGTTTATCAACAAATGTGCTTGAGCAACAATCCTTAGTCCTGGTAACAGGAGACTGCACCATAGAATACACTTTGAATTCTCTAGCAATCTCTGGGGGGCATATTGGTTGGTTCTACAGACCCAGCCATGGTGATAAGTCTGAGCTCTGGAGATTTCTTTAGAAGACCTGGGTTTATTCCAGGTTGTAGTAATGGTAGCTTGTAAGGTAGGTGCCAATCAGATAATGTAGCAAACCATGTGTACCAACATTTGCTTTCTCCCCAAAGCACAATATACATGTTGGGCTAGAGTCAAATTTGAAACTTCACCACTCATCTTCTCTTCCCCAGCCAGTAAACTCCATTTTGAAAATTGGCATACTGTATTGCACTGGATAGATATTCCCTTAAGTAGAATTACACATTGTACAATTTTGGCATTGTGCTCAACTGGGCTAAGTAAATTTTAAAATTCACTCTAGCCCAAGGTGTCTAATATCACCGTATTATGACTCAACAAAAAGTTGGACATGTGCACTTTCCAACTATTTCACCTAAGGAACTCAGAAAAACCAGTGCAATGAAAGAATTATTGCAATAATATTTCAATAATACTGGTTGCGGCTGCCTGCATGATTACCTGGTCGAGTACACGTGAGAAGTCCGCAATAGCTTTTGGGCTACCAAATAGAGCCACATAGTTAAATTGCAATGCCGTCAAATCATTGAATTCACCATAACCCACCACATTCTGTATAATGGATCATAATAATGATACATTGTTATTCAACGCTCTTATTCTCTCAAAAGTTGAAGAGTATTCCTCTTCTCATATTGGCAGTTTCTGTTCGCCAGATAGTTTGAAGTTAGATGACTGGGCGCCACTGCTCTCGATTATCATATCTAGTGGCGACTCTTCACAGCACATGAGCTTGGAATCTTGTAAAGATTTCATATGTAGGAACGCTACGATCGCTATAGATCTGAATAAGGCATATGCTCTCAAGTCGTTTTGGGCTGTGAAAGGTAAGTGTGTGGCCCGTATTCCCCCCTATGCGCATATGTATATTGAGCTTACGACACCCATCAGCTACAATCTCTGACTTACTGCAACAAGAGAGTAAGGGGGGTCTAGGATCAGGCACACTGACGAGTGGTAACAGTGGCCAAAGTCAGTTCTTGCAAGCTATTGTTTGGCAGTTACTTATTGTGAATACCTAGGTATCCAGGATGCTTTTCAAGAGATCTACGAGGGTGATTTGCCCGAGGCATTCATAGATACTCTGGATACTTATGCCGCTTCGGCTATGGGACCTCCAGCCAAAGAAAGAGCCTATAATAAATCGATCTCAATTATTCAGTCGTCGGGCACCGGAAAGTCCCGGATGGTGGAAGAAGCAGCCAAACATGTCTTTACTATTCCAATCAACATTCGTGAAGATCTTCCAATCGGCACATATGGCAAGTCTTTTTGTATTATTCAAGGAGCATGAGCTGAGCTGAGTTAACAAATTTTATAGCTTACCCCCCATCAGATGTTCATTTACGGCGTTACTTCGAAGGACATGAGTACAAAAGTGATGATCTTTTGCAAGCTGGATACACCATCTTCTTCAAATTACTGTTTGATTCTGTGATTGACATGGCCAAGACGATAGAGAATGGCTCCAGGGGGCCCGAGCTAGCCGCAGCCTGGGCTAAACATCTCGGGGAAGGTCAAAACATTAGCTCCGTTGGGCCCAACCGCAAGAAATTATACACTGATGTGATTAATCGGGCAGAAAGCCAAGTGGTATGTCTCTTGTTTTCTATCCCTTCCGTTGCACAGTACGAATGACCACCACAAGGCTTCTTTGCCGACCATTAAGGTCCTTGAGGAGGGCATTTATACACTGAAGGATTCTGCCGAACTGTTGCGTTTGCATTCGGATCTGAAAAAATCATGGCAAGCGCTCGAGAAATTCCTGGTACCCCACCACAGAAATGAATACCGTAATGTTTGCTTCGTTTATTTTGATGAGGCACATGCTCTCACTAAACCCCCTTACAAACTCACCCCCTCTCGTTCCATGAGTCCATATCATAACCTGGGAAGAGTCTTATCCGAGCTCCACGCGGCCCCTATATTCTTTATTTTTCTCTCAACAAACTCCCATCTCCAACAGTTTGCTCCACCGCCTGCAAATCACCCATCGGTCCGTGTAAATCGAGGGCATTCTCTTTTCCCACCTTTTACGGAGCTTCCATTCGATGTTTTCGTCACAAAAGTACTGAGGGGCTTGGAGAAGTCCCCTGGCTATGTGTCTTTGACCATTGCACAAGGAAGACGGGTGATGTCGTGCTTTGGACGGCCCATGTACGCTCTGTTTTGCCTTGCCAATTCCAGGAACTGACGCACGATTTTAGGTGGCATTTGCATTACACATTGTGGCGAAAGCAACAAGAGCAGAAGACAGATCGGGGCTTGTCATCCAACTCTGAGCCTGTCTCTGTGCCTGACGTTCTTACGTTTGCTATCGATAAGCTCACCGCTCAAGGGTCACTTGATAAGACTCCTCAATCAAGACTAGCTGCCATCGGTGTGCGTATTGGAATTTCTTTTGATTCATCAACGTACCTGTCCTGCCAGGCAGAGGCTCAACACGTAGAGTCTCACATGCGCATTGTTTATGCGATCCCTGAGCACCGTAAATATATGCGGACATGCTGTCCTTCCGAACCAGTTCTAGCTGAAGCTGCGGCGCGGTACCTTGACCAACGCTCGAAAACCGGAATTGCAGGGGAAGGGCCTAGAGTTCTGGCCGAAAACTGTCAGAACGGGATCCTTGCTCGAGGCGAGCGAGGCGAACTCTGTGGGCGACTACTTGTTACCATCGCTCACGACATTGCAATTAAGCAATACATTCAGCCAAGGAGTCTAGTATTTCCACAATTTCATCGACCGGTGCCAGTTCTTGACTTCCTTCGTGCACTCTTTGCCTCAAACCACCACACCACGGTCCTAGGTGCCACTCCAGTCGCTAGTAGCTTCCTTGACAGTCCAAACCAACCTCCTACCTTAGAAGAGACATTCCGTAATACTTTTATCTTTTTCTCGCACTTCGAACTGGCCAAGGACTCTCAAGTACTGGATGCTTCTCTGCTCCCATATGCTCTCCTGCGTGGATACGCTCTTCAGGCTAAGGCTGACCAGGTTTCAATTGATGCCGTAATTCCGGTCCATATGGGCTCCGAGGATAGCCCAATCACGCCAGAGACCACATCGGCCATCAACCTACAATTCAAGAACCGAAAGCAATCCGAAACCTGCCCTGTCAATCGATCGATTACTGTTCCAAATCACAAGTTGCCTGTGATTTCGATTGTATTTGAACTTGGAGAACAATCACCGAGCTCCTCATTCGTTGGTGTCTACCATGAGGACCACCGTATCACTCGTAACCAACCTGTTCCCCACCGCGATGACCTCCACTTTACTTTGGTCGCTCGTGGCTGTGGGCCTGATACATTCAACGCTGTTTCTGAAGATACTAAGTCGCTCTACGATATTATACTTTCTAACAGAGATATGCTGGACGATTTCCCCCGAAATGAGCGGCCAAAATCGGTAGCTTTTCTTGACACTTTTTCACCAGCATGGAGCTCGTCTGTTTCGCGACATGCGACGTTGTTTAAGGGAAGGTCGGTATGAGAGGAGTAGTTTCGGGAACACCCATGTAATAAATGTGGCACAAACGGATTTATTCCGAATACCATAACTTCTGTCGTGTACCACTGAGCTTGTGATCAATTTAGTTCTCTGTTTGCCACATGTTGCTTGTTATTTATCCTAGCCTAAAAATCGGCTCGCTAAGCATCCTGTATACTCTACAGGGGCCCGAAAATCTCGGGAGCACATCACAGACACGTAGAAGCAAGCGAGCACTTCTGAGACTATTACTTGGCCTACTGAACGTTCCGAAGCATAATCAAAGTGATTGCGATCACTTCAAAGTGCGGTCAGGAAGATTGTTTGGACACGTTAGTTGCTGTCTGTGCTCGCGCGTGCTCTTGTGTTCTCCAAGTGGTATAAGGGCGCAATCGGCCACAATTTGGTGAGCGCGTTAAAACAGCTTTTTTTTCACGTACTGCTTGACACTTCACAACGCGCAGCTGTAGTGCGGCAATACTGATAGCAGACTGGACTCGACGTTACCTGAGATACAGAGTCCAGATCTCGCGTTACCAGTAGGACCAAATATGCTATCTTCTCTCGAATGAACAGTTCATTTGCCTAGCTCATCATGATATGAATATATTATATGTACTACCAAACAATTTACAATAATTGCAGGCTGATGTGCACATGTACTTCTGCCTCCTGTGTTTTTGTCTATAACTGTAAATATACACCCACTACTATGAATGTTTTGTATAAGACTACTTTAAGGGGTGAATTACTGTGACTGAATGTTACTTTTGTTTGAAACTTGTTATACAGTAGGGCGTTGGGATTATGTATGTGTGCACACAATTATTGTAGATGTTGGTATATTGTGTATTTGGCATCTAATCTACAGGGGCCCCAAAAACCTGGGAGTGCTCTGGAGTGCTCTGGTTTTGCAAACCTCCTTGTTAGGATCCAATGGATCTGGATTGCTTGGCAAGCACTTGGGAGCACTCCACAAGTTGTTGTAAATTGGGGGAAAAGAGGTTGAGACTCTGGTGCTGAGCAGAGTCTGTGTTGGAAGATTTCCCAATTTCCAAGCTAAGTAAAGAAGTAGCTTCTTTAGGGTTCTCTGGGTCTAGCTATCTTGAATACAATCAACTACAGATATATCTTTTCTCAGTGTAAAGTGTCCTAGTAAGTATTTCTGTAAGAGCAAGAGTACTGGCTCAGGTTCCCTTTGGCAGAGATAGTTATGTAAGTTTCACTCCTAGTTGCAGGAACTAACTGGTTACTTAGTATATATCCTTCTTTAAGGATGATTGCCTTCTGTTCACTTAACCTAAGAACTCTGTATCAGGTCTACAACCTTTCCACACTATGGGTACTTGGGAGATCCACTTATACAAGTTTAAGTTATTTGAAATCTTGAGGCACAATATATCACACAATTGAGGGGGGAAAGCCCAAACCCAAGAGTGACAGTCAACAGTAACAGTGAGGTGGAGTAAAGTAGGGTGGTGCCCTCCAAGGGTATGCAAGAGTCCCCTTTTATACCCTAGAGTGGCAAGGTTACTGAGTCATTCACCTAGTCAGAGTATGAGTATGACTTGCTTAGGACTGTGCTTCCTAAGACTTTGATTGGTGGGTGGGAAGGCACAGATATGACTAGGATGGAATGTGACTGCTCTTGGGTTGAACTGCAATTAGTTAAAAATAGAAACATCTAAATACATGACTCAGTCTATCAAGAAATGCTTGGCAGCCAATGAGCACTTAGAGTGAGTCATTAGTGTGAGTCATTCTGGTGGCAAGCAGAATGACTCATAAGCAGGATTCGCAGTGCCACTAGAAATTACTAGATAAGGAGAACCTTAGTAATCTCATGAGAGGTATGACTCAACTAAGCTAGGAATAAGGTTCATTTCCCAAGTTAGAGCTAGTCATGTGATGAGCTAGATGTAAAGATACAAATATAATGATTAGTAAGGTACTTGAGCCACATAGATAGAATCTTGTGAAGCTAATATCTCCATGAGATCTTATCGTATGAGCACGTGACAGGCAGCGTTAGAACGAGCGGAAGGAGCTCTATTGAACGATATGTAACACATACAGTCAATATGAGCGTTACATAGAGTAATGACAGGAATAATGGAAAATAGGAGTCAAATGGCCATTAAATCAGAAAGTCAGATATATACAGATTGTTGTGGATGGTGAGCTGTGAATGCAAAATTGTGTGATACATAACAGAAGCAGCAGCTCCTTGGATTTGATTTGTGTAGAATTGGTGCCACTTTTTGGATTGTTCACAATTTTCCTCTAATTCCCCTCTTAATAATGCTATTTGATTGTGTTGACTTTTGTATAGTCCTTGTAATTGCAAGAATTCTTTTTTTAATACAATCATATTTTGTGCTACCATATCAAGGAGTTTGCAATTGGATAATTGATCAAAGGACATAGGAGAATATACATGAGATGGCCCAGCCATAGGTGTCATAACCCATATCTGGAAGGGTTATTACCATATATATTCACTGTCAAAGATATATATAGTAAATGTGATGCACAGTGATATATTAATAATATAAGTTGCTGGGGGATGTTGCACTCCCCCTGCCCCCCTAGCTGCAGGCCAATGTTAAGGGAGCCTGCAGGCAAGGTCTGAATAATATATTATTATAGAAGAGATAATGTCATCCCCCCACCTCAAATCTGTAGCAGTTTAGTATAGTATTTGATAAAGGACTGGAGGGGGGGAGGTCATGTGACCCTGGTGGACTGTTAGTCTCTAAGTCATGAGTGCTTAGAGTAACAACAGTTCTGACTGCATATATGTGAGTACATGCAGCCTTCTAAAGACTGTGGAATATCCTATTAGCAGGTGGCTTGGTCAGGAGACATGCCAGCAAGGGCATGGGTCATGACAATAGGAGCAGGAGTGTGAGTGCAAGAAGATGGAGGGGACCAATTGTTCCTCCTCATAGTTTGGGAAATGGGCAAGTTAGTCATGTCCATCATGCCCAAACCAGGTGTTGTTGTGCAATACTGCCCAAAACTTGTAATCCCAGTAGTAGTGAATCCATCCCCTTCCATCTTGGGTGTTGTAGACACACTCAATACCAGGGAATCTATTCCCATTTTCTCAAATTTAAATGAAGTTAAACAAACAACATTTCCAATCACATGACCTTGGTGCTTATATCATATGCTAAGCACCAAGCCATGTCCCCATCTGTGCTTACTCAGCATACATAGCCACCTCCACCTGATGACATTACTATGACACATCAGTGACACATATACATGAGTAAGGCTGCAATTGGAGCAGGGTTCTTATTTGATACTGTATTTGATAACTTGTATTTGTAATTGGTCACCTCTTAGAATATATAAGGAGGCCAACCAACCATGGTAACACCCAGGTTGATTACCTCTTGTTGCATCCACTAAGTGTACAAGGCCTTACAGCCAGTAACTACTAAGTCACTATTTCATAGATTAGTCTTCACTGACTTAAGCAGTCTTGTTGTTGTAGGATAGCTGCTTGTCACTGTAGATATGTTTCACATTGCCATAAGCAACTTCTTCTTGCTTGTACCCTGCAGCCACAAGTGCCATCCCCTTGGCATCCTAAGAGATGTCTAGGACACTCCCATTACCTTTTCCACTCAAATGTTGTAGTGAGGATATGCTGGTGACCTCATGTTTGGCTTTGCAGCATCTGTAGGTAAGTTATAGGGTTAGGTTGCTCTGTGTATGCACAAATATTGACCTACCAATCAGCTCTTCTGGTTTGTAATCCCAAGCATATTTGTCAACTAACATTGCAAGCGTCTTCTGATGTTTTCCAACAAAGCAGTCATTGGAGTATCTCCTGGACATGGTGTTGTAGACACATTCAATACCAGGGAACTTATTCCCATTTTCTCAATTTTGAACAAAGGCAAACAGACAACATTTTTGATCACGTGACTTTGGCGCTTATACCATACGCTAAGCGCCAAGCCACATCCCCATCCGCGCTTACTTCAGCATACGTAGCCACCTCCACTTGATGACATCACTATGACACGTCAGTGACACGTATGCATGAGTAAGGCCAACTACGGATTGGGGTTCTTATTTGATACGGTTTTGCATATAGTTGTATTTGTAATTAGGTAGCTCTGTAATATATAAGGAGGCCAACCAACCATGGTAACACCCAGGTCAATTACCTCTTGTTGCATCCCACGTTGTACAAGGGCCTTACAGCCCAGCAACTCCTACTCAGTCACTTAGCCTACACTGCCTTAAGCGGCTTCTGCATTGTACTTACCTAGCTCATCATTGCCCTTACGGCCTTGATCATTGTAGTATAGCTGGTTGTTGTTGTAGGATAGCTTGCCACCGCCTTACGCAGTTTCTACTTAGTCACACCCGGCCGCAAGCACCCTCCTCCTTGACGTCCTTACAGACATCTAGAACACTAGGTAACCAACCTTAAGTTGGTTGCAAACCGTGCCCACCAAGCACACCCCCACTCAGTCTTGACAAGCAAGAAGGTCCCCTGTACTAGCACAAGGGAAATCACCTGATTGGGCTTGCCTTTTGCTATCAATAATCAAACTAGTGTTGGCCCCAGGTAGTACCAAATTGCTATAAGGCAGACGGATCCTAATTGTCCGCGTACCACCGGTCACCGCACCCTTTGTCAGCAGAGCTAGTCAGCAGATCCACCCGCTTGCAGAAAACCCGTTCCACATCACGCCCGTACACGGCAGTTGATTGGTCAATAGGGACTGTCCAACGCTAGGTGGTTGACGCAAGCTCTTAGCGCCAGTACAATAAAGCGCCCCATAAGTCCTGATACAGGCACCCTTGGCTACACAGCCCCCATTTTCCCCATCTTGCCCACCATTACCTCCTGTACCCCCTCTTGCGCTTCCTCCCGCGCCTCCCAGCACACCGCTTCCCACCAAGGCCGCTCTTATCCTCATGAGATGGCAACCTGTTCCCAGAGCTCTGCTCATCCCCAATCCCCTCTCAATCAAGGAGAGTTGGGACCCACTCTTCCGGCAACCGCCGTTGAGTCAACAAGCCTCAAACCAGAGGTCTATGGGGAAATCTCCCTCAGCCAAGCAATCTCCCTTATCTTGGGATTGCAAAACCAAGTCCTCCGGCTTGAGCGGGAACTTGAAGAAACCAAGGAAGCAACAAAGGAAGCCCAAGACTGGATGGGAGCAGTCAATCAAGCCCTTGCTTGCGTTGAGGCTAGGGGTGGAGCCCCACATACACCAGAAGACCGGAAACCCCCGGCAGTTGAGGCCACGCCCAGGCCCCTACCAAAAACCAACCCTATTCCAGCGCCTAGCACGCCCCTTGTTGCCTGGGCCAACCCCAGTAAAGCTCCCCCCACGTTTGCTCAGCCAACCCCAGTCCGGGCCCCCCCAAGAGGCTATACTCCCCCTCCGCCTTTGCCTATCCAACTCCGCTCCCCCCAAGTTCCACAACCAGCGGCCCCTGTAGCCGCTTATCAAGCCCTGGTCAAAGTGGACCACCCTGACGCCTATACGGGGAAGATAGGGAACAAAGCCCGCCAATGGCTCACACAGATGTTGGCATGGGTACGTCTAAATCAACGGATGTTCCCCACGGATCAGGAGGTCCTGTTGTTCCTCCTGATAAACATGAAGGACGTAGCAGGAGCCTGGGCTCACCCCCACCTCAATCAACTTGGGTCCCACAGGGCCCTTATCCAGACAGTTGACGAGTTCAGGACGGAGTTCTTGGCTGCATTTGGGAACCCCAATGCCACGCAAGCCGCCAAGCGGCAAATTACACAACTTACTCAGACAGGAACCTGTGCTGAGTACATCACAAAGTTTAGGACCATTGCCATGGACCTAGACTGGAACAACGCCGCCCTTTGTGGGCAATTTGCACGTGGCCTCCACTGGGAGGTTAGCCACCTCATTGCCACTTGAGAGCAGCGCCCCACAACACTCCTCAAGCTGCAAAATGCGGCTCTGGTCATTGATAACGCCCTCTGTGAGGAGCGTGCCAGCCACCCGCCTAAGGGTAATAAGTCTGGAACCTCTTCCACCCCCAATAGGGGGGCGAGTACCAGCCAACAGGCCATGAGACCAGGGCGCCTCTCCAGTGATCCCAACTTTGTCTCCAAGGAAGAACAAAACCGCCGCAGGGCTGAAGGCCTCTGCATCAAGTGCGGTAAAACAGGGCATAAGTTTGCGGAATGCCGTACTGGCTGGAAAGCCACGCCTAAGGAGGAAGGCGTCAAGAAAGAAGCCGCCAAGATTGGCAAAGAGTCTGGACCTGAATTGGGAAAAGACTAAGGGGACCTGCTGCCGCGTGCAAGGACCCCAAGGACTCTGGCTTGTGTATTGAATTTTGTAATATATCTAGTAGTAAAATATCACCACTCTTCACCATTTTGATCACACCAGAGAAAAAAGCAGAATCACTAGAAGTCCTGATAGACTCAGGCGCCACCTCATCTTTCCTCCACCCCCGTACCGCGGAAGCACTCTGCCTCCCTCTCATAGATCTCCCTTCACCCTGCACCGTTACTATGCTCAATGGGTCAAGCCCCCAGGCTGGCAAAATTTGGAAGAAGGCTAACCTAACCTTCTCCTTTGATGGCAAACATATGACTGAGACCTTCTTAATTTGTAACACAGGGTCTCATGCCGCCATCCTAGGATTGAAATGGTTAGATGCCCATAATCCAGAGATCAATTGGAATCAACGCACCCTTTCCTTTCCCCATGCACCACCAGAACATGTAGCCATTGCTGAAGAGGAGGAAGCCAATCAAAAACCCCTTGAAGGAGTACCCTCCAAATACCATCAATACGCCAAGGTATTTGGAGAGGAAGAATTCAACAAGCTTCCCCCCCACCAGCATTACAACATTGGGATTGAGCTAACAGAAGAAGGCCCCTTGAACTCTCCGCTGTATAGCATGACTGACGCCAAATCCGCCACGCTCAAAGATTGGCTCAGGGATGAACTCAAGGCAGGCAAGATCCGCCCCAGTAAATCTTCCATCAGCTCCCCCGTAATGTTTGTACCCAAAAAGGATGGTTCCCGCCGTTTGGTTGTTGATTATTGCCGCCTTAATAACCGTACCAAGAAGAACGTCTACCCGCTCCCCTGTCCAGACAACCTCATGGCCCAGCTCTGTGGTGCCAAGGTCTTCACTAAGCTGGACTTACATTGGGGTTACAACAACATACAGGTAAAAGAAGGTGACAAATGGAAGACCGCATTCCAAACTAAGTACGGCCTCTACGAGTCCCTGGTTATGACCTTTGGCTTAACAAATGCACCTGCCGCCTTTCAGCATTTTATGAACAAGCTATTCAAGGATTTACTGGATGTATGCGTCATTATTTACCTTGATGACATCCTGATATATTCTAAGGATGACGCATCACACACACACCACGTTCATGAGGTCCTGAAGCAACTAATGGAGAATCAACTGTTCTGCAAGGCGTCCAAATGTACGTTCCACGTCACCTCTGTGGAGTACCTGGGGATCATTGTCTCAGATAAGGGTTTCAGCCTGGATAAGCTCAAAATCCAGGCGGTACAAGAATGGCCAGTACCTACTAAGATCAAAGAAGTCCAATCATTTCTAGGATTTGCCAACTTTCTTTGTTGTTTTGTTGCCAACTTTAGCCACATGGCTAGGCTGTTACATAACCTAGTCAAGAAGGAAACACTGTGGAAGTGGGGCACCAAGGAACAAGAAGCCTTCCAAGGATTAAAGGATGCCATCACCAACGCCCCGGTTCTTTGCCACGCTGATCCATCCAGACCCTACTTCTTGGAAACAGATGCCTCCGGCGCAGCTCTAGGCTCCATACTCAGTCAACAACAGGAAGACAGTTGCTTGCATCCACTAGGGTTCCTATCAGAATCTTTCAAGGGTGCCAAACAGGACTACAACACCCACAATAAGGAACTCTTGGTGTTGTAGACACATTCAATACCAGGGAATTTATTCCCATTTTCTCAGATTTAAACAAAGACTAACAGACAACATTTTCGATCACGTGACTCCGGCGCTTATATCATACGCTAAGCGCCGAGCCACGTCCCCACCCGCACTTACCTCAGCATACGTAGCCACCTCCACCTGATGACATCACTATGACACGTCAGTGACACGTATGCGTGAGTAAGGCCAACTGCGGATTGGGGTTCTTATTGGTTATGGTATTGCATATATTGTATTTGTAATTAGTTCACCTCTGTAATATATAAGGAGGCCAACCAACCATGGTAACACCCAGGTTGATTACCTCTTGTTGCATCCACCATTGTACAAGGGCCTTACAGCCCAGTAAAAACACTTAGCTACATGCCTTAAGCGTTGGTCTCACTGTACATACGTAGCTCACCACCGCCATACAGCGCGTGGTCATTGTAGATAGTAGTTTGTTGTCGTAGGTAGACTCCTTGCCGCCTTACGCGGTACATACTCAGTTCTATACAGCCTTAAGCGCCCGCTACCTTGACGCCCCTTAAGGACGTCTAGGACACTAGGTAATCAACCTTACATTGGTTGCAAACCGTTCTACACCCACCCCTACTAAGCTTCAACCCCCAAGAAGGATACCTGTACTAGCACAAGTGAAAACACGTGATTGGACTCCCCTTTCAGCTGTAATAATCAAAGAGCTGTTGGTCCCACATAGTAACAAATTGCTATAAGGCAGACTATCCCTATTGCCCGCATACCACCGGTCACCGCACCATTTGTCAGCGGAGTCAATCAGCAGATCCACCTGCTTGCAGAAAGCCCGCTCTACATCACGCCTGCTCACGGCTGTTGATTAGTTGAAGGGACTGTCCAACGCTAGGCGGTTGACGCAGACTCTTAGCGCCAGAACAATAAAAGCGCCCCATAAGTCCTGATATAGGCACCCTTGGCTACCTAGCCTTCATCACTCCCAATTGCCCATCATTACCTTGCGTACCCCCACGCGCTCTTCTTTGCAGGCCTCTTCTCACGCTGGCCGCTCCTATCCACAACCAACCATGGCTACCCGCTCCAGGACAGCCTCTCGAGCCCAATCCCCTTTTGATCAGGGATACATGGAACCCACACTTCTGTCAGCCACCCCTGTCGAGTATGGCAAGGTATCCCTCAAACAAGTCACACGGCTCCTCCTTGGCCTCCTTGGCCAAGTTGAATGCCTTGAGCAAGAAATCGCCAAAATCAAGGAAGCCGGAATTGAGACCCAGATGAATGTTGAAAATATTTCCCAAACCGTCAATGTTGTCAAGGATGGGCTTAGGTCCCTCCAGTCCCATGGCCCTTGCACACCCAAAGGACCCCAAGCCAAAGTTGTGGAAGAGACGCCATGCCCCTTACCAAAAACCAAGCCTGTTGGATTGGTTAGTGGGGTCCCCTTCTGGTCAGAAGCACCTAAAGTCCTCCCCAGCCTGGCCCAGCCAACCCCAAGAAGAGCCGCTCCCCCGCAAGTCCCATCTCCCCCTCCATCTCCGCGTCTCCGATCCCCAATCGGAACAACTGCCCTCCACCTCCGGCTACAGTCGCCACCTATCCTGCTCTGGTCAAGGTTGACCACCCCAATGCCTACACAGGCAAAATAGGGAGCGAGGCCAAGCAATGGCTGACTTGGATGTTAGCCTGGACCCGCCTTAATTCGCGGATGTTCCCTACCAATCAAGAGGTCCTTTCCTTCCTCTTGATGAACATGAAGGACTCTGCTGGAGCGTGGGCCCACCCACACCTTGACCAGCTTGGATCACACCGAGCTATCATCCAAACCGTCGAGGGCTTCAAATTGGAATTCCTGGCAGCATTTGGCAACCCTGACGCCACAAGGGCCGCCAAGCGGAAAATCACCACCCTAACTCAGTCTGGCACATGCGCAGACTACATTACAAAGTTCAGAACCCTGGCAATGGAACTGGACTGGAACGACGCGGCCCTTTGAGGCCAGTTTGCCTGCGGCCTCCACTGGGAGGTCAGCCGTCAAATTGCAACCCGCGAACGCCGCCCCCATACCCTCCTTGAGCTGCAAAATGCAGCACTTGTCATTGACAACACTCTCCGCAAAGAGCGTGCTAGCCACCCACCAAGGGATAATAAGTCTAGCAAACCATCTAACCCCGCAAGGGGGACAAGTACCGGTCAAGCCACATCTGGTTCAAAGAGACTCTCCAACGACCCCAACTTTGTGTTGGAAGAAGAACAAAATCGCCGCCGCGCCGCTGGCGCCTGCATCAAGTGCGGCAAGATGGGCCACAAGTTTGCGGAATGCCGCACGGGCTGGAAAGCCACCCCTATTGAGGAAAAGGGGAAGGCTAAGGAAACCACCAAGATTGGCAAAAACTCTGAGTACCAATTGGGAAAAGAGTAAGGGTACCTGCTGCCGCGCGCAAGGACCCCAAGGACTCTGGCCACACATTCAAAATTTGTAATATATCTGTCCTGGACACAGTCACATGACCAGTACAAGTGGTTGCATGCTGGCCCAAGCCCAAATTTGGGGGGTAGCAGGTGTAATCATGGGTTGTCAGCAGAGGAATAATAGGGCTCTATGGCTTAGTGGTCAAGCTGGTTCAATTCCAGCTAGTTCTATTTTCCTCTGTTTATGACAATATCTAATAGTAACAATAGAAACGCCCCCCTCTTCACAATTTCAATTCAGCCAGAAAGAAAAGCGGAACAACTAGAAGTCCTGATTGACTCAGGCGCCACATCTTCCTTCATGAACCCACGTACCGCGGAATCACTCCGCCTCCCACTCATTGACCTTCCCACTCCATGTACCGTTACCATGCTTGATGGGTCGAGCCCCCAGGCAGGCAAAATCTGGAAAAAAGCCAACTTAACCTTCTCCTTTGATGGCAAATCAATGACCAAAACCTTCCTCATTTGCAATACAGGGTCCCATGCTGCCATTCTAGGATTAAAATGGTTGGACGCACATAACCCAGAAATTGATTGGAACGCGCGGACCCTCTCCTTTCCCCATACACCACCCAAACACGTGGCTATTGCCAAAGAAGAGGAAGCTGACAAAAACCCTCTTGAAGGAATACCCCCCAAGTACCACCAGTACGCCAAAGTATTCGGGGAGGAAGAATTCAATAAGCTTCCCCCACACCGGCATTACAACATTGGGATTGAACTCACAGAGGAAGGACCCCTCAACTTGCCCCTTTACAGCATGACCAACGCCAAGTCCGCCACACTCAAGGACTGGCTTAAGGACAAGCTAAAGGCTGGGAAGATCCGTCCCAGTAAATCCTTGATCAGCTCCCCCGTCATGTTTGTCCCCAAAAAGGATGGTTCCCGTCGTTTGGTCGTTGACTACCGTTGTCTCAACAACCAGACTAAGAAGAATGTCTACCCATTACCCTGTCCTGATGACCTAATGGCCCAGCTCCGCAGTGCCAAGGTCTTCACTAAACTAGACTTACGATGGGGTTACAACAACGTCCAAGTTAAGGAAGGAGACAAATGGAAAACCGCCTTCCGCACCAAGTACAGCCTTTACGAGTCCCTGGTAATGACATTTGGCCTAACCAACGCCCCTGCAGCCTTCCAACACTTCATGAACAAACTGTTTAAAGACTTGCTGGATGTATGCATCATCATCTACCTTGATGACATCCTGATTTATTCCAAGGATGACGCATCACACACCCAACATGTTCATGAAGTCTTATGCCGCCTCATGGAAAACCAATTGTTTTGTAAAGCGTCTAAGTGTACATTCCACGTTGCCTCAGTGGAGTACCTAGGAATAATTGTATCAGATAAGGGATTCAGCCTGGATAAGCTCAAAATCCAGGCAATCCAGGAATGGCCTACACCCACTAAGGTCAAAGAAGTACAATCGTTCCTAGGGTTTGCCAACTTCCTACGCCGCTTTGTCGCCAATTTTAGCCACATGGCCAGGCCGTTACACAACCTGGTCAAAAAGGATACACCATGGAAGTGGGATACTAGGGAGCAAGAAGCTTTCCAAGGGTTAAAGGACGCCATTACCAACGCACCAGTACTTTGTCACGCAGACCCATTAAAACCCTACTTCCTGGAAACAGATGCCTCAGGAGCAGCACTAGGGTCCATACTCAGCCAACAACAGGAAGACGGTCGTCTCCATCCGCTAGGCTTCCTATCCAAGTCATTCAAGGGGGCCAAGCAGAACTATGACACCCATGACAAAGAACTCTTAGCTATCATCTGCTCCTTCAAATACTGGCGCATTTTCTTGGAAGGAACCACCCACCCTGTCACTGTATTCACGGACCACCGCAACCTGGAGTACTGGAAGGAGTCCCAAACATTCAACCGTTGCCACGCTCAATGGCACCTACTATTAGCAGGGTATAACTTCCAAATTGTTTACCGCCCAGGAAAGCAGTCCGGAAAACCTGATGCCCTTTCACAACGAGCCGATCATGCCAACATTCCACCCGCCGCCCAGACCATGCTCCCTGACCCTGTATTTGCCAACGTGGCCCTGGTAACTCCTGAGAAGGAACTCCAACGTCAGATTGAGGCTGCCTTGGACCAAGACAAATCCCTGGAGGAAATACTACAATTCCTCCAAAATGAGTCAAAGGCTCCCGCATCAATAAAACGTGCCTTTAGGGATTACAAAATAGAAGCAGGCTTGCTATTTTACCAAGGAAGGATTGTAGTACCGGACGTTGGGACATTGAGAACGGATCTACTTTGTATATTCCACGACAGCCCCCTAGCTGGCCACCCAGGCAGGCAACGGACCCTAGAACTGGTATCCAGGAACTACTACTGGCCTGGCATCCAAGCTGACACATACTGGCATGTTGATTCTTGCAAAACATGCCAACAAATCAGGAAACCCAGGTACGGGTCTATCCCTCCTCAGCCTCTAGAACTCCCATCACGCCTGTGGCAACATGTGTCATACGACATGATAGTGGACCTGCCCAAAGACGGAAATAGTGACTCTATCCTGGTCATTGTGGATAGTTTTACCAAGTACGTGATCCTGGTGGAGTGTTCTAAGAAGCTTAAAGCTCCGGAGCTGGCAGACCTATTCCTGCGCCATGTATGGAAACGCTACGGCATGCCTGAAAAGACAGTATCAGACCGCGGACGGGTTTTCAACAACAAATTCCTGAAGGCCCTGTACCAACGCCTGGGAATAGATCCACACTTCTTGTCGGCCTACCATCCTCAAAGTGACGGGCAGACAGAGCGTGTAAATCCCACGGTCAAACACTTCTTACGGGCTTACTCAGGGGTAAACCAGAAAGACTGGGTCAAGTGGCTACCAATGGAGGAATCTGCCTACAACAACGCAGTACATAGCTCAACAGGCAAATCTCCTTTTAAAGCACTATACAGTTGGGAACCTTCCTTAACTCCAAGTAACGTTCCAACAGACGTCCCTGAGGCAGACAATCTAGCAACTCAGATGGAATTACAATGGCGGGAAATAGAAGCAGCACTCCGGCAATCAAAGACACGCATGGTGGCCAGGGAAGCAGGAGAACCACTCAAGTTTGAAATTGGGGAAGAAGCCTGGCTAGACGCCAAAAACGTGAAGCTAAAGACCCTGAGTCCAAAGCTAACTGAACAACGCCTAGGCCCCTTCAAAATAACCAAAAGAATCTCCAACAGAGCATACCGCCTAGAACTCCTGCCAACAATGAGAATCCACAACGTTTTCTACGTGGGCCTTCTGTCAAAAGTCAAAAGGGACAAAAAGCGCAGCTTTGAGAACCGCCCTCCACCTGTCACCGTGGACAGGGAAGAGGAATACAAGGTGGAAGGAATCACTGATGCTGAGGAACAAAACGGAAAATGGTTCTTCCAAGTCAAATGGAAGGGTTATGGGTCTGAAGAAAACACATGGGAGCCACAAGAAAACCTAAAAAACGCCGAAAAATTTTTAGAAAAATACGAAAAAGAAATGAAAAAGAAGGCCCTTGGCGCTGCCAAGGCCCTTAGAGGGGGGCAGTGTCGTAGACACATTTGATACCAGGGAATTTATTCCCATTTTCTCAGATTTAAACGAAGACTAACAGACAACATTTTCAATCACGTGACTCCGGCGCTTATATCATACGCTAAGCGCCAAGCCATGTCCCCACCCGCACTTACCTCAGCATACGTAGCCACCTCCACCTGATGACATCACTATGACACGTCAGTGACACGTATGCGTGAGTAAGGCCGACTGCGGATTGGGGTTCTTATTGGTTATGGTATTGCATATATTGTATTTGTAATTAGTTCACCTCTGTAATATATAAGGAGGCCAACCAACCATGGTAACACCCAGGTTGATTACCTCTTGTTGCATCCACCATTGTACAAGGGCCTTACAGCCCAGTAAAAACACTTAGCTACATGCCTTAAGCGTTGGTCTCACTGTACATACGTAGCTCACCACCGCCATACAGCGCGTGGTCATTGTAGATAGTAGTTTGTTGTTGTAGGTAGACTCCTCGCCGCCTTACGCGGTACATACTCAGTTCTATACAGCCTTAAGCGCCCGCTACCTTGACGCCCCTTAAGGACGTCTAGGACACTTGGCAATCATCCGTTCATTCAAGTACTGGCGGATCTTCTTGGAAGGAACCCTTCACCCCATCACTGTATTCACCAATCACCAAAACTTGGAATACTGGAAGGAGTCCCAGACATTCAACTGCCGCCATGCTAGATGGCACCTACTGCTAGCCGGCTACAACTTCCAGATTGTGTACAGGCCCGGAAAACAATTGGGGAAGCCAGATGCTTTATCACAACAATTGGATCATGCGGATATTCCACCCAAACCCCAGTCCATGCTACCAAACCAGGTATTTGCCAATATTGCCTTGGTTACTCCGGAAAAAGAACTACAACAGCAGATTGAGTCATCCCTGGATCAAGACAAGTCCCTGGAGGAAATTCTCCAATTCCTGCAGAATGAGTCCAAAGCACCCCCCTCCATCAAACGTGCATTTAAGGATTATGAGATGGAGGCTGGCCTACTCTTCTACCAAGGACAAATTGTAGTCCCTGACGTGGGGACACTAAGAACAGATCTACTGCATATCTTCCATGACAGCCCCTTGGCAGGACACCCGGGTAGGCAACGCACGCTAGAGTTGGTATCAAGAAGCTACTACTGGCCGGGCATCCGTGCTGATACGTACTGGCATGTGGATTCCTGTGAGGTATGCCAACGGATTAGAAAGCCAAGATACACATCAATTCCCCCTCAGCTGCTGGAACTCCCAGTTAGACCCTGGCAGCACGTGTCTTACAACATGATAGTGGACCTACCTAAGGACGGAAACACAGACTTGATCCTGGTAATCATTGACAGTTTCACTAAGTACGGGATCTTTGTAAAATGCTCCAAGAAGCTCAAGGCACCCGAGCTAGCGGAGCTATTCCTGGAAAACGTATGGAAGCGCCATGGCATGCCAGAAAAAACCATATCCAACAGAGGCAGGGTCTTCAACAACAAGTTCTTACGTGCCCTGTACAAACGCCTTGGCATTGATCCCCATTTCTCCTCTGCCTATCACCCCCAGAGCAACGGACAAATGGAACGCGTCAATCCCTCAATTGAACACTTCCTCAGGGCTTACTCAGGGGTAAACCAAAGGGACTGGACCAGATGGCTTCCCATGGCAGAGTTTGCATACAACAATGCCATACATAGCAGCACGGGCAAAACACCCTTCAAAGCCCTGTACGGATGGGAACCCACATTAACCCCGTCAAATATGCCAATGGACGTTCCAGAGGCAGATGACCTTGCCCAGACAATGGAGGCACAATGGAAGGAAGTGGAAGCAGCACTCCGGCAATCTAAGCAACAAATGATAGCTGGAGAAAGTGGGAACCCAACAGAATTTGAGATTGGAGAAGAGGTTTGGCTGGACGCCAAGAATGTTAACCTCAAAACCCTGAGTCCCAAACTAACGGAACAACAACTAGGGCCATTCAGGGTTACTGAAAAGATCTCTGACCAAGCTTACCGCCTGGAACTTCCCCCAACAATGCAGATCCACAACGTCTTCTATGTAGGACTTTTATCTAAAGTTAAAAGGGACAAGAAGCGCGCCTTTGAGAATTGCCCCCCACCAGTCACCGTAGACAGAGAAGAAGAGTACAAGGTGGAAGGGATTACCAATGCCAAAGAAAGGGATGGGAAATGGTTTTTCCAAGTCAAGTGGAAGGGATACGGGTCCAAGGAAAACACATGGGAACCCCAAGAAAACTTAAAAAACACCAAAAATTTTTTAGAAAAGTACGAAAAAGACATGAGAAAAAAGGCCCTTGGCGCTGCCAAGGCCCTTAAGAGGGGGGCAGTGTTGTAGACACATTTGATACCAGGGAATTTATTCCCATTTTCTCGATTTTGAATGAAGGCAAACGGACAACATTTTCAATCACGTGACTTTGGCGCTTATATCATATGCTAAGCGCCAAGCCACGTCCCCATCCGCGCTTACTTCAGCATACGTAGCCACCTCCACTTGATGACATCACTATGACACGTCAGTGACACGTATGCATGAGTAAGGCCAACTACGGATTGGGGTTCTTATTTGATACGGTTTTGCATATAGTTGTATTTGTAATTAGGTAGCTCTGTAATATGTAAGGAGGCCAACCAACCATGGTAACACCCAGGTCAATTACCTCTTGTTGCATCCCACGTTGTACAAGGGCCTTACAGCCCAGCAACTCCTACTCAGTCACTTAGCCTACACTGCCTTAAGCGGCTTCTGCGTTGTACTTACCTAGCTCATCATTGCCCTTACAGCCTTGATCATTGTAGTATAGCTGGTTGTTGTTGTAGGATAGCTTGCCACCGCCTTATGCGGTTTCTACTTAGTCACACCCGGCCGCAAGCGCCCTCCTCCTTGACGTCCTTACAGACGTCTAGGACACATGGTCACATGACCAGTACAAGTGGTTGTATGCTGGCCCAAGCCCAAATTTGGGGGGTATCAGGTGTAATCATGGGTTGTCAGCAGAGGAATAATAGGGCTCTATGGCTTAGTGGTCAAGCTGGTTCAATTCCAGCTAGTTCTATTTTCCTCTGTTTATGACAGAGTAGCTGGATAAGGGCTGTTTGCCAAGGATGCTGGACATTGGAAGGGAGGTTAATGAGTGGTATTCTACTTGGTGTCTCTATCTACATGGTTTGTATATGTTAATATGACTTGTGCAACAATACTGGTGTTAAGAGTTGTGTAAGTACAGGAGTAAGAAAGTGTTGTAGACACATTCAATACCAGGGAATTTATTCCCATTTTCTTGATTTTAAACAAAGGCAAACGGACAACATTTTTGAACACGTGACTTTGGCGCTTATATCATACGCTAAGCGCCAAGCCACGCCCCCACCCGCGCTGACCTCAGCATACATAGCCACCTCCACCTGATGACATCACTATGACACGTCAGTGACATGTATGCATGAGTAAGGCCAACTGCGGATTGGGGTTCTTATTTGATACGGTATTGCATATAATTGTATTTGTAATTAGGTAGCTCTGTAATATATAAGGAGGCCAACTGACCATGGTAACACCCAGGTCAATTACCTCTTGTTGCATCCCTAATTTGTACAAGGCCTTAGGCCAGCAACTACTAAGTCACCACCTGTACTTGTTGCCTTAAGCAACTTCTCCATTGTAGACACATAGCTTGCCATTGTCACTAGGACTTTGGTCATTGTACTTAGATAGTTAGTTGTTGTAGGTAGCCTCCCCACCGCCTTAAGCGGTCCACTCAGTCCATACGGCCACAAGCGCCCGCTACCTAGATGACCCTTAAGGACGTCTAGGACACTAGGTAATTGACCTTACATTGGTTGCAAACCGTTCTGTACCCTACCCACTCAGATCCAACAAACAAGAGAGCCTCCTGTACTAGTACAAGGGAAATCAGGTGATTGGACTTGCCTTTTGCTGTTAATAATCAAACCAGCGTTGGTCCCACCTAGTACCAAATTACTACAAGGCAGACAGGTCTTAATCATCCGCATACCCCCGGTCACCGCACCCTCTACCTGCAACCTTAGACAGTCAATCCACCCGCTTGCAGAAAACCTGCTCCACATCACGCCTGCTCACAGCTGCTGATTGGTTGAAAGGACTGTCCAACGCTAGGTTGGTTGAGACAAAGGTTTAGCGTTCAAGTAGTAAAGCAACCCATAAGTCCTGATATAGGCACCCTGGCTATTAGCCCCCATTTTCCCCACATTGCCCACCATTACCTCCCGCACCCCCTCTCACGCTTCCTCCCGCGCCTCCCAGCGCACCGCTTCCCACCAAGGCCGTTCCTACCCTCATGAAATGGCAACCCGCTCCTGGAGCACCGCTTGTCCCCCGTCCCCTCTTGATCAAGGAGAGTTGGGACCCGCTATTTTGGCAACCGCCAATGAGCCAACAAGCCTTGAACCCAAGGTCTATGGGGAAATCTCCCTTGGCTGCACAATCTCCCTCCTCCTGGGATTGCAAACCAAGTCCTCCGGCTTGAACGGGAACTTGAGGAACAGAAGGAAGCCACAAAGGAAGCCCAAGACTGGATGGGAGCAGTCAATCAAGCCCTTGCTTGCATCAAGACTAGGGGTGGAGCCCCACACACACCAGAAGACTGGAAACCTCCAGCAATCAAGGCCACACCCAGGCCCCTACCCAAAACCAACCCTCTTCCAGCGCCTAGTGCGCCCCTCATTGCCTGGGCTAACCCCACAAAAGCTCCCCCCGCCTTTGCACAGCCAACTCCCGTCCGGGCTCCCCCGCAAATCCATACTCCCCCTACATCTGCGCCTATCAGGCTCCAATCCCCCCAAGTCCCTCAACCAGTAGCTGCTTACCAGCCCCTGGTTAAGGTAGATCACCCTGATGCCTACACCAGGAAAATAGGGAACAAAGCCCGCCAATGGTTAACCAGGATGTTGGCATGGGTACGCCTCAATCAGAGGATGTTTCCCACGGATCAGGAGACATTGTCATTCCTCCTGATGAACATGAAGGACGTGGCAGGAGCATGGGCGCACCCCCATCTTGATCAACTTGGGTCCCACAGGGCCTTAATCCAAACAGTTGATGATTTTAGGACAGAGTTCTTGGCTGCATTTGGTAACCCAGATGCTATGCAAGCTGCCAAGCGGCAGATCACAAACCTTACTCAGACAGGCACCTGTGCTGAGTACATTACAAAGTTCAGGACCATTGCCATGGACCTGGACTGGAACAACGCCACCCTCTGTGGGCAATTTGCACGTGGCCTCCACTGGGAGGTCAGCCGCCTTATTGCCACCCGCAAACGGCGCCCAACCACCCTCCTTGAGCTGCAGAATGCGGCCCTGGTCATTGATAACGCCCTCCGCAAGGAGCGTGCCAGCCACCCACCTAAGGGTAGTAAGTCTGGAACCTCCTCTTCCTCCACCCCCAATAGGGGGGCAAGTACCAGCCAACAGGCCACAAGACCAGGGCGCCTCTCCAGCAATCCCAACTTTGTCTCTGAGGAGGAGCAAAACCGCCGCCGGGCTGAGGGCCTATGCATCAAGTGCAGCAAATTGGGCCACAAGTTTGCGGAATGCTGCACCGGCTGGAAGGCCACGCCTAAGGAGGAAGGCGTCAAAAAGGAATCCGCCAAATTAGGCAAAGAGTCTGGACCCAAATTGGGAAAAGACTAAGGGTACCTGCTGCCGCGCGCAAGGACCCCAAGGACTCTGGCTGTTTGGAAATTTGTAATATATCTAGTAACTCAAATAGAATGTCACCCCTATTCACAATTCCAATTACGCCAGAGAAGAAAGCGGAATATTTAGAAGTCCTGATTGACTCAGGCGCCACCTCATCATTCATGCACCCCCATACCGCGGAATCACTCTGCCTCCCACTCATAGATCTCCCTTCACCCCACACCGTCACTATGCTTGATGGGTTGAGCCCCCAGGCTGGAAAAATCTGGAAGAAGGCTAACCTAACCTTCTCCTTCAATGGCAAACGCATGACAGAGACCTTCCTAATCTGTAACACAGGGTCTCATGCTGCCATCTTGGGATTGAAATGGTTGGATAACCACAATCCAGAAATAGATTGGAACCTGCAAACCCTCTCCTTCCCCCACAAGCCACCAGAACACGCTGCCATTGCTGAGGAGGAGGAAGCTGATGAGAACACCCTTGAAGGAGTACCCCCTGAATACCATCAATACGCCAAGGTATTTGGGGAAGAAGAATTCAACAAGCTTCCCCCGCACAGGCATTATGACATTGGTATTGAACTAACGGACAAAGGACCCCTGAACTCCCCCCTGTATAGCATGACTGACGCCAAGTCAGCCACACTGAAAGACTGGCTCAGGGACAAACTCAAGGCCGGGAAGATCCGCCCCAGCAAATCCTCAATCAGTTCCCCTGTTATGGATATGACATTTCTTCTTTAATCTGTACTTATTTTAATTACACTAGTAATCTCACAGTAAATAAATGAGATAAAGATGCAAACTAAGGTTTTCAAGGTCCCTCTATCCAATAGTGACCTTTACAAAACCTACAAAGCTCAGGAATACCCTTAATATGCGATGCCTTTTGCATATATGCTGTTTTTCTCACTCATTTAAATATATATAAATTCAGCTGAGTAGATAAACAGTAACAAGTAATATTTCTCTTGTTTGTAGTATTTATTATTCGAGATTCTATCTTGTGGCTACACACAGAAATATTCAGGGTCCCCCCTGTTGCATAGACAAGTGCTCCGGCGCTTAATCAGCCCTTAAGCGCCAACGCACTAAATGCGCCTTTTCTCCAGCACCCGGGCATCCCACACTGCCGAATTGCTTGCGCTTAGGTGCGCATGTTTGTGCGCTCCAGAACGCTGGGCCAAACTCCCAAAACGGACAACATTTGGCTGAGTTATGCCCCATTTACTGACCCACACAGGTAAATAATGCCTTGGGGCAAACATTGCCTTGGGGCAAATATTAGGATCTGTTGTTTGTTTACTATGTACCAAAGTATTGGCTCCCTCAAGTGTTTCAGTTGCCACTTATACCTCCTGTACCCCCTCTTGGTATCAATCATGTATATACTTGTTTGTGCGCCTTCTCAGGGTATAAAAGGACCCTGTGAAGACACTTCTAAATGCATCCATTTATCCACTCTTATATATTGACATATACACACAAGCCTTTAACAGCTTATCTGCGCATTTACTTTAGTGATTGACTCACTGTAAATAGCATAGGAGGTTATTTGGTGCACTAAGACCATAGGCCAGTCCCAACAGACACAGGGTAACCTATTAGTGTACTTACTGCAACCCTGTGCCCCTTGACTGTCACAGTTGTTGAGTTCAACATTGAGTATAGTGCAACAATACTGTAAGGATTGTTGTGATTGAGTGATAGTGTTTCAATCCACCATACCCCTTATATTGTAGATAGCTTTATCTACAATATCTCATAAATCCTAGATATATTTTAGGTAAACCCCATAAGTCTTAAGTCTTACTTAAGCATATATAAGTCCTATACTTATTTAGGCAAATCCTACAAATCTTGTACATTAGTCAGGTAACCCTCCTTACCTAAGGTACTATCCCAGAGACCTTAAGTATACATACCCTTAGTCACTTAGGCTTAAGTAACATTAGTCTAAAGGTACTATACATAACCAACCACCTGCACTTGATAGTTGCTAGACTATTTGTTAGGAGTTGTTATTCCTGATAACCTAGCCTATATTGTGCATATATTCTGTGCATATATTCTGATTCTTAATAATAGTTCTGAGTTATTCCCATATACATTTTGTATATAGTAATTCTTTCTTACTCCTGTAATTACACAACTCTTAACATCCCCTGTCATGTTTGTCCCTAAGAAGGATGGTTCCCGCCGCTTGGTTGTTGATTACTGTTGCCTCAACAACCGGACCAAAAAGAACGTTTACCCACTCCCCCGTCCTGACAACCTAATGGCCCAGCTCCGTGGCGCCAAGGTCTTCTGTTGTACACCACTGTAAGGTGGGTACACGCTGGTGGGAGCGGGCGCTTAAGGCCGTACTACTACAAGCTACAAGGTAATCTACTACTATACTAGGCTATCCTAATACCGCTTAAGGCGGCCTACCTATCTATACTACTGCGAAGGGGCCTTAGGCCTGGGAGGTGTGGTAGGTTAAGTAAGGGGGTTGACTACTGATGACTAATGGGGGCCGGCTACTTAGCTGGCTGGGTGTCCTCCTCAATGAATATGAGACGAGGTAAAATTGACTTGGGGTCTCCAAGTGATTTTCCTGCTGTATATATAGGCAAAGCACACTATCTACATGGTCTGTGCGCGTGAGAGAAAGAAGTATAGAGGACAAATGAGAAGCGTGCTGCGGGCTGCGCAGAAGCGTGGATTTCTCCTAAGCGCCCTTGGCACGGCATCTCGGCGCGGCATCTCGGCATAATAAGCGCCGAGATCACGTGATCAAAAAACATAAGATATCAAGTCCGTAAAAAATACTAAAAATAATAGAAAATTAGGGCGATTCTGATGGTATAGTTAAGGAGGTTATAACATTGCCCCCCCCTTAAAGGCTCTTGGCGGAGTCACAAGCCTTTTTCAGTCGCGACTTGTTGAAGCGTTGGATCTCCTCTTGACTATGCTCCAGGAGTTCCTTGGGTTCCCAGGAGTTATCTTCTGGACCGTAACCTTTCCATTTTATCAGGTAGAACCACTTTCCTTGTTGGCGCTTTGAGTCAATGATCTGCTCAACTTCATACTCCTCCTCCCCTTCTATTGTTTCAGGGGGAGGTCGTTCCGGAAATGGTTGGCTTGGTGACTCGTGGCTCTTCGATAGCAACCCAACATAGAAGACGTCATGGATTTTCAGAGTTTCTGGGAGTTCTAGGCGGTAGGCATGGCTGGAGATTTTCTCAAGGATTTTGAAGGGACCCAGACGTTTGGGGTCCAACTTGTTCGAATTGGTCCTGAGTTCTACGTTCTTTCCATCTAGCCAGACTTTCTCTCCTATCGAGTACTCCGGTACTGTTCCTTGGTTCCTGGTCATCCGTTCTTTGCTTAGTCTGAGGGCTGACTCTGCTTCCTTCCATTCCCGGGCTAGTGTGTCTGCTACATTGTCTGCCTCTGGTACGTTGGCTGGGACGTTGGAAGGGTTCATCACTGGGTTTCGTCCGTAGACCAGTTCAAAGGGTGTTTTTCCCGTTGCTGTGTGTTTGGCATTATTGTACGCATATTCTGCCAATGGTAACCAAGCTGCCCAATCAGAATGATCGGCTGCTACATAGGAGCGTAGGTAAAATTCGATGAACTGGTTGACCCTTTCCGTTTGCCCATCTGACTCTGGGTGATAAGCCGAGGAGAATGCTGGTTTCACTCCGAGTCGCTGGTAAAGTGCCCTTAGGAATTTCCCCGTGAAGGTAGTTCCTCTATCCGAGACTGTTTTGACAGGTAGCCCATGGAGTTTCCAGACGTGGGTAATGAATAGATCTGCCAGGCCCCTTGCTGTGACCTTCTTGGAAGTGGGGATGAAGTGGCCAAATTTAGAAAAGGAGTCTATTACCACCAGTATAGCGTCGTGTCCTTGGGACTTGGGAAACCCTGTAATGAAGTCATAAGAGATGGTGTGGAACGGATAAGGGGGGACTTCTAGGGGTTTAAGGGCGATGACAGGAGCATGAGCGCGTCGGTTGGCTTGGCAGATAGGACAACATTCTACCCATTCCTTGGCTGTTGATTTCATCCCTGGCCACCAGTAGTTACGACTTAGGAGTTTGAGGGTTCTCTGTTGACCCGGATGGCCCGCTAGTGGGGAGTCATGGAATTCCCTGAGTAATTGTTCCTTCAGGGCCTCTGAGTCTGGGACCACAAGTTTCCCTCGATACCATAGTAGATCTTCCTCCCAGTCGTAGTCTCTGTAAGCCTTCCGAATGGAGGGGGGAGCATTATCCGCGTCTTCAGTTAGGAACTGGATGATAGGCTCAAGGGATGGATCTTCCCTTAGCTTGGAGCGTATTTCCGTGACAATTTCCAGCTCCTCTTCTGACGTATTGGCAAAGACTTCTGCTGGTAGCATGACTTCTGATTCTGGAGGTTGGTCAACATAGTCTGATCGTCTCGACAGTGCGTCCGGTTTTCCTGATTGCTTCCCTGGGCGATAGTGTATCTCGAAGTTGAAATCGCTCAGGAAAATCCGCCAGCGCGCGTGTCTCCTGTTGAAGGTCCTAGCATGCATCCAGTATTCCAGGTTTCTGTGATCTGTAAAGACCTGGATTGGTTTTTCCGTTGCTTCCAAGAATATTCGCCATTCTTCCAGTGCCTTGATGATTGCCAAAAGTTCCTTATCGTGGGTGTCATAGTTGGCTTCTGCGCCAGAAAAGGACTTGGACATATATGCAACTGGGTGAAGGCGGTTATCCTCTCCTTGTTGACTTAAGATAGCTCCCATGGCTACGCCTGACGCATCCGTTTCTAGGTAGTAGGGAAGGTTAGGGTTGGAGTGGATTAGGACGGGTGATCGGGTGACAAGGGTTTTCAGTTCCTGGAAGGCCGTTTCCTCTAGGTTACCCCATGACCAAGGGGTTTCCTTTTTGGTGAGATTATGTAGAGGGCGCGCAATGGAGCTAAAATTGGGAATGAACCGGCGGAGATAATTGACAAAACCCAAGAAGGCCTGGACCTGTTTGACCGTTTTAGGTGTGGGCCACGTGGTGACGGCTTCAATCTTCTTCTGGTCCATGGAGAAACCGGCTGGGGAGATAACAATGCCAAGGTAATCTACTGTAGTGACATGGAAGTGGCACTTTGATAGTTTACAGAATAGCTGATTCTTTAGTAACCAGGATAGTACCTCCCTGACATGGGATGGGTGTTCCTCAGGTTTTTCCGAAAAAATCAAGATATCATCCAAGTATATAACCACTGTGACGTCAATGAGATCCCTGAATAGGTCATTCATGAAATGCTGGAAGGCAGCGGGGGCATTGGTAAGGCCAAACGGCATTACCAGATATTCAAATAGCCCGTATTTGGTCCTGAATGCTGTCTTCCACTCATCTCCTTCTTTGATCCTGACGTTATTGTAGCCCCAGCGTAAATCCAATTTAGTGAAGATCTTGGCATGCCTGAGTTTGGCCATGAGGTTGTCCTGTCTTGGCAAAGGATACACGTTCTTATGGGTGACCTTGTTCAACTTCCTGTAATCGACTACCAATCTAAGAGATCCGTCCGCCTTCTTGACAAACATGACGGGGGCGCCGGCAGAAGAGGTACTAGGACGGATCTTTCCTGTTGCCAATTCTTCGTCTATGTGTTGCTTCAGTGCCTTGGATTCCGCGTCAGTCATGCCGTATATTGGTCCTGGAGACAGTTTGGCGTCCGAAACAAGGTCAATCAATATGTCATACTCCCTATGTGGCAGGAGGACCTTGAACTCTTCTTCACCAAAAACTTTAGCAAACTCGTGGTACTGTGGGGAAGATCCGCTAAAGGGTTTGAGTCTGCTTCCTCCTCTGAGGCAATCTGAATCTGTTCAGGGAATGTGACTAGTCCCTGTTGCCAATTGATGAGAGGAGCTTCTGCCGTTAACCAAGTCATGCCTAGGATTGCCGGGGTGTTGCCAATGGGGCAAACAAGAAATGGGATGGAGTGGTTGTGGCCATTGGCCGAAACTGTGAGATGAACCTGGTGCCATATGCAACCAGTCTGGGAGATTGTACCATCTAACATTCTCACAACTCGTGGATTTTCGAGTTGGGTTTTTGGTATTTTGAGTTTTTCTACTAGGCTCGGGGATATGAAGTTGGAGGTAGCGCCGGAGTCTATAAGGGTTTTAATGGGTTCTGCCTGGGAATTTTGGACGTGTAGATTGATAAATAATAGCGGTTTTTTATTAGAGTCAAGTCCAACAGAAACAAATTCTACGCAAGTATCTACAATGTCCTTTTTCGGAGTCGGGGGCTTGGCAGCAGTCCTCGACTTCAATCTTTTCCCGATTCGGATTCCTTGGCAACCTTAGCCACCTCTTTGACTGTGGCCTTCCAGCCATTGGGGCACTGCTTGATACCATGCCCCTTTTGACCGCACTTGACGCAGAGGCCAGACGCGCGGCGGCGATCCCTTTCTTCCGGTGTTACGTAATTCAGGACTTCTGACAGTTGGACCCGTTGAGTGGTGGTAGTGGTGGAAGTGGCCACGGTGGCCGGGGACTTGGCAGGGAGCTTCTTAGGACGGTTTTCCTTGTTTTCCCGACGAGTGTTGTCAATTTTGACCGAGGCGGCAAATATGGCCTCTAGGTCGTCGTCGGGAATATTGTCCTTGGTGGACAAGAGTTCTTTCACCTTCCAGTGAAGGCCGCGCGTAAACTGGGCAATGTACGCCTCAGTGTTCCAGTCAAGTTCCGCCATGAGATTGCGGAACTCAGTGACGTACTCAGACGTGGTTGTGGTCTGAGTCAATGCGGCAATCTTCCTGGCAGCCGCCCTCTTTGCGTCCGGATCGGCGAAGGCTTCCTTGAATTTGGCCGTTAAGGCCGGGATAGTGGTTGGAGGGTTACCCTTGCCCTTGATGATGGTTCCGATGATGGGGAGGGCCCAGTTGGCGGCCTTATCTGTCATGTGGTATAAAATCCATACCACCATCTGTTCCTCCTCATCAAACTGATCCCTGTGGAGGGCAACCCAAAGGAGCATCCGATCAAGCCATTGTGTGGCCTTCCTTCCCCTGGTATCTCCCTTGTAAGGGTCTGGTAACTCCATTTTGGGTCGTTTCACTGAGGACCCAGAGTCGAAGGGGGTGAGGGAGCTAAGGGAGCGTTTAGGCGTTCCCATAGGCTCCTTTTTGGGGACTCTTCTTGGCTCCCCTTCTTCCTTGGAGTCAAAGCCTGTGCCTCTTGAAGGGCGGAAGGGGGCCTTGAGTCCAGGCCTAACCGTTTCTGGAGTGTGAGCTTCTCCCCCTGTATGAGTGGGGGGAGTGATAGGCCCAGTCGATGGGCCAGGTTTGGCTTGGGCTCCGCCCTGATCCTTGTCTCCAACGAGGTCGTTGGTCTCCTTGCATATGGCTTTGAGCTCTGAGAGCTGTTGGCCTTGAGTGTGAACTTGGGCCTGCAAGGACCCGACTTGGCTGGTGAGGGTTTGGATAGCCTCAAGGAGAGAGGCAAGGGTCGGCTCCGGTTCCATTCCGGGCAGGTGTTGCGGAGGGGGTGATGGGCCGCGAGAGGGTGGTTGGGAGCGGGTTGCCACGGAACGTTGAGAGGATCGACTGGGGGGACGGGAGTATGGATGGGGGACGCCAGAGCGTGTGGATGGAATGTTTGAAACGGCGTGGGGGAATAGAGTGCCTGTGACAGGACTTATGAGCGGTTTTTATGCAGAGTATGAACGCTAAACCCTTGCGTCAGACACCTAGCGTTGAACTACCCCTACAACAAATCAACAGATCTGGCGATCGTGATATGAGCGGGTTTTTAGCAAGCGGGTGAATCAGCTGTCTAGGGTTGCTATCTGCTGTGTTCCGGCGAAACACGTGGTATGCGGGCGATTAGACACCGTCTGCCTTATAGCAATTTGGTACTATCTGGGACCGACGACTTTTTGATTATTCTAGTCGAAAGGGGAGTCCGTTCAGATATTTTCCCTTGTGCTAGTACAGGGGCGCTTCTCGTTGTTGATCAAGCCTACACAAGTCGATTTTACAATGTCGTACACCACTGTAAGGTGGGTACACGCTGGTGGGAGCGGGCGCTTAAGGCCGTACTACTACAAGCTACAAGGTAATCTACTACTATACTAGGCTATCCTAATACCGCTTAAGGCGGCCTACCTATCTATACTACTGCGAAGGGGCCTTAGGCCTGGGAGGTGTGGTAGGTTAAGTAAGGGGGTTGACTACTGATGACTAATGGGGGCCGGCTACTTAGCTGGCTGGGTGTCCTCCTCAATGAATATGAGACGAGGTAAAATTGACTTGGGGTCTCCAAGTGATTTTCCTGCTGTATATATAGGCAAAGCACACTATCTACATGGTCTGTGCGCGTGAGAGAAAGAAGTATAGAGGACAAATGAGAAGCGTGCTGCGGGCTGCGCAGAAGCGTGGATTTCTCCTAAGCGCCCTTGGCACGGCATCTCGGCGCGGCATCTCGGCATAATAAGCGCCGAGATCACGTGATCGAAAAACATAAGATATCAAGTCCGTAAAAAATACTAAAAATAATAGAAAATTAGGGCGATTCTGATGGTATAGTTAAGGAGGTTATAACATCTTCACTAAATTGGACTTGCAATGGGGATACAACAATGTCCATGTTAAGGAAGGGGACAAATGGAAGACCGCCTTCTGCACCAAGTACGGTCTATACAAGTCTCTGGTCATGACCTTTGGCCTGACAAACGCCCCCGCCGCCTTCCAGCACTTCATGAATGAACTGTTCAAAGACTTGCTGGACGTATGCGTCATCATTTACCTTGATGACATTCTAATTTACTCCAAGGATGACGCATCTCACGCACAACATGTTCACAAGGTCCTGAAACGGTTAATGGACAACCAACTGTTTTGCAAGGCATCAAAATGTACCTTCCACGTTACCTTGGTAGAGTACCTGGGGATCATTGTCTTGAATAAGGGGTTCATTCTGGATAAGCTCAAAATCCAGGCAGTACAAGAATGGCCAGTACCTACCAAGGTAAAGGAAGTCCAATTGTTCTTAGGGTTTGCCAATTTCCTCCGTTGATTTGTTGCCAACTTTAGTCACCTGGCCAGACCATTGCACAATCTGGTTAGGAAGGATACAATCTGGAAATGGGATACCAAGGAACAGGAAGCCTTTCAGGGGCTGAAGGACACCATCACCAACACTCTGGTCCTCTGTCACGCTGACCCAACTCAACCATACTTCCTGGAAACAGATGCATCTGGCGCAGCCTTGGGTTCCATACTCAGCCAACAACAGGAAGATGGTTGTCTACACCCTCTTGGGTTCCTGTTGGAATCATTCAAAGGGGCAGATGTCCTAGACGTCTATAAGGACGTCAAGGAGGAGGGCGCTTGCGGCTGGATGTAACTAAGTAGAAACCGCGTAAGGCGGTGGCAAGCTATCCTACAACAACAACCAGCTATACTACAGTGACCAAGGCCATAAGGGCAATGGCAAGCTAGGTAAGTACAACAAAGAAGCCGCTTAAGGCAGTGTAAACTAAGTAACTAAGTAAGTGGTTGCTGGGCTGTAAGGCCCTTGTACAATGTGGGATGCAACAAGAGGTAATTGACCTGGGTGTTACCATGGTTGGTTGGCCTCCTTATATATTACAGAGCTACCTAATTACAAATACTATTATGTGCAATACCGTATCAAATAAGAACCCCAATCCGTAGTTGGCCTTACTCATGCATACGTGTCACTGACGTGTCATAGTGATGTCATCAGGTGGAGGTGGCTACGTATGCTGAGGTAAGCGTGGATGGGGACGTGGCTTGGCGCTCAGCATATGGTATAAGCGCCAAAGTCACGTGATCAAAAATGTTGTCCGTTTGCCTTCATTCAAAATCGAGAAAATAGGAATAAATTCCCTGGTATTGAGTGTGTCTACAACAGCAGAGCAGAACTATGACACCCACAACAAGGAGCTTCTAGCAATCATATGCTCCTTTGAGTATTGGCGTATCTTCTTGGAAGGAACAGCTCACCCCATCACGGTCTTCACCAATCACCGGAACTTGGAATACTGGAAGGAATCCCAAACGTTCAACTGCCGCCATGCCAGATGGCACCTACTACTAGCCGGTTATAACTTCCAAATTGTGTACAGACCCGGAAAACAATCAGGAAAGCCAGATGCCTTGTCACAACAAGCGGATCATGCGGACATCCCACCAGAACCCCAGTCCATGTTACCATACCTGGTGTTTGCCAATGTTGCCTTAGTTACACCAGAGAAGGAGCTGCAACAACAAATTGAGGCATCCCTGGATCAAGACAAGTCCCTGGAGGAAATCCTCCAATTCCTGCAGAACAAATCCAAAGCACCCCCCTCCATCAAATGCGCGTTTAAGGATTATGAAATGGAGGCTGGCCTACTCTTCTACCAAGGACGGATTGTGGTCCCTGATGTTGGGACATTAAGGACAGATCTACTGCGCATATTTCACAACAGCCCCTTGGCAGGACATCCAGGAAGACAGCGCACGCTAGAGTTGGTATCAAGGAGCTACTACTGGCCTGGTATCCGTGCTGATACATATTGGCATGTGGATTCCTGTGAGATATGCCAACGGATCAGGAAACCTAAATACGTGTCTATCCCCCCTCAGCCCCTTGAAGTCCCTGTTAGACCCTGGCAGCACGTGTCTTACAACATGATAGTAGACCTACCAAAGGACGGGAGCAGCAACTCAATCCTAGTAATTGTCAACAGCTTCACAAAGTACGGGATATTTGTGAAATGCTCCAAGAAGCTCAAGGCACCCGAGCTAGCGGAGCTATTCCTGGAAAACGTATGGAAGCGCCATGGCATGCCAGAAAAGACCATATCCAACAGGGGGAGGATCTTCAACAACAAATTCCTACAAGCCCTATACAAACGCCTTGGCATTGACCCTCACTTTTCCTCCGCCTATCATCCCCAGAGCAACGGACAAACAGAACGCGTCAACCCGTCCATCAAACACTTCCTCAGGGCTTACTCAGGGGTTAATCAAAGGGACTGGACCAGATGGCTTCCCATGGCAGAATTTGCATACAACAATGCCATACATAGCAGCACAGGCAAGACTCCTTTCAAGGCCTTGTATGGATGGGAACCCACCTTAACTCCGTCAAATGTACCAACAGACGTTCCAGAAGCAGATGATCTTGCCCAAACAATGGAGGCACAATGGAAGGAAGTAGAATTGGCACTCCAGCAATCTAAAAAACAAATGTTGGCCAGGGAAAGTGGAAACCCAACGGAATTTGAGATGGGAGAAGAAGTTTGGCTAGATGCCAAGAATGTCAACCTCAAAACCCTGAGTCCCAAGCTAATGGAACAACGCTTAGGGCCATTCAAGGTTTCTGAGAAAATCTCCAACCGGGCTTACCGCCTAGAACTTCCCCCAACAATGCAGATCCACAACGTCTTCTATGTAGGGCTCCTATCTAAGGTCAAAAGGGACAAGAAGCGCGCCTTTGAGAATTGCCCCCCACCAGTCACCATAGACGGAGAAGAAGAGTACAAGGTGGAAGGGATTACCAATGCCAAAGAAAGGGATGGGAAATGGTTTTTCCAAGTCAAGTGGAAGGGATACGGGTCCAAGGAGAACACATGGGAACCCCAAGAAAACTTAAAAAACGCCAAAAAAATTTTAGAAAAATACAAAAAAGACATGAGAAAGAAGGCCCTCAGCGCTGCCAAGGCCCTTAAGAGGGGGGCAGTGTTGTAGACACATTCAATACCAGGGAATTTATCCCCATTTTCTCAATTTTAAACAAAGGCAAACAGACAACATTTTCAAACACGTGACTTTGGCGCTTATATCATACGCTAAGCGCCAAGCCACGCCCCCACCCACGCTGACCTCAGCATACGTAGCCACCTCCACCTGATGACATCACTATGTGTCCTAGACGTCTGTAAGGACGTCAAGGGCGCGGGCGCTTGTGGCCGTATGGATGTACAATAGGTACCGCTTAAGGCGGCAAAGTCTACCCTACAACGTCTAACTACTAAACTACAACAACCAAGGCCTTATGGGCAATGGCGGGCTACGTATGTACAGTGGAAGCAACGCTTAAGGCGTTGTAGTGCTACTTAGTGATCTGGCTGTAAGGCCTTGTACAAGTGGGGATGCAACAAGAGGTAATCAACCTGGGTGTTACCATGGTCGGTTGGCCTCCTTATATATTCTACAGAGTGACTAATTACAAATACATCATATCCAATATATAATCCAATAAGAACCCCGCTCCGCAGTCGGCCTTACTCATGCATACGTGTCACTGACGTGTCATAGTGATGTCATTGGTGGAGGTGGCTACGTGTGCTGAGGTAAGCGCGGGAGGGGACGTGGCTTTGGCGCTTAGCGTATGATATAGGTGCCAAAGTCACATGATCGAAGATGTTGTTTGTTAGGTTTTGTTTAAATTCGAGAAAATGGGAATAAATTCCCTGGTATCAAGTGTGTCTACAACACTATGACACGTCAGTGACATGTATGCATGAGTAAGGCCGACTGTGGATTGGGGTTCTTATTTGATACAGTATTGCATATAATTGTATTTGTAATTAGGTAGCTCTGTAATATATAAGGAGGCCAACTGACCATGGTAACACCCAGGTCAATTACCTCTTGTTGCATCCCTAATTTGTACAAGGCCTTAGGCCAGCAACTACTAAGTCACCACCTGTACTTGTTGCCTTAAGCAACTTCTCCATTGTAGACACATAGCTTGCCATTGTCACTAGGACTTTGGTCATTGTACTTAGATAGTTAGTTGTTGTAGGTAGCCTCCCCACCGCCTTAAGCAGTCTACTGTTGTACACCACTGTAAGGTGGGTACTCGCTAGTGAAGATGGGCGCTTAAGGCCGTACTACTACAAGCACACGTATGTATCTATCTTATCTAAGGCTATACTACTGGCGCTTAAGGCGCTCTAGTGCTATCTACTGCTGACAGAGGGGCTGGAGGCCTGGGAGGTGTGGTAGGTGAAGGTAGGGGATAACGTCAGCTGAACTTCTGGGGGCCGGTTACTTAACTGGCTGGAGCCTCCTCAATGAATATGAGATGAGGTAAAATCAACTTGGTGTCTCCAAGCAATTTCCCTGCTGTATATATAAACAAAGCACACTATCTACATGGTCTGTGCGCGTGAGAGAAAGAAGTAGCTAAGACAAATAAGAAGCATGCTGCGGGCTGCGCAGAAGCGTGGATTTCTCCTAAGCGCCCTTGGCACAGCATCTCGGCGCGGCATCTCTGCATAATAAGCGCCGAGATCACGTGATCGAAAAACAAAAGATATCAAGTCCGTAAAAAATACTAAAAATATCAGAAAAAACGTGCGAGTCCGATGGTATATGTTAGGAGGTTATGACATTGCCCCCCCCTTAAAGGCTCTTGGCGGAGTCACAAGCCTTTTTCAGTTGTGACCTGTTAAAGCGTTGGATTTCCTCTTGACTGTGTTCCAAGAGTTCTTCTGGTTCCCATGAATTGTCTTCTGGTCCGTATCCTTTCCATTTGATCAGGTAGAACCATTTTCCTTTTTGCCTTTTGGAGTCAATGATCTGTTCCACTTCATATTCTTCTTCCCCTTCAATTGTTTCTGGAGGGGGACGTTCCGGGAAGGGTTGGCTGGGAGATTCGTAAACCTTGGATAACAGCCCTACGTAGAATACGTCATGGATCTTTAGGGTTTCTGGAAGTTTCAGGCGGTACGCGTGGCTGGATATTTTCTCTAAGACTTCAAAAGGACCTAATCTCTTGGGGTCCAATTTGTTAGAGTTGGTTCTTAGTTCCACGTTTTTTCCATCCAGCCATACTTTTTTGCCAATTGCGTATTCTGGAATTATTCCCTTGTTCCCTGCCATCCTTTCCTTTGTAAGTCTCAGAGCGGATTCTGCCTCTTTCCATTCTTGAGCTAGGGTGTCTGCTACGTGGTCGGCTTCTGGGACATTTGCCGGCACATTGGATGGACTCATGACGGGACTTCTTCCATAGACAAGTTCAAAGGGGGTTTTGCCAGTAGCCGAGTGTCTAGCGTTGTTGTACGCATATTCTGCTAATGGTAACCAGGTAGCCCAGTCTGAATGGTCTGCCGCAACGTAGGATCTAAGATAGAACTCAATGAATTGGTTCACTCTTTCTGTTTGTCCGTCCAATTCCAGGTGGTAGGCTGAGGAGAAGGCCGGGTTGACCCCAAGGCGTTGGTACAGTGCTCTTAGGAATTTTCCTGTGAACGTTGTTCTGCGGTCTGAGACTGTCTTGACCGGTAGTCCGTGTAACTTCCAAACATGGGTGATGAACAGGTCTGCTAGGCCCTTGGCTGTGACCTTCTTTGTGGTTGGGATGAAGTGACCAAACTTAGAGAAGGAGTCGATTACGACTAGAATTGCATTGTACCCACTAGACTTGGGGAATCCCGTGATGAAGTCATAGGATATTGTGTGGAAAGGGAACGGGGGGACTTCTAAGGGCTTTAGGGAAATAACGGGGGCGTGCGCGCGGCGGTTGGCTTGGCAGATAGGACAGCACTCTACCCATTCCTTAGCGGATGACTTCATTCCTGGCCACCAGTAGTTGCGGTTCAGGAGCTCTAGGGTTCTTTGTTGCCCAGGGTGTCCCGCCAGGGGGGAGTCGTGGAATTCTTTAAGCAATCGTTCCTTGATGAGCTCCGAGTCTGGAACTACCAATTTTCCGCAATACCATAGGAGATCTTCCTCCCAATCATAGTCCCGGTAGGCTTTTCAAATGGATGGAGGTGCATTGTCCGCATCCTCTGTCAGGAATTGGATGATGGGTTCCAGGGATGGATCATCCTTCAGTTTCTCTTGGATTTCTGTAACAATCTCAAGTTCCGCTTCTGACGTGTTGGCAAAGACCTCTGATGGTAACATGATTTCTGGCTCCTGAGGTGAATCAATATAGTCTGAGCGTCTGGACAATGCATCTGGTTTCCCCGACTGTTTACCTGGTTGGTAGTGGATTTCAAAGTTGAAGTCACTCAGGAAGATGCGCCATCTGGCATGCCTCCGGTTAAAAGTCCTAGCCTGCATCCAATATTCCAGGTTCCTGTGGTCTGTGAAGACCTGGATTGGCTTGTCTGTCGCTTCCAGGAAAATACGCCATTCTTCCAGGGCTTTGATGATTGCTAGAAGCTCCTTATTGTGGGTGTCATAGTTGGCTTCAGCACCGGAAAAGGACTTGGACATATATGCAACTGGATGAAGGCGGTTATCCTCTGCTCGTTGGCTTAGGATAGCTCCCATGGCTACCCCTGATGCGTCTGTTTCTAGGTAGTAGGGAAGGCTGGGGTTGGAATGGATTAGGACGGGTGACTGGGTGACAAGGGACTTTAGCTCCTGGAAAGCAGCTTCCTCCAGGTTACCCCATAACCAAGGGGTTTCCTTTTTGGTGAGATTATGCAGGGGGCGTGCAATGGAGCTAAAATTGGGAATGAATTGGCGGAGGTAGTTGGCAAATCCTAGGAAGGCCTGGACCTGTTTGACACTTTTGGGACTGGGCCATGTCATGCCTAGGATAGCCGGGGTGTTGCCTATGGGGCAAACAAGGAAAGGGATGTGGTGTGAATGGCCATTGGCCAAGACCGCGAGTTGAACCTGGTGCCAAATGCGACCAGTCTGGGATATAGTACCATCTAACATTCTCACAACTCGTGGATTTTTGAGTTGGGTTTTTGGGATTTTATATTTTTCCACAATCAAGGGGGAGATAAAGTTTGATGTGGCTCCTGAATCGATGAGGGTTCGGAGGTGTTCCGTCGGGAAATTGTGCAGTTCAAGATTGATAAATAAGAGAGGCTTTTTATTCGAGTCCATAGCCAGAGATACAATTTCACAATCCAATACATGCACATCTATTTTAGGGGCCAGGGGCTTGACGGTAGTCCTTGGCCTTAGTCTTTTCCCGACCCTTCTTCCTCTGCAACCTTAGCTACCTCCTTGATGGTAGCTTTCCAGCCATTGGGGCATTGTTTGATCCCGTGGCCCTTCTGACCACACTTGACGCAAAGTCCTGATGCGCGGCAACAATCCCGTTCCTCCGGAGTGACATAATTGGGGTCCTTGGACAGGCGGACCCTGGTGGTGGTAGTGGAGGTGGCCACGGTGGCCGGGGACTTGGCTGGTGCCTTTTTAGGGCAATTCTCCTCATTTTTGCGGCGGATGTTGTGTTACAATCCCCTAACATATACCACTAGATTCCTACGATTTTTCTGATATTTTTAGTATTTTTTACGGACCTGATATCTTTCGTTTTTCGATCACGTGATCTCGGCGCCTATTATGCCGAGATGCCGCGCCGAGATGCCGTGCCAAGGGCGCTTAGGAATAATCCACGCTTCTGCGCAGCCCGCAGCACGCTTCTCTTTTCACATGTAGGCTTCTATTCACACACGCACAGACCACATGTAGTTAGCAGTTTTGTCTATATATACAGCAGGAAAATCGCTTGGAGATCCCAAGTCAATTTTACCTTGCCTCTTACACATTAGAGAAGGTAGCCAGCCAGCTAAGTAGCCAGCCCCTAGTAGTATCAGTAGCACTCACCCCCTTACTTAACCTACCACACCTCCAGGCCTCAGGCCCCATTGCCACCAGTAGATAGAAGTAGAGCGCCTTAAGCGCTATTAGTATAGCCTTAGATAGTTGACTTACATAAGCCAGTGTAGTAGTACGGCCTCAAGCGCCCGCTCCCATTAGCGTGTACCCACCTTACAGTGGTGTACAACATTGTAAAATCGACTTGCTGTAGGCTTTTGATCAACAACAAGAGGACTCCCAGTACTAGCACAAGGGAAATAACCGTGATCGGGGCCACCTTGCGGAGCATAATAATCAAAAGCTCCCCACCCCCACGTAGTACCGACTTGCTATAAGGCTGACGAGCTCTGATCGCCCGCATACCCCAAGTTTTGCCTGAACTCAGTAGTCAGCAACCCTAGACCGCTGAAATACCCGCTTGCTGAAAACCCGCTCATATCACGACCGCCAGGTCTGTTGATTTGTTGTAGGGACAGTCCAACGCTAGGTACTAGACGCAAGGGTTTAGCGTTAGTATACTACAGAAAAACCGCTCATAAGTCCTGTCACAGGCACCTTCCCCCACACCGTTTCCACAATTCCCTCTACTTGCTCTGGAGCCCCACACCCATACTCCCGTCCTCCCAGTCAATCCAGTCAACGTTCCGTGGCAACCCGCTCCCAACCACCCTCTCGCGGCCCATCACCCCCTCCGCAACACCTGCCCAGAATGGAACCGGAGCCAACCCTTGCCTCTCTCCTCAAGGCTATCAACACCCTCACCAGCCAGGTCGGGTCCTTACAGGCCCAAATCCACTCTCAAGGCCAACAGCTCTCTGAGCTCAAAGCCATATGTAAGGAGACCAACAACCTTGTTGGCAACAAAGACCAGGGCGGAACCCAAGCCAAGCCTGGCCCATTGACTGGGCCTGTCACCCCTCCTACCCACTCAGGAGGGGAAGCCCACACTCCAGGCACGGTTAGGCCTGGCCTCAAGGCCCCCTTCCGCCCTTCAAGAGGGACAGGTTTTGACTCAGAAGAGGAGGAAGAACTTGGGCAAGCCCCCAAAAAGGAGCCTTGCAACACGCCTAAACGGAGCCTTAGCTCCCTCACCCCCTTCGACTCAGGGTCCAGCGTAAAGCGGCCCAAAATGGAGCTCCCAGATCCATACAAAGGAGACTCCAGGGGGCGGAAGGCAACCCAGTGGCTAGATTGTATGCTACTATGGGTTGCACTTCATCAAGACCAATTCAATGAAGAAGAACAGATGGTTGTGTGGATATTATACCACATGACGGACAAGGCAGCCAACTGGGCTCTCCCTATCATAGGGACCATCATCAAGGGCAAGGGAAACCCCCTACCACCATCACGGCCTTAACGGCCAAATTCAAAGAGGCGTTTGCCAACCCCAACGCTAAACGGGCAGCCGCCAGAAAGATCGCCGCACTGACTCAGACAACCACCACGTCTGAGTATGTTACCAAGTTCCTCAATCTTATGGCAGAACTTGATTGGAACACTGAGGCGTATATTGCCCAGTTTGTGCGCGGTCTTCACTGGAAGGTGAAGGAACTCCTGTCCACCAAGGACAATATCCCAGACGACAACCTTGAGGCTATATTTGCTGCCTCAGTCAAGATTGACAACATTTGTTGGGAGAACGAGGAGAACCAACCCAAGAAGCTTCCTGCCAAGTCCCCGGTCACCGCGACCACCTCCACTTCCACCACCACCACTAGGGTTCGTTTATCCAAGGACCCCAACTACGTCACACCGGAGGAACGAGACCGCCGCTGCGCAACAGGGCTATGCGTTAAATGCGGACAAAAAGGGCATGGAATCAAACAGTGCCCCAACGGCTGGAAAGCCACAATCAAGGAGGTTGTCAAGGTGGCAGAAGAAGAGGGTTCGGGAAAAGATTGAAGTCAAGGACTGCTGCCAAGCCCCCGACTAACAAGGACAATATAGATAGATTCAAATTTGTAAATCTAGGACTGGATTCTAATAAAAAACCACTGCTCTTCATTGATCTATATGTCCAGAACTTCCTGGCAGAACCTTTGAAAACCCTGATAGACTCAGGAGCCACGTCGAACTTCATTTCCCCCTCAATTGTGGAAAAATACAAAATCCCAAAAACCCAACTCAAAAATCCACGAGTTGTGAGAATGTTAGATGGTACTATTTCCCAGACTGGTCGCATTTGGCACCAGGTTCAAATCGCGGTCTCGGCCAATGGCCATCCCCACACTATCCCTTTTCTTGTCTGCCCTATTGGCAATACCTCGGCAATCCTTGGCATGACTTGGCTTGTAACTGAATCCCCTCTCATTGATTGGCATCAAGGACTTATCACATTCCCCAAACAAGTTCAAATTGCCTCTGAGGAAGAAGCAGACCCAGACCCTTTGGCGGAACTCCCCCCTCAGTACCACAAGTTTGCTAGAGTGTTTGGCAAAGAGGAGTTCAAAGTCCTCCCTCCACATAGGGAGTACGATATATCAATTGACCTCACTCCAGATGCCAAACTTACACCAGGTCCAATCTACGGCATGACCAATGCAGAGTCTAAGGCACTGAAGCAACATATTGATGAAGAACTAGCCACGGGCAAAATTTGCCCCAGTACTTTGTCAGCAGGCGCCCTGGTGATGTTTGTAAAGAAGGCAGATGGTTCCCTACGACTGGTCGTGGACTACCGAAAGTTAAATGATGTCACCCAGAAAAATGTCTACCCGCTCCCTAGACAGGATGATCTGATGGCCAAGCTCAGGAACGCAAAACTGTTTACCAAACGAGATCTTCGTTGGGGTTATAATAACGTCAGGATTAAGGAAGGAGATGAGTGGAAGACGGCCTTCAGGACCAAGTATGGGCTATTCGAGTACCTGGTCATGCCCTTTGGTCTCACCAACGCCCCGGCCGCCTTCCAACATTTCATGAATGACTTGTTCAGAGACCTCATTGACGTCACAGTGGTGATTTACTTGGATGACATCCTCATCTTTTCCGAAGACCCCAAGAAGCATCCAGAACACGTTAGGGAAGTCCTATTGAGACTAATGAAAAACCAGTTGTTCTGCAAGCTCTCTAAGTGTCACTTCCACGTCACCACAGTTGATTACCTTGGCATTGTCATATCCCCTGCAGGCTTCTCCATGGACCAAAAGAAGATCAAGGCTGTTACATCATGGCCCCAACCTAAAACAGTCAAGCAGGTCCAGGCCTTCCTAGGATTCGTGAACTACCTTTGCCAATTCATCCCCAACTTCAGTTCCGTGGCTCGCCCCCTCCACAATCTCACAAAAAAGGAAATCCCATGGTCTTGGGAGACCCAAGAGGAAGAAGCCTTTCAGGAATTAAAGTCCCTAGTCACCCGTTCCCCGGTCCTAATCCACTCGAACCCAGATCTCCCCTATTACCTAGAAACGGACGCATCAGGCGTAGCCATGGGCGCCATCCTGAGCCAACAAGGGGAAGATAACCGCCTTCATCCAATTGCCTACATGTCCAAGTCATTCTCAGGAGCAGAAGCCAATTATGACACCCACGATAAGGAGCTCCTGGCAATAATTAAGGCATTGGAAGAATGGAGAATATTCCTGGAAGCGACAGACAAGCCAATCCAGGTCTTCACAGACCACAGGAACCTGGAATACTGGATGCAGGCCAGGACTTTCAACCAAAGACACGCCAGATGGCGCATATTCCTGAGCAATTTCAATTTTGAGATCCATTATCGACCAGGAAAGCAATTGGGGAAACCAGACGCCCTATCCAGGAGAGCAGACTATGTCGAAACCACCCAGGAACCAGAAGTTATGCTACCGGCTGAGGTCTTTGCCAACACATCAGAAGAGGAGCTAGAAATAGTCACGGAAATCCGCTCCAAACTTAGAGAGGATCCTTCCCTGGAACCCATTATCCAATTCCTCACTGAAGACGTGGACAATGCTCCCCCCTCAATTCGTAAGGCCTATAGAGATTATGATTGGGAAGAAGACCTCCTCTGGTACCAAGGAAAACTAGTTGTCCCAGACGCAGAAAACCTGAAGGAGCGTCTTCTGAAGGAATACCATGACTCACCGCTAGCGGGACACCCAGGGCAACAACGAACCTTGGAATTGCTCAGCAGGAACTACTGGTGGCCAGGAATGAAGTTGTCTGCAAAAGAATGGGTAGAATGTTGCCCGGTATGCCAAGCCAACCAAAGGGCCCACGCCCCAGTCATTGCTCTTAAACCCTTGGAAGTTCCCCCGTTCCCATTCCACACCATCTTGTACAACTTCATCACTGGTTTTCCCAAGTCACAGGGCCACGACGCTATCTTAGTGGTAATTGATTCATTTTCCAAGTTTGGGCACTTCATCCCCACTTCCAAGAAAGTTACTGCCAAAGGCCTTGCAGATCTGTTCATCACCCATGTGTGGAAACTTCACGGATTACCGGTCAAGACAGTCTCAGACCGAGGGACAACGTTCACAGGAAAATTCCTAAGGGCACTGTATCAACGCCTAGGAGTCAAACCCGCCTTCTCGTCAGCGTATCACCCAGAATTGGATGGACAAACAGAAAGAGTGAACCAGTTCATTGAGTTCTATCTCAGGTCCTATGTTGCTGCAGATCACTCAGATTGGGCCACATGGCTGCCATTAGCAGAATACGCTTACAACAACGCTAAGCATACCGCTACAGGAAAAACCCCCTTTGAGCTGGTTTACGGAAGGAACCCAGTCATGAATCCATCTAACGTTCCTGCCAACGTCCCAGAAGCCGACCAAGTAGCCAACACCCTAGCACGAGAATGGCAAGAAGCGGAGTCATCACTCAGAATGACCAAGGAACGCATGGCAGGCACAAAAGGAGTGGTACCAGAATACTCTGTGGGCAAAAAAGTCTGGCTGGACGGAAAAAACGTGGAACTTAGAACAAACTCCAACAAGCTAGATCCCAAGCGGCTAGGACCGTTCAAAGTCACTGAAAAAATCTCCAGTCACGCGTACCGCCTCAAGCTACCGGAAACTCTGAAAATTCATGACGTGTTCTACGTAGGACTACTATCTAAAACACACAAATCCCCAAGTCAGCCATTTCCGGACCGGCCCCCTCCTGAAACAATAGAAGGGGAAGAGGAGTACAAGGTTGAGCAAATTATTGACTCTAAGCGACAACAAGGAAAATGGTTTTATCTAATAAAATGGAAAGGGTATGGCCCAGAGGACAATTCCTGGGAACCAGAAGAACTATTGGAACACAGCCAGGAAGAGATCAAGCAATTCAACCAAGCTAGACTTAGAAAGGCTTGTGACGCCGCCAAGAGCCTTTAAGGGGGGGGCAATGTTACAATCCCCTAACATATACCACTAGATTCCTACGATTTTTCTGATATTTTTAGTATTTTTTACGGACCTGATATCTTTCGTTTTTCGATCACGTGATCTCGGCGCCTATTATGCCGAGATGCCGCGCCGAGATGCCGTGCCAAGGGCGCTTAGGAATAATCCACGCTTCTGCGCAGCCCGCAGCACGCTTCTCTTTTCACATGTAGGCTTCTATTCACACACGCACAGACCACATGTAGTTAGCAGTTTTGTCTATATATACAGCAGGAAAATCGCTTGGAGATCCCAAGTCGATTTTACCTTGCCTCTTACACATTAGAGAAGGTAGCCAGCCAGCTAAGTAGCCGGCCCCTAGTAGTATCAGTAGCACTCACCCCCTTACTTAACCTACCACACCTCCAGGCCTCAGGCCCCATTGCCACCAGTAGATAGAAGTAGAGCGCCTTAAGCGCTATTAGTATAGCCTTAGATAGTTGACTTACATAAGCCAGTGTAGTAGTACGGCCTCAAGCGCCCGCTCCCATTAGCGTGTACCCACCTTACAGTGGTGTACAACATGTTGTCAATTTTGATAGAGGCCGCAAAAATTGCCTCAAGTTCATTGGGGACACTATCCTTGGTTGATAGCAGTTCCTTGACTTTCCAGTGGAGGCCTTGCGTGAACTGCGCAATATAGGCCTCTTTGTTCCAGTCTAATTCCGCTATGAGGTTGCGGAACTCCGTGACATACTCGGAGGTTGTGGTAGTTTGGGAGAGAGCCGCAATTTTTCTGGCAGCAGCCCTCTTGGCATTGGGGTCGTCAAAGGCCTCCTTGAATTTGGCCGTTAAGGCCAGGATGGTGGTTGGGGGGTTGCCCTCACCCTTGATAATAGTCCCAATGAGGGGGAGTGCCCAGTCGGCTGCCTTGTCTGTCATGTGGTATAGTATCCACACAACCATCTGCTCTTCTTCATTGAATTGGTCTTGATGAAGCGCAACCCAAAGTAGCATGCAATCTAGCCACTGGGTTGCCTTTCTTCCCCTGGAATGCCCCTTGTATGGGTCAGGGAGATCCATCTTGGGCCGCTTGACGCTGGACCCTGAATCGAAGGGAGTAAGTGAGCTTAGGCTCCTAGGCGTTCCCCAAGGCTCTTTCTTTGGGGCTCTCTTGGGTTCCTCTTCCTCTTCTGAGTCATAACCCGTTCCTCTAGAGGGGCGGAACGGGGCCTTGAGTCCAGGCCTAACCGTGCCTGGAGTGTGGACTTCCCCTCCTGTATGTGTAGGAGGGGTAATAGGCCCAGTCGATGGGCCAGGCTGGGTTTGGGGGACTCCTTGATCTTTATCCCCAAGGAGGTCCGCTGTTTCCTTGCATATGGCTCTAAGCTTGGTGATTTGCTGGCTTTGGGCACGGATTTGGTCCTGCAGGGACCCGACTGTGGCTGTGAGGGCTGTGATAGCCTCAAGGAGAGCGGCAGGGGACGGCTCTGGTTCCATCCTGGGCAAGTCTTGCGGAGCGGGAGATGTGCTGCGAGAGGCCGGTTGGGAGTGGGATGGAATGGAATGTTGAGAGGAGCAAGAGGAAGGCTGAGAGTAGGGGTGTGGGACTCCAGAGCAGGTGGATGGAATGATGGAGACGGTGTGGGGGTGACGGTGCCTATATCAGGACTTATGAGCGGTTTTTCTGTAGTATACTGGCGCTAAACCCTTGCGTCTAGTACCTAGCGTTGGACTGTCCCTACAACAAATCAGCAGACCTGGCAGTTGTGATATGGGCGGGTTTTCAGCAAGCGGGTATTTCAGCGGTCTAGGGTCGCTGACTACTGAGTTCCGGCAAAACTCGGGGTATGCGGGGGATTAGAGCCCGTCTGCCTTATAGCAATTTGGTACTACCAGGGACCAACGTCTGTTTGATTATTAAAGACAAAAGGCAAGTCCAATCTGGTGTTTTCCCTTGTGCTAGTACAGGGGGTCTTCTCCTTGTTGATCAAGCCTACTAGAAGTTGATTTTACAATGTTGTACACCACTGTAAGGTGGGTACTCGCTAGTGAAGATGGGCGCTTAAGGCCGTACTACTACAAGCACACGTATGTATCTATCTTATCTAAGGCTATACTACTGGCGCTTAAGGCGCTCTAGTGCTATCTACTGCTGACAGAGGGGCCGGAGGCCTGGGAGGTGTGGTAGGTGAAGGTAGGGGATAACGTCAGCTGAACTTCTGGGGGCCGGTTACTTAACTGGCTGGAGCCTCCTCAATGAATATGAGATGAGGTAAAATCAACTTGGTGTCTCCAAGCAATTTCCCTGCTGTATATATAAACAAAGCACACTATCTACATGGTCTGTGCGCGTGAGAGAAAGAAGTAGCTAAGACAAATAAGAAGCATGCTGCGGGCTGCGCAGAAGCGTGGATTTCTCCTAAGCGCCCTTGGCACAGCATCTCGGCGCGGCATCTCGGCATAATAAGCGCCGAGATCACGTGATCGAAAAACAAAAGATATCAAGTCCGTAAAAAATACTAAAAATATCAGAAAGAACGTGCGAGTCCGATGGTATATGTTAGGAGGTTATGACATCTACTCAGTCCATACAGCCACAAGCGCCTGCTACCTAGACAACCCTTAAGGACGTCTAGGACAGAAAGAATTACTATATACAAGATGTATATGGGAATAACTCAGAACTATTATTAAGAATCAGAATATATGCACAGAATATATGCACAATATAGGCTAGGTTATCAGGAATAACAACTCCTAACAAATAGTCTAGCAACTATCAAGTGCAGGTGGTTGGTTATGTATAGTACCTTTAGACTAATGTTACTTAAGCCTAAGTGTTATAACCTCCTTACTGATACCATTAGATTCCTACGTTTTTTCTATTATTTTTAGTATTTTTTACGAACTTGATATCTCCTGTTTTTCAATCACGTGATCTCGGCGCTTATTATGCCGAGATGCCGCGCCAAGATGCCGTGCCAAGGGCGCTTAGAAGAAATCCACGCTTCTGCGCAGCCCGCAGCACGCTTCCCTTTTCACATGGACTCTTCTTTTCTCACACGCACCAACCATGTAGATAGTATGCGTTTGTCTATATATACAGCAGGGAAATTGCTTGGAGACCCCAAGTCAATTTCACCTCGTCTCATACTCATTGAGGAGGACGCCCAGCCAGCTAAGTAGCCGGCCCCCATAAGTCGTCAGTAGTCAGACCCCTTACTTAACCTACCACACCTCCCAGGCCTAAGGCCCCTTTGCAGTAGTTTAGATAAGTAGACCGCCTTAAGCGGTATTAGGATAGCCTAGTATAGTAGTAGATTACCTTGTTGCTTGTAGTAGTACGGCCTTAAGCGCCCGCTCCACCAGCGTGTACCCACCTTACAGTGGTGTACGACACTAAGTGACTAAGGGTATGTATACTTAAGGTCTCTGGGATAGTACCTTAGGTAAGGAGGGTTACCTGACTAATGTACAAGATTTGTGGGATTTGCCTAAATAAGTATAGGACTTATATATGCTTAAGTAAGACTTAAGACTTATGGGGTTTACCTAAAATATATCTAGGATTTATGAGATATTGTAGATAAAGCTATCTACAATATAAGGGGTATGGTGGATTGAAACACTATCACTCAATCACAACAATCCTTACCGTATTGTTGCACTATACTCAATGTTGAACTCAACAACTGTGACAGTCAAGGGGCACAGGGTTGCAGTAAGTACACTAATAGGTTACCCTGTGTCTGTTGGGACTGGCCTATGGTCTTAGTGCACCAAATAACCTCCTATGCTATTTACAGTGAGTCAATCACTAAAGTAAATGCGCAGATAAGCTGTTAAAGGCTTGTGTGTATATGTCAATATATAAGAGTAAAAGTAGGATAAAAGTAGGATGCATTAGAAGCGTCTTCACAGGGTCCTTTTATACCCTGAGAAGGCGCACAAACAAGTATATACATGATTGATACCAAGAGGGGGTACAGGAGGTACATGTGGCAACTGAAACACTTGAGGGAGCCAATACTTTGGTACATAGTAAACAAACAACAGATCCTAATATTTGCCCCAAGGCAATGTTTGCCCCAAGGCAGTATTTACCTGTGTGGGTCCTTAGATGTCCTAAGGCTAAGTGTTTCATCCTTGGAGTAAACAGTCCCAAAGGTAGGATACTGCTGCTTTGGGTACTTACAGTAAATGGGGCATAACTCTGCCAAATGTTGTCCGTTTTGGGAGTTTGACCCAGCGTTCTGGAGCGCACAAACATGCGCACCTAAGCACAAGCAGTTCGGCAGTGTGAGGTGCCCGGGTGATGGTGAAAAGGCGCATTTAGTGCATCGGCGCTTAAGAGCTGATTAAGCGCTGGAGCACTTGCCTATGCAACAGGGGGGACCCTGAATATTTCTGTGTGTAGCCACAAGATAGAATCTCGAATAATAACTACTACAAACAAGAGAAATATTACTTGTTACTGTTTATCTACTCAGCTGAATTTATATATATTTAAATGAGTGAGAAAACATCATATATGCAAAAGGCATTGCATATTAAAGGTATTCCTGAGCTTTGTAGGTTTTGTAAAGGTCACTATTGGATAGAGGGACCTTGAAAACCTTAGTTCGCATCTTTATCTCATTTATTTACTGTAAGGTTACTAGTGTAATAAATAAAATAAGTACAGATTTAATGAAGGAATGTCATATCCATAACAAGCGCCAAGGTCATGTGATTGAAAATGTAGTCCGTTTTCCTTTGTTTAAAATCGAGAAAATGGGAATAAATTCCCTGGTATTGAGTGTGTCTACAACACTGCCCCCCCTCTAAGGGCCTTGGCAGCGCCAAGGACCTTCTTCTTCATTTCTTCCTTGTACTTTTTTAAAATTTTCCCCGCATTTTTCAGGTTTTCCCAGGGTTCCCATGTGTTTTCTTTGGAGCCATAACCCTTCCATTTGACTTGGAAGAACCATTTTCTGTTTTGTTCCTTGGCATCAGTGATTCCCTCTACTTTGTACTCTTCTTCCCCATCCACAGTAACAGGTGGAGGGCGGTTCTTGAAGTTGCATTTTTTGTCCCTTCTGACTTTTGACAGTGGGCCTACGTAAAAGATGTTGTGGATTCTCATTGTTGGCAGGAGTTCTAAGCAGTACGCTTGAGTGGAGTTTTTCTCAATTACTTTGAATGGGCCTAGGCATTGTTTGGTTAGCTTAGGACTCAGGGTCTTTAGCTTCATGTTTTTGGCGTCCAGCCAGGCTTCTTCTCCAATTTCAAAACTAAGTGGTTCTCCTGTCTCTCCAGCCATCATGCGTGTCTTTGATTGCCGGAGCGCTGCTTCTATTTCCTGCCATTGAGCTTCCATTTGTGTTGCCAATTTGTCTGCCTCTGGTACGTTGGTAGGAACATTGCTAGGCGTGATGGCTGGTTCCCATCCATAGAGTGCTCTAAACAGAGTTTTGCTTGTGGTGCTGTGGACTGCATTGTTATAGGTAAATTCCGCCATTGGTAACCATTTTACCCAGTCCTTCTGGTTGATTCCTGAATAGGCCTGTAGGAAGTGCTCAATTGTAGGATTCACGCGTTCTGTTTGTCCATCACTTTGCAGGTGATAGGCTGAGGAGAAGTGGGGGTCTATCCCTAGGCGTTGGTACAAGGCCTTCAGGAATTTATTGTTGAAGACCCTTCCTCAATCCAAGACCGTTTTTTCAGGCATGCCGTATTGTTTCCATACATGGCGTAAGAATAGGTCTGCCAGTTCTGGGGCCTTCAGTTTTTTGGAACATTCCACTAAGATGACGTATTTTGTGAAGCTGTCCACAATGACCAGGATGGAATCATTATCCCTATCTTTGGGTAGGTCCACAATCATGTCATAAGACATGTGTTGCCAGGGACGTGTTGGTAATTCCAGGGGCTGTGGGGGAATGGATGCATACTTGGGTTTTCTGATCTGCTGGCATATTTTGCATGAATCTACATGCCAGTACGTTTCTGCGCGGATACCTGGCTAGTAGTAATTGCGTGAGACCAGTTCCAAGGTTTGTTGCCTGCCTGGGTGACCTGCCAATGGGCTATTGTGGAAAATACAGAAGAGATCCGTCCTTAGGGTGCCAACGTCTGGGACCACAATCTGTCCTTGGTAAAAAAGTAAGCCCCCCTCCATCTGGTAATCCTTGAACACCCGTTTGATTGATGGTGGTGCTTTTGACTCATTCTGGAGGAACTGTAGGATTTCCTCCAGGGACTTGTCTTGGTCTAGAGCAGCCTCAATTTGACATTGGAGTTCCTTTTTGGGCATAACTAGGGCTACGTTGGCAAATACGGGGTTTGGTAGCATGGATTGTGGTTTGGGTGGGATATTGGCGTGATCCAACCGGCATGATAGGGCGTCAGGCTTTCCTGATTGCTTCCCTGGACAATATACAATTTGGAAGTTGTATCCTGCTAACAATAGGTGCCATCTAGCGTGCCAACGGTTGAAGGTCCAGGATTCTTTCCAATATTCAAGATTCCTGTGGTCCGTGAACACGGTGATTGGATGTTCTGTTCCTTCCAAGAATATGCGCCAGTACTCAAACAACCTGATTATTGCCAAGAGCTCCTTGTCATGGGTGTTGTAATTCTGTTTGGCACCTTTGAATGATTTGGATAGAAAGCCAAGGGGGTGTAAATGTCCGTCTTCTTGTCTTTGACTGAGTATGGACCCTAATGCAGCGCCGGATGCATCTGTTTCAAGAAAGTAGGGCTTGGTAGGGTCCGCATGGCAGAGTACTGGTGCGTTGGTTATGGCGTCCTTAAGGTTCTGGAATGCTTCCTGCTCTTTGGGTCCCCAATTCCAAGCTGTATCCTTCTTGACCAGATTGTGTAGCAGTCTGGCCATGTGACTAAAGTTGGCAACAAACCGGCAAAGGAAGTTGGCAAACCCTAGGAAGGACTGAACCTCTTTGATCTTGGTAGGTACTGGCCATTCCTGAACTGCTTGGATTTTGAGCTTATCCAAGCTGAACCCTTTGTCCAAGACAATAATCCCCAGGTATTCCACTGATGTGACGTGGAAGGTGCATTTTGATGCCTTGCAAAACAGTTGATTCTCCATCAAACGCTGTAGGACTTCATGTACATGCTGTGTGTGGGTTGCGTCATCTTTTGAATAGATTAGTATATCATCCAGGTAGATGATGACGCATACATCCAGCAAGTCTTTGAACAGCTCATTCATGAAGTGTTGGAACGCAGCAGGAGTGTTGGTTAGGCTGAAGGTCATGACAAGAGATTTGTACAAGCCGTATTTGGTACGGCAGGCAGTCTTCCATTTGTCACCCTCCTTGATGCGGACATTGTTGTACCCCCATCTTAGGTCCAGTTTGGTAAAGACCTTGGCGCCATGGAGCTGTGCCATGAGGTCATCAGGACGGGGTAGCGGGTATATGTTCTTCTTAGTCTGGTTACTCAAGCAATGGTAGTCAACAACCAATTGGCAAGAGCCATCCTTTTTGGGTACAAACATGACAGGAGAACTGATGGGCAATTTGCTGGGATGGATCTTCCCAGCCTTGAGTTTGTCCCTGAGCCAATCCTTAAGTGTAGCAGATTTGGCGTCAGTCATGCTGTACAGAGGGGAGTTGAGGGGGCCTTCTTCCATAAGTTTGATCCCAATGTCATAATGTCAATGTGGGGGAAGCTTATTGAATTCTTCTTCCCCAAATACCTTGGCATATTGATGGTATTTGGGGGGTACTCCTTCAAGCGGGTCTTTGTCAGCTTCCTCTTCTTTGGCAATGGACACATGTTCTGGGGGCGTGTGGGGGAAGGAGAGGGTACGCAAGTTCCAATTGATTTCCGGGTTGTGGCTATCCAACCATTTCAACCCCAAGATGGCGGCATGAGACCCTGTGTTGCAGATTAGGAAGGTCTCTGTCATATGTTTGCCATCAAAGGAGAAGGTAAGATTTGCCTTCTTCCAGATTTTTCCAGCCTGGGGGCTCAACCCATCAAGCATAGTGACGGTGTGGGGTGAAGGGAGATCTATGAGTGGGAGGCAGAGTGATTCCGCGGTACAGGGGTGCATGAAGGATGAGGTGGCGCCTGAGTCAATCAGGACTTCTAAGTGTTCCGCTTTCTTTTCTGGTGTGATTGAGATTGTGAAGAGGGGCAACATTCTATTCAAGCTACTAGATATATTACAAATTTTGACACAGCCAGAGTCCTTGGGGTCCTTGCGTGCGGCAGCAGGTACCCTTACTCTTTTCCCAATTGGTACTCAGAGTCTTTGCCTATTTTGGCGGTTTCTTTGGCTTTCCCCTTGTCTTTGACAGGGGTAGCCTTCCAGCCCATGCGGCATTCCGCAAACTTATGGCCCATTTTGCTGCATTTGATGCAGGCGCCTGCGGCGCAGCAGCAATTTCTTTCCTTTTCCAACACAAAGTTGGGGTTGTTGGAGAGCTTCTTGGGACTGGTGCTTGACTGGCCGGTACTCATCCCCCTTGCAGGGTTGGATTGCTTGCTAGATTTATTGTCCCTTGGTGGGTGACTAGCGCGTTCTTTGCGGAGAGCATTATCAATGACAAGTGCTGCATTTTGCAGCTCCAGAAGGGTACAAGGGCAGTGCTTGCGGGTGGCAATTTGTCAGCTGACCTCCCAGTGGAGGCCATGGGCAAACTGGCCTCTGAGGGCCGCGTTGTTCCAGTCCAGTTCCATGGCTAAGGTTCTGAACTTTGTAATGTAGTCTGCGCATGTGCTGGACTGGGTTAGGGTGGTTATCTTCCATTTGGCAGCCCTTGTGGCATCAGGGTTGCTGAAGGCTGCCAAGAACTCCAGTTTGAAACCTTCAACTGTTTGGATGATGGCTTGGTGTGACCCAAGCTGGTCAAGGTGAGGATGGGCCCAGGCCCCGGCAGAGTCCTTCATGTTCATCAGGAGGAAGGATAGTACCTCCTGATTGGTGGGGAACATCCACAAGTTAAGGCTGGTCCAGGCCAGCATCCTGGTTAGCCACTGTTTGGCCTTGCTCCCTATTTTGCCTGTGTAGGCGTCAGGGTGGTCAACCTTGACCAGAGCGGGGTAGGCGGTGACTGGAGCTGGAGGGAGAGGGGCAGGGGCTCTGATTGGGGATCAGAGATGCGGAGATGGAGGGGGAGATGGGACTTGCGGGGGAGCAGCTCTTCTTGGGGTTGGCTGGGCAAGGCCAGGAGGAGCCCTGGATGGTTCTGACCAGAAGGGGTCCCCACTAACCAATCCAATAGGCTTGGCTTTTGGTAGGGGGTGTGGCGTTTCTTCCACAGCCTTGGGTTGGGGCCCTTCAGGTGTACGGGGTCCATGGAGTTGAAGGGACTTAAGCCCATCCTTGATGACATCAACGGTTTGGGAGATGTTTTCAACATTTGTCCAGGTTTCAATCCCTGCTTCCTTGATCTCAGTGATTTCCTGCTTGAGTTGTTTGACTTGGCCAAGGAGGCCAAGGAGGCCAAGGAGGAGTTGTGTGACTTGTTCAAGGGATACCTTGCCATATTCAACAGAGGTGGTTGGTGGAGGTGTGGGTTCCATGTATCCCTGATTGAACAGGGATTGGGCTTGAGAGGCTGTCCTGGAGCGGGTAGCCATGGTTGGTTGTGGGTAGGAGCGGCCAGCGTGTGAAGAGGCCTGCAAAGAAGAGCGCGTGGGGGTATGCAAGGTAATGATGGGCAATTGGGAGTGATGGGGGCTATGTAGCCAAGGGTGCCTATGTCAGGACTTATGGGGCGCTTTATTGTTCTGGCGCTAAGAGTCTGCATCAACCGCCTAGCGTTGGACAGTCCCTACAACTAATCAACAGCCGTGAGCAGGCGTGATGTAGAGCGGGCTTTCTGCAAGCGGGTGGATCTGCTGATTGACTCTGCTGACAAATGGTGCAATGACCGGTGGTACACGGGCGATAGGGATAGCCTGCCTTATAGCAATTTGCTACTACGTGGGACCAACAGCTCTTTGATTATTCCAGCTGAAAAGGGAGTCCAATCACGTGTTTTTGCTTGTGCTAGTACAGGTATCCTTCTTGGGGGTTGAGGCTTAGTAGTGGTGGGTGCAGAACAGTTTGCAACCAACGTAAGGTTGATTACCTAGTGTCCCAGACGTCTGTAAGGACGCCAAGGAGGAGGGCGCTTGCGGCTGGATGTATCTAAGTAATAACCGCATAAGGCGGTGGCAAGCTATCCTACAACAACAACCAGCTATACTACAACAACCAAGGCCGTAAGGGCAATGGTGAACTATGTAAGTACAACAAAGAGGCCGCTTAAGGCGGTGTGGACTAAGTAACTAAGTAAGGTTGCTGGGCTGTAAGGCCCTTGTACAATTGTGGGATGCAACAAGAGGTAATTGACCTGGGTGTTACCATGGTTGGTTGGCCTCCTTATATATTCTACAGATGAACTAATTACAAATACATTATATGCAATACCCAATCCAATAAGAACCCCAATCTGCAGTCAGCCTTACTCATGCATACGTGTCACTGACGTGTCATGATGATGTCATAGGTGGAGGTGGCTATGTATGCTGATTTAAGCGTGGATGGGGACGTGGCTTGGCGCTTAGCGTGTGATATAAGCACCAAGGTCACATGATCAAAAATGTAGTCCGTTTTCCTTTGTTTAAAATCGAGAAAATGGGAATAAATTCCCTGGTATTGAGTGTGTCTACAACAGATTCCATCAGGACATAATTTATTGCAGAAGTTAATTTGTATAAACATACCTTTTGGATGGGCTCTGGTGACTGAGAACTGGACGCAAGGGTGTTGCTTGACAAGGGATAACTTATCTCAAGTCTAGCTAAGACCATATTGCAAATAGCCTCAACCAAATCCAAAGAATAGTGCTGGTAAAACCAGCTCAGTTTGACATCTGGGCACATCACTAGATTAAAAATATTAATTTACAATTGGCCCCACTATATAGTTCATGTACATACCCAATGAGATAAAGTATACTTTGCATATACTCATGTTTTCCATGTATTTATTATAAACATTGAGTGCTGCTTGACCCCCAACACAAGTAGCAGCATGAATGTCATTGCTACTACACATACTGGCAAGTGCATCTCTGAGCATTACAAGTGCAGGAAGGACTTGGTGAACATGAGGGACACTCCCCATTGAGAAATGCTGGGTGGGGAGCTCAAATACCTGAAAAGGCAAATACTATCAGGAATCCATTGCTCAGAGTGAGAAATTGAAGCTTACCTCAAGGGCTTTGTTTAATTCCAGAGCCAATTCACGCTGTGTGGTGTCAAGTGCAAGGTGGTGCAAGTTCAACCCTGGGTTGTTGGTAAGCTTCTTAACTGGATGCCAAAGGTAGAGGTAATTGTCCAACGCCTTGCAATTAGAGCTCCAACAAGTAGCCATGCGGCAGGCCAGGGAGCACCATGTTGACTCCTTCAGCTCAGGATAACAGAGCAGGTACTCTTGAAACTTGGTCTTTAGCATTGGAGACTCATCAACTCTGCAAGCCAAATTGGCAACCTACAATACAGTAAGAAACAGCTATAATGGAGGTAAATATAGTTGCACTTACAGTTGTCATAATTGCCTGTGCGTCACAAAGGTCTTGTGCTGTGAGTATCAAGGAGTGCATTGACAAAAGCTGTTCAAGCGCCTGATATACTACAGCTTGGACCACCAAGGTGTTGTGCTCAAACTTAGCCTTGTCAATGTCTGCTGCCTCAGAGTTGTCAAGCTCCCCATTATCTCCAGTATTGGAAGCTTGCTGTGCTTGTAAAAAAACCATGCATTGCATGCTTTGCTGCTGAAGAGGTGGGCCAAGGAGCTTGCTCTAAAACCTTCCATGCTCTTTGGCTAGGGCAATTAAAGGGTGACATAAAATCCTGTCATGAATCTGTAAGTATCAACAAGTGTCTATTGAGATGTTGAGCATACCTTTGCCATAAGGTTGATCACATGTGCTAGACATTGGACATAAGACTGCTCCCCATGAAAATGGGGTACTTGTCACAACTAAGCTTGGACCTATGATACAAGTGGGCTTAAAGTCCATGGCCCTATCACCAATGGACTATGAAACAGAGAGGGGCAACAAAGGCCCAAGGGGTATGGTTTAAGGGTAGAGGGCAACAAGGCCTGGGTTATGGTTTTGTAGTCAAGTGCACTTATGGCCAACTAGGGGCCTGGGCAAAGGGTAAGAATGAGCTTAGGATGAATTGACAAAGAGGTCAAGTCTTGCTGTCCTAGCAACAACCTGACCTGGTTTATATACAGGAGAAAAGCCACATCAAAAACAACAGTACTAGATAGTGAGTCATTTACAATTTCACATCATATATCAAATATGTCACGTGATCTTGAAGAGTCATAAATATATACCAAAAAAGGAAAGTGTCTTGGAAAAAAGATGAAAAATAGTGAAAAATTATGTCATGCCAATGAAGGTCATGACAGTACTAATTGCTCAAGGTTCTGGACCAATCTGAGATTATTGCTGGCATTGTCAAGACATGCCACAAGAATCTGTAAATGGGAATATTAGTTTAGTTAGCTAGAGGTTTCCTGCTTATTCACTTACCCAATTTTCAAGTCCATATTGTTACAAACAGGATGCAATCTTCCCAGCAAGATAAGCACCTGTGTGGGCAGACGTCAGGCTAGACAATTGATATTGTGATAAATATTTGAATATATATCAACTAAAGATAGCTTATACTTACCAAATAAACTCTAAGACGCAACAATAAATTTGGGGTTTGTTGTACCAGATGACTACAACACCAAGATAGGACTCAGAAGTTGGACTAGTCCACCCATTGACAGCAACATGAACTGCGCTGGAGATTGACTATGCCAGAATTTTGTCAATAAATGTAGGAATATATTGCGCATGTAGTCAATGACTTACTGCAAAGTACTCCTTGATCTTGGGCACAAATTGCGTGTGGATTAGTTTGATATCATGCAACAGTGTCTTAGACAACAGAAGTTTTGTACCAGGACAGAGGTAATCAACCTCCTGTTGATGAAACTTGTTGGTCAGTGAATCAAATGAACGGTGGGAGCAAGCACCCCAAAGTGCTAACAATGCGCAATGAAATTCTGGCAAATACGGCTCAGGTTTGTTCCAGTTTGGTGTTGTCAAAACCTCCCACTCCCAATCACAGTCCTCTGCTGAGTGTAGCATTGCTGTTGTGCCAGCAGATGTATTCAGACATGCATGCTTGAAGGCTTTGTGGGTCTTTGAGCCATACTTACATTTGAAGTGAAATAGAATGTGAGACCAAGTGGGTTTCCCTGAAACAGCTCCCATCACCTTTTCCACTTGAATGTTGTAGTGAGGATATGCTGGTGACCTCATGTTTGGCTTTGCAGCATCTGTAGGTAAGTTATAGGGTTAGGTTGCTCCCTGTATGCGTAAATATTGACCTACCAATCAGCTCTTCTGGTTTGTAATCCCAAGCGTATTTGTCAACTAACGTTGCAAGCGTCTTCTGACGTTTTCCAACAAAGCAGTCATTGGAGTAGCTGGATAAGGGCTGTTTGCCAAGGATGCTGGACATTGGAAGGGAGGTTAATGAGTGGTATTCTACTTGGTGTGTCTATCTACATGGTTTATATATGCTAATACAACTTGTGCAACAATACTGGAAGACTGTAGAAGCCATGATTTGGGCTGACTGTGCAGGATTCAACCGCGTTTGGGCTTTGGGCGTGCAATGGCACAAACAACTTGCACCAGCGCTTGTAAGGTCCTGGTGGTTGATCATATATTTACTGTGGTAGAATTTCCAATCAACTTGGTTGGTTTTCCAGATCACACCAGACTCCGCTGTGGCACTGCGTGGAGATGCAGATTTTGATGGTGTGGAAACAATGGCAAAACAATCTGTGTCCTAGACGTCCGTTAGGGCGTCAAGGGGGATGGCGCTTGTGGCCGCGGTGTACAAATGAGAAAGTCGCTGTAAGGCAACGACAAACCTATCTACGGCAACGAGCAGCTATCCTACAACAACAAGTCCGCTTAAGGCGGTGACAAGCTATCTAAGTATCAACGACAAAGCCGCTTAAGGCGGTGTAGACTATCTAAGTGGCTAACTAAGTAATTGCTGGGCAGTAAGGCCCTTGTACACTAAGTGGATGCAACAAGAGGTAATCGACCTGGGTGTTACCATGGTTGGTTGGCCTCCTTATATATTCTACAGAATGACTAATTACAAATACACTATATCCAATATGTAATCCAATAAGAACCCCGCTCCGCAGTTGGCCTTACTCATGCATACGTGTCATGATGATGTCATTAGGTGGAGGTGGCTACATATGCTGAGGTAAGCGCGGATGGGGACGTGGCTCGGCGCTTAGCGTATGATATAAGCGCCGAAGTCACGTGATCGAAAATGTTGTCTGTTTGCCTTCGTTTAAATCCGAGAAAATGGGAATAAATTCCCTGGTATCGATTGTGTCTACGACACTGCCCCCCCTCTAAGGGCCTTGGCAGCGCCAAGGGCCTTCTTTTTCATCTCCTTTTCAAATTTTTTCAGGATTTTTTCGGCGTTCTTGAGGTTTTCCCTTGGTTCCCAGGTGTTCTCCTCTGATCCATAGCCTTTCCATTTTACCCTGAAGAACCATTCCCCGTCCCTTTCTTCCATGTCCGTGATTCCCTTGACCTCGTATTCTTCCTCTCCATCCACAGTGACCGGTGGAGGGCGATTCTTGAAGGTGCGTTTGTCATCTCTTTTGACTTTTGACAGAAGTCCTACGTAGAATACGTTGTGGATGCGCATGGTTGGAGGTAGTTCAAGCCGGTAAGCGCGGTCGGAGATTTTTTCAGTAACCTTGAATGGCCCCAAGCGTTGTTCCGTTAACTTTGGGCTCAGGGTCTTGAGGTTTATGTTTTTGGCATCAAGCCATGCTTCTTCTCCGACTTCAAATTCTATTGGGGCTCCGTACTCCCCGTCTACCATTCGCTGCTTGGATTGTCGTAAAGCAGATTCCACTTCCTTCCATTGTTCCTCCATTGTTTTAGCTAGGTCATCTGCTTCTGGTACGTTGGTAGGGACGTTGGATGGTGTCAAATTAGGTTCCCACCCGTATAGGGCTTTGAACGGCGTTTTTCCCGTGCTGCTATGGACTGCGTTGTTGTAGGCAAATTTGGCCATAGGTAACCATTTAGTCCAGTCCCGTTGGTTAACCCCTGAGTAAGCCCTGAGGAAATGTTTGATGGATGGGTTTACTCGTTCCGTCTGACCATTGCTCTGGGGGTGATAGGCGGAGGAGAAATGAGGGTCAATGCCCAATCGTTTGTACAGGGCCCGCAAGAACTTGTTATTGAAAACCCTGCCTCTGTCCGATATAGTCTTTTCCGGCATCCCATGGCGTTTCCATACATGTTCCAAGAACAACTCCGCAAGTTCGGGTGCCTTGAGCCTTTTGGAGCATTTGACAAAGATGCCGTACTTGGTGAAGCTGTCCACTATGACTAGGATGGAGTCGTTGCTTCTGTCCTTGGGTAAGTCTACAATCATGTCATAGGAAACGTGTTGCCACGGCCTGGATGGGAGTTCGAGTGGCTGTGGGGGGATGGAAGCGTACTTTGGTTTTTGGATCCGTTGGCAGGTCTCACAGGAATCCACGTGCCAGTATGTATCTGCTCGGATGCCTGGCCAATAGTAGTTGCGTGAAACTAGTTCCAGAGTACGTTGCCTACCAGGGTGCCCTGCCAGGGGACTATTGTGGAATATCCGTAGGAGATCCGTCCTTAGAGAGCCCACATCAGGGACCACAATACGTCCTTGATAGAACAATAGACCTGCTTCCATTTTGTAGTCCTTAAAGGCGCGTTTGATAGAAGGTGGGGCTTTGGACTCGTTTTGTAGAAACTGTAAGATTTCTTCCAAGGACTTGTCCTGATCGAGTGACAATTCAATCTGGCGTTGTAATTCCTTTTCTGGCGTGATTAAGGCTACGTTGGCAAATATGGGTTCCGGAAGCATGGTTTGGTCAGCGGGTGGGATATCGGCGTGATCAGAGCGGCGTGAAAGGGCATTGGGTTTTCCTGACTGCTTCCCAGGGCGGTAAACGATTTGGAAGTTGTAGCCTGCTAACAGTAGGTGCCATCTTGCGTGTCGTTGGTTAAACGTTCGTGACTCCTTCCAATACTCCAAGTTGCGGTGATCAGTGAACACAGTGACAGGGTGAACGGTTCCTTCCAGGAAGATACGCCAATACTCAAAGGAACGGATGATGGCTAACAGTTCCTTGTTGTGGGTGTCATAGTTCTGTTTGGCGCCCTTGAATGACTCAGATAGAAAACCTAGTGGGTGGAGGCGGCCGTCTTCCTGGCGTTGGCTGAGTATGGAGCCTAGTGCTGCCCCTGAGGCGTCTGTCTCTAGGAAGTAGGGCTTGGACGGGTCTGCGTGACATAGTACGGGTGCATTGGTAATAGCGTCCTTTAACCCCTGGAAGGCCTCTTGTTCCTTAATGTCCCATTTCCAAGGAGTGTCCTTCTTGACTAGGTTGTGCAGCGGCCTAGCCATGTGACTAAAGTTGGCGACAAAGCGGCGTAAGAAGTTAGCAAAGCCTAGGAACGACTGAACTTCTTTGACTTTAGTGGGTGTAGGCCATTCCTGTACCGCCTGGATCTTGAGCTTGTCCAAGCTGAAACCTTTGTCCGAAACAATAATTCCCAGGTATTCCACAGAGGTGACGTGGAAGGTACACTTGGATGCTTTACAGAACAATTGGTTTTCCATCAACCGGCGTAGGACTTCGTGAACGTGCTGGGTGTGTGTGGCGTCATCCTTGGAGTAGATCAGGATGTCATCAAGGTATATGATGACGCATACATCAAGCAGGTCCTTAAACAAATCATTCATAAAATGTTGGAATGATGCCGGGGCGTTGGTTAAGCCAAAGGTCATGACAAGGGATTCGTACAGGCCGTACTTGGTGCGGAACGCGGTTTTCCATTTGTCACCTTCCTTAACTTGGACGTTATTGTAACCCCATCTTAGATCTAGTTTGGTGAAGACCTTGGCGCCACGGAGCTGGGCCATGAGGTCATCAGGACGGGGTAACGGGTAAACGTTCTTTTTGGTCCGGTTATTCAGGCGGCGGTAGTCAACAACCAAGCAACAGGAGCCGTCCTTTTTGGGGACAAACATCACAGGGGAACTGATGGAAGACTTGCTAGGGCGTATTTTGCCCGCCTTGAGTTCGTCCCTGAGCCAGTCCTTGAGCGTAGCGGACTCTGCATCGGTCATGCTATAGAGAGGCGAATTGAGGGGGCCTTCCTCCGTGAGTTCAATCCCAATGTCGTAGTGCCGGTGTGGGGGAAGCTTGTTGAATTCTTCCTCCCCAAATACTTTGGCATACTGGTGGTATTCTGGGGGTACTCCTTCAAGGGGTGTTTGATCAGCTTCCTCCTCTTTGGCAATGGCCACGTGTTCTGGTGGTGTATGGGGGAAGGAGAGGGTTCGTGCATTCCAATCAATCTCTGGATTATGTGCGTCCAACCATTTCAAACCCAGAATGGCAGCATGAGACCCTGTATTGCATATAAGGAAGGTCTCAGTCATTTTCTTGCCATCAAAGGTAAAGGTTAGTGACGCCTTTTTCCAGATTTTGCCAGCCTGGGGGCTCGACCCATCGAGCATAGTGACGGTGCGGGGTGTTGGGAGATCTATGAGAGGTAGGCGTAGTGCCTCAGCGGTACGTGGGTGGAGGAAGGACGATGTGGCGCCTGAGTCTATCAGGACTTCTAGGTGTTCCGCTTGCTTCTCTGGTTTAATCGAAATTGTGAACAGGGGGGAAATTCTATTGTTACTATCAGATATATTACAAATTTCGATGAAGCCAGAGTCCTTGGGGTCCTTGCGCGCGGCAGCAGGTACCCTTACTCTTTTCCCGATTGGTACTCAGAGTCTTTGCCAATTTTGGCGGCTTCCTTAGCCTTCCCCTTGTCCTCAATAGGGGTGGCTTTCCAGCCCGTGCGGCATTCCGCAAATTTGTGACCCATTTTGCCGCACTTGATGCAGGCGCCTGCGGCGCAGTGGCGATTGCGTTCTTCCTCCAACACGAAGTTGGGGTCATTGGAGAGTTTCTTCAAACCGGTTGTGGCTTGGCCGGTACTCGTCCCCCTTGCGGGGTTGGATGTTTTGCTAGATTTACTGTCCCTCGGTGGGTGACTAGCGCGCTCTTCACGGAGAGCGTTATCGATGACGAGTGCTGCGTTTTGCAGCTCAAGGAGGGTGCGGGGTTGGTGTTTGCGGGTGGCAATTTGGCGGCTGACCTCCCAGTGGAGGCCGCGGGCAAACTGGCCTCGGAGGGCCGCGTCGTTCCAGTCCAGCTCCATAGCTAAGGTTCTGAACTTTGTGATGTAATCCGCGCATGTGCTGGACTGGGTAAGAGAAGTGATTTTCCGCTCGGCGGCCCTTGTGGCGTCAGGGTCGCCGAATGCTGCTAGGAACTCCAATTTGAATCCCTCAACCGTTTGGATGATGGCCCGGTGTGATCCGAGCTGGTCGAGGTGTGGGTGTGCCCATGCTCCTGCGGAATCCTTCATATTCATCAGAAGGAAGGATAGGACCTCTTGGTCCGTGGGGAACATGCGCAAATTCAGCCGAGTCCAGGCCAGCATCCTTGTGAGCCACTGTTTGGCTTCACTCCCAATCTTGCCTGTATAGGCATCTGGGTGGTCAACCTTGACCAGAGCGGGATAGGCGGCGACTGGAGCCGGAGGTGGAGGGGCAGGTGCTCCAATGGGGGATCGGAGACGCGGAGATGGAGGGGGAGATGGGACTCGCGGGGGCACTGCTCGGACAGGAGTGGGCTGGGCAAAGGTGGGAAGCCCCTTGGATGTTTCGGGCCAGAATGAGACCCGACTAGTCAATCCAATAGGGTCGACTTTTGATAGGGGGCGTGGCGTTGCTTCCATGACCGGGGGTTTTGTGTCTTCTGGGGTCCGGGGCCCATGGAGTTGGAGGCTTCTAAGCCCATCCTTGACAGTATCAACGGCTTGAGAGATGTTCTCAAGGTTGGTCTGGGCCTCAACCCCTGCTTCTTGGACTTCTTCCACTTTCCGCTCAAGGTGCTCAACTTGGCCAAGGAGGCCAAGGAGGAGGCTTGTGATTCGCTCAAGGGAGACTTCCCCAATTTTGACATAGGGGGCTGCCAAAAGTTGGGGTCCCAGCTCCCCTTGATCGATTGGGGAGCGGGTTCGAGAGGCTGGCCGGGAACGGGTTGCCATGGTATGTGTTGGTGGGTAGGAGCGGCCAGCGTGAGAGGAAGCACGGGAGGAGGAGCGAGTGGGAGTGCGCAAAGTAATGGTGGGCGAGTGAGGGAAGTGCGGGCTGTGTAGCCGGGTAGTGCCTATATCAGGACTTATGAGCGCTTTGTTACGCAAACGCTAAACCTCTGCGTCAAACAACCTAGCGTTGGACAGTAAGTGCCGCTAATTACAGCCATGGACGGGCGTAATGTAGGGTCTCGTCTCTGCAAGCGGGTGTATCTGCTGTCTGAGGTCGCTGGTAACAGGTGCGGCGACCGTGGGTATGCGGACGATTAGAACCCGTCTGCCTTATAGCAATTTGGTACTAGGTGGAGCCGACGCTGGTTTGATTATTGACAGCAAAAGGCAAGCTTGATCACCTGTTTTCCCTTGTGCTAGTACAGGGGGTCTTCTTGTTTGTTGTGGCTAAGTGGGTGTGCTTGGTGGGCACGGTTTGCAACCAACTTAAGGTCGATTACCTAGTGTCCTAGACGTCCGTTAGGGCGTCGAGGGGGATGGCGCTTGTGGCCGCGGTGTACAAATGAGAAAGTCGCTGTAAGGCAACGACAAACCTATCTACGGCGACAAGCAGCTATCCTACGACGACAAGTCCGCTTAAGGCGGTGACGAGCTATCTAAGTATCAACGACAAAGCCGCTTAAGGCGGTGTAGACTATCTAAGTGGCTAACTAAGTAATTGCTGGGCAGTAAGGCCCTCGTACACTAAGTGGATGCAACAAGAGGTAATCGACCTGGGTGTTACCATGGTCGGTTGGCCTCCTTATATATTCTACAGAATGACTAATTACAAATACACTATATCCAATATGTAATCCAATAAGAACCCCGCTCCGCAGTCGGCCTTACTCATGCATACGTGTCATGATGATGTCATTAGGTGGAGGTGGCTACATATGCTGAGGTAAGCGCGGATGGGGACGTGGCTCGGCGCTTAGCGTATGATATAAGCGCCGAAGTCACGTGATTGAAAATGTTGTCTGTTTGCCTTTGTTTAAATCCGAGAAAATGGGAATAAATTCCCTGGTATCGATTGTGTCTACGACAATCTGTTTTTGGACAATACTGTTGTTTTCCAGTTGTTTTGTATGACTAATCATTTTGCATACATTTTACACTTGGGGAAACATCAGAGAACAAGTGTGAAACAACAACAAAATGATTATATGATGAGATGACCAGTGATTAAGCCACAAGAAAATGCCCTAAGTGTCATGACCTTCATTGGCATGACATAATTTTTCACTATTTTCTACCTTTTTTCCAAGACAGTTTCCTTTTTTGGTATATATTTATGACTCTTCAAGATCACGTGACATATTTGATATATGATGTGAAATTGTAAATGTCTTGTTATTTAGTACTGTTGTTTTTGATGTGGCTTTCCTTGTGTATTTAAACCAGGTCAAGTTGCTGCTAAAACAGCAAGACTTGACCTCTTAGTCAATTCATCCTCACTCTTACCTTACCCTTTGCCCAGGCCCTTAGTTGGCCATCAGTGCACCTTACTTAAGAATCACATCCAGGCCTTTGTTGCCCTCTACCCACATCCCATACCCCCTGGGCCCTAGCTGCCCCTCTACCCATTTCTCATAGTCCATTGGTGATAGGGCCACAGACTTTAAGCCTCCTTGTACCATAGGTCCAAGCTGAGTTGTGACACTAAGTCAATGCACCACAATAGTTTGATAGTTTTCTATCACACAAGACACAGCTTCAATAATCTAACAGCACTAAGTGCAGATGGTATGCATGTGCTTGTTCTTGTTAAAGATCTGAATACATAACAAGGCTAAATCTAGCCTGCAAATAACAAAATTTACTGGGAGTGCAGGTGTATGCCTTGTAGGAAGAAGCCTAAGGGCTGCAGTTTACTCAAATAATTGGCCTGGCATCAACACCAAACTATTGAGAAGGCCTTACAAGCTTGTATTGCTTATCAAGCTGAGTTTCAGGCCAATGTTGATGTGGCCCCACCCTTGAACGTTTGGGACAAGGGGATTCAGAAAGGCAAGCCTGCCATTCCATATGAGACTTTGACACTTGAGGATATTGACTGTGGTCCTTTGGACTGAATTTCTTCACCCTATACAAGGTTGCAAGAGATTCACCCATGATTTCCTATTGAAAGGTAAGCTTCCAAATGTTCTTGCAAACTAAATGATTTACTGTTAATTTACAGGAGTCCTCTACACTCAATGCTTTGACATTGCCAACAATGAGCTTTGACACTGTGGATGCACCTCCTAGATTGCTGGTTTGAACCCCCTGCAACTTCAGATACGTAGAGAGTAGGCTCTGAAGATGGTTGGTCTGAGCTTGAGTGGCATTTAATCAAAGGGCAAATTCCTTGCGTTCTTTCTTTGACTCTTCATCTTGGCTTTGAAGTTTGATAATTGTGAGTCACTGGGTCTCAATCTCATGTTCAGCGGTCTTCAAACGTGAGTTGACCAATGAAAACTCCTTGGTTACAATTGCATGGCGTTGACAAACATGCAGGGTTAGGTCCTTAGAGGGTGCCCCAGCGGCAGGGGGGCCAATGCTCCCTGGTCCTTTGCTCTTTGTACTGGGGAGTGCTGCAGGCGCCGGTGCCGGCATTGGTAATTCAGGCATGTACTAGGTATGCTACTTGGAGAGCATCTCAATAGTTTTCCGCACAATGAACTGACATAGGAGTTTGATCTAGTATCAACAGACATCAAAAGTGGATAAAACGAGTCTAAGGTACGCACAATAATGTTTAAACACCTAAATATATGCTGATCCTGTTATAGTAGAGACTATTGTATATGTACAATTTGAGGATTGTGTGGAAGCAAACAAAGGGTGTTGCACTTAGCTATAGGGGTAATTCAACAAAAATGTATTTACAATGCTCTATTCACCTATTGTACATGAGACACCATCCAGCCGGCAGAATCCCAATATGGCAAATATACAATCGATATAAGAGAGTAAGCGCTCAACCTCACGTGCACGGTTATTTCACGAATCAAAAACACTCGGAATAGGAACCGTTTCGCCATCATTTTCTATATTTTGCAAATTTGAGGAAACAACCAGAAAACGACCGGCAAACAAGATGTTTTCTGTTCGTTTTCACACCATCAAAATCTGTGGCTCCACGCAGTGTGGTAAATACCGTGGTTTTACCGGTAAAACCAGTACCATGTCGCTCCCTAGTGAGAGGCCTCTTGCACAGCCACCAGGGACCAATCTTAAATTTCCCGTGGTCGACTACGATGGGCAAAACGCAAAAGAAGACCGGAAAGGGCCGATTGGACAAGTACTATAAGCTCGCAAAGTGAGTTCACCGGTCAGAACTAATGAGAGCTCAATCTGACTGGTCAACAGAGAGCAAGGGTATCGTGCCCGTTCTGCGTTCAAGCTGATCCAGCTTAATAAGAAATATGCATTTCTGGAGTCGGCAAGATGCTGTATCGATCTGTGCGCTGCGCCTGGAGGATGGCTTCAAGTAGCTTCGAAGACTATGCCTGTCAACTCACTCATTGTTGGCGTCGACTTGGTGCCCATCCGACCAATCCCTCGAGTCGTTACATTCGCCCAGGATATTACCACATCCGCATGCAGAGCCCAACTTCGCAACGAACTCAAAGACTGGAAAGCTGACGTTGTGCTCCATGATGGAGCACCGAACGTTGGTACTGCCTGGGTCCAGGATGCATACAGCCAATCTGAGCTTGTGCTCATGAGTTTGAAGCTCGCCGTCGAATTCTTATCTCCCGGTGGAACATTTGTCACCAAAGTCTTTCGATCGGTTGACTATAACAATCTAGTATGGGTATTTAATCAGCTGTTTGGAAAGGTGGAGGCTACCAAGCCACCTTCTTCCAGGTAAGTTCTCGCTTGTGGCATGGGGAAAATTATGCTGAGTGGTGAAATATAGAAATGTGTCTGCGGAAATTTTTGTTGTATGCCAGGGATACCTTGCTCCTCAGCACATCGACCCCAAATTTTTGGATCCCAAGCACGTCTTCAAAGATGTGACTGCTGTTCCGCCTATCCCTTCTACGTCGAGTAAGTTCCTCTCCCCGTGTTGTCATGCTCTCTTAATTCCTGTGAGGAATAGCCGCCCAGCCGGGAAGTAAAGCGCATAACAATGTCTTCCAGCCCGAGAAGAAACGGCGTGCTCGAGACGGATATGCGGATGGGGATTACACCCTCTTTCATGCTATTGGAGCATCCGAACTGGTTCACTCCCATGATCCAGTGACGATACTGGGCTCCTCAAACCAGATCACCTTCAAGACCGACGAGGAGAAAGAGTATGTACCCTCCCGCTTTTCACCCGTGCAAGGAATTCTAATTAATTTTGCTATCAGGTGGTTGAAACATGAATTGACAACGCCAGAAATTCTTGCCAACTGCGAAGATTTAAAGGTGTTGGGCAAGGGCGACTTTAAACGATTGTTAAAATGGAGGATAGCTATTCGGGAAGAGGTCCGGTTTTACTCAAATCATATTGTTGTTCTGCGACTCATAGGATTGATACACAGATCGGTCTGGAGACAAAGAACAAGCCCGTCGAGGACGCTACCGAAACAGTTGAAATTAGCGAAGAGGTGGACGAGGAACAACAGATCGAGGACGAAGTACTATCCCATTCCTCTGCTAAAATTGCTTCTCCGAAGGCTAATCCCGCCTTTAATAGCTGCAACGACTAACCACCGAATCGGCCGCCCGAGCCAAACGTGACCGTCGACGCGCTAACGAAAAGCGCACCCGTACGGTCATGCGAATGCAGCTCCAGATGACTGCCCCGTTGGATATCGGGATGGATTTCAAGGACGATGCGCTCAAAGGGGACGTCTTTGATTTAGGCGAGACCGACGGGCGCAAGGTCGATTCTGGATCCGAGTCCGAGTCTGAAGCTGAGTCTGAGGTCGAAAAGGCCGAGAAAAAGGAGAGCATCGAGCAATTGGGGGAAGATAGTGAAGATGACGATGAACTCGAGGATGAGCTTGACGGACTGTACGAACGGTATCGAGAACGTCTGGCCGAGCGAGATTTGAAGTTCAAGGCCAAGGAAGCGAAACGGAAAGATGAGTCCCGGGACGAATGGGGTGGGATTAAGAAGGATGATGATGCGAGTGAAGATGAGGACAGTGATGAAGGAGAAGGAGGATGGGATATGACGCAGGCTGCCAAGGACGATGACAATGACTCGAGCTCGGACGAAGAGTCCGGTGCCGAGGAGGAAGAAATGCCCGTGATAGCGAAGAAAAGGAAAACTGAAAAGGGTGCCAAGTTGATCACTAAATTCGAGGTGCCCAAAGCCAAGGCGAGCAAGGCTGCGCAAGTTTGGTTTTCCCAGGATCTGTTCAAGGGTGTCGGGGGAGACGATGAAGAGGATGAAGAGGACGAGGGAGAGGACGAAGATGAAGAGAGCGAACAGGAAGAAGAGGAAGAGGAAGGTGCGACTCCTAGCGACGAGGTAAGTCAGAATAGCTTTCCAAGGCTTTTATACTCATACTGGGATAGGATGAAGACGATTTTGAAATCGTACCTCAAGAGCCAGACGAAGATGATACGCCAATGTGGGACATAGATAATGAGGATGAGGATGAAGTAAAGCAAGCATATATCCAAAGTACGTCCTTCCACGAAATTTCTACATGTACCTAATCAAACCCGCATCAACCCGAAGAATACGGTCTCCTGACACCTGAAGCCCAAACACTGGCCCACCAACTCGTGAACCGACAAACGACCAAAACGCACCTCTTGAACGATGGATTCAACCGGTACTCGCTCAACGACCAAAACGACCTCCCAACGTGGTTCCTCGATGATGAAAGGAAACATTACAAGCCTAATATCCCGATCACGAAAGAGGCTATGGCCGCACTTCGAGCTAAGCAGCGTGCATTGGATGCTCGGCCTATCAAGAAAGTGGCCGAGGCCAAGGCGAGGAAAAAATTTAGGGCTCAGCAGCGGTTGGAGAAGGCTTTGAAAAAGGCCGAGGGCGTCAACGACACGGACGATATGACCGAGAAAGAAAAGGCTGCTCAGATCGAGAAGCTCATGAGTAAAGGAATGGGCAGCGCTAAGAAGAAGAAAGAGGTCAAGGTCGTTGTGGCTAAAGGTGTGCACAAGGGTATAAAGGGTCGCCCAAAGGGCGTCAAGGGAAGGTATGCCATGGTGGACGCGAGGATGAGGAAAGAGGTGAGTCTAAGTATCGTTAACTGAGGACTAGGCTTAATTATACTATTTTAGATGCGGGCGAAGAAGAGGAAAGAAAAGGCAAACAAGAAGCGGAAGAGAACCTAGACTGCCTTGCCATGTCTCCTTTTTTGCCTATTGAAGTTTATGTACATTGTCGAGCTTCAGAACCCCAAAATTCGATACCAATTCAAGCACAATTGGATGTTGCACACATATATATCTTCTCTGTCAATTCAGACTCATAGCATCACCGCGGGTTTCTTGACTATACCAAAATCATAATTATTTTTATCGCCTTCCGACTGAGTGGTATGCCCACTCTTCCAGTGGTCTTTTAGCACTTCCACCGTTGACAAACTGGAGGTAACAGGTCAATGAGACTCTATGTAAAAGGTAGTAATCGATTTCTTGGTCCTCTCTAAGTGGGTTATTTGATCAACCATATTTGTAACATTTTGGCAAAGCCAACCAATGGCAAACAATAAGTTGTTACACAAACTCTTTAATTAAACCGCAGTCACGTGAGCTTGGGCTTTGAAAGTGATCATCAACATATTCGTGGCGCGTGGTTTTTCGGTTCGGAACGCGTTTTTGTGAGGCGGTAGCTCCTTAACTACGGTGCATCTCTATCTCTTTAATTCAGGCGAGTTTCAACTGGCCATCTGTGTCCAGGAGGGTCAGCTTTCATTTTGACACTTGGTGGATTGTGCCACTTGGTCACTGAAATTGATCTACGTCGGCCGCTTACGTCTTTTATTATGGAGTCCCGTCGACAGTATTATGATTATCCCCCATGTGGGTATATACCATCTCAACACATCCCTTATGAACCATATTCGCCCCCAGCGGTTGTACCTGGGCACCTGAACCAAGACATACTAATGGCGCTACCACCACCTGTTGACGGCACTCATGATCCCCTCAGCTCCCCACTAACACCACTATCCGAGACCTCCGATGGGCTCCCAATACCCGAAGACGAAGCGGCTATTCCAATGGTACTATATTTCCTCATCTTACTCGACCTATCTCACTTTTCTCTAGATCGAATTCTCTACCCAATGGAATAACAGGAGGGAAGCCCAATGGGATATCGTTGGCCCCAAACGCGGAACTCAATCATCTCTTTCTGCGCCGGACCCTACAGCTCGGGGCCCTCCTCAAATGTGGGCTGAAGTACGTTCTTGATCTACTTCTGACTTCTTGCCAATTCTAATCCCCCCTCCCCCCTAGAATATATACGATGCTCAAGACGTTCTGCCTTACTTTAGCGTCGGTCAAACCATATTGGCGTCTAAGACTCCTAGAGCGCTTGCCCGATCTGTATTACTAACGAGGAACCTGCATGACATTTGCGCAGACTGGACAAGCGGAATAATCAAGTTTACCGTGTAGGTGGCTCCTCAGTCTTACTCCTCGGCTTGTTACTGATGACACCTTTAGGCGGGTTCGATACAAGCTCCAGCTGAACAGGCCCAAAAAGTGGAAACCCCCTGGCGAAACTGGTAAATTAGCCAACGTTGATTGCAGTCCCATGGATCCCATACAGTTTCGAAAGTTGAAAGGTTGTTATGAGGCAGGAGTTCCAGTTCGAGTGCTTGCTACAGGCGACTTTCCCTCCCTCCCCACACCAAGAGAAACCGAAGCTCCTGATGCGGTTAGAAATCATCACTGGCAGGACGGAGTAGTCATGTTAGGGTTTTTCTGGATCAAGAAGGTTGAGGCAAGTGTTCTTTTTGATTCCTTGGATAATTTCCTTACTAAGTGTGTAGAGCAGAAAGTCGAGCATGTCTCCGAAAATGTCGACCTCGAGACTGGCAAATGTTCTGGTCGTTCCAAATGGGAGCTTGAGCTTAAGTCTTGTAATATTAATGAGCACCCTCAACCATGGTGGTGTCCTCTCAACGAGGAAGCGCAAAAAGGCAACGCGTTGTTTAATAGTCATTTGGAAGAGGATGACAATGCGTTGGAACTTGGAAATGCGCATAAACGTCGCCGAGTTGACGCAAACAACAGCTCAGGTTACTGGGGCGGAACTCCAGTACAAGCGGATCCAGTATACACATATGAAAACGGTGATAGACTAAGAGTAGAGGCAACACCAGGCCCATTCTTGGACCCTATGCTCATTGACCCGGTACTACGTGATAAATCGCCCTCATATACAGGATATACGGTTAGTCACATAAGCTCAATAACAGTAATTCGGTGACATTAAAAACGTTCGTATCAGTTAAGTGGACCTCCCAGCTACCCTTCAAGCACTGGAGGCATACCTGCTCCTGGAGTCGCCAATCAAATGGACATCGATCATTCAGTCTTCCACTCACCACCCCCAGAAATTCACCCATACCATTTAGGATTGTCGCTAGATCCTCTTGAGGGGACAGAGAACTGCTTGGTTCGCGCGCCCAAGGTCAGGGCATCACTCTTACTGGGCTGGCACTGTTCATCATGTGGGCGCTTGAACTCTCGGAGGAAGTGGTCCCAAATTCAGACCTGCCCGCTATGCAAGGTGAGATTACTACTGGTTTGGGCACTTGCTTGTAGTCAACCTCTACAATACTAGACGCCATCCAAGTTCGTTTCTCCCCAATGGCACCGCAGAGCGCATACAGAGGCAGCAGGTCCGATTGGAACCTTGTTCCGACTTGACGATGGTGGACATCAAGCCAAGACCGGGTTACATCAGATGGCCGTTCGTGACGAAAAAACAGGGCTGACGTTTGTGGAGTATTGGCTTGCCGAAGCACCTATGCCGATCCTTGCTGAGTTGAAGAGGATTGCGTCTATTAGTCAAAGAAAAGCTAGGGGGAAGGCGAGTCTTCCGAAAGGTACCGAAATACCAGAGCCCAAACCAATCCCAAGTGCCGGCCCTAGTACTCTGGACTTCAATCCCGGGACTTCACTTCCGACTGCTATTCCTGAATCCAAGCCCCAGACCTCTGGTCCTAAACCTGGGGTTCACCCAGACGGTCTGGCTCTTGTTCGTCGACGCGATCCTGGTGGGAGTCGTGTGGTTTTCAGTGAAGACACACGGATGCTATTCATGCAGATTACTTGCCCCCAGAATTCTAGCTCTCTCGAGTCGGCGGATCAGATATTTTCAGGTTTCGCCGCAGATGTCCCAATGGAAAGACAAGAAAACAGTACAAGTTATAAAACTGGTGGGCTTTTTTAAAAAATCAATTGGGTAAAAAGTGAATTACTGAATTTAGTCTATTAGGTGCATCCACTCTTTCGTGTCATTACACCTATCTGGCGGGGTCCGGTACCCATATTATGCATACATCTTCACCCGCCGTCGATTGGGAATATGTTCCTACTTGTGTGTATGATGCGCATGCACTACTCGTCGACCATCAGGCACACGCTATTTTCAGTGGCAATGATACTATCAGAGAATTCAATCAGAGTCTATTCATTCTAGGAAATGGCAGCGTTGGAACAAACACATTCAGAGTACGCCGCTCCCTCTCTTACACGAACAAGTCTCAACCATTTCACTTGATTTCAGATGACACACAAAGCAGAGGATGGGCCTACTGGTTACATGGTTTTTGGTGCAAGCTGTAGTATTGAAATACTAGTTGGCAACGGGGAAAATGTGAAAAGGACGACAAAGGGAGAGGCTACGAGGCGTGCAGAGGTGTTACTCGCTCACGGGGATGCACTTATGACGATGCCATTAGAGGGTGACCCGCCAATGGAGGTCAGTATCTTCTTAATTTAACTCGTCACGTTGCATCTGAAATGATGCCTTCCACAGATGAGAGTAAAAAGGACTGGGCTTGCGATTGGTAAGTGCGCTTTCGGCATCTGGTGAATCTCTATTTTGACCGTACCTAGTTGTAATTGCGCGCCATGTCTCACCTGATTACATCCATGGCAAAACAGTTAAGGTAGTCCCCCAAAAAGAACACCTCCCAGTAATTAAGAAGCTTCCCGCTCCTGCCAAGCGAGATGTAACTCCAGCCAAACGCAAGGCTTACGAGCCTGATGGTAAATAAAGGTACAAGATGGGATTGAAACGCTTAATACATGCGCGAATAATTTTATTTTTTAATGTAAGTATAATAATAACTTGCGATATTGGGGGTGCTTCTCGTATTTCCATTGTAATCCTTTTGTGTACAATGTTTCTCGTTAGTTTGTTTTTCGCCTTTCGAATCACACTGCGTTTCACCCTTCGAAATTCTGATTAGATTATTACAGGCAACCTTCGTGCATAACTTTAGTTCGTTTTCTTCCGCTTCGGGATGCAAATTGTCCGCAAAGCCTATTTTGAGGCAAATGGCTGAAATACTCTGTTGCCGCCGAAGTTATCCGCGGTGTGCAGAGTTACGACCAAATGGGCTCCAACATCCAGTCCTACCGATAACAAACTGAATAACGAGCATCAGATTTTAACCCATAGCTATGGAGGCGCATGAATAAGTCTTCAACCCAAGAATGATGAATAACCCAAACTTAAGGCCACGAAATATGAGTTCTACTACTGTTGACTCTACTCGGGTCGGCTATCGGGTGCTGGCTTGTAATTTGGCCGTCTTATGCTGGGTAGTACCTCGTGTTACCTCCGCCAGGGCTTCCGGTAACCTCGGAATAAGCCAAGGTTTTGCGACTTTTGCCTCTGTAAGGATTTCATATGGCCATTCACAGATGGGGTATATATAATCAATGACCGAAGGGGAGCCCATATACCCCCCGACTTTGTGTGTCCTATCGCAGCTCTACTTAACCCGGGCGACGTCAATTTAATCAGCATTGAACGTGGTGTCCATGCATCAAGTACAGATCTACCAACCAGGTTCGGCCCCGAACTCCTAGCCGATCCTCAACGGACCCATACGTGGGAGGTTCGCATTCGGGAAGAGCTCCCCGAAGTGAAGTTGATCATACATTTTAATTGGGATATTAAACCTTGAGCATAGGCACCACACCACAACGGCTGAGACTCCGATGGTCCGTGCATGCTCCATGATGTAGGTAGGATTTTGTTGTTCTAACATTGATGGAATTAGAAGACGAGTGGAGGAAGCATCAGATACATCATTACGCTATACAGTAATTTATTCGTCGTGATGACAATCAACGTGGACGAGGTTCTCGGGCCATGTTTTGTGGCCGCGGGTGAGGCATACAACGCGAATGTGTCGCGAACAAATTGTTATCATGTTCGTAGCGTGGGGCTACCTACATGATTGGTCATTTGTTGACCTACCAGATAAGCGAAGCCTTGATATATTGTGGGATTGCCAAGGCGCCAGGGGCGCGGCGTTTTACTCAAACAATAAAATTTGTATAGGCGGAGTCAGACAGTTTGGACAGAAAGGTACGCTGGGGAGAAATCAACGATCGGATGTGTGCCTGGTCAAGTTGGTCGAGGTCGGAGAGAGTTGGCCGCGGAGCAGTCGAGCCGCTCCGAGTGTGATCTATGCACACACCCTTTATGCCTCAATAAATACCAGAACAGCATAGCAACCAGCATGTTGCGCACATATGAAAAAGAAGCATCTGCACAACCAAAGATAGTGAATGTCATATGTTTGTCTCGAGCCGGACTGATGGATCAGGGCCGTGTTGTGCGCATTTAATGTAATGGAGCCCGGGCGCTTCGAGCACGGTATATATTTTCGGTTCGGTTAACGACAGAAATCAGCTTTCACTTTTTCTCCCACTCTCGTCTTGCATAACTTTCTCCGGGCCCGGGCCCACACACCTACCCAGTCGCTCTCTGCCTGTCTCTCATTAACTACTTAAACGAAACAAACCCGTATCGAACTCATAGAAAATGTTGACCTCTCTTTCTGGTGCACTTATCGTGGGTGCCTTGTTAGCCGGCTCCGCCAATGCTGGGGACCACTTCATTCAGACTCAGAATCGGTGCGTTGTGAGGCATACAGTGGGGACTCTTGAAATTTAACCAAATGTTAATCCTTGCGCAGACAACTTTCATACACTCGCATTGATCCTCTGCGCACCCCTGGAGTCAGTTTTTTTTTCTCTATCTTTGTCAATTATTTGCGCCTGACACCGATATCTAGACTGTTGGCCCTCATGTGCACAATGTCGTTGGAGCATCCAATTTTAGCCCTGATTCGACCACTCCTGAAATCCTTCAGCAATCCAAGTGCTCGTCGACCATGGTTCAGGATGACAAGTAAGTTAGATCCGCCACGAATGAATTTCATTTTGGCTAACAACGGAGCTCAGATCTATCTATTGGACGCCATTGGTTTACTACAACCACGGCAACGGCTCGTACTCGCCTATAGTCAGCTCGACCCGCATCTACTACTTCTTGAAGCCCGGCAACGGCACCCAGCCGGTTAAAGCTTTCCCAAAGGGATTCAGGATGCTTGCAGGTGGCTACAACGACCGTCGTCCTGACACTTACCCGCCTAGAGGCGAATTGAGCTACGATCAACTCCAAGCAATGGATCCTCGAGTAAGCCCATCCAAACTATGAGCCTAGAGTATTAATACCTACCGTGCTTAGATTGCTGCAATCAAATGGGGTTGCTCTGCCGGTGCTGTTCAAGGCGAAGGCAATGGTGGATCGCTCCCCGGCCAACGCCCGTATCTGCCCAACGACGCTCCTAATGGCTGTGGCGTTCTCAATGCTGGTCTTTTCTTCCCCAGCTGTGGAGATGGTCGCTTGGACTCGGACGACCATTTGTGAGTGGTCCTTGGTTCGATGGGCGTTAGTTGCTTTGTACTGACTTTGCGATAATTTCCAAGCTCCCACATGGCATACCCCCTCGACGAATCCAATGGATACAACTGTCCCCCCAGCCATCCGATCAAGTACCCGACGATCTTCATGGAGTAAGTGACTATGTTTGGTTATCGAGGCCTCGGGCATTGACGCTCTTCCAGGCACTTCTACTTCCCCAGTGCAGATCAACCTTACCGTGGCGCCAACCAGAATAACTGGATTCTCTCTAACGGTGACGCAACTGGTCTCAGTGAGTTGTGATATTATTTCCAAGATTGGATTCACGTCTAACGTCCCAACAGACATGCATGGTGATTTTATCAACGGGGTAAGCTTTACAGCTTATTGAAAGGCAAGCACTCTGAAAACTTACTGGCTCTGTTCTATAGTGGAACCAAGATACGCTCGAGCAAACGATGCAACAATGTAACACACCGAACGCACCTGAGGCGGACCTCCAGGCTTGCGCACCTCTTGCTAAAAGTATCGACGTAGAGGCCGCCAACACCTGTCTCAGCGAGGGTAACATTGCTGACGAGTAAGCATGATTTGTTGACTTCGTTTTCAATTTACGCCTCTAAACGTGTTCCGTTTTGATTGCAGAGATGTTGGTTTGTTGGCTCCGATTACTGGGTTCCCTGGATGCAACCCTTACTGGCCCGCGGAGTCTCCTACTAAGCCCGTTTGCGTAGCTAGCAGCAACGTCGGATTGGTTCAGCCGTCTAGTCGTCTTACAGTCGACGAGTTCAAGATGAATTTGCCCATTGCCAACGGAACGTCCAAAACGATCACCGGGCCTTCTGTTGGCAACATGACCGACGACTACAACTACAACTACGGACCGTCGAGCTCGTATGCTGCTACCGCGACCTCGTCGTATGCTGACACCACCACCACCACCACCACCACCACGTCGGCCGAGTCTGCTGCTTCGGCTACCGAGACTGCTTCCTCGTCGGAGCCCAGATCTACCGGTGAAATCACTCCTTCAGCAGATGTTACTTCCACTGGTTCATCGGCAACCGGAACCGCTTCAGGAAGCGAAGCTGTCCCGACTGAAATTGCTTCGACTATCACTGCATCGACCGAGGACCCTGCGTCGACTGGAGCCGCTTTAACCGGAAGTCAAGCTACTTCAGCGGCTGGAGTCTCTTCGACTGAAAGTGGTCTTGCCAATGAAGCTAGCGCTACTGCCACAGACTCATCTATACTGGGGGGCTCTACTGGGGTCCCGACCTCTTCTGTACCCGCTGCGTCATCGGTAGCTTCTGCTTCATCCGCAGACCCTACTCAGACCACATCTTCAGACCCCGAGCATCCAGTGGTCACGCCTGGCAATCAAGGCTCTGTTGCCCCCAATGAACCAACTTTGTCTGCTACTTCGTACTTGCCGACCTCTAGCGGCGCTCCGGCTGCTGCGACCAACACTGCTCCGAGTACCGACCAGTCTGTGCCGACCAGTGCCTCGTCTCCCGATAGCTCTGCGGCGACTAGCGTCTCTTCAACAACCAGCCCTGCCAACGCAGTTCCCACTTCCCAAAATGCCAACACCTTGAATCCTGGGAATAACAGCGGCAGGCCCAAGACTTGCGTAAGTTCTACCATACCTGCCACTGCAAGTTCGTTACTTATTTTTGTTTTAGCGCCGCAAGAGCAACAGGGCCCGCTCCCATGCTCGCCGCCGCCGCGCACACCAGAACCGCCTCAGCAAATGAGTGCTCCGGGTCGATACCCTGGGTTACGATTTTTCCACACATCCTCCTTCATGACTGATGCCCTCCCCCCTTTTTTTTGGCTTGATTCACTTTATGGCTGTGCCTCCTTTTCTTCTTTCTTCACGGAGGCCCGGTTTCTCCCTCTCCCTTGGTCTGGCTTACCTTTTTAGTCTCATCTGACTGGCTCTGGCTGTCATACCATAAATACACATAACATCGTGAATATCTCGCGCTGTGTTGTAAGGAAGAGGGAATCGGCGCTTTTGTTTAGTTTCTCGGTTTTGGTTCGACCCAAGAGGTGGGTGATACCCAAGTTGTATGCGCGTGTTAAACTATTGTCCTTTTGATCTTATTTATTCCACTCTACTTTCGTTCACTTCACCCCGTGAATGTATGGTTTTATCGTGGTTTATCTAACCTTATTCAAATCAAATATCCTTGTTCTTGTTTTTAATTTCACATCAGCGTTACTTGGTAACGCATACACACAGGTATTTGTGGGTCAGCCATGTGAACTGGTGGTCTCATTTATATCAACGAAGAAACAGTGTCCAAAGAGATTCTAAACTGCTATACTTCATTCCTTCCGCATACAGATTTATAGAACTGCGCATGTAGGCAGTAAAATATTGAATAAAGTCGGTGAGAGATCTACTAGCAGCCGCTTGGAAGAGTCTTGCTATCAACCTTGGTCGTCGTTGCACCAAACCCGAGACCCCGCTTCGCGAATGCGGTCCACTAGACGTGTTGGGTAATTAGTTTGAGAGCTACAATGAAGGGCAAGACAAGTACTCACGAGTGTGCACTTATTGGCACCACCATAACGATTAGCATCGGCTTGAATGACAGCTATGTATGCGCGGATATCCTGTCAGCATAAAGTCTCAATTCTAATATTCGTATATTACCATCGCGGGCAGAAATAAAGGTTGGGTTGCAAGGCTGAATCGCAAGCGCATCGACGAGAAGATGAAGAGCTACTATGTTACCCGTGGTGCTGCTGATATTCTTCTTATCGGTAGAGAATCCACTATAAATAGATCTATCAGCTTATGGACTAGTGCATATCATTTCACGTACAGCTTGGCCACGAGCGCAGCATAAATCTCATGCCATATGTTGGCCCAAACTTCGCCAGCGGCATGAACCTCAGTCCGAGTTTGGAGTGAGCCATAGGTAAGGGGGTTGGTCGTCAGGCTGGTAGAGTATGGATAGTCACGGATGCTCTTGAGGTAGACGTACTCGCCCATTGTAAAATCCTGCGCAACACTTTGTGCGCTTGTCTGTCTAACCCAGTCGGCGAGGGCGTCCGACCAGCCCTCTCCTAGACCACGCGACTCGTCTGTTGACAGGCAACGTGCAGTTCCGCCGCCGGTCATGCGACTGGTGAGACCATGAGTATATTCATGGATAACGACGTCATTTTCAAAGGCACCATCACGGAATGGTGTGGTTTTATTCCAAAGATAGAGCCTCATCATAGCATTTGCGCCGTCGGGGGGAGTTGCAAAGTTGGCGTTGTTGAAGTTTGTTTTTCCGCCATCCTGAACGGACACGTATACTGGGTCATTCCCAGACCCGCCTTTTCCATAATTATAGTACTGGAAATTGTATGAAGATTCGGTAAAGCCTATTCATTTATCAGCATAGCCACACAAATAAGTCACATATATACACGCACCATAGTGATAGAGTAGGTCGTGCATCATGTTGGTAAGGTAAAATATGTTAACGGATGCGGCGTCCTTATTACCGGCGGGTTCCTTGGACGGGTCAAAAGTATATTCGTATACATCAGGAGCAGAGCTTTGTCCCGTTAAGCCATCGGTTACCGAAGACTTGAATACGTGAGCATTGTTTCCCGAAGTGGCGTTTGTAATGACAGTAGTATTTGAGAAATTAAGGCGATATCGGTGCCAGCCATCTGGGGACGCAATGGAGTCCTGAGGATCAGTCAAGGTTTGGAAACCATCATTCGGATCCTGAAGAGCGAAAGGAATAACTCGATACTAGATCAGCAAATTAGTGATGTATTCATTCTTAGCTAATCTATATTATGGATCTGCTTACCTTGGCATGAGCCACGAAGGATATAACGTTCACTATCTCTCCCGAGTTGGCGTCGACAAAGACTTCGTACCATTCATCAGTATCATTGTTTTGAATTTGCACTACGTGGGTGAGTGAGACATCTCCTGATTCCTTGGCAAAATATTCGACGGAAACGGGCGCGGTGTTGTACTTGCCACCAACGGTCGCTTCCGCTTTGGCAATCGCATCTTCCTTGGTCAATTTCGGGACGGGAGCTGCAACGTTTTCTGATATGTTGTTAGTATGAGTTGTTATGCTCTGTCAATTCAACCTACTAGGCTTGATGAAGCTGGCACCGAATGAGACCACCTTTTTGCCCTTCAGAGCAACATTAGCGACGGCATTAGCGATGGTAATGTTATTGATGGTCTGCTTGAAATACTCGTTTCCAGCGCTAGTCGAGGAGTGACCGGACTTGTGAGATAGCTCCTCGGGTTTAACTCCGAGCTTTTCCTCGAGGAATGCTTTGGCAGCCTCTTCATTGGTGCTGGTTAGATCACGTTTCGCAAGCGGATGAACAACTCCTTCAACGCCATAGGTCTCGAAAACGGGCTCAGGGTGATAGGATTTAAACTGAGAGCCCACGCGACCAACCGAGTGTATGTTAGGAGTGGACTGATGAAAAGGTGCCTCCCTAATTAATTGGTTAAATAGATCTCCATGACACAGTGTGGAACAGAGACATACCAAGGGGCAGCAAACGCTCTCTGAGCAACGAAACCCACGAGAATCGAGAATCCAGTTATGGGCGTCATCTCACTGGTTGACGGGTGTCAGAGCAAGTGCTGGTGAGCCAGATTTGCTATAGATTATAGCCATTTATACCATATTACAAGTCTAGATCTACTAACTTGAAGTCGAGATGAAGCGATCAGAACAATTGGAGACTCTGGAATGCTGAGATATGAGATGCCCTCTCACTTGGTTAAAGACTTCCAGTTTCTTGATCTATGTGGGAATAATACAGTTATGATTGGTGGAAACCACAAAAAACCGGTTGTGGTCAGTGGCGTGTTGGGTTCGCTGTGCGAACAACTATGCGGAGATGCTTCGGTGCACCTGAAGCATATAGGCCATCGATTAACATTTTGCATGGAACTAGTGACGAAGCTACAATAAGTGGCAAACAAAGTTAGTGTGTTCGTATCGCCTACAAAGAATATGAGTCTTCTGCCCGCCAGTAGCATATGGACATGAGGGTATGCCTGATAAGCGGTCAAACGGAAAGCAATGTGATCCCCATATTGCCGGCTAGACCAATTGCAAACTCTTAAGGATAAGAAGCATGGCTATTTAGGATATTTCAGTAGTACCAGGTTTCGAACTCCCTGTGCGTGTGAGTTGATGCGATTCTCTGGATCAAACATCTACATGTAATTGTTTTGTAAGCCAGTATGTCTCATGTTCTCGGTAATTTACCTTCATTACGATTTATTTGGGAATATATATTTGAATGTTCCAAGCATTCCAGTTTTTGGGATGGTAGTTTTCCGTGAATACTACTGTTTCGGTCAAATCAGTCACTACGTTACGTTACATGAACCAGCGAGCCACCCGTTGGAGCTGGATGACAGCCACCTGACAGTTGACCCCAACTCGTGTTGTGTTGAAGACTTCAGCACAGTACGGGCTCTGTTTACTCCTGAAGTTAAATAAGTGATTGGGGTAGAATCAACCCTTGGGGGGAGGGGGGGTAAGAACCTTGAACTCCCTCAGAGGTAGTTCATAACCTCCTATCATTATCCCTTGAACTGAATACCATCGGAGGTATGGGAGTACCGGGAATCGGCGTGAACGGCTATAACAGCTCCTTATTCTCCACACAATTATATCTGTTGAGCTTATACGACATTGTAACGCGTATAAATACAAACTTGGCCTCGGGCCGGTACAACGCGAGAAGAGATGGGGGGGGTAATATATGTACAATGGGTAAAGGATACGACGGGGAGCGGCGGACGAAGATGAGTGCAGGCTGGAGAGGCGGTAGGCCGAACCGGGGTGCCACCAAGGCCGTGCCACCGAGCGAGCTGGGTGGGCGGCCGAACCAGGTCGTATACGAGTTGAGGTGAGGGCGGGTGGGACTCACAGAAAAAGGGAGGAAACGGGTCAGAGAAACTGCGAGCAACAGTGAACTCGTAGGATGTCGTAAGGAAAGAAAGCAACTAGAGGCACAAGCGCCGAGTCATGGTGTTATCAAACAGAGACAGATATAATACATAGGTGGGAAGCGACAGTCCATGTCCCGGCCTGGGCGGCCCAGTATAAGTTTTGCGGCCTCCACGGGTTCCGTCGCAAAATTGCACTTATTTCACTCTTGGTAAACAGTCCCGATCAACCAATAACTGCACCAGGCAATTCTTCTTGTAGTCTAGCGTTTAACCCCGTACGACAGCGCATTACATCTATGCATATATGAAGCTGGAGTGGAGTGGCCTTAAATTTTATTAAGCGCGTACATGCCTTGTGTATACTTCGTGTTTCACAAGGTGGTTTAAAGTACAGTTAAGTTTGCTTTATCCATTTTGTGCGCACCAGAAACTAACAAAATGACCGATTGACGAGAGCTCAACGGTCAAATACGTGCCTGATACGTACACTGTAGGATTTAAGAACAATCGTCAAGTGCTTGAATCAGATCAAACGGGATCATAAGTTAATTATAGCACCAAACCTACGCTTCCTTTAAACTCAGAATACGAAAACGATAAAATCAAGTAATGATAAAATGGTAGCAGCGTCACCAGGGAGCCAAAATTGATCCCCGATCCGTATAAATAACCCTAGGTGACATAGCCCCGAGCCCCACAAGGGTCCAGCAGCCTGATCATATGTGTATGCGTATATAGCTCTAGATATACGTTCCGTAATCATTTTTTTCGAGTGCATCGGGGATTATGGAGAGAAACAGTTTGATGATTATCAGGCGGCGTATCTTAGATTTGCAGGCCTGGGTGTGTGAGATAGATCCCTACTCAACCCTGCGGCTTTAGAGTATTCTAAAATTTCTGGTGTATACGCCTCTGTGCGGTATGAAACGTCTGATCGTGGTCTGAGAGATGGGGTTCCTATGTTCAAGGTTTCGGTCTTGAATCCCCTTGATTACAATAGCCCTTATACTGTGTTTAGGCTGAACTTATCTCGGAAAAAGAATACAACCCTGCTATATGCGTTCGTCCATGAGCCCAGAGCGGGGAAGCCGAACCAAGTCCCAAAGTGCCGAAGCTGTTAGAAGATGTCAAAAAGGTGTCAAAGATTCAATAAAATTGTACATGAGAAGCAGGGAAATGAAGGGTTTTGCTTAAGGGTTTTGCCTTTTGAATTGGAAAACTATAAGATCGAAGCAAAGAAGGCTAGGACTATGACTTAGGACGAGTTTGAAGACACTAGAATAAAGTGGGGTATGGCGCTTCGGTAGGACTATATATCCTCGCTTCCGTTCGCACCAGCGGTAAACTTTTGCTTTCGTCTCCCGTTTTCCTCGCGTGTATCTCCCCCGGGCCAAGCCCAAATCTACTCTGTCGCTCCTTGTCTACCCCTTTCTCTCACTAAACACACACAAAACACAAAGCAAACAATCTTTCCCGAGTCCAAAATGTTAGCCACCTTTTCAAGTGCGGTTATTGCAAGTGCATTGTTAGCTAGCTCAGTCAAAGCGGGCGATCACTTTATTCTGTCTCAATGCCGGTGAGTATCGCGTGTGCATTCGTTGTTTAGCAAACTAAGACTCTCTCAGCGACCTCTCTTACACTCGTGTTGATCCCATGACCAATCCTGGGGTTAGTCCGTTGCCTGAACCGCGGAGTTCGTTTCTGACATGTCCACAGGGTGTTGGTCCACACGTACACAACATAGTTGGGGCATCTATTTTCAGTCCCGATTCCGGCTCTCCCGATGTTCTGCAGCAAGCCAAATGCTCGTCGACCATGATTCAGGATGACAAGTGAGTTATAACAAACAGTCCAGCCTCTACATTCCAGAATAATTTCGCTTGATTTCATTTTGGCTGAAACTGCAATCCTTCTAGGTCCAATTATTGGTCTCCCTTGGTTTACTATAACCACGGTAATGGCTCATATTCCCCCATGATCAGTTCCACTCGCATCTATTACTTCTTGAAACCGCTTAATGGGACCACTCCGGTTAAGGCTTTCCCGAGGGGTTTGAGGATGTTGGGCGGTGGTTATGCCGATCATCGTCCAGAGCAATACCCTCCTAGGGGTGAACTAAGCTATGAACAACAACAGGCCCTGGATCCTCGTGTACGTGATGTTATGTATCACTCGATAGCACTCTTACTAATTGTTTTTAGATTAACGCTATCAAATGGGGATGCTCTGCGGGTGCTGTGCAAGGTCAAGGAAATGGTGGATCGCTCCCTGGCCAGCGACCATACCTGCCTAATGATGCTCCCAATGGCTGTGGAGTCCTCAACGCTGGTCTGTTCTTCCCGAGCTGTGGCGACGGTCGCTTGGATTCAGATAACCACTTGTGAGTAGACTTTGATCCTGAAAAAAAAATCAACGTCTAACTCTTCTCGAAGTGATCACATGAGCTATCCTTTGGATGGTCCTAATGGATATAACTGTCCTGCAAGTCATCCCAATAAATACCCAACAATTTTCCTAGAGTGCGTTCCTGGCGCCTAATAATAACTCTTGAACTTACCGGCCATTTGGCAGACATTTCTATTTCCCTAGCGAGAATCAACCTTATCGCGGTCCAAACCAGGATAATTGGATTCTTTCCAACGGCGATGCAACTGGTCTCAGTAAGATATCACAAGCCATACGTCAGTTTCAAACATAATATTAACAGCCTGGTAGACATGCACGGCGATTTTATCAATGGCGTAAGCCTTACCTCGTTCTTCACAATCGAGAGCATTAACTGATATGTGCGCTTTTGATTTTAGTGGAACCAAGACACGCTTGAACAAACATTGCAACAATGCAATACCCCAAATGCACCCGAGGAGCACCTTCAGAACTGTGCTCCTCTTGCCAAGAGCTTGAGTGTAGAGGCGGCTGACAAATGTGTCAGTGAAGGAAATATTGCTGATGAGTAAGTGTGGTATACTTATTCAATAATGTTCTATGATCTGAAAGACGTTATTTTATAGGGATATTGGTTTATTTGCCCCGATTACTGGCTTGCCTGGGTGCAACCCTTACTGGCCAGCAGAGTCTCGCTACAAGCCTTCTTGCAAGTCCAGCGGTGATGTAGGGTTGGCTCAGCCCCGTGGTCGTTGCGTATATCCCGATTTTAAGCTCAACCTCCCGACCAATGGTGGATCCAAGACCAAGACCTTCTCGAACCGTAAGGCGCGCTCCCATTCTCAGCGTCACCGTGACTGGCAAAGCCGGATGATCAACTGAGCTTCTTCAATCGGAATATCTAGCCACCGCCTTCTGACCTATGCTCGTGCCTGACATCTACTTTGGCTCTTCTGCTTATTTTTGCTTTTGGCTGTGCCTCTTTCGTGCGTCGGGGGCCCGGATTTCCTCCTTGGTCTGGATTACCTTAATATTGACTGGTTAGCTTTAGCTAGCGTAACAGTGATTCATAATGCCGTGAGTTTCCTTGCTTGGAGGGGAGAAATCGGTGCTGCTGCCATGTTTTTGGTTTCACTTGGACTCCAGAGGGATGATACCCGATTTTGTGTTATAATATTGTTGTTTTAGTTTTATTTATTTCAATGCACTTATGGCGAATACAAACGTGGTAGCGTTTTCTCTTAAAGAAGAATTACCTTAGTGTTCTTACGGCACCCCGAACTGACCCTATGGCACTTCAAAAAATTCGGGCGTGTCGAATCGTCACGGTCACAAGCGAAATGTATTGCGACCTGGCCTTGTTTACCAGACGGCCTTGCTTAACTAGAATTTATCAATCGCTGCACCTCAACAAAATCTATTCTGTATGGACCACACATACTGGTATATATGTGTGTGATCATATGCATGGGCGTGTATCACTGTTTGAGCACTTGTTTGCGAATAATTCGCTCACGGAGTACCCGCGCGCGGCGCGCGTCTGACGAATTCCGAAATATGTCAAGAGCATAAATGACCAAGGTGAGATACGCGCAACCGCCTCCGTTTGATACCATGTTGCAACTCGGGTTATTATTCTTAGTTTCTTGGTGTTCATTTGCTGGGGCGCAAAACACCACCAATTCAGATCCGAATGAAAAAGTCGGCGGACGTGCGTACTTTTCTCACTATCAGAGGGATCGCAATATTTACAATATTCGATAGATCTCGGGTATATACCAAACACTGGGGCTGCCGTCATCTTTTTCCTCTTATACTTGGCTGTAGCAGGACACGCAACATGGCTCATCCTCCGTCACAAGGGGAGATACATGACTGCGTTGGTCATATGCGGATACATCTATGCTCTAGGTTTGATTCTGCGTATTGGTATGTTTATGCTCGCTTTTACTAGCCTTTTGGCTTATCTTACTCGCAGCGTATGGGAAAAATTATTCCAGCCTAGGGCTGTATGTGTTTTTGAACATGTGCACTGTTTTGTCACCTTGCGGGTTTATAGCAACAGTGAGCACTCTGACTCATGCAGCGAGTTGATCTGACGGACTGACAGGTCTATGTTTTACTCGGAAGACTATCTCAGCACATGTATGCTGAGGAATACCTACTCATTCGACCAAGTTGGATTACAAAAATTTACGTGGTGAGTGTATAGAAGGTTGTTTGGTTTGAATGTGTTGTTAATCGGTCAGCTCAGACTTCCGACGTTTGTGAGTAATAATGGCTAGCATCTTTCTGCCGATACTCATCTGCGTCACTCAGTCACTTTACTCGTCCAAGCAACAGGTGGGGCAATGGCTGCCTCAGACGATGCTGAAAAAGCCAAACTTGCAGGAAGGGTTGGTCATCTCCCACCCCCTTTTTTCTCTCAGCGACCTAACTCAAGCCCGACATTCCCTATTGCAGATCTTCCTCGCTGGTTTGATTCTACAGCTGATATCATTTGCGACATATGTATTTGTGTTTGGAATGTTTATTTATTGGATGAAGACCGAACGAGTTGTTCAGTGGAACGACACGCGAACCAGACCATGGCGAAAGCACTGGAAAGGCCTTGTATACGCCGTCATAATAAGTTGCGTAGGTATATTTGTGCGTCTAGCATTTTCTACAATATATCCACCTAGTGACTCAATATGCAATCTCAGATTCGATGCATTTACCGAACCGCTGAGGGAAGTCAAGGGTTCAGTGGGCACTCTCTATCCCACGAGGCGTATTTTTATGTTCTGGATGTGCTTCCATTACTTTGTGCTGTCGCGTAAGTCTTGAGTATTAAATCATAAGCGAGGAGGGACTAAGTACAGCAGTGTATACAATTATGTTTGGCCTCCGGCAATACTTTTCGAGACCAAAGAGGGGCCCGGAGCCGAGATGAGCCGAAATGCGTTTCATCGAGAGGTTTGATTTGGAATGTAGTAGCTTGTATGAGCACAGTAATAATTTGTAGAGCACCAGCATGAACTGGCTTTTTTAACGTGTCATTTTTATGTACTCCTATACATCGCACGCATACATTTCGCTTACTGGCGTTTACGGAGCTACTTGAGGAGCGATTCGGTAATACTATTAGAGAATTTGCGCAAGCGTCTCAAAACTAAAAGTAGCCAAGATATGGCCGTATTGGAAGGACCAAATCTCACGATCATGTTTCACTAACCAGCATTATGTGATCTGACCGACCACCACGGGTTGCTTCGAAACTATTCTGAGTTTGGTTGGGGTGTGATCACCGTAGCAAAACAAAATTAAATAGAATAGAATTCAGAAAGGGGAGTGCCAACTCTCTATTTACTTGGAACTACGACTACTCGGCCTGAGTGCATTCCAACCTGCTAATAACTCTTTGGCATCAAGCGTGGGCTTCAGCTCTCGAACACCCTCCCATGAAGATTCGAGCTCGGCTCGAGGAAAATCGTTCATCAGATCACCAGAAGCAAGTATGGTTTGGTACGAGGGCACCGCTTCTTCTGGAATTGCTCGATAAATTTTAGGTCCACAGCCGCGAGTAACGAATGAGTAATGATGTTCGTCAGGATGGGTCGTAGTTTTGTTACTTTCTTTGCTGCGGGGTTTCCGACGCTCCTGATGGTGAACCTCTAGGTATGGGAGCTTTGAGTCCGTCTCCCCAAATTCGAAAACAATCGATATCACCGGTTTTTGGGATCGGGAACTGTAATTGTACGATTGACGGGACAATCAAGAGAACGTTTCCGGTTCTTGAACTGGAGGTTGATTGCGGAAACCGCTTCCATCGTGATGGCTTGTTCGGTTGAACCCATATGTATTGGGATCACAGCGTCGATTGATGGCTGGCTGTCTTTAGCCTGGAGCGCAACTCCACGGAACAGAGCTACTTGAAGAGCATCAGCTCTGAACACATCAGAATTTTCAGCGAGAGCAAAGTGCGAGAAAGAAACAAAGGCATCCTGGAATCTAGTCTCTAAGGTTTCTGCATCACCCTGGCTGAGTATCGGAGTTGCATTCAGGACCATTGAGTGGTGCTCTTCTGCAAATAAGGCAAGAAGAAAGTCGAGAAGAGGTATAGGCCGATGAAATCTCGGCAGAGGATCCTCCAATGGGGGCTCAAACGAGTATGGCTTTTTCATTAGCGCAATATCATGGGCGATAGTCATCAGCAGTCGGCCGCAAAGCTCTCCCCGTTCCCCTTTTGCAAGAAACCCTTTCTGGCAATTTTGAGATACGGCCTGGGGGGTCTTGGTGGTAATATGATAACATCCATGAATTTCATAAAGGTATCTTGCGGCCGCCTCAGCTAACACAGGCTCGGACGATGAGCCAGTCCGCATATACTCGCGGTGTTCAGGGATTGCATATACAGTTCGCCGAAAAACCTCTTACAGGAAATGAAATTTTGACTTATAGCGCGTGTAACTTGGGAGCGGAGCGGCGTAAAAATCTAACAATTATACTGGTGAATAGCGAAGCGTTTTGGCTACAGAAAACATGTCTTTGAAACGTGTTGTGTTGGTAAATGAGAGGGCTAAAAATAAAACAAATCATTGGGTACGTGTGAGAGGTTTTACGGCACGTTTCAGATTTTGCAAGTGCAACCTTCAGTACCCGAAACTCACTTGATATACTTTGACGATGTTTTGCACACAGAACCAGCTATATATATGTAGCATTAACATACGCAAATGGAACCAGTATACTCTACCTACAATGCCTAAAGCATTTTCTCAGGACACTCTTAACTCGGTACTATCCTTACTTGACTCAGACAAGACACATGCTCAAATCATCGAAAAAACGGGTGTTTTGTCCGCTTATATCACGAAAGTCACTAGAAAACACCGCCCGCACCTGGCGAGGTCCAAAGGCGGTCGTCCACGCAAGCTCAATCCCACTGCCGTTCGCTATGCTGTCCGACTTGTAACCAACGGAAATAAAGTCAGCACACGGAAGGCCGCTATAACACTGTCCGCGCTTAGCGGGGAGTCCATCCATCGTGACACTGTCCGCCATGCGTTGTTAGAAGCTGGTTTACGAGCTGTAAAGAAGACACGAAAACCAAAGCTCACCCCAAAACATATCAAAGACCGAATCGCATTTGCCAGAGCTCACAAGGATTGGACTGTAGCCGATTGGAAACAAGTCCTATGGTCGGACGAGACCACAATTACTCGCCTGTGGTCCGATGGAGTCTATTGGGGCTGGGCCCGGCCCGGGGAGAAACTTAGTGATCGGCTGATCACCCCGGCTCTCAGCCACGGTGGAGGTTCCTTCATGTTTTGGGGATGTATGGGATGGCCAGGAACTGGGTATGGCTGCAAGGTAGAAGGATCATTTAATAAGGAGGTTTACGAGGAGATTTTGGGGGACGAATTCACAAGGAGCCTGAAGCACCTGGGGATGAAAGCAAGGGAGGTTATATATATGCATGATAATGCACGCCCCCACAAGGCAAAAGCGCCCACCGAATGGCTCAAAAACCATGGAGTCGAGTGCCTTGAGTGGCCTGCAAACTCTCCCGATCTTAATCCCATCGAAAACTTATGGGCTGAGCTTAAACGACGCCTAGGCGAGTACGAGGAGGTACCTAATGGGATGCTTGAGTTGTGGGAGCGGGTTCAGGTGGTTTGGGATGAATTTGCGCCAGAATACTGTCAGAAACTAATTGAAACTATGCCAAGACGCATGGCTATGGTTTTGGAGAGAAAGGGGAAGTCCATTCCTTATTAAATGTCTATGTCTTTGTAATCCAATTTGCTGCCGTGAAACCTCTTACACGTACCCCCCACTGTATGTTGCCCATATCTCTGCCATTTGTAGACCGAATGCGCTATATGAACACACAATATGTAGCTAGCACCCATATCTATCTATCGCTTATTTATTTAGATTTTTCCGCCGCTCCGCTCCTAAGTTACACGCGCTACAAGTCAAAATTTCATTTCCTGTAAGAGGTTTTTCGGCGAACTGTACAATACGCATGTATAGCTCGACTTGCCGGGACTCCATTTCACGAGCGGTCGGACTAATTGATTCAAAAGTGAGTCCGATCCGGGCACTGAGGGCAGCAAGTTCAGCCTCAGGAGTAGAATCAGCAGCTCCGGCAGTGAGTTTCATGCGAGCAAAGGATATGACATGGTCAACCAGTGGTTTTTCTCCTGTGCTCTTTTGGTCATTCCATAATTTGTGGTGTACGAACCACCTAAGGAAATATGTGTCAACCATCCGTATACAGCCTAAGCAGTGAAACTTACATAGGTCGTCCCATACTCGACATTACGCCTACTGTGCAAGCATTTTCCAGAGACCAAGGCTGGTTTGATTTACTCAATTCTTGGAGCGTTTGATTGGCGAATATATCGAACGGAAGCTCTGTAAAAGGGGGGATAAGGTATGTGCCCTTGTAAACACGAAGTGAAGGATATGACCCAACCGGTGGATCAAATTTCTGAATGTGGGAATTGGTCGAGAGAAAAATAAAAAAGATAGGTTGACCGACAAGTTCTGACAGGACTGAGCCCAAGTTGTGGTACGGGTTACGGGTGCGCCATTCTGTAAGGATTGCAGGCTGCGCGGTGAGACAATGGGCTTCATCGAAGTAGAAAAAGCATGCGTTTTTTCTAACTAAGGAGTTGTTTTTCACAAGGTCAAGCATCTTCTTAGCGCTCCTACACATACTCCTGAATAAACTGTAAAGCGACACGGAGCCCTTTAGCTCTTGAAATCTAACGCCATTGGAATCATATCTGTCAGTCGCAATCATCAACCTTTCCTGCCAGAATATCCCAACAATGAACAAGAAACTTCCATATCATAGCAAAACTTACTGTGATGGCTGCACCAACCGCTTGATCGTAAAGTGCTCGACGCTCAGTACCCACTTCCTCAGGGGTCTGATCTTGGTTGAGGTAATCGGCCCAAGCGGCCGCCAGAGTCAGGCTTTTGTTCATTCGGTAGTCTCGAGCATATGCAAACTTGGACTTGGCGGTAGCAAATATGTGCTTCAGGAGGATAGCATATTCTGCTTGAAGCAGCTTGTCGCTTTTTCTTTCATGATCCATAAAGTATGCACGAAGTTTGATGTCGGGAGGAGGATACGCTAGTATATGATATGAATCACGGTATAGTTCTGATAGCAGCTAAAAGCCCTTACTTTTTTGACCCTCGGGAAGTGGCTCACGTATATTGGCAGGGATGGTAAACACAGTCTTCGCTGCTTCTTCTACCATGCGGGATTTGCCCATGCCCGACGATTGAATAACTGATATAGACTTCATATACGGCTTCTTGTTGTCTCCATAGCTGGAATAGTATTCCAGTGCGGCAATAAAGCGTGTATGTGCAACTCCGAGATAGGGCTCCTCGAAAGCGGTTTGCAAGCCTGGACGATAAGCACTAATTGCTTATGTGTAGATACCACATTGCACTTACTTCCGTTGCTGGAGCTTTTTGCGCGTGGACCACTGGGCTCCATGTCCGTATCGTCCTCAGCTTCTTTAGCTGTGGTAACCAATGCGATAACCGATGCTGTTCAGAGGTATAAGCTCTCGGTTACATAAAGGTTGGTATACGGGTCATACGATGGTGAACCAGATCTGCAAATGATTTGGATAGATACGCAGATTCGAGGGCAGTAAACAGCTCGATATGACCAGCTAGATGCGTGCCACACATTCTCAGGTCAGGCGGTGATGCCACGGAGTCTACGACCGTGCATGAGACAATCCTCAGCAGCAAGCAGAAATCCCAAGATGCAAGCTTATCTCGAGAAGAAAAATAGACCGAATCTGATTGACGATGCTGATTTATGGCCTTTATAATGCAAGCATTGATATCAGCCATTGCGATCGGTTTACTAGTAATTTTGCTCAGGTTTGTAGTTGAGTCGAGTTGGGTGAAGGGGGTGGCCAGCTCGACACCTACGCCTGTTAAATAGCCAAACAGCTCTGCGTGGCGGTACACGTGAGATGTGCTGAGAATAGGGGAGAGTCAATAAAATTGCCGGATGAAAATAACCGCCAATCGTGTAATATGACCAAAAGACCAAGACATAATGGTCAGACTGCACAGCATGAGAAAAAATAAAGATATCAAGAGGAAGACAAGTAGAACTAGCTCTAGTATATTATTTCTCCTAGCCACAAATTTACACAACACATTCGATTGTATCTACGCTTATAGTGCATATGTGTTACGAACCAAGGTCCGTAACACCGTTACGTGTAAATATAGCCACACTTCGCCACCTCGTCCCCGTTCACCCTTCCCAACCTGCTCCATGCCTACCGCCTTCATGAGACTTCGGCACTTACCAATTATTATCGTAGCACAACGGCCTCGCTTCGGCACTTTCCCATCGCGCCACTTTGTCTACATTATATCTATTCGGGCAATTCCGCCATTACTTGGACCACAACCCGCAGCCGATCACCGACGAGCCTATCGGCTCGCTCTCCCCACCTCTCGTGTACCTTCCTGCTTCATCTTTCAATTTATATTTACTTTTCTCATCGGGGCACTCGGGCACTTTCTACCGGCCCCTATGGCCCCTTTCATGTGTGCACTCATGTCGGAAGGCCTGGTGCTTCCCTCAGCCCGTTATGCCAATTTACTCGTGTAATAAACTGTGTTTATCTTTCATATTCTCTCTATTCATTTCGTCCTCCTCCGTGGCCCGACGCCCTCGTAGTACCTCCTTGTACGGCGCCCACCCGCTTAGTCAGCCGCCTTGCCTCGGTGTTGCAAGGAGAGAGTTTAGAAGAAAAGGGTGCAATAGAGAGTTTGCGAAACGACCCATTCCCTATTTTGTTTCTATTTTTGGAATACATCACCCTAGTCAAGTCTACTGTGAAGTATTAGATGAATAGAACCAAAATAGGAGTAGAACTATTTCGCAAGCTCTCTACTAATGAATATAGACGTGTGAACAAGGTAACTATACACATGGGATAGACGCGGATGTAAAGCCTAGTAATATATAATGTGCATCATACAAGTACCGAATATACGATACACCAAGATGTAGACCTACAACGCCTTTTCTTCCTCTCGGCTTTGGGACCACCCCCAAAACCCGCCTTCCTACGGGGTTACTACATACAATGGAAGCAGAGGCTTGTACAGTGCTCACTCTGACATGGCAACTGTTCTCACAGGGCGCGCCCTATAGCCCCAGTTCATGACTCGATATACAAATATAAGGTTAACACACTGACAACAAGTATGCGTGTTTGAGTAGAAACTAGGCTGAAACCAAGGTCGATATATAGTAGATATACTGACCTTGGGCATCGAATATCTCTCGATCTAATTCATGCTGGGAAAGACAAAGCGGGCTCATGAGATTATTCACCAACACACTGAATTAGAGTATCTTATTACACCACAGTGTACATATCCTTCCACTTGGATTCGATCGCGAATACTGTTCTCGCACGATACCAAGCTTAATATGCGCAGTTCAATAGCTCCAGTAGAAGTTGAATAGAATTGAGAGTTTGGTAATCACGTTGAAGTGAGGTTCTGATCGGCGCGGGCGCATACATTCCAGATCCATTCACATGGCACATGTAGAATTCGCACCTTGTTCACACAGCCCCCTCCCCCACGTTTTGCAAAATCCGCAAGAGCCCAACAGAAGATATCATCCACATAAAGAATACGTTATTCGAAGGAGTTTACAACGGCGATACTATACGGTATCCGAATGATCCGTGAGGGACAAGTAAACAAAGATAGTCGTCAAGATAAGAACCCCGTGCATGTTTTGTTCTTTAGCGGATCTGCAGAGAACGAGGTCCGCATGACGCATGACGCAATCGGCACGAGGAATCCATGCGTCTAGTCTAGGTGGATCTCCGAAGAAGGTGTGGGAGAAGGAGAAGAAAAGCGAGCCGCCGGAATGTTGTGCGGTATTCTTTCGAGAAGGTTGTCAAAGGTCGTGTGGGTGGGTGGGGATGGAGACGGAGAGTTTTGGTAGCAACGATATGGATTAGGTGGTTAGTGTGTCCGAGTTCCTAGATGGGAATCATCTACACTAGTCCAAGTGTTGATCAAGATCGTCGTATAGTGGTAAAACGATCGTCGAAAATGGGTTACTTGGTGTGGTGAACGACCGATCGATGCGTTGTGTATACTATTGTGTGCTCGGCCCGCGCGGTTCGCGCCAAAGATCTTGTCCTTCCCTTTTCCTCCTCACTCAGCTGGCGTGGAGATGGTTAAGCTTTACGGAATTACCGAGCACAAGAGGAAGGTGAAACTGTATGCGTGTAGGACATGGCCGTTGCCGGACGCGAGGGGAAACTCCCTGATCGCTCGAGGATGTTCCTGAGCGGCAGTGCACACAACGACAAGCGCGAATTCACAGCTGAGCGGGCGTGGGTGTGGGTTTTTACTTCGGTTCGAGATTGATGGTATTTTATCGTTGACATTTGTACCTGTACAAAAAAAAACTGAATGGGCGAAATGAAGAAACGTGTTTTGTAGATCATAGTCAAGTTGGCAGACCCGATCGCTTCTGGTGTGTAAAGGACCCTGATTATGAACGATGAATCATGGGCGGAATTGAAGTTATTTTTGAGTATTACTATGCAAGGTATGTTACTATAGACCAAGTTTTGCCGAGGAGAAGGTGTTTTTTTGAGGGGAATGAAATGGATAAAGTAGGTTAATGAAATAATTATGGAGGTGGAAGGAGAGGGAAGACGGATCAAAGCGGATAAACAAACTTGGGAGGACGGTTTTGACGAAATAAGATCGGGGGTGCAGGTGCCTAGAAGACCATGCCCTGAAAGCGCACGGTAGAGTGAGAGAGAGAGGAGTAGGTGGTCTGGTCTTGACTCCGATTTGCACTCGGTTGTGGGCTTTGGTTATCGGGCTGAGTTTGACTGCGCCCCTTGTTCGCTCGCTTGGCTCTAGTTGTTGACGCCTACCACCCACCCACTACCTGGCGTAGGTGAGTCGATTCAAGTTGTAGAGGTTCAGCTGATTGAGGAATGGATAGCCCCCCTCCGCTCGTTTCTCCTTTTTCCGCTCGTTATCGACTCGGCCATGTGGGCAGCGGCAGCACGCGACGTGTCTTCGCAGTCGCCTCCTCCGCCCTCTGAGCGCCACTTGAGCATCACAGACTCGATTGCGTCTACTACAGTTGAAGAAATCAAAGAACGATACCGGCTATCTACATATGACCACCCTAACCGTGCCTCCAATGGGCCCCCTCGCCTTCCCCATGCCCGACGCGACTCGATATTCAGCTTCAACACCAACTGGACCGGGGACGAAGCGTTCAGCATCTCGGACTTTCCTCCTCCACCTGCCATGATCCCCCGATTTGGACCTGCCATAGCCTCTTCGGTTGGTCATTTGCCTCCCATCCCGGATACGAACAGAGATAGGGACCCGCCCAATTCGGCTGCGACATACACTGATACACTCGGCTATATACATTCTCCCGGTCCAGTCGTCCAGTCCAGTGCGTACAGCAGCTCGAGCCACCTTCCTTCGCACTTCAACTCGCGCCCCAACACTGGGTCTAATAATCCTCACTCTCGGCCGAGCACCGGTAATGCGCAAGGGCTGACCGTGCAGATCGACCATGCTCCCTCCCATTCGGATCGTATACAAATCGTGACCGGGCCGAGTCCTACCAGTCCAGCGTTCAAGTCCTCGGCGTCTGTCAGGGCAGACTCTGTACTCCAAGGGTCTGCCAACTTGTCCCCGAAGCCGACGCATGAGCAGGCAGAGCGTGTGTCTCCGACGATACCCAGTCCCAGTTCGCAGTACTTGGTTCCTTCGCCTTCGTCCGCTGCTTACACACGCACTCTTCACACCCACACACAGCACTCGCCCACCGACACTGCGACAGGGATATACACCCACAACCGACCCAGTCCAACAACCTCGGAAAAAGTTCCTGGTTTCCCCGTTGTCCCTCCTTCCCCTGCCACCGCTGCTTTTCTCCGCGAACCTGTCGCTCCCCCAAGTACCCACACCTCCCACGAAGGTCTCCTCGAGCCCGGTTTCATCAGGTCCCTTATGCGGGGGATTGAGCGTGACGAGCATGACGGGTTCAGTCTTGAGGATCCATCCGAAGGTCGGTACGCCAGTGTGCACGCCAGGGACTCGTTCGCTTCGACTTCCTACCGAGACTCGCTCGCTTCCTCTGCCTATCCCCGCGATTCATTTCAGGCACGTCACCACCCGTACGACTATTCCGTCGAGGACCTCCGTACCCAGACCGAAGACCTCGAAGAGCTCGAGCCCCCACGCGTCTTTTTTCGACGCGCCCCCGCAGCGAGTTTGCCGTCTTCTCCGCGCAGTTCGTTTAGTCTGAGTGTTCGGAGCGGGGTCACTGGGCGAGCAGGGTGGGGGTCCGAGGCCGTTCCCGAGGTTCCCAAGATCCCAGACGCATTTCGACAGCCTCAACCCAAGCGGCGTTCGATCGTCAGTACCACCACGGGTATCACGGCCACGGGCACAGCGACGGGGACGGGGACCGGCACGGAAGAAACGGGCGTAGTCCAGCATGCCGTCCTTGTTCGAACGGCGAGTTATCGTGCCCCTGCGGTGTACAAGACGACCGACGAGTTGCGCGCCGGGGCCGTTTCGCCCGGTGGACTGTTAGCTTCTCCCGTGTCCCCCAATACGTTGTCTCCTGTTGCGGCGACGGCCATGATGGGGCAACCACCCCTCGCGAGTCCGCTCCCCGTTTCCCCACTCACCCGCGCCCCATCGACGTCCACATCGATACCCTATTCGTACAATGGAAAAACATCCCCTATCCCCTACGCAGGTCGCAAAGACCTCGGTTCGGCCCACGTCCGGACGACCAGTCGGGATTTGACCATGGGCAGTGGAGGCGGTGGAGATGTCGTCCGGAGGAAGAGCCAGCTTGCGGCGCTGCACTTGTCCATTCCTGGTCCGCGCGCGAGGGAGAGGGAGAGGGAAAGGAGTGTGGTTGTGCATGAAGAGGATGGGGACGAGTTGGTCTATGTTCGTGGGGATGATGTGGATCGGGAGCGTGCGGGGAGGGAGTCGCAATATCATCGGGAATCACAATATAATCGGGAATCGCAGTATCATCGGGAATCGCAATACAACCGGGACTCACAGTACAATCGAGAATCGCAATACAGCCCCCGGGAATCGCGCTACGACATGCGCGGCTCGCGATACGCCGACTCGTACCTCGACAGTCCGTACATGGCGCACTGGGCCGATCTGGCTTCTCCGAGCGAGATCACCCCCGCGCTCAGGGACTCGATGATCAACGATACGGCGTCGTATATGCGGCCTGGTGGGGGGAAGAGTGCTGGGTTGCGGATTTCGGCTGGGTTGGGTAGTCCTAGTGGCGCGATGCACAGTCCTGGTGGGTTACTGCACAGTCCTGGTGGGTTGTTGCATAGTCCGGCGTTTCCTAGTCCTGGCGGGAGTTTGAGCACACCAGGAACGCCCTTTCGTCCACCGTTTGCGACTCCGAGCTCTGCACCCGCCACACCCGGCCACGGACACGGCCCCGCCTCGCTCTCCATCTCCGGATCCAACCTCGACTCGCCGCGGCACGCCAAGCGCGCATCCGGCATCTCCTTTGTCTCGTCCGTCTTTTCCAAGTTCTCCGGCCACGCGAGTGCAGGCCACAACACAGGCACCAAGGGATTCCAGTTTTCGTGGAGAAACGAGCCGGTCCCGCCCATGCCCGCGGTCACGGTCCGGAACGAGGAGACGGCGTCGAATATTGTGCGAAAGGAAGGGACGATGGAGTTGCCCCAGCTCGCGCACCGGGCGGAAAGGCTGAATGAGATGCTCGAGTTGGGAAAGTTGCCTCATCGGGTGCGGTCATCCTTTCTTTATTCCTGTCCAAGGACAAAAAAAACTGATTGAATTTTGTGTATAGAGCAAATCGACTCTTGGGGTGGCGAGTGCGCCCGGGAGCGGGGGCGGGAGGGTAGCAGACGTGCCGGTTGGAGTGGACCAAGAAGGAAACGACGTTTCAGGCGAAGGGTACACCGACGAGAAAGCGCTCCGACGCACACGAAGTCTTCGCTCGGTGTTTACGACTCTGTCTGACCGTTCCAGACGGTTCATCCCGGGCGCCAGCGCCGGCGGAGCATCGGGTAGCCTGCGGTCGAGTTTGGTGGATATTCCGGGCCAGCAGCATCAGCGGTTCAATAAGCTTCCCGAGGAGCATCGGCAGGAGCGGAAAGTCACTTGGGGGGAAGGGACGGGTGTGCCCCCGCCTCGGCCAGAACGGACCAAGACGAGGAGGTTGCCGAGGAAGAGGTTGTTGACTCTCCTGGCGATTGCGGTTGTGGCGCTTTGTGCTATTGTGGGTGTGAGCGTTGGGTTGACGAGGGGGCATGGGCGGGAACCGGATGCTGCTGGGTATACGTGTCCTTTGGCGAGCCAGACGGGGCAACTTTGCGATTTAGGTGAGTAGAATGAGTGTGTGGATTGGGGATGGACGCGGGTATTGATGCGGGTCGGTAGATGCGACGTGCGCATGTACGTCTTCACTTGCTGGACAGTGCAATCCGCTCGCCCAGGTCTTGGTCGACTTGGTGGGGCCTGTGAATAAGCTTTTCGATCCTTCGCCCGCGTTCACGCCTTCGTCCGTCGCGCTTTCCCTTTGGGAGATCCAAGGAAGTCCCCTACCAGGCGCGAATTGCGCAAACCAAGCCGATCTGGTCGATGTGGGCCCGGCATTGTCCGCGGCCCAAGGGTCCGTATCCGCCAACCGCACCGAATTCGCACGCAGCGCATTGCTCTGGACACTCGTCATGACCATGAGCCCCAACTCGACGGAGCGAATGCAACAGTTTGTGAAACAGCTCGACTTTACCAAGCTCGAAGCCGCCTCGTTGGACTCGTCGGTCCATGGCGAGTTTCTGTTCGGCGCGGCCGGGTACCAGATTGATTTCGCGCGCATGACCGTGTCCCAGCCCGCGATCACCTGGCAGTCGTCTGCGAAACCGAGTACGGACCAGGTCGCGCTCGTCTCGGAGGATTTACGCAAGGCGCTCGATCGGGTGTACACGTTTGCTACTGGTACGTCCGGGTGTATATGCGCAGGCGGGTTAGTCCTTGTTTGTTGATGTGATGTTTCTTGGGTCAGCATCGTCTGCTCAGAGGAGCTCGGCGCTCGCTCGTTATTGGACGAATACGCTCCAATTCACCAGTTCGCAACTTTCGGATTTCAGACGGATCGCGAGTGTCTCGCCTGTGCTTTTGCCCTTTGATGCAACCTCGTCGGCCGTGCGATCGCTCTTTTCCAATGTGAATGGGAGCTTCCCTCCCCCTGCTGCGTGCTATCCCACTTTGAGCACTGATGAACTGAATGCCGTCAACGCGATGGAAACGGGTGTCTTTGGGCTCACCAGGACCGGCTCTGTTCCCTCGGCTCTCAACCCGAACTGTTTCTCCTCTCGTCCGGTGTACGGGGTCTTGGATATCGCACGCCTTCGCTCATCGTTTGGTCCCTCTGAGAAAGACGCACCCAAGCAAGCGGTTCAAGTGGCTGCCAATGCGACCTCACGTGTGTCTGTCAGACTTGGACGTGATGGTGCGGGGCTCCCCTTGACATCAGTCGCGACCGCGAATCTCACCGGCTCTGATGATGCGCGCACGTTTGGAACGATTAGTAACATGGACCACGTCTTGCTCACTTACCTTCAAGCCTTTCCATCTATCCAAGCCGCGGGAGCGCTCATCGACCACGTCTTGGCTTCTTCCGACCTCAAGGCACCTCCTCCGACAAACACTTCTGCGCTGTACAATCTAACCTCGGGCTTGACCGAGTTGCCCATCCTCGAAGTCGCGTTCTTTGGAACGGTCGGGCCGGTGGATCTCGCGTCTGCGTCTGCGGACTTTGCGTCCCCTTCTGGAGAGTTATTTTTCGGGTCGAGTGCGGGGGATGCGTTTCGTGAATGGGCGGTCCAGCGGACGGGCGAGGTGGTTTGGTACGACGGGGCCGCTGCTACCCAGGTCGTTCGAGAAGGCCGGACTCGAGACAGTACGTTTGAAGACGTATGGAAAGGCGCCAACGGTCTACTATCCAATGCCGAGACGACGGGTGTCAGGACGTCCCGCCCCGAGGTGGCCAGGATCGTCAATGTGTTTACAACGATTGGGTACATGGGCTCTTAATCTTATTATCTACTGTTTTTTTGTTAGTTGTTAGTTGTTTTACCACCACTATGCTTCCTTTTTTCGTTCTTTTTTGCTTGGTCTCGCTGGGTCTATGACTGTTTTTTTCTATTTTTCATTTCGCTCATTTTGATTATTGTGTGCGCCTTTTTTGGTCCCAGGCCAGGAGGGGCTGACATGCGTGTTTTATCACACTCTTTGCTTGGACGGGCGTAGAATGAAATAATTCGTTTTTATTTTTCAAAAATGGACATGAGGCTGGTAGCAGATAGGAGATCGAGGCTGTTGCCACAATACGTACAACCTCCATCTCAATCGCACCATTCAATCTCTTGAGTGAAAGTGGCTCGACACCCATTAGGTTGAATTTGCAATTTGAAGCCATTGTAGTTAAACCACTGTTGCTCGTCGCTCGATGTAATATTGCGCTCAGCTCCACGTTGGCCTTCTTCGTGTTTGGATGTCATGATTTACTCCTCGTGATGCTCTCACGGGGCTTGTCTAGCGACCCAGATGGCGTCCCGTGGCGTTCCGAGTGGAATCCTGTCCCTTGGAGCAGACTCGTACGGGTTAGAGCACCATGGCGTGCGATCACTGTATTCTCCTATTGATGTTCACCACCAAACGATCGTTTTGGTCGCCCATGTTCCTGTTTTAAAAGGCTCCACATCTTGGAACTTCTTGGGCGGAGCGATTGCTCAAGTCTGGTGACTTGGTCGTGCATCTTTCCCCCAACTGAATAGCTATTGGGTCTCGTGCCTGAAGCCGGCGAAGGATACTGACGACGCTTGTGACACAAATCGCCCTGGTTGAGCGATTTCGGTCCATCGTTGTTCCTTTTGTGGTGTTAGTTCGCCATCTCTGAGCTTCTCAGTTGGTCCGTGACCGGCATACAAGGGGTTACATCCCTCGCGGAATTCTGACCGGCCGTGCGCAATATTTTCTACATCCACACCGCCATTACTGTAGTACATTATTCAGCACTTATTTGGTCACGAGTAGCTTCTCCTTGCCCACCGATCTTCCTTTTTCGGACGACTTTGGGACCTAGGTGTTTGGTAGTGTGGTTTCGGGGGTCTTTCAGAATGCTGCGATTCTGTGTATCCTTACTCACGTTAGACGAGAGCCGACCGACAAGCTATTCATCGGCCGATGGGTTCGTTCACTGCACGCATCCCGACGTTCTGTCACCATCCCCAGCAAACATTGGACAGTACATAAAACCCCCGCCAGCCCGTTGATTGACCCCCAACGAGCTCGCCTCGATATGCACATTAACCCCTGCAGCATTTTCAGAACACCTCGGACGAGAAACCCCAGTTGAACATTACCTCCCTGTTTATCGTAGGATGACCCCCCTGCCTCGAACGTGATTTGCGACTAACTCGGTGTGGTGTAGGCTTTATTCTTTGCAGGAAAGCTATTTTGAATGGAGTCGAGCTGCTCAAGTCGCTTACTTTGAGTGCTCGATCAGCGTGAGTTTGGTTGCATCTCGCTGGTTTGTAGTTGACTTTACTTTTGTTACAGGGCACAATCGCAAGTGATACACGCACCCTCGAATTTCGGTAAGCATATAGTCGAGATGTATTCTTATATACAAATAGACTGGTTAATCCATCTGGTAATGTAGGCATAGCTTCTTACCATATCCATCTACCAAATCCAGCCACGAAATACGGACCAGGTGGTGCGTCTAATGTGACTTCAGCTTTTGCCGTTGGTTTTCTCACATGAATCTATACTTTTAGTAGAAGCCACCGGTCCGGACATCCGGGGTAAGTCGTATCGGTGCCTTGGTTTCTTTTTCGACAATTAAACATACATGCACTGTCAGCACATCAAACTAATATCAACCACACCACTACACCAAAAAACATTCACTGCAAATCTGGAACTGATCTGCGTGCGTGCGATCACCCTATTTCATATAATTCGCTAGCTGACAGATGCCATACCAGTAACGAATCATACTTTGACGACTTCAACAGTCTTCATGAGGAGCTCTCATGCACGAGCCATGAGGCAGCATTTCTGACCTTGGACGAACCAGATGACTGGGTGATAGTGAACGTTAATACTCCGGAAAGGGAGTAGTTCGGCGTCTAGTTTTTACTTTGGTTACGGCACACCCTACTTGTAGTTCATGATGACTATGTTTGTTCCAAACCAGTAATGTATTCCCGTTTTCATTAGTAATTCTTCATTTAGTAAGAGACAATCCACCCACCCCTCACTGGGTATCCCCCGATCCGCGGTAAATGCATCAGACCGATCCGGGTGCGGGTTTAATGGTATGAGCATTTTAATATTACTTCTTTTGTGATGACGTTGTGCGCCCAACCTCTATTACGCATAAGCTATTGATATGAGCATACCTCTGACGAGCGCGTGTGACTCCTTAGAAAAAAGGCGCGGTCAGCGGCGTACGAACGATAGCCGGGCTGTTCCGAAAGTTTCAATATCGATAACACTATAAATAAGCACGCTCTCCAGGCTGCTGAATACCATTGCACACCCCTCGAAGCCCGTCCCCTGCGTAGTATGAACCAAAGCCTTTTCTTTGGTTCTAATCAGGTATCCCATATTCGACCCCAATTGCACGAGGCTAACCTCGTTGATATCGGCCGGAATAACCCTCTTACTTTCAACCTATAAAAACTCTCGATCCCCGATGTCTCCTGTAAGGAAGGCACTTTATCAAGCTCATGGACAGTGTCCGACGCTGTGTGTTGTTTTCTTTGACCTTTCCATTCAACGAGCTCAAGTACAATTATTGCTTTTAGGCCGCCAAAGTTACGCCACGACTCTTGCAATGAGCGTATGTATACTCATAAAGCTTCTTTATGTTTGGGCTACTTTATAACGCATATATGTGCATTTAGTGAGCGTCATCCCCGAAACAGAACTCTCCGGAAATCCGCGCTCTCTGGAACATAGCGTGGCTGGTTTGCCTCGGTCAGACACGGCCAATAGTGATGGCCTTCGTTGCAAGTTAATCGAATTAATGCTATGGGGAGCTCATGCTTAAGCCTTCATCCTGTAGACCAGCTTCATGTAGCCATGAGCGATACCATGGAGCTCACCCCCCAAATACATGTCCAGGACCAAGCCATGAGGCGCGAAAGTGAGTTCAGCCTCAGGGGCACTTGGGTGAATATTCGCTTACATGAGCTGTTAGTGCGCTTGATGGCGTCTCCATAGGAATATTAATGTGGGGAGCAATGGTCGCCACAGCTCCTGGGGCGCATACAGCTTCGGCAACTTGCACCACCGCGAAGTCGGGGCTCAAGGCATTGTGTAGAGCTGTTAAAGATGTCACTCATTTATTTGGTGCCCGCAGGGCTGTGCATACAGGGTACAAGGAGGGAGCGCTCTCGGTTGACTGGGTAGAAGTCTCACCGCAAAGTGCTAATGGGGCCCAGTGAACTTTTGATTGCCGAGGCACGCTGATCTTCCTGATACGATTAATTGATTGAATCGTACGCTGGAGATATTATATCGCATTTGAAGATGTATCAATGTACTATCACAGGATCTCGTGAAATACAAGCAACACAAGAAGTTTATCTGATGGTAACACGTACTCAAAATTTGCACCTATTGCCATGATTGACCACCAGCGGGGCCATGGTAAGGATAATTAGTTGTGGGGCTTGGGGTACAGATAGAGGTCGATACTAGCATGGTTTACCATGATGGGTCAGCCGGGTCCGTCTGGTTAAACCACTAGCAGCTCCGTGGCTTAGAACCTGATGCTCCAACTGTACAAGGACTCACCAGTTTATTTTGCGGACTGACCAATCAAATGTGCGGGGGACTATACCGTTTGAGGCCTTAAACTAATAGCGTTTCTTTTCCAAAGACATCTGCCCTTGCGTCTGCATCAGGTGCAAGATGCACACAGTCAAAAAATACTTCTCACAGAACATAAGCCGATGTGGAATTCACTGGGCTCGTGAGTGTGCTGTTACCCACAATGCGAGTATAAGTCGAAGTATACGAAATTTGAGTATCGAACGTGTCGTGTTTGGTCTATTAAGATCAATTAGTCTGATTGGGCCGAGGATACAGGAAGCCATATTTCTGAATCGGACCTGATGTCTCTTTCCTTTAAATTTGTTGCGTTTTATCGAGGAAAAATAGAGCTAATGTTCGGCTTGGGTTCAATGGCCAAGCCGACCGGTCACGTGCATTGTGCTCAGAATTTGTCTATCGCTTATTTTGGCTCATTCACCCATTTGAAATTTATCTTTTCCTTTGCGCCAGCCGTAGATCAAACTGGCTCAGGACTTATCTGTCTAGTTGTTTGATGCACGTTTGTTGGTCCTTCTGATATACCTATGAGGTTAATCCAGGGACTTTAGAGAGACTTGCTGTAATAACCTGGATTAATAAAAGGCAAGTACAATTGCTCTCAAGGTCGCTATTCACGGCCTTACAGATCACAATGCATTCTAGTGGATTGAACTATGGTCGGAATGAATATGGCAACACGCCTCTCCGCTCCTGTCGTAAATACCTCTGGGCGGCTCACTAGAAATCGAATGTTCTCCGCTTCCTCTCGCGCATGCACTTCTTCCAAAATAGGGCACAATATTAGTTCGCTCGACCCAAAAGCATCTGTGGATTCTAAACCTGCATCATCTATTGAAAAGTTTGGCTCACTGCAGGATCCTACTATCCCTGAGACTCCTGAATCCAAATCGCGTTACCAGCAGAATAGGCCGACACCACCGCGACGTCCCGGAGTTAAGCCGCCCCCCACTCTCGCTTTGCCCTCTTCTATGTTTCCACCTCCCCCACGTGTTCCAGTTCCCACGTCGTTACAAAGAGGAAGTGGATCCGAAGCATCCGATAGTCAAGAAAAGACTTTTAATCTTTACATGAACTCATTAAACAAGCATTATGACGATGAGCCCACCCTGAATGACCTTGATGCTTTGCGACCTCCTCCTTCTACTATTCTTGCTGCTCTCAATGGTGTCATCGGTAGTGGGCGTGCGCTATTAGATCCAAACCATCCGCTCCACCTTACCATCGAACGGCTCGGAGCACAAGAGGCCAGTGTAGGGGGAGGGCCAAAGTCGAAACGAACCGTCGTTGCGGGCTCAAAAAAGGCAAAACGTTTAGAATACCAAGCGCTTTACGCTGCACCGAGGCGATGATCACTCGGGGATTTACCGTGGCTCAATTGAGGATTTTTGAAAAGGAAACTAAAATGGAAAGGGGATTCAAAAAGGTCGATCTACCGCCGGGAAAGTCTAGTTCAAAGCCTCGGGTTATCCATAGTCTCATGAACCTGCGCTGGGGGATGATCCACCCGGCCGTAGTGGGAGAATACATGGATAGAGAGAGCAAGCCAATAGAGCAATGTAGGTCTAATTTACTGCATCGGTCCACTTATTGATCCGCTAACGCCTGTGTTACAATAGCTTATCGTGTTTCACCGTCCGAGCTTTTTATATTTCTCGGACGTGACGGAGAGGATTTGATACAACTCTCGAAGCAACTCAATATGCGCATTGATGTCGACCGTCAACCTGATCCACCGGTTAGCACGAATGACCTATCTCACCTTAATGATTCAGCTACCCGTCCTGGCTTCATGATTCGTGCAACCGGGACCAAGTCGAGTCACGAGAAACTGAGAAAGCATATCGAAGGTCAACGAGATGTAAGTTTTCACTACTGATATGGTTTAATCTGGCATAGAGTTTGATTTGGATGCCATAGATAATGACCGTTAGGGTAATCACGCTCCCTACTGGCCCGTCGCTTTCTCCTTCTCTCTTGCAGAACATCTCCCGAATCGCTGGCGCGTTTGTAGAAAACATAGACTCAAAGTTCGCATCTCTAGGCGATGCCGATAATTCAGCGGCTTCCGTATCAATAACCGCACATAGCCCTCGTAGTGCATACACTGCAGAACGATTGGTCCAACGTGCGGCTTTGGAGGTTCGTCAAGTTTTCAGTTAATTCAAGCTCTTGCATTCTCATGATCCTTCTCTCAGGCTGAATACCGATCAAAACTGCCGCTTTTTGTCCTGGAAAATGGGGAGCCCTCAGCGACTTCGCTCGAGACGGAGTACGGTTTGGGTTCTCAAGCTGATTTGTATGCGCTGTATCCATTTAGTAACCATGGATTTCGTGTACGACTTGTTCAGCAAGCGGAATCGGCTACACAGCGTTCCTCAAGTAATACTTCTGCACTGCCCTTCACTTCCAAAGCTTTCGATGTCCAAAAGTATGGCAAGGACGAGGCCTTCATCCTAACAGGTCAGGAGCGTTCAGAAAGTGAACCACAAGTTGATTCGACGGCGACCGGCCAAAGCACCAAAGGCATAATATTTAGAAACCTTCATGGAGAAGTCATTGACATCGACAAACTTGTTTTTGGGGAGGGCGGCGAAGGCGACAGAGTAATTACCACAATGTAAGTGGCTCTGGCTGATTTTCATGAGGTATTTATGAAGGGTGTTTTGTATAACTAGTTTCGGTCACATTGTCTTCAAAACCGGAAAGGCTACGATGCTAGATTCCCCTCTGACTGGTCCTGTCGCCAGTGAATCCATCCTCAAATGGATAAATGAGCTGGATTCAAGGGCTAGGTCTTTTGTCCCTGGGTGAGCCCGTCATTGTCATTACATACAAAGTGATCAATCTGAACCTCAGGTTGCTAGCCAGGCTCCCTCTACGCATGTCCCCGCCGATGTGACTTCGGTGCACCGATTACAATACCGCACGATTGAAGGCGAACATATCATCAACGTCAATGTTCAACTACCTGACCACGAAGCTGAGCCCTCTGCTGAACAGGCTGAAAGCGCGGAATCATCCGAGACCAATACTCCAGCACAGACGTTGGAGCTGCCGACTGAGGCCCAACCCACTGAAGGAAATACCGACAGCAATCATCCTATTCCCTCACATATCAAGGGTGACTCTATCCCTGACCAAGACCGAAGCGAGGACTCTATTTCATCAGACTCACTTACCAAGCGCACGACTGGTGTAATGGAAGAAGATTCATCCAAGGGGAACCCTGATACATCGGAAGCCACATCACTCCCCGTTGAAATTACGGTTGGTACGGAAAGTGCCTTCGAACTCATGTTACCTGAAAGGTAAGCCAGAGGATCTAAGACTTGGCCTAATCAGATACTAACGATAGAGTTCTAGTACAATGGACCTATATGTGCAGGTTGTTAACACCACACGCATAGCGAAGCCCATGATTCCAGAAACTTTAGATGTATATCTGGAAAGACTTTCCAAATTGTTCGTAATTTACACACTATACTCAAATTTGTGTTATTGATCGTCATGTTTCAGCTTCACTACCGATATCGAAATCCCCCAGCCCGATCCCCCGCAATACCTTGATTTTGATGGGAAACATTACGTCCTTGTCAAAAACACCAGTGCGCGTTCTGGAAGATCAACTTCTGTAGATCTACCAGATAAGTTTACGGTCAACGTTGAATCATCGTTGGATTTGGAAAGTAACTTACGGACGACGTTTACGGAGGTAAATCATTCTATATATCGTTTCAAAGCAAGTACTAACATGAAAATTAGCTTTCACACCGCTGGGAAGCAAGCAAGGAAAGCTGGGAAAGCGTAACAAGGGCCTGGCGGACTCTGGCATCTAAGCGCTATGCACGGTCCACAGAACTTAGAGCTAGCCCTACATGATGTTATTTTCTACATGGATGGTATTATTTAATCTTTTTAACTACATTGTACAAATATTAGTCATCTAATATTTAGATACACACTACTCCATCGTTGTCAAGTATTGATGTCCCAAAACGGAATGAGTCGGCCGTTGCCAACAGGGATTTCAACATAACCCAATGGCCACTACATGGACCAACTATGCCTGGCATTCGAAACCCACAATGATATAGGCTAGCCGCATAGTCCGGTATCACAATTGCGCCTCGGCAACTGGAACAGAGGTTTGGTCCAAGTATGCTCCGACTTTCTTGCACCGCCACAAGCCCAATAGCTCCCTTGGACCAACCTTGAAACAACATAAATACCCACTGCATCTCCTTCATACATGTTCTTAATCCCCGCTAATCCAGTTCCACGAGCCTCGATGACGTCTCCCGGTTCTAATTTCGCTCCTCGATCCAAGTCAAGGAAAGCTCGAGGTGGTTTCTCTAGGGGTCTCAAGAGGCTCCTAACAAACTTTACTCTTCCCTATTCTAAATCGCACTCTCGTCCAAACACCCTTACGCTTTTCGACATAGTGACTTTTAGCTCGACTAAGAACTACCCTGCGCTTCGAAAGCATGCATCTCGTATATCAATGCGCTGCGAGGACAACGCCCTTAGGAATTCAGCCCCAGGCCTCCCCGTCGCTTCCAGTCCTAAGATCACAAAACATTCAAACAAAACTTACAAGGCTCCTCGCATGGCAGATAGAGTGGTAGATGTTCGCTTGGAAAGCGTATACGATGACGGCGAAACGTGTGGAGGATATGTCTTTGGCTCAGCTTTGCAAGATGCCTGGCACGCAGAGGATATTGAGAATTTTCGTACGAGGTAAGTGTGGCTTATTCAGGTCGTCAAATCATTGCTCGTGTGCTAACCAAACACGCCTTCAAGAAACTTGTAGTACCCAACATCCATAGGGTACATTGGGGGTCCATTGATTCGCCTCCTGCTGCTTCTCAACCCAACATATACAACTGGCCAACATCCATAGTATTCGATTAATACATGCCTAACCGAAAAGCTTTGATATGATCTACATTGACTATGCACTTCGCTTATCCCTTTTATGCCTCAATTATGATAGTTTCTATGAAACCCTCCGGCGCATACAATCACACTATTCATCTACTTTAACGCTGCCAGTTATGTATATAATACTGTATTGAACTTATATATCCGCAAGTTCGTGATGATCTGATCCAGAAAATAGTTGAAGAACTTGCATTTGAAGCATGTCACTCGCACTCTATTGTCTTGCCTACAACTTGCTGTACAATTTCGGTACCCCCATTTCGTTGGGTTGACTCAGTTATTGGGTCACGCTCATGGATTTTAACCTTCGAATCTTTCGGAGTGAACATACACTGGTATAGTTGTAAATGTCATGTGGCATATGTGCTCGATCTGCAATTGCAATTGATACGGGCCCGGTGCGAGGAGTTTACATGCCAGTACCGGTATTAGTGGATTCCTGCGTAACTGCAATTAAGCATTCGCATTCCTCAAATGGTACCTGTATATATAAACCATAAAAAAGATGAACGCCTTTGGGTGCCCAAACAGGCGACGATCTCGAATTTACTTATAAAATGCTCGGACTTCTAATCTAACTGGTAGATTACTCTTTCTGTATGTGACATTTACAGCGATCAATCAATAGGATTTCTCGTCAGTAGGGGATCTCCAGAAATCAAAGTATAAATAGGGTAAATTGATAGCGGTACGATTACGTGCTTAGAGTCAAGATCCAGAAGCACAAGCTGCCACCAAAGACGTCACAAATCTTTCGACTAAGCATTCAATTATTCTGTTAGCCTCTCCCCGTTCACCTATATTTATCAACGGCGAGCACTTTAATTCTCTGAGTTCTTGAATAAGTAACCACCATACCATTATAGTGGCGTGTTTTCATTATATCCATACCAAGTCACGTCTGGTAGCTATCAACCGAGATCACCGTCACGCAAAACCCCAACACATGAAACACGGCATGTCACTAATCACGTCATCGGGCTTGCGGTACACTGCTAACGCCCACAGTCGTGGTATAAAAAGCCACATCCCCGTTTTAAAGGCCCACGACCTGTTCTGAGTATCCTATTTTATCAAACTCCTGTTATGTCGAATCCAGCTAATACTGATTCATGTGGTAAGTTATAAAACCAAGCAACGCGTACTCGATGTAAGAAATAACAATCCCATAGCCTCCGATGCGCCAGTTGCATGGTTTCAGTCTCCGAATGTACCGGGTAACGGACCAAAACCCGAGTTGGCAGCCTACATTTGTCAGGGAGAGACTGAACAGAAAGGGACAGGACCAGCCGGGGTCGCCTGGACTCCGACGAATCCTAGCACAGGCAAGTAGGACCAACCTTGTCGGGCGTACCGAAATTGACATACGGGCGAATTTAAGGAGAATCTGTCTCCGCAGCTGGCGAGCGAACGACTCTCGAGACTCTTTTCCCCTCTCAGGCAAGTCTGCTCCGAGTCTCGATGTTCCAAGCAGCTTAACATTCGTCACGCAGAAACCACTCGCACCCGTCTTTCACCCTAACAAATAGAGTAAATTATTACGTACGAACGCATAAGTACATACAAGGCATCTATCTCAAAGATAGCATATAATAAAGTCCATTGTCATAAACTCAATACCATATGTCCATGCATGCAAGCCAGTCGAGCATAGTCTGACGCCCAGGTGTCATCCCATGAACAAAAGAGAAAGTGTTACGAGACTACTAAACCATACAAAACCTTTTTTGCATCCTGCCTGCTTCGCGTTGTTGGATCCAGTGTTCCCGCCAGCAGTGTTTGGTGTGTTGGAATTACCGCCCGACGCCGGTGCTCCGGTAAGGCCAGCGTTACTCAACGGCTGATCCCATAAGAAGTACGGCTGACCAGGGAAGCTTGCATCCCTGCTGGCCAGCCACTTGGAATATTTTCCGTCCGCATCGCCATAAATAGCAGCGACGGCAGCAACATTCGGGTAAAGTTCAGCATCGTACGACGTTTCGTTTGACTGAGCCGCTGTAAAAGTCATTGCATAGTTGCATGCATCTTGAATCGTCGCCCCGTCCTTGGTCTTGAGTTGCCATGCATCGTATCCAACATATTCCCCTATGCGAGCATTGACCTACGAACACTAAGTATTATCGCTTTAAAGAATACTAAGTACATACGATCATGGCGGCAAGATTATATGCGCGATAATGGTAGGGCCTTGTGCGGGCCGTTTCGAGGGGCTAATCAATCGGCGTTGGCTCGTGTATCAGTCCAGATTATGAACGACGTACTTGGTCCCCATTAGCAGATATTTGGCCTTGATAAATGCCCTCAAAATATTCTTGGATTGTCTTTTTCGCTCCAGCAGTGTCGTCAACAAGTATTTGAAGTGCGGCCAATTGGTTGAAGTAGAAGCTTCCATGATTACTATTTAGAAGGGTGTTCAGTTGGCCAACACTTTTCTTGTCGATCAACTTACTTGGTAGCTGCCTTTTCTTGTAGAGCCAATTCGTTGGTGGTCAGCCACCCAATATAGCTATTAACCCAGGTTTTCAATCCCGAATCAAGTTCGCCAGTCCACGCAGGTGCACTACCGTTGCGCAGCATCAACACGCCGCTGACGAGCTTCGACATACATTTCAAGTCTAGCACTCCAGTATGTTGTCCGATTTGACTCCCTGGTCCACGTTTGACTTGAGCATAATTGAGATTGGGTGTCATCGAGGTTGCCGGATCAATGAACCATGTATTGATCTCTTTGGCAGCGTTGGACGCATAGGTGTCGTCTCCAGTAATGACCCATGCCATGGAATTAAAGAATACCGAGTCGCTCATCGCCTGGAACATCCCAGTGTCGTTAACTTGACGAACATCGGGGTTGAAAAGTCCATCTCGTGTAATATATTCGCACGTAGTCCATACTTGAAAGGCAAAAGAATGTCAGGGCTACGGATGTTAGGGAAGCCAAGTAATAACTAGGAAGAACTGATGTGTAATCCCGGGTCTAATCGGGCATAAGAAATTGAACCCTTGGTTTTTGAACGCGCAAACTTCGCTGTTCGACACATCACTGAATGAATGAACGTAGGTGACACTTGCCTTGTTCTGGCGTGAGTTGAGTAGTATTCCCAGCCTTTGCACAGTCTGGCCAGTAACTGTACATGTTGATTAAATCAAGACCAATTATAAGTTTGGTACGAGAGAACACACTATGGTCCCCAGCTCAAGTAATCGCTTGGGAGACGAATCAACAAAATTGAACTATACGTAGGACAAGATCGTGGCTTACTGTGTGTTATTTGTCGGAGGCATGACCGTTTTCGAAGTCACAGCTAGCATATGCGGGCGGTTAACGAGAGGCGGACGACCTAGATCCACATAGGCTTACTCCACGGGCCTTCGGTTGCAATCTGCTTTGCACCTTGTACTATTGTATCTTGTGCGTTCTTTGTCGTATCGGACCAGTTCTTTGCCAGGAAAAATTCGGGGGTGATAAACTCGTTGGCATAGCTTGTCAAGCCTAGCACCAGCCCAGGTGTTCCAACAAGCACCAGACCAAGACCGGTGCGAAGGAGCTTCATACTCAGCAGCAAGGGCAATAAAATCACAAGGGAAGCCCAAGGGTGATGAGGGATAACAGACCCCAGGACATTGGTTCTACCGCGTGTCACTTGGCTGTTGACAAAGAATTCAATGACGGGCGCTTGGGCTGACTATTATTAGTCTCACAGCCTTCCCCCCTGATCACCGTGCCGATACTTGCGGGAGCATCCCCAATATTGAATCACCTAAAGAAGTAAGTTTTACGATCAGTGGGAGGTGTGGTAGACTCCGGTGGTGCAGGTAGCCCAACCCTCGATGTGGGTTTTCCAAGGATCCTTACATGGTATCGTTCTACAGTCCTATTTCTCTGTGAGAGATCATAGCAGGTAGTAAAAGCTCGAGATCATACATTGAGCTTTACCATAGATTTCAAGAAATGGCCATGGGTAGGTTTTAACAGACAGTTTATACCTCATAAAAAGGGGGCATATATATGGGTACGTTTTTGCGCTCAGTAGTGACATATACATATTTCGGCCTTATCGAGGGCTTAATGAATGGCAAACCAGGAGGCATTCGGCTTATCTTCTGCCCGCTCGTCGGTATTGGCCACAAGACCCAGACCGGTGAAGGTCAGGGGACCCCCGCGGCTGCGAGTCTGGCTCGCGTGTGGGCAGCCCAAACCAGCTCTCGTGGCCTACGGGATGGTGGGTGGGATAAAATCGACACGCAAAGGCGTGCCGCGACACTCGGTGTGTACGAGGCCAGACGGTGGAGGAGGTCAAGTCGACACGGCATGAGGCGGTCGTCACGTGCCTCGCTACATGCTCCGGCCTCGTCGCAAAACGTCCAATTTTACAACTTACTGCCAATACTAGTAGACAACAGAGATGAAAAATACCTTGGTTCTCATAAATCAGCAAGGCAGGAATTTCGCGGTCTATAATATTTCAGAGCTAAATAGCTATAGACATGGGTAAGAGGCCCATTTAGTTGCAGTGATCGAAGTGAAGCGTAAAATTTCAAATGGCTTGATGATCATCCGTTTGTCACCAAATGGGTTCGTAACCTCAGATAGGTTGAGTTTGGGCGCCCATGACTCTATAGGATCATCATATACAGTCATGATCGACTCTACTCGTAGCCTAGAGGTACTGCGCCAACCGCCTAAGGACTCGCGAAACCTCGCTTCGGTCTCGGTGTTCTCGGCCGTGGCCGCTTGACGCCCCAGCCACCTCGCTTGACTGTCTCGCACACCTTGCATTGCTCTAAAGTTGCGGATTCAATCCAACTAGAGCAATTCCAAGCGTATCTCTTACGTTGTGGGCGCTTTGGTCCAGGGCTCTATGCATGGCTGTCGGGCCGTACGGCGTAGAACTCGACAAGTATAAAATCAGTGAACGCACTCGGAACTTCCAGCATCCAACCGGGTACTCTTACTACTGCACTATTCGAGCTTCGAAACAATATGTTCGTCAACATCTACACCATCTTTACTGTCGCTCTTGCAGCTGTCACTGTCTCAGCTAACCACGCTGTCTCGTTCACTAACAATTGTGGATCGTGGGTGTCGGCGCTCGCTACTTTCATGTTTCCGCTTCTCATATTCTGTACAGGAGTATCCGTCCGATCATCAAGAACACCGCTAACGGTGTGACCTACACCGGACCATGGCTCTCCAAGGGACAGGGCTCATCGAGCAGTGTCGCTGAAAATGCAAGCACCTCTCTTATGCCCTTAAGAACATGCATCTGATCGAAAGAAACTTTTAGTGGCCGTCTGGAATCATCGTTGGCCAGACTAACGCTAACCAGGGCAACGACTGTGTCGGCTGCACCCGTCTCGAGTGCGATTTCGCTAACTCCAATCCCTCTTGGCACTGCTGCAACCTCTCGCGTGTGGCCGGTTTCCATGTTGCCATGAGCTTCTCTTGGACTGGAGGAGGATGCAAGGGTGCTACTTGGTGAGAACATGCGCTGAGCTTGATAAACGCTCGAAAGATCTGATTCGGCGAGTTTTTATAGCAAGTCTGCTTCGTGCCCGCCTTCCGACGCCTGGGTCCCTGGCGTCGACGACGGCAGCTCTCTCCGCTTTTGCCCTGCTGCCGGTGTCGGCCTCAAGGTCACTTTCTGCCCTTAATCTTTTGGTGTTGTACGGGAACACAACCGATTTTAATGCTTGGACGTTGTATATGCTAAATACATGCAGTCCTCCTATTCATTTTATTTTCTCTGATCGCTTTAAACGAGCGGCCAGCTGACTTGAGTTCTGAAATATCTCGCCAAGTTTTCGAGTTGTCCTGAAACAGTCACATGAGACGATGCATCCTCCGGATCACTGATCACGGCTGTCCTCGAGGGAGATTTCTTAAGTAATAGACGTTTTGGGGTATGGGCTGCGTCGATCAAATAAGGGAGGAAGCCCTGTTTATGGAACTGTGATAGCGCATCCAGGCCGGTAATCACGACCTTCGGCTCTGTGGTGGCGGTCCTCGTTTCTTCGCCGGCATTGAGCCCAGACGCGGGATCGGAGGTAGGTTTAAGATAAGACTTTTCGGCTCCGCAATTTATCAGGCGTCAGTATACGTACTGCATGCATACAACAACTGGCTGACTCACTGGACAGTCTCCCGAACAATGGCGACCCGTCAACTTTTGTCGTCCGGCAATGCAAGTCCTTAGGAGTATCGAATGCATCTTCGGCATATCCGTTCAGTGGCCATTGAGCAAGGTTGCCATGGGAAGGAACCTGTCCTACATGGCTCCTAGGGTTAAATGGACAATAAATGGGATACCAAAAAAGGTCCTTAGGAACTGGGTGTAATTCATGTAGCTTCCCAACGATCATCATAGGAGTACTGTTTCAAAGCTCTGGCTGCTCGCAAAGAGTAATTACAAGCTGCGAAACTTTGAGATCGAACACCAAGCTTTAAAGTTACCACAAACTCTCAAGAAATGAATGGGGTTTCACGAGTATTTGGACCTCGTCCTAAGAATACGCATATACACTGTATATGCGGATACACCTTTAAATCCAAAGGAGCACACTACAACATCATTGAAAACTTGCACGAGGGAAAGCCAGGAGGTGTTGGACCTTATACCTTGTTCTCCTCATCGGCACAGTGATCATGATTAAGGGACAGCAGAGGCGGAAGATACCTTGACTCACATAAACCAGTAAGGAATAGGTCCTGCGGCCTATTTTAATGCGACATATATGTATATCAAAAGCCTAGTTGGATGCATTTACGAGCAGAGAACTAAATCACACGAACGAGGCGAAATCTCAAGTGGCTCGATAGATCATCATTGTGAACCCCAAAAGTACGGGAAAAAATCCGCATGACGTCCAGTTTTTGCCAGACACCTGCACCCAGAAACACAAAGTCGGCAGCTCGACAGCACACAGATGAGGTGGAGATTCAAATTCATGAAAATTCTGGTCGGATTTTACCAGCACTCCGCATATAACGTGCGATTTTTTGCGTCCAGAAAATCCGCACTTTTGGAGTTCACCGTGTAAATTATCTGCCACTACCAAATGGGTTCGTAACCCCACATAGGTTCATTTTGGGCGCTTGTGACTCTGAGGAATCATGATATACAGACATTCTTAACTCTACTTATAGCCTAGAGATGCTACACCAGTCTCATTCGGGTCTGTAAAACCTCGCTTCGATATCGGCGTTCTCGGCTGTAGTCGTTTGGCCCCCCAGCCACCTCGCTTGACTATCCCATGCACCTTGGATTGCTCCAAAGGTGTAGATTCAGTCCAACTAGAGCAATGACAAGTGTATCTCTTACAATGCAGGCGCTCAGATAGGCCAGGGCTCTATGCGTAGCTATCAGGCCGTATGTATACGGTGTAAGACTTAACCAGTATAAAAACAGGAGACGCCCCGGGCTATTAGCATTCACCTGAGCACTCTTACTGCTACACACTTCGAGCTTCAGAACAATATGTTTGTAAGCATCTACAGTATCCTCACCGTTGCTCTCGCAGCCGCCACCGTCTCGGCTGGTCATACTGTCTCGTTCATCAATAACTGCGGAATGTAAGCGTCGGGACTTTTGTGACTCGTATTTTCTCCTATAGTTTGTGTAGGAACATCCGTCCGATTATCAAGTACACTACTAGCGCTACGAACTACACTCAGACTGGACCATGGCTCTCCACGAAGCAGAGTCTATCAATCGCGGCCTCCGGGAATGAAAGTTCTTTTCTTATTGTTTCCAGAAGATACGTCTAACCGGGTGATCTTGAATAAGTAGCTATCTGGAACTATATTTGGCCAGACTAGCGCCGAACAGGGTATTGACTGTGTCGGTTGCACACGCCTCGAGTGCGACACTGCTGATACCGACCCTTCCTTACATTGCTGTCACTTCTCGCGTGTGGGTGGTTTCAAAGTTGATATGAGTTTCTCCTGGAACGGAGAAGGGTGCAAAGGTGTCGTGTGGTAAGGGGGTGTAATGAGCTTGACAAACACTCAGAAGATCTAACCTGGGAAACCTTCCTAGCCCCTATGCTTCGTGCCTGTCTTCCAGTGCCTGGGCCTCCAACGTCGATGACAGTAGCTCAGTTCGCTGCTGCGCTTCTACCAAAGCACAACTCAAGGTCACTTTCTGCCCTTAGTTTTTCTGCATGGGAATACAACAGAGTTTAAGGCTTGGGTCACAGTGTTGTATATGATAAATACATGCACCACTCGTTTTCAGTATGCCGGCCTTATAGAGTGATGTGTTTCAGGATAAAATCCAGCGAGATAATTCCAAGCCTAGATCAGAGAGCTGCTTGCTGAGAGCAGACAAAGAAATAAAACAAATAGAAGTGTTGAGTGAAATCGAGCTGAAATGAAGGTCAATATATGCCAAGTTCAAGTCCACTTAAGGGATCAAACATCTCCCAACATGATACATACTGAGGCAAATATGCTGGGACTGTTGCCTTCAGGCCATGTTGCCTTCAGGCCATATTGCATTGAAAAAAGACATTTTCACACGCATACTAAATTTCAGGATTTTGTTGCGATATACCCCGAGCCGCCGATTAGGCTCCCTGTACCACTCGCATGCTCATGATTAGGGAGGCGTATCTCACAAGTAAAGGAAAGTATTTATTGGGTTCAAATCTCGAATAAATAGCGCATGTATACAGGCTACCCAACGAAAGGTCAGATCCTTGTAACGCGCACAAGGAACTAAGACATGTATATTCTTTGAAATTCTGGATAAAGTTAGTTGTAGCGCCACTCCAACGCCCGCCGCTATGCCGATGCCTAAACCTTTTCATATCCATATTTGCCCACTCGGGTAAACCGCCCCTTGACGAGTTGTCTAATATATCATCACTCCGCTCTCAAAATGATCTAATAAATCCTTATTGAAATGAAGAAAAACGAAATACAAGGGCGACACGTCAACTTTTTTTGTCCAGTAAATACGAGCCTTTGGGAGCTGACTGAATTTTCTGAGGACCCTAATATAAGTACTTGGCCTGGGCGCGTTCGTGACTTGGCGGAATATATATGTACATCATGCGAGAGTGGAAGAAGGCGAGAATATACACAGAATGACACCAAACATCGATGGGGAAACAGACCGGATGAGGTGGGGGACCCCCGCAGCCGCGAAGCGGCGAGGGTGGAGTGGGGACGCCCGACCGTGAGTGAAGGCTCGTGGGTGGGTGGTCCAAACTGTGCCCAACGAGATGTGGCGGGTGGGAAAAAACGAATAAGTAAACGCGAAAATACTAATCAAAAACGAGGATGAGGAGGAAGAAAGCACCAACCGTGAAACAGTCACGTGACTCACGGCACAAGCTCCGGCTAAGTCCTGGTTGTGCACCTGCGCGGGCCACGATGTACAACGCCCTAGTTGTTGCAAAGTCCCACTTCTTTATGAGAGGTGATTATGAGTAGTGAAAATATGAGATAAAATATTGATCACGAGCTTTGAATTTGCCACAAATTATCAAAACATGAGTGGGTTTTAGCGGGTCTTTGAGCTCCGTACCAGGAATGTGCATATATTATACGGATAAGTCTTTGGATCCAAAAGGGACATACATACCATTATTGAAAGCTTGATCAAGGGGAAGCTAGGAGGTGTCGGACTCTATACCTCGCTCTGGGCAGACAGCAAAGATGAAACATCCCTTAGCTCCCATAAATCAGTAAAGAATAATTTTGGTGGCCTATTCAAGAGCGACACAGATGAACACAAAATGCCTATTTAGCTGGATTTACGAGTAGAGAGTCGGGTCAGATGTAAATGAGGCCAGGACGGGGGGAATTCAAATGGCTCAACGATCAACCATCTCCCACTACCAAATGGGCTCGTAACCCCACATAGGTTTATTCTGGGCACCTATGACTCTACATAATCATCATACACAGGCATGCTCAGCTCTACTCGTAGCCCAGAGGTATTACGCCAGTCTCCTTCGGGCCCATCAAACCTCGCTTCGGTGTCGGTGTTCTCGGCTGCAGTCAGCCACCTCGCTTGACTGTCCCGCACACCTTGCATTTCTCTAAAGGTGCGGATTCGATCCAACTAGAGCAATGCCAAGTGTATCTCTTACGTTGTGGGCGCTCTGACACAGGGCTCTATGCGTGGCTATCAGGTCGCACGGTTGTAACACTTATCAAGTACAAAACCAATGGATGCATTCTGGATTTCCGGTCTCCAACTGAGTGCTCTTGCTACCACACTCTTCGAGCTTCGAAGGAAGATGTCTATCAACATCTTCGCCATCTCTACTGTCGCTCTTGCAGCTGTCACTGTCTCAGCTAACCACGCTGTCTCGTTCACTAACAATTGTGGATCGTGGGTGTCGGCGCTCGCTACTTTCATGTTTCCGCTTCTCATATTCTGTACAGGAGTATCCGTCCGATCATCAAGAACACCGCTAACGGTGTGACCTACACCGGACCATGGCTCTCCAAGGGACAGGGCTCATCGAGCAGTGTCGCTGAAAATGCAAGCACCTCTCTTATACCCTTAAGAACATGCATCTAATTGAAAGAAACTTTTAGTGGCCGTCTGGAATCATCGTTGGCCAGACTAACGCTAACCAGGGCAACGACTGTGTCGGCTGCACCCGTCTCGAGTGCGACTTTGCCAACTCTAATCCTTTCTTCCACTGCTGCCAGCTCTCGCGTGAGGCCGGTTTCCATATTGGCATGAGCTTCTCCTGGACTGAAGGAGGATGCAAGGGTGATATTTGGTGAGAATATGTGCTGGGATTAACAAGCACTCCAAAGATCTGACCTCGGAGAACTTCTATAGCAAATCTGCTTCGTGCCCGCTTTCCGGTCCCTGGTACCCCTGGCCCGTCGACGATGGTAGCTCGCTCCACTGCTGCCCTACCGCCAATGTCGGTCTCAAGATCACTTTCTGCCCTTAATCTTCTTGTACAAGGACGCAACGGAGTTCAATGATTGGATGCTGTATATGCTAAATACATGCGCCCCTGATTTTCAGTACATTGGCCTTACACAGTGATATGCCAATGAGATGTTTGGGACCTCAGGCCAACTGGCGGCTTGCTAAAAACAATTAAAAAAACAGAATGAATAGAATCATGTGTGTTTAAGCAAAAATCGGTCTAAAATGAATATCAATATATACTGAGTTTAAGATCACTTAAGGGACCAAACCTCTCCTGGTATGATTAATGCTAAGAAAGGCGCACTGTGATTGTTATTTTCAGGCTACATACCACTTAGAAAAGATATTTTTCATAAGCATACTAAATTCAGGAACTTTGTTACCGCAGTGATAATCACGTACTCTAGCGATATTGCTCGTGTGCGCGATCAGTAGGCATATCTCACAAATAGAGGAAACTATCCAGTGGGCTTAAATCTCAAACAAATAGCACATATATGCAAATTATTCAGCGAAGAGTTTGATCCTTGTAACACGCACAAGAGCCCAAAGATATCTATATTTGAAATTCTGGATAAAGTTAATTGTAGCGCCACTCCAACGCCCGCTGCTATGCCGATGCCCAAACCTTTTCATATCCATATTTGCCCACTCGGGTAAACTGCCCCTTGACGAGCTGTCTAATGTATCGTCGTGCCACTCTCAAAATGATCTAATAAATCCTTATTGAAATGAAGAAAACGAAATAACAAAAAAAAAAACAAAGACAAAAGAGACAGAACCATATAGAGCCAAAAACCTAGTAGTATACGAGATAAGACCGACCGAGAGAGAGGAGAAAGATAATGGAACAATAGTTATATATGGAACAAATGAGCGTTATACTGCGAGCGAGCGAGAGAGAGAGAGATAAAGAGAATAAGACAGAAAAAAGAAAGAAAAGAGCGACAAAATAACGTTTATTGAGAGTGCGGAATGTGAAGATTGATGGCTGTAAAGCAAGTCAGCGATTATGAACCAAGTCAAGGATAAAAAGAGAACTGACCTCGTTGCCAAGTAAGCGCCTCGGACGTCGACTGGGTATTAAAATACAATATCGCCTTATTATCCACGATCCTCAACCCGTTCCCGTTCACAATGCTCGCAGGCTGCGCCATTGTCTGCATTCGCAACACCGCCCAGAGCTCAACCATCTCGGCCCCGGGGAGTTCTTTGCACAGTACCAACAGGTCGTTGCACAGGATCGCAACCAGTTGTTTCGGGTTGGCGTCGGACGAAAGGCAGGGAACTTCGACTTGGCCGATTGTTCCATCTGGGTTGGGCACGTCGGCGCGCGAGTTTACTTTTTTAACCAGTCGGACGAGTTGTAATCGGCCGTCCATGATGAGACGTCTGTTCGAGATCGTTAGCCGTCATCGTTCCGAGAATGACGGAAAAAAAAGGAAACGCACCGATGAGGCTGGACGAGCGGACTGATAAACTTGCCCTTTATCCTGGTCTGCCATTGCACGAGTTTCGTCCTAGACTCGCTCTCGCGCTTACCCTCGTTCATGCTGTTCGCCAACACCGCAATCTCCTCCAACGCACGCTCGAGCGGGTCGTCACGCGATTCAGGATGGGGAGGCGTGCACGTAACAAGATTGTCCAGCTATTCCCAAATGGCATCAGCAACTCCCTATTTAAAAATAGAACACAGAGGAGGGGACTCACGAGCATCTTGTACCTCGGAATCCGCTGAATAGGCAATAACAAGTACCCCTCGAGGTTCAACTGCGAGTGCCGAGGATGTAACCTACACCGCTTCAAAAACTGTTTTATCCGCTTTCGCTGGCCCGCGTTGAGCGTCGCCGGATGGGGCGCTTGCTCCGGGGACACACCCGCGATTCCGACGGCGACCATGCTCAGTCCTGCGCCGACCGTGCTGGGGGTGTTTGAGGCAGGTGTAGCTGTACCGGGTGTATTAGGCGCAGAGGGAGGAGCGCTCCAGAACTGAAGTCGCTGGATCGCGTTGTCAAAGTTGCTGCCGCGATCATCAGTATCATCCCAAGTGAAAAAAAAGAGGGAAACAAACTCACTTGATATAGGTAAAGTACATCTTCATAAACGCCGCATGGCTCACGAACACATTCGCGATCGCGTGCGCGGTGCGAGTCGAGACGTCCTCACCCGGACCAGTCGTAGACAAGATTTCGGCCGCGTTGATCAACGAAGGGAGGAAACTCTGCTTGTGGAACTGTAAAAGCGCGTCCAGACCGGTAAACACAATCTTCCGCTCCGCCGAGGGGATCGTCGTTTCTTTTCCGACGTTCAGTCCGGGCGCAGGCTCGGACGCAGGCTTGACATAAATGTCGACGAGCTCTTGGAGTCCCTTGACATACGACTTTTCGGTTCTGCAATCCATCAAGCGTCAGCACATACACCATGTAACATACGTGCGCACATGGCACGCATGACACAACCAGGACAACTGACTCGACAATCTCCCGTACAATGGCGACCCGCCGGCCTTTATCATCCTTGTACTTCCTGTCCTCGGCAAACTGGCCATAACTTCCGCTGCTGTCCGTCGTATTCACGCTATCCTGCCCGCCTCTCAGACTGGCAGTCGACGGCGCGCTCCGGAGCATCGGAGGCGTGCTCGTGCTCGATGCATACGACCCGTCCGACTTGGTTCGCCCGTCCATGTACTGCGTCAACGGCGGTCTCCGCGAGTTGCGGGGCGACGGGACGAGCCCGGACCCTAGTCCGCCTTCGAGATCAGCCATGTCACGGAGATAGCTCATGATACCCCGGAGCGCCAAGTGCTGCCGCGCGGCTTCTTCGTCGGCCCGTCGTTGGGCCTCTTCAGCCGCTGCGAGCGCCTCGTCTTCGTTTTCGTGCTCGTTCTCGTTCTCGGGTTCGTCGAGCGCGACGACGCTCGGCATAAATGGCTCGGCGGGGATGGGGATGTTGAGTAGCGGAGGGGTGTCGAATGGGAGGAACGAACGGCGTTTGGCGCGCGGTAGGCTGGGCGACGGGACGGGCTGGAGGAGACCCGGGCTCGGGGCCCCGTGGAGTGCTTCCTGGGACCGTCGGGACGCGAGCACGCGGGCGGTCAACACGCTCGACGCAGGGCTTCCCGCGCTCGTGACGTTGACTTGGGGCGGGACCGGTACCGGAGGTGCCGCGATCGGCTGAGACTGCGATGGGGACTGCGACTGCGACTGGGATTGCGACTGCGACTGCTGCGGTCGAGTCGGCATAGCAGGCATATCTCCCGCCTGAGCGGCTGGCAAGCGTCCCAGCCGTTCTGCGTTCGAATGGGACCTCAACCTGCCCATGCTCACTTTCTTGAAAAACCCCCATCGGCCTTTACGTCTTTGGTCTTCCTGCGACGCGCCGGCGGTACCAGCGCCATTTGTTTTGCCGTGCGCGTACGGATCGTCGGTACCGCTATACCGCTGCCCAACACGCTCGTCCGAAGCCGCACGCGCAATCGACGGCCGCCCATCCTCCTCTGACCCCCCTCCAACTCCAACTCCAACTCCCATACCACCGCCTAGCGCTCCAAACTCGTACGACACATCCGGCGACGCCTGGTCCTCTTCGAGCTTCTGGCCCTGGATACCCGTGGCCGAGTATCGCGAATTGCGCGGGCCGCCGGTCGAGTTGCGCGAGCCGGACCCAATGGTCGAGTTGCGCGCCGACCCGCCGGCCCACATTTGTCGTGCGTCCGGGCGGCTGGGCGAGCTGCGCACGCCGAGGGACATGTACCGTTTCACTTGCCCTTGTTGCTGCTGCGGCTCGGGCAATGTCGGAGCGGTCGAGAGGATGGGCGCGCTCGGTGGCGGGCCTTGGTCGTCCGTATTGCCCATTTTCCTGAGCTCGTCTGCGCTCTTCATGCGTCGCGGTCCAGATGCCCACGATGTACTGAAAAAAATCCCAAAAAAGTGATTAGTGCTAGTACAACCAAAGAGGTAGAGAAAATTGCTTACGTCGCCTCGACTTCGCTCTCAGCATCGGTAGTCACGATTTCACTTCCGCTAATACTTCCCCCGCCGCGCTTCTTCTTTTTCCGGGGAGAAGGTGCCAAGGCGCCCAGATGCATATTGAGCTTGGCAGCGGTCGTCGGAGGGGAATGCACAGGGAGCTGGAGGTGGGCAAGACCCGTCGCGGGTGGCGGCGACATCAAAGCATGCGCGGGTGGGGGAGAAAGCGCGCTTCGGGGAGGAGAGTGGGGCGCCGAGGAGGAGGTCGGGTAGGGAGAGGAAAGAGGGGACGTGGTGAATGCGTGTCCGCTCCATCTGGGATCAAGGGCCGAGCTCGATTGGGGTTGTTGTGAGTAGCTGCGCTGGGAAGTCGCGGGTCGGTTGAGAAGGACAGGACTCGCCAAGCTGCCCGAGCCGTTGACGGTGGTGGACAATAGCGGGAGTGAATTGGCGGCACGGGCAGCACCGTAAACGCCGTTGGTAGGGGAGGGGGAGTATAGGACGTGTCGCGTGGAAGCAAGGGTTCGACGAGGCTCCTCCAGGGACCGGCAAACGTGTTCCCTTCGATCTTGAGAACCTCGAGACCGGGCATGGCGCAAAACCAGACCGGTAACATGACCAATCGGTTGCAACGGACACTGAGGGAGTGGAGCGCGCCTAGGTTGACGAGCTGAGAAGGCAAAGACTGGAGCTCGCATGCGTCGGCAATGAGTACGCGTAGGGATACGAGCGCGCCGAGAGAGGAAGGGAGGGTGCGGAGGGGATTGGATGAGACATTCAATTCTTCGAGATTAGTGCAGGATGTCAGGGCGGGGGGAAGCGCAATGAGTTCGTTGTTGGAAATGTCGAGGCAGAGCAGTGATGTGCTGATCTGGGGCAAGACCTGGGCGAGGAATGCGGGCAAGAGGGCGGGAGTCGGGCTGCTGCCAAGCAACAGATGGGTAGTGCCTAGTAACGGTAAGCAAAAACGCAATATGATATACAACGTGAATTATACACACCGGTTTGGACATCCAGGTCAGATACGGGGCGCCCCTCGGCATCGACGATAAGTCCGCGGCCCTCGTCGGCAACAATCATGGCTGCTGTGCGGTCTTCGCGATCGTGTTCGTCGGAGACACTCTCTGTCTCGTTTTCTTCCAGCACGCTTTCCAGTTCGTCGTCGGAATATAAGTCTCGCCTTGGACCCACTATTCCACCATATTCGCCATGGGACATCATCCCATCGGGGTCAGGAACATTCACCATTGGACTTGGGAGACCGTACACTTCTTCATCCGAGTCTTGATACACGGATACGGTACGCCATTGACTGGCGCTATTCAGTGAATTGGACCGACTTCTTCCGGAAGCGGACCAACGAATGTTATTCTCTGTTACCGGCACACGCGATGACATTGACAACTGGGATCGGTGGCCTCCTACGGCTATCCGCGGCTCATCTGAAGTGGTGGCCGTGCCAGGCGGGATGTCTTCGCCGTAGTACACATGCTCGTCGTCGTCCTGGACATCCAGCTGGTCCAAAAACGAGTGCTTGTCTTGGGGGATAGTGAGCATAAATGGAAATGAATTCGGAGAAAATACCAGACCATGGTCCCCATTGAGTCCCAACTCGGTCGCACTGGGTGGTCTAGACCGACTCGAGGGCCGGATCGTCGCCTCTCGCTGGCGTCTATCGTCGGGCAAGATGAACTCGGGTGTGGCAGGCACAGGACGCGACGGAGGCGGGCGTGGCGGAGGAGCCTTGGTCAAGCTGCTGCCCCTCGACAACATCCTACAATACACCCAACACAACAAACACAAGAAAGAGAGAAAGAGAAAAAAGTCAGATAAAAGCCGCCAGTCGTCGGTCGCAGTCGGAACAAGGGAAAAAAATGAGAAATGAGAAATAACCACTCGCGCTCACCTCGGTTCGTGTTCAGTCAAATCACCTCTCGGGCGCACAGACGTACCCGTGACTTGTGACACGGGTTCATCATACAGGGTCCGATTCCATTCCGCCCCTAGGCCGACTGCTCCTTCCCCCACGCATCCCTCGAAATTCATTTTCCCCAACGGAGTGGCTGGCAGCACCTGGAAAGTGGGCGCAAATGGCGAGTTGATGGGCGATAGCGATGGGATGCGAGCGAGCGACGGCACCGACACCGACGACGGACTCGGTGCGCGTGACCCACTCGGCTCTGGGGACGGCCCCCGTGACCTGAAGCCCAGTCCAGCCAGCCATGATGATCGCTTGGGCTTGCCCCTGCGTGTGTGTTCAGAGTCCGAGTAGGCTTCCACCTCGTATTGGGATGCGTTGGACGGTACGCGCACACGGAGCAACGACCCGAACCGCCTTTGATCGACGCTCGGTCGATCGCTGTCTTCTGTCATCCTCCCCCGCTCGCTTTCCACCGTCATCCGCCCTGGTCGTTCGCTCTCCATCGTCCGTCGAGGACTCTTGCGCGACCGCAACGTAGAAAACTTCCCTATTGTATCAGTTGAATCAATCAAATGTATACACACTATTCAAAAATAGAATGCAATGCAAACTCACCTTTGATACTTCCCGACTCGCTCGAACTCCACTCGGACCTGAGCTCGACGTCCGACATCGCGGCCCGCGGAAACGTCATGCTCCTCGTCGCACCAGGCCGACTCACAAATCCCATCGCCATACTCGGCTCCGTCGTCCCTAACAATGATGAACTCGTCCTGGACCTATCAATCTCCAATCCCCTTCTCGACCTATTTTCAGCACCAGTGCTCGTTCTCGGCCGTCGCGGGGTCCCGAATCGATTCGTGGGATCCTCAGGCGTGGTAGATAAATGCTCTTCAGGGTGTTCCCCCAAGGCTGAAAAACTCGCCCCGACTTGGGACGGTCTCGTCGAATTCCACGAACCGACAGAACTTTGTGCAGGCGTAGTAGCACTATCCCCCAACCCGGAACGAAAACTCTCAAAGCTTAATAGCGCGTGTGCGTGGGGGGTCGGACCACCTCGGCTAGGCTCCTTATGGCTCTCCACCCAGCGCTCACCCGCCGGGCCCGTCCTGTCGTCTTGACAATTCATACTCGGCTCGTCTCGATTTCGGTAACCTCCTTGTACGCTCGTGCCGAGTTGAGCAGCGCCGCCATCAGAGTGCGCGGCTCGTTCTTCTCCCCTTCCCTCGATCTCCCCTCCCGCTGCCAAAGGGATTTCAAATGCGCCACCGCGTGGCGTTACTGGTCGCCCCGATAGGGCTCTGAGCGCGTACACACCCGTGGGCGTGAGCGTGATGGGTCTGGGTTTGAGTCCGGTCTGGGAGGCTAATAAAGTATGGCCTCGAGTCTTTTCCCCCGCCCCAGGGTAGCTATCATCGTTGTCTGACTTCGGATTCGGATCTGACTCTGGCTTGCGGCCGTCTGGATGTGAGCGCAAAGGATCGTCGGGGTTCGAATGTGTGTTGTCGTCTGGGTTGGATCTTGCAGCGCTGCAACTCGAGTCGGACCCAATGCGCATATGTCGTATCCCGATCGTCGATTCTGTTCGGGTCGGTCTGAGCCCTCCTGAACCAGGTCTTGCAGGTCGTACGGCACTGGATGCAGGTCTTGAACTTGAACTCCCTATTGCTCCCGACGCTCCCTTTCCAGCTGAACCAGGTCTCGTAGCGCCTTTCCCACCTGAACCAGGCCTCCCACTAAACCCACCACCACCACCACCACCACCACCACCACGAGACAGCGCACTCTTCCCGGCCGACGCAGGTCTCGGCTTGACCAACTTTCCCGTCTTCCTCCCCGTTATATGCGTCGCTTCTGGCCCAGGCCCAGTCACCCCATTCGTGCCTTGCGACGATCTTGGCTTTGACCATGGGATATTCAACTTGGGCATGGAAGCCATTCCGAGGGTATACTAGAGAGGGGGGGGGGGAGACGGAGCTGGGAGAACGAGGGAAAAGGTGAGATGAACACCAAGAGGGCTATGGTCGGTAGGCTGATCCGTATTCTCGACAGCTCGCGTCAAGTCGTAAATCGAACAACACTCCGCCAGACGCGCACTCCCTCTAACAGGTGGTCGTTTCCTCTAACCCTGCTCAAAGTCCCAAGTGTTCATATCTCACCAAGAGACCGAAAGGACGTCATCGTTTCATTGCCTGGCTCCCCTTTTTTCTTCTTCTTCTATGTACCGAACTGCGTCTATGGACTATCAAGCGTGATGTTATCCGAGAACGGTGATCTGGGCGCTGGATCTGACGGCGGGCTGGGACGACATCGTATGATAGGGCGCCAAATCGAGCCGAAGAGATCGAATACGACGACTGAACCGAGCAAGGTGCGGTGGTTTCAATACGTTCGACCATTGACGTATATATGGCTGACTATCATCTCGAACTAGTGGATTGAATCCAACCGCTCCTTACACGAGACAATCCATTCTTATACCATCTGGGTTCCAATCATTTTTTTACCCACACTGGTAAGACCGCTTGAGCCGAACCCGATTGCTGTCGGGGCAAGAGCCCATGGAGGTGCGTGCTCGAGTCGAAGGAGAGCGCCTATGCGGAGAGTTAATACCGGTTCTCGTTTTGTCGATACCGGTTGAACGAGTGTCCTTGTAGATCTCTCAGATTTTCTCACTCGGTGTGTGAATTCTTATTTTACTCCTAATCGGCGGAAGGTTTCGAGAGCATTACGAGTATATCGAAAATATGGAACGGTCTAGGTACTCGAATTCGAGTTGAGATTGAGACTCCATCAATTATCTAGGTGTATGCACTCTTTTTCGGTCAAACAGCGCCTATGTCTATTGGACACCTTGGTGATCTGTAATCAACACGCGATATATTTGGCTCTCATATCCAGCCAATTTTCCGGCAATCATTCCACGCCAACAAGGATGGTTCATCTATGCGCATACACCCCCATACCCGATTTTTCCCACTTGAACCATCATTCCAACCCCCGGCCGTCCGCCATCCGAAACATTCCTATCGAACAGGATCAATATCTTCGAGCACCTTGTTCCATCCATCGTTCCTGTTCACTGAATTCAAGCTCGAGCAAACTCACCCGCACCCACGGCGCAAGGCCTGGAACATCCACGCACTTCGACCCTGGTCACATCCTCCACATCATGAATGCGATCAATCCGTCACGATAACTCGAGTGGAGACAGAGTGGGGCGGACCCCACCTGATAAGCCCTCTCTTTTTCGCTGGTGGAAGGGGGGAACAGACAGCACCATCCTTTCTCACCCCGCGTCGAGATTGTACCCGAACCTATGCTGATTAGTAAATGTTTAGCGAGCGGTATAGTCTCTGATGAAGAAGGTGTATATGGTCTTCTAGATTTATGTACACAATAATGCTATCTCGAACTCTGATTCCTTGAAGGAGTTTTGTTGATCCGCTGGTTCGGTCTGTCCAGGACAAAGTTGGATAGCCGACGTGGTGGCTATGGCACTACGCCACCTGGCCCTGAACTTGGACCTGAGCGTCAATGTCAGCCACGCCGTATAGCGTATACACCGGCAAGTCAAATGAAAAACGAAAAGTGAAAAATGGAAAATCGAGAGCCTAAATACTCTCCAGGCGACCTACACATCCTAGACTAGAAACTGCGGATCGCTTCGACTTGGATACGGTCGAACCGATCCTCCCGCAATAGAAGCTCCCATCACGAAATGAAAATATAAAAAAGTCGTGATAATCCAGGACCCCAGTCCGATATCGCGCCGCACATATATATCATATTTTTACGTGGCAGTTCTGTCAGAACATATGGTCAGGAACTCTAGAAGTTCCACCTTAGCAACCTCCTAGGATCCTTGGATGCTATAACAAATGAGCGGTTGACCTCCCCCCCCCCCCCGAACGTGACATGACTGCATGACCATTACATCCACTCTGATCCGAGAAGTTATCCGATCAGGTGTATAGCGTGCTCCCCGTGATGTCATCATCGAACTCACGGTTGCGAGGGCAACATATAATATATGCACCAGATCGAAGTCGCATCTGATGTGACTTCTGGGCCGGCGGGTTCTGTTGTCGTGTAAAGAAACACCCCGAACTCCAGTGGAAGACTTGAGTTTTGTATCAACGGTCCGGTTTAGGGAGCCAGATGTAATTGGGGTGTAGTGCTATGTGTCAGTTAACCGGTGTGGATAATTGATCACAACAGCTATCGACAGGTGTTAGATAGAGTATGTACAGTGCGTAGTATGCGGCGCGATGAATAGCTATATCTATTGGTAGGCATGTTCGCCTGCAGAAGACACGCGGCTTGTGCTTGTTTAGCAGGGCCACGGTCCCCATCCTTAGGGCCGGTCCCGAACCTGCCTTGTGATTACCTTGAGGTCGCCTTGAGGTTGCCTTGAGGTAGGTGCGAGCCTCTGCGTTACAGGGGTTTATAGCCGTGCCCTCTCGAGTCTTCGTTCTTTGTTCTATCACTCGTTAGTGAGTCGATAGCTCCCCATAACTAACACCTGCGCAGATCGCGGTTGAGGTCTTCAAGAAATATCATAAAACTCATACATAAGAAACTAGAAATGGTACGCTGTCTCAACGATCTGCTTCATACTCACTGAGAAACGCTGGTAACCATATACCATGATACTACTATTGCATTGCTTTGGCTGGGTCTGACATATGCAGGAATCAAAGGCAAAGGTATGAGTCATATAAGGGTCTCAGCCACTTCGATCTGTTGAGCCTGATTGTAATCCCCGCACATTCTGAAGGATGTAAGACCGAGTTCGATGCAAGAGGCTTTGGTTCTGATAAAAGAAAATTTTGATACGCCTATATAGGAAGTGAGTAGGACTTCGGCATAGAGATCCGGATTTACAGTTCGATTGACGAATCGATAAACCCACCCAGCAAGTGCGTACCAAACTCTCACGCTGCTCATGTTAGCAGTAAAGTAAGCTAAAATGTGGATAGGCGGTTCGTGTGCAACTTGCCAGATAGGATCTTGGTGCTGATGATGGTTGCCGCGAACGCTTCAACAGAGGGTGAGTGGGGTATTGTACTTGGATACAAAAGAGGCTAAGCCCTGTTTGGAAACAGGATGTGAGTACATGTTAACTGACGTATCCAAGCGCGGTACGATAAAGCTTGAGCAGTGGGTATGTACAGATAACAACGGCATTGGAAGTTATGACCTTAGGCTGGGACCGCATATCAATATATATAGATAGTGCGTTCGAGTGCGCGACCGTAGTGTTGTTACTAACCTGAGTTTCAAACTCAACAGAAAGTCAGTAGTCTCCTGGGTCCATATGAGTGTGACGTCATTTCGCACATCGTTTACAGATGGTAAGCGTGTAAGAGCGCAGATGAGACAAAGGACTAATATACGGACTTTTATAGAAGGTATATATCGCGTCTACTGGCGCCTTATTCGTACCTCTCTTGACGTATAAGCCGCAACGACAAATATGGTAGTTGGTAGGTCTACGGTACCCAAGGCTGACGAGACGATATATTCGATAGCACTTATGGCCCGTTTGTTAGGCTGTACGTTCACCGAGTCATGACCAGAGAGAAACAGGATGATCTGTGAGTATGCTGTGCGCCTCGCAAAAAGCATGTCGGCTAATGTGAATGGGCTGCACGTTATGATAGCATTAGTAAGTTGCTCAGCTCATCTGAAAATAATAGGCTGATGGGTATGGATAGTGTACAGGAAGTAAGTACTTGAAGCCCAACGTGGTGGTGTCCACTTTGGGGCTGCTTGTGTGTGAGCACGAAATAGTCTCGTAGCCAAATCTGTATGGCTTACTTGTCCAGCAGAAAGGAGGCGGGTGCCGCCAGAGCTGAACGCATGCCATGTCAATAGGAGGTAAGCGACCTGTTTTTGAAGAAGATGGAGCCTCATGTAGTGCACCAATGGGTAGAGAGTGAGCGAACTATGATCACTTGAAGTAAGTATGAGTGCCATGTACGATGACTTGAGGATTAGCTAATGGTCATACGTAGGATCGATGTTATACTCATCAACGGAACAGGCAGTACGTGTCTAAGTGTGAAGTTGAACACCTCGAGTGAGAGCTAATGAGGTTTGTGTTGCTGTGTATGAGTAGTTGGTGCGTGAATTCATGGTTGTTACTGAGCGAAGGGTGAAAGAAAGGGACGCTAACTGTTGAAACCTAGGAGGTACGTACACCGTGGCCCTGAATCACTTAGATGATATGGAAAACCAATCGGAGCCTCGGTTATAGACAGTGAGTGAAGGGTGTTTATACGGAGAAAGCATGCTGAGACAACCTTGGTACACCTATCTCCCAATTCAGAAGGTTAGGGCAGACTATCTGCTCGGTAGAGGTGCTCGCTAACTATGTCACGATGGATACCTGGTCAAACCAAGCCCGTGCGTACCGGGCAAATAGGGATAGGGTACGATGGCTTACGAGAAACTGGGTGCCAATTGGTATCTTAGCCAGTGAGTATGATGCTGATGTCGGAAACGGATGTATATTGAGGGTAGACTACGTGACGTTCGGTATCTTAGGGGGTGCGTATGGGGCTAGTGTCGAGGATGGATATGCACTGACCACACACTGTGTGCTGTTCGGTATCTTAGCTGGTGCGTATGGGGCTGGTGTCGAGGATGGATATGCACTGACCACACATTGGGTGCTGTTCGGTATATCAGTCGGTGCGTATGGGGCTGGTGTCGAGGATGGATATGCACTGACCACACATTGGGTGCTGTTCGGTATATCAGTATGTGCGTATGGGGCTGGTGTCGAGGATGGATATGCACTGACCAGACACTGGGTGCTGTTCGGTATATCAGCCGGTACGTATGGGACTGGTGTCGAGGATGGATATGCACTGACCAGACACTGTGTGCTGTTCGGTATCTTAGCTGGTGCGTATGGGGCTGGTGTCGAGGATGGATATGCACTGACCACACATTGGGTGCTGTTCGGTATATCAGGATGTGCGTATGGGGCTGGTGTCGAGGATGGATATGCACTGACCACACATTGGGTGCTGTTCGGTATATCAGTCGGTGCGTATGGGGCTGGTGTCGAGGATGGATAGGCACTGACCAGACACTGGGTGCTGTTCGGTATATCAGGATGTGCGTATGGGGCTGGTGTCGAGGATGGATATGCACTGACCAGACACTGGGTGCTGTTCGGTATATCAGTATGTGCGTATGGGGCTGGTGTCGAGGATGGATATGCACTGACCACATATTGCGTGCTGTTCGGTATCTTAGGGGGTGCGTATGGGGCTGGTGTCGAGGATGGATATGCACTGACCACACATTGGGTGCTGTTCGGTATATCAGTCGGTGCGTATGGGGCTGGTGTCGAGGATGGATATGCACTGACCAGACACTGGGTGCTGTTCGGTATATCAGTGGGTGCGTATGGGGCTGGTGTCGAGGATGGATATGCACTGACCAGACACTGGGTGCTGTTCGGTATATCAGTATGTGCGTATGGGGCTGGTGTCGAGGATGGATATGCACTGACCACATATTGCGTGCTGTTCGGTATCTTAGGGGGTGCGTATGGGGCTGGTGTCGAGGATGGATATGCACTGACCACACATTGGGTGCTGTTCGGTATATCAGCCGGTGCGTATGGGGCTGGTGTCGAGGATGGATATGCACTGACCAGACACTGGGTGCTGTTCGGTATATCAGTGGGTGCGTATGGGGCTGGTGTCGAGGATGGATATGCACTGACCAGACACTGGGTGCTGTTCGGTATATCAGGATGTGCGTATGGGGCTGGTGTCGAGGATGGATATGCACTGACCACACATTGGGTGCTGTTCGGTATATCAGTATGTGCGTATGGGGCTGGTGTCGAGGATGGATATGCACTGACCAGACACTGGGTGCTGTTCGGTATATCAGTCGGTGCGTATGGGGCTGGTGTCGAGGATGGATATGCACTGACCAGACACTGGGTGCTGTTCGGTATATCAGGATGTGCGTATGGGGCTGGTGTCGAGGATGGATATGCACTGACCACACATTGGGTGCTGTTCGGTATATCAGGATGTGCGTATGGGGCTGGTGTCGAGGATGGATATGCACTGACCAGACACTGGGTGCTGTTCGGTATATCAGTCGGTGCGTATGGGGCTGGTGTCGAGGATGGATATGCACTGACCACACATTGGGTGCTGTTCGGTATATCAGGATGTGCGTATGGGGCTGGTGTCGAGGATGGATATGCACTGACCAGACACTGGGTGCTGTTCGGTATCTTAGCGGGTGTGTATGGGGCTGGTGTCGAGGATGGATATGCACTGACCAGACACTGGGTGCTGTTCGGTATCTTAGCGGGTGTGTATGGGGCTGGTGTCGAGGATGGATATGCACTAACCGCACACTGTGTGCTGTTCGGTATCTTAGCTGGTGTGTATGGGGCTGGTGTCGAGGATGGATATGCACTGACCACATACTGTGTGCTGTTCGGTATCTTAGCGGGTGTGTATGGGGCTGGTGTCGAGGATGGATATGCACTGACCACATACTGTGTGCTGTTCGGTATCTTAGCGGGTGTGTATGGGGCTGGTGTCAAGGATGGATATGCACTGACCACATATTGCGTGCTGTTCGGTATCTTAGCGGGTGTGTATGGGGCTGGTGTCGAGGATGGATATGCACTGACCACATATTGCGTGCTGTTCGGTATCTTAGCTGGTGCGTATGGGGCTGGTGTCGAGGATGGATATGCACTGACCACACATTGGGTGCTGTTCGGTATATCAGGATGTGCGTATGGGGCTGGTGTCGAGGATGGATATGCACTGACCACACACTTTATCGTTCCATACCTCAGTGGGTATGTGCAGCATGTCCATTCATTCCACAAGCTTACGGGTTTATATCTGCCATATAAGATAGTCAGTCCTTTCTTCTTTCCTACTTGCACTCTGATCGACAGTTTTGAGTTTATGCAGCAAGTGCGTATATGTCTTATTACGGGTACGAATGCTCACTAAATTTTTGACATCCTTTTTATTTATAGGGTGTACGTTGTACAATCACTCTCGAGTGGTAACGTGTACTTACTTCCGAGGCTTGGTGTCTTCAATCAATATTAGCCAGTGAGTTTGCTACAGATATCAAGCTCTCATGAAAACTCATTGCTACTGCTTTGGTCTGCCTTCTCTTCTAGTGGGTATGTTTGTATTTACCATTCACAATAGCTACAGAGGACACCCGTTGATCGGTCGGAACATTCTCGTTTAATGTTCCAGTATGTGCGTACACGACATTAGTTTTAGTCAAGGGACTCGTGCCGACTGAACCTTGTATCTCATCCCCCAGAAGGTGCAAATTAGGCAGCAATTTGGTAGAATAGGTACTAACAAACTTGATCGATACGCGAATGTGTAATTTCAGGCGGTACAGACTTATTTCCTCTTGGCAGCAAATTTGGGCTCACAAATTGAGGATTGGGGATATCTATTATAGAAGGTTCGTATACCCTGCATTCCTGGTTGGAGCACGTTGATGGATCGAGGACCTGCACTCATTATGTTAGGCTGTGTGTATATTACCTTGATTGCGTCGAGATAGCATTTGACTAACATACGTCTTGCTTATTTAGCGGGTGAGTACACAGAGCCATATGTTCAAGCATGCGCTCCAGTCTTGACTGTTGTCGATGTATTCCACAGCTGGTGCGTACATCGTCATCAGAGCGACGTTCTGTTTTGTGTTATTCAAACACTTATCGACATACGCCATTTCAGGATGCAACACTGGAGAATCATGCCCGCCAACGGGTCGGGTCTCATGACTCGGAATTACACCACGGTAAAGCTATGTTGGTCTCCGAACCGGTCGTGGATACTGACTACTGCTGTGCTCGCATTCGACATACCAGATCAAGCACAATCAGGATCTCAGGCGCCACGTCAAAACTAGCAAATCTGGGGTCGATGTTTTGGATGGTATGTAACAAGTAGCTACAAGGCAAACTGAGGTACTGATGGCTTACAAAGGGTACTGCAATATGTGTGCGCGCATGTGTTACGACTGCTAGGAAGTCAAGTGTGGTTGGAATGGAATACATGGATTTCAGGAGAGCATAAAAGTGGTACTTGAGCTTCGGTGCTCCGATTGTCGCGAGACCCATCGATAGAGGCTGTCGTCTGGCTCTAGATACGGGCGCTGGGGGATCGGGCGCGCAACTGCGCGGTACCGGATGGTTTGGGGCATTAAGACTCGAACAGAACTGGCAGGTCGAGTGAGCCATGACTGACGGATAGTAGTGATGTGCGAAGGAAAGGGGAAGATAACCCACTGATATGTCGAAGATCACTAGATTGAGTAGCATGAACGTCAGAAGCACAGAAAAATCTGGTCTTTCGGCTTGATATCCAGAAACTTGGTAATGAGGGTTGCGCGTGAACATGAGCACCTGGGCCATATACCTTCAGGCTACAATTGCGGGGTCTCGATACATGCTGTATGCACCACGTTCACGTATAGCCCAGTATATTGATACACACGCAAGGCACGACCCGAATCTGCGCTTTCACAAGTTCGTAAATGGCCGAGGACGAGCAAAAGCTAAGGCATCGTCAGAGACAACCTTACTTATTCGATCATAGCTATGCAAATACATGTATTGGTTTGCACCAACCTCCACATCCCAAGCTACCAACAGTCACTTGAACACTATGTACAGTAATGAGAACAAGTCCATGAGCAAAATCGATCGTGGCTATCAGTAGTCCAAGTCTCAAGACTGATAGCATGTTATAGAAAATGGGCAAAACTCACAAAGCAGATCAAGAAACGGAAAATCATAGCGTACCGCGCAACAAACGGATGAAGGCCGGACGAAAAATGAAGTGGGCAACGGTCAATTCCCTGTGCCTTCATTCCGACGTAGAAGCGCATGCAGGTGACAGGAATGCCAAACCAAGTCATGAGTCCAGCGACAGCAGTCTGAACGTAGTGTGAGCGCCAGTATGATCGATCCAATGCAAAACACATACCATATTCGCGAACCAGTTCAGCGCTTTACCCTTGCCACTACTTGCGCTCATGTGTGTCAGGGAAGAAAGCGAGGCGCAGATGATGACAGAAACTTATAACCTGGACCTTGAGACATTGGAAAAGACCTTGGGCACATTTACAGCGAGAGAAAGGCCACAGAGTGCTGGAGAAGAAGCGAACAAGTCAGAGCTTGCAGTGGACCACGCAGAAGTGAAGAGAGCAGTATGGTCACGGACGGCAATCCCTTGATGCCAGTAGGTTGGATACTATTGGGGAATCGAGTTAGCTGGGTTCAAGCAAAATCTGCCCTGAGACGCGCGCAATAACGAACGGTGACGCGGTGGCATCACCGGTGGTCAAATCGAGGCTAGGGTGGTTGGATGGGGCGAGCAAACCAATGATCAAGGCGCCTCCAATAAAAGGAAGGAGGATGCAGACGTGGAAACAGCGAATAGCCTTGGGGATGTTGCGGGATGGATTCTAAGACTGACCGGCAGCGATGGCCATGAGTTCGGTTCTGATGAGGAGAAAGCGACCTGGGTCATAACCAACCACCATCCGAGAACTGATGCGACTTCTGGCATTCTCCGTTATGGAAGCGCTGAGAATGTCTCTTGACCCGTAGTTGTACTGGGCCTTGGGGAGACTCGGTTCTGCTCTCGTACAAGGAAACGTCCAAATTGTTGCCGAAGACTTGAGTCCCGGGTCAACAACCCAACCCAAGGGAGCCATATTCGAAGTATAGCAGTAGTATGGGCCATTGGTCATAGCAATTATCGATGGGAATTGGTTAAAATATCTGTGATCTATACTACGACTGGTCGGTGAGGTGCAGTGGAATTGTATCTACTGGTGGGCGCCTGGAGAAGATATGCAGCTCGTGCTTGTTTAGCAGGGCCAGGCCTCCATCTTTAGGGCCGGTCCCGAACCGGCCTGAGGTCACCTTGAGGTGAGCGCGACCCTCTGGGTTACAGGGATTTATAGCTCCGTATCCTTGAGTCTTTGTTCTTTGTTCTATCACTTTTCAGTGAGTCGGTAGTCCCCTATAACTGACACTTGCATAGATCGCTACCAAGCGTCGAAGCCTTCAAGAAATATCATAGAACCCATATACATCGTCGTTATAAATGGTACGCTCTCCCAGGGATCTGCTTCCCACTCAACGAGCATTGCCGATAGCCATATACCATGATACTATCATTCCATTGCCTTAGCTTTGTCCGATATGTGCAGGACTCAAAGGTATGACTCATATAAGGGTCTTAGCCACTTCGATTTGCTGAGCCTATTTGTAACCCCCGCACATTCTGAAGGATGTAAGACCGAGCTCTATGCAAGACGCTATGGCTCTGACAAAACATTATGAAACGTCCATATAGGAAGTGAGTAGGGTCTTGACCTAGAGATGCGGGTTTACAGCTCGACTGACGAATCCGCCTCGATAACTACACAACAAGTGCGTACTCAACCCTGATGCTGCTCATGTTCGAAGCATATTAAGCTAATATGTTGACAGGTGGTTCGTATGCAACTCGCCAGATAGGACCTGGGTGCTGACGATGATTGTTGTGACCGCTTCGACAGAGGGTAGGTGAGTTGTTGTACCTGGATACAAAAGGCTGTAAGATGCTGTGGAAACAGGATGTGAGTACATGCAACTGAGATGTGTATGCACGTACGATAAAGCTCGAGCAGTGGGTATGTGCAAACAACAACTGCATCAGGATTTATGAGCCTAAACCAAGACTGCATATGAACATAGATAGTGCGTTCGAGTGTGCGACCGTGGTTGTGTTATTAACCTGAGTTATAAATTGATCGGAAAGTCAGTGGTTCCCTAAGCTCATATGAGTGTAACCTCGTTTCCCACATTATTTACAGATGGTAGGTGCCTAAGAGTGCAGATAGGGCATAGTACTGATATACGTACTCTCATAGAAGGTATATATCGCGTTCGCCGCCCTCTCATTCGTAGCTGTCTTGACGTATATGCCGTAATTACAATTGTGATAGTTGGTAGGTCTGCCATACCTAAGACTTACGAGACGATTTGTTCAGTCGCACCTATCGGTAATTCGTTAGGCTGTAAGTTGACTGAACTATGAGCAGGGACAAATAGGATGATCTGCGAGTGTACTCTGTGCATGACTGATGGCCATAAAGGCTAATGTGAACGGGCGCACGCAACGCCAGCATTAGTAAGTCGTCCAACTCACACGAGAACAATAGGCTGATGCGTATGGACAGTATGCAGGAATTGAGTACTTACAACCCAATGTGACGGTGTCTGCTTGGGGCTGCGCAAAAGTGTGAGCATGAAAGAGTTTCTTAACCAAATTGAATATAGCTTACCTATCCGGCAGAGGCGCGTGCCGCCAAAGCTGAACGCACGCTATGTCGATAGAAGGTAAGCGATCCTTTTATCTGAAGAGGATGCTGAAGTGTCATGCATGTTGCCGATGGGCAGAGAGTGAGAGAATTATAACCAATATAAGAATGAGTATGGTTGTCCAGTATGGCGACTCGGGCATTGGCTAATGGTTGCGGGAAGTTGTAGTAATAGACTGATCAACGAATCATATGACAGGCAGTACGTATTGAAGTGCCAATCCTGGCTCCTTGAGTAGTACTAATGAGGTTCTGATTGATGGGGATGAATAGCTGGTACGCGCATTTGTCATTCTATGGTCGAGTGCGAGGTTAGAGCGGGAGTGCTGACTGTTCGAACCACAGGAGGTACGTACATCGTGCCCCCTGAGCGAATACCTCATATATGAGAGTAATTGTAACCTGGATATCAGACAGTAAGTGAATGGCGTTCTGAAGGGGGAGTGTATGCGTATGATTTTGTACTCATATTCACCATTTCAGAAGGTTTGCACAGAGTAATCATCAGGTAGAGATGGTCACTGCCTAGATAATGGGTGATACTTGTTGAAATAAAGCCGGTACGTACCAAGTGAATGTCGAGCCACGATGACTGACGACGCTCAATTGATTGGGATGGCATAATTTAGGATGTGCGTATGGAGCTTATATAGGGTATGGGTATGAGCTGATGACAGACTGGGTGCGGTCCGGTACCTCAATGGGTGTGTATAGGATCGTCATCAGGAATGGTTATGCGACGACGACAGATTCCGTGCCATTTGGTATTTTAGCTGGTGGGTACGGGGCTAGTGTCGGGGATGGATGTGTGCTGAGTATTGACTGCATGTCGTTTGGTATCTTAGAAGGTGCGTGTGAGGCTGGTATGGAGGATGCATGCAGAATGACGACGGGCTCTGTGCCGTTCTTTATGATAGCCAGTGCGTAGGGGGCTTGTATTGAGAATTGATTCGCACTGGCGAAAGACTGCGTGCGGTTCGGTATTTTAGAAGGTGCATATGGGTGTGGCATTAAGAATATATATGCACTAATGACTGAATGCATGTCATTCGATGCTTTAGAGTGTGCGTATTGGGCTAGTATCGAAGATGGGTGTGCACTAACAGACTCCGTACGGTCCGGTACCTCAGCGGGTGGGTACGGGGATGGAGTTTAGGATGAATATGCCCTGAAAATAGATCCCGTGCCGGCCGGTACCTCAGAATGTGCGTATGGGGCTGATATAAGTGCCAAGTGCGCTGACGATTGAATCCGTGCCTTTTGGTACCTCAGTGGGTACGTGTGGGGCTGGCGTCGAGGACGGATATGCACTAACTACAGACCCCGTGCCGTTGTATTTTAGGATGGGTGTGAGTCTGGTTGTCCAGGATGGGCGTGTACTGACGCTAGACCCCGTGCCGTTTGGGACGTTAGGAGGTATGAATGGGGCTGGTTTCAAGCATGAATATGGACTGACAATAGACTGCGTGCCGTCCGGGGTGTTAGGCGGTATGTATAGGTCTGATTTGGAGGATAAACGTGTACTGACGACTGGCTGTGCGCCGTTTGGTATTTTAGGATGTGCGTATAGGGCTGGTGTCAAGAATGCATGTGCACTGACAACTGACTATGCGCTGTTTGGTATTTTAGGATGTGCGTATAGACTAGTGTCCAGAATGGACGTGCACTGACAATAAACCCCGTGCCGTTCGGTACCTCAGTGGGTGCGTATGGAGCTGGTATCGAGGATAGATATGCACTAACAACAGACTCCGTGCTGTTCGAGATGTTAGGAGGTATGAATGGGGTTGTTATCAAGGACAGATATGCACTCACAATAGACTGCGTGCCGTTTGGGATGTTAGGCGGTGCGTACGAGGTTGGTGCCAAAGATGAATGCGTACTGAGGGTAGACTGTGTCGCTTGGAATATTAGGCGGTATGTGTGGTGCTTGTGTCAATGTTGAACATGTACTGACAAGAGACTCCGTGTTACTCTGGATGTTAGGCGGTGTGTATGGGCCTAGTTTCGAGGATGGATATACCGAGAACGGACTTGCGCTGACGACAGGCTGCGTGCGATTCGGTATTTCAGAAGGTGCGTGTGGGGCTGGTGTCCAGGATGGATGTAGACTAACGACTGAATGCGTTCCGTTTGATGCTTTAGGGTGTGCGTCTGGGACTGGTGTTGAGAATGGATGTGCCCTGACGACAGACTCCGTGCCGTTTGTTACCTCAGTGGGTGCGTATGGGGCTGGTTTCGAGGACGGATACGCACTAACAGCAGACTCCGTGCCGGTTGGTATTTTAGATTGTGCGTATGGAGCTGGGATGGAGGATGGAGATATACTGACGACTTTCTGCGTGCCGTTCGGTATCTTAGGAGGTGCGCATGAGGCTGGTGCTGAGGAGATATATGCATATCAGAACATTTGTCATTCGGTCGATTTGCTAGACATTGGCACGATAACTCTCATCATGCAAGAGTAGACATCGATCGATTCACCATTCACGCCTATACTTAGGCTCTGATAGCTTCGTGTATCCGATGTAATAATGCGCATAGGAATAGATAAGTATGTACAACTGTATGCGTACGTGAACATCGTCAGAAACCAGCAAGGGTGGGGGGATCCGGCACGAAGTGCCCGGATGAAAGCTGGGGCACCGAGACGCGAGCAGAACTCGCGGGCGGGTGGGCAGGCCTGACGATATGCGGAAGGTGTGTGATAGCCCTGTAAGAAACGCGATTCGCATGACAGTGAGTCGGAGCGAGCGAGTGGGATAGTGGGCGGGAAAGACGAAATAAAAGTGCGATGAGTCAAAAGCGCTATGGAATACTGGTCGAGTAAGCACGACCGCTGAGCACATGGCCAGCTTTTTTTTTTAAAAAAAAAATACACGTCCATAGATAAACAATGGGAGCTACATGCGAACTAGGCAAACCGCTTACAAAACACAACCGAACCGTCAAAGCTACATCAGGAAGAGCAAAAGGAGAGCACAAAACACGACAGAACAGAACACAGAAGAAAGCAAACGAGAAAGTAGCACGGTCCGAGACAAGCTAGAGTCGCGTGGCGACTTACATGTGGCTTAAGGCCTAACTCGGGGTAGTGGCCGTAAGGGCGGGAGTGGGGTGGCGGCCGTAAGGGCGTATATACTACATGGTTTGAGCGGCTGCCTGCGGGCCTCCTCGTCTTCGACCTATGCCCGTGCACGTGACCAGCTACCTGCGCCTAAGTAGGGAGCTACATGGTACAATCGGTAGCCACCGTGGTGCTTACCGCGGTAAACACGTGTTATCAACGGGTCGGTGGTTTGAATTTGCAATTTTACCAAACCGCGCGGTTTTTTACCGAGCAAACGGTGGAGCACCGTGGTAAACCGCTGATTACATACTAAATCTATATACGGTATAAATACACATGAATGACTATATCGAGATGTATAAAATGCATATCAATCTGGATCTACATGCTCTCGCAAATGATCGCTGCGACATCGGAAATTTCGGGAAGAAGGGGAGTTCCGTACCAGGAACCAACAGCCATTTTGGCTTCAAAGGTTTCAGACGACATATTGTGCTGTAAATGATTGATTGTTAGTCGCCCAGCAGAGAATGCGCGTTCCGCATCCACCGAAGTCGCTACACAGGAATATACATTAGTTTCAAGCCATGAGATAAGCACATGAGTACACACCTGGTGCGGTCAGATAATCCAATGCCATACGAGCCAGGCGCGGGTTCGAGTTGAGTTTGCTCGACCAATACTCCATGGCCCCTCCATATGGAGCGACGGACTCCACACTGGAGGACAAATAAGCCTCAATCGAGTCCGAGTTGAGTGAGGCAAAGGCCGGGGCGGTAGTGCCAGTACTAGACGTAAGAGAATGGCCTTGAAGCCACCGATTTCGCGGCTAAGTGTACTATAGATCAGATTTTGTAGATAAGACACTATATGTAATAGCCACACCTTTGAGGTTGGTTCCGGCAACTGTGAGCTTGATGTAATGGGGTCGTTTGACGGGGGGTAGCTGATGCAGAACCTCGCAAGAATCATCTGACAAATAGCCTCAACTGATGGTGCATTGTAGTGTTGGTAAAACCAGCTCAGTTTAACATCTGGACACATTGCTACAAGAATGCGTCAATCAATGTTTGAATGCAGTCTAATTTGAATATACATACCTAAAGAGATATAATAAACTTTGCAAATACTCAAGTTTTCCATGTATTTATTATACACATTGAGTGCCGCTTGAGCCCCTACGCGCGTGACGGGGCTAATGTTGCTACTATTGCACATAGCTGTGAGGGCGTCCTTGAGTTCCACAAGAGCAGGGAGTACTTGGTGAACCAGAGGAACGCTCCCAGAGGAGAAATGCTGGGTAGGGAGCTCAAACACCTAGGAAGAGCATAGTATTGATGTAAGCAACATGATTTAATGAGTGAAGCAAAAATTAAACTTTACCTCCAGTGCTTTGTTGAGCTCTTCAGCCAACCAACGCTGTGTTGTGTTGAGGGCAAAATGATTCAAGTTCAACCCTGGATTGTTTGTAAGCATTTTAACCGGATGCCAAAGATATAGGTAATTGTCCAATGTCTTTTGATCAGAGTTCCAGCAAGTAGCAACACGGCAAGAAAGTGAATGCTGGGTGGATTCCTTCAACTTGGGGCACGCACATAGATATTTGCGGAACTCGGATTTCAGCGTTGGCAACTTGTCAACCCTGCAAGCCAAGTTGGAAACCTAGTATCTAGACATCAGCTATGCATATAAGATAAATATTAACGTTCTACTTACGGTTGTCATAATTGCTTGTGCATCTTGAAGTTCTTGCGCTGTTGGTAGCAACAAATGCAAAGCAGAGAATTGTTCAAGAGCTCAATATACAACATCTTGCACAACCAAGGTATCATGTTCAAATTTGGCCTCATCAATATCTGCTGTTTCTGAGTTATCAAGCCCAAGGTTCTCACCATTGTTTGAGCTTTGCTGAGCTTGTAAAAACCCTTGGGTTGCACGTTTTGAGGCAGCCAATGTTGGTCAAGCGGCTTGTTCCAATACCTTTTGCGTACGTAGATTTGGACAAGTGAACAGGGACATGAATGCCTAAATAGGAGCTGTTAGCAGCATGTTTTGAGGTCAAATACCCAACTGTACCTTTGCCATCAGATTGACTATATGTGCCATACAATGGACATATGATTGCGCCCCATGAAACTGTGGGACTAACTGTCCAAGGTTTTGAACAAGCGTGAGGTTGTTACTAGCATTATCAAGACAAGCGGCAAGAATCTTCATGAGATCATGAGTCTCAATTCAAGCTACTGAAAGGAGACAAACTTACACAATTTTCAAGTCTGTATTGCTGTAAACAAGACGCAATTTTTTCTGCAAGATAGGCGCCAGTGTGTGCCAATGTCAAACTACAGTACAAGAAAAATGTGAATAATACAACACAGTAATAATCCAGGTTGCTTACCAAATAAACTCCAGAATACAACAATGTGTATGAGCCTTAGCATACCAAATGACTACAACGCCAAGGTAGGATTCAGAGGTTGGGCTTGTCCACCCATCAATAGCAAAGTGGATTGCGCCCAGGATGGACTAGTTATTGGATAGATGAGAAGGAGATAATATAACATGACACAGACAACTCACTTTGAAGTACTCCCAAACCTTTGGGATATATTGAGTATGGATGAGTTTGATGTCCCAAGAAAGTGTCACAGAGGATGGAAGTTTTGTTCCAGGGCAAAGAAGCTCAACCTTGGCTTGATGAAATTTATTGGTCAATGAGTCAAACAAACAATGAGAACAAGCTCCCCAGAGTGACAAAAGGCCCCAGTGATACACTGGAGAGTATTCCTTAACAAGATTTGCTTTTTTGTTTGTAGCCAAAACCCCACGTGCTTCATTGCAGTCATCTGCCCCATGTAGAAGTATGGTTGTCCCAGCGCCTGTGTTCTGTTGTACACCACAGTAATGTGGGTACACGCTAGTGGGTTGGGCGCTTTAGGCCGTACTACTACAGGACACTGCTTGTCTAATCTATCTAAGGCTATACTACTAACGCTTATGGCACTTATACTACTATCTATCTACTGCAAAGGGGCCTGAGGCCTGGGAGGTGTGGTGAGCGCAGGTAAAGGGGTTAACTTCTGAATCAACTGGGGCCGGCTACTTAGCTGGCTGAAATCCCTCCTCAATGGATATGAGACAAGGTAAAATTGACTTGGGGTTTCCAAGCAATTTTCCTGTTGTATATATAGGCAAGAAAGTGCTATCTACATGGACCATGCGCATGGGAAAAGAAGTTCATAAGACAAATGAGAAGCGTGCTGTGGGCTGCGCAGAAGCGTGGATTTCTCCTAAGCGCCCTTGGCACAGCATCTTGGCGCGGCATCTTGGCATGATAAGCACCAAGATCACGTGACTGAAAAACATAAGATATTGGGTTCGGAAAAAATACTAAAAATAAGAGAAAATTCAGGCGAGTCCAATGGTATTGTTTAGGAGGTTGTAACATGTTCAGTTGTGCCCGGGAGAACCTCTTGTGGCTCTTTGATCCGTACTTACAATCAAAATGAAACATGATGTGGGACCAAACAGGTTTACCCAAATGGGTCCCAATCACCTTTTCAATTGTAATCTTATAGTGTGAATAGGCCCTAGACATAAAATTTGCCATTGCTGCCTCTGTGAATTGATTACAAAGTGTTAGAGCGGCCCACACTCTTGCATATATGTGCACATACACCCACTCACCAAGTAGCTCTTGTGGTTTGTAATCCCAGGCATACTTGTCAGCTAAGGTAGTGTCCTAGACGTCCTTAAGGGTCGTCTAGGTAGCGGGCGCTTGTGGCCGTATAGAGCTAAGTAAAACCGCTTAGGGCGGTGAAGATGCTACCTACGACGACTAACTACCTAAGTACAACAACCAAGGCCCTAATGGCGATGGCGAACTATGTATCTACAGTGAGAGAGTCGCTTAAGGCAACGAGTACAGGCGAGTGGGGACTTAGTAGTTACCAGCGCAAGGCCTCGTACAAATGGGGGATGCGACAAGAGGTAATCGACCTGGGTGTTACCATGGTCGGTTGGCCTCCTTATATATTCTACAGAGATACTAATTACAAATGCATTATATCCAATACTATAACCAATAAGAACCCCGCTCCGCAGTCGGCCTTACTCATGCATACGTGTCACTGACGTGTCATGATGATGTCATAGGTGGAGGTGGCTACGTGTGATGAGTAAGCGCGGATGGGGACGTGGCTCGGCGCTTAGCGTATGATATAAGCGCCGAAGTCACGTGATTGAAAATATCGTCCGTTTGCCTTCGTTCAAATTCGAGAAATTGGGAATAAATTCCCTGGTATCGATTGTGTCTACGACACTGCCCCCCCTCTAAGGGCCTTGGCAGCGCCGAGGGCCTTCTTTTTCATTTCTTCCTCGTACTTCTTTAAAATTTTCCCCGCATTTTTCAGGTTTTCTTGGGGTTCCCATGTATTCTCCTCGGAGCCATATCCTTTCCATTTGACTCGGAAGAACCATTTCCCATCCCTTTCTTTGGCATCGGTAATCCCTTCTACCTCGTACTCCTCTTCTCCGTCCACGGTGACTGGTGGGGGACGATTTTCGAAGGCACGTTTCTTGTCCCTCTTGACCTTGGATAGGAGTCCGACGTAGAATACATTGTGAATGCGCATTGTTGGGGGAAGTTCTAGCCAATACGCGCGGTCGGAGATTTTTTCAGTAACCTTGAATGGTCCCAAGCGCTGTTCCGTTAGCTTGGGGCTCAGGGTTTTGAGGTTGACATTCTTGGCGTCAAGCCAAGCTTCTTCTCCAATCTCAAACTCCACTGGGTTTCCCTCTTCTCCGGCAGTCATTCTCGATTTAGATTGCCGAAGGGCTGATTCAACCTCCTTCCACTGCTTTTCCATGGTCTGGGCTAAGTCATCGGCTTCTGGAACATCCGTAGGTACGTTAGAGGGCGTCAAGGTAGGTTCCCAACCGTACAGGGCCTTGAAGGGAGTTTTTCCCGTGCTACTATGGACCGCGTTGTTGTAAGCAAATTCGGCCATTGGCAGCCACTTGGTCCAATCCCGTTGATTCACCCTGAATACGCCCTCAGGAAGTGTTCGATGGACGGGTTGACTCGTTCCGTTTGGCCGTCGCTCTGGGGATGATACGCTGAGGAGAAGTGAGGATCAATTCCCAGGCGTTTGTACAGTGCCCTTAGGAATTTGTTGTTGAAGACCCTTCCCCTATCCGAGACCGTTTTCTCAGGCATCCCATGCCGTTTCCACACGTGTTCCAAGAATAATTCCGCCAGCTTGGGTGCCTTGAGCTTTTTGGAGCATTTGATGAAGATCCCGTACTTAGTGAAGCTGTCCACAATAACCAAGATAGAGTCATTGCTCCCGTCCTTTGGTAGGTCTACTATCATATCGTACGACACATATTGCCAGGGACGTGAGGGAAGTTCCAGGGGTTGTGGGGGTATTGACGCGTACTTGGGCTTCCTTATTCGTTGACAGGTTTCGCAGGAGTCCACATGCCAGTAAGTATCGGCACGGATCCCGGGCCAGTAGTAGTTCCTTGAGACTAGTTCCAATGTACGTTGCCTGCCCGGGTGTCCGGCTAAGGGACTATCATGGAAAATGCGGAGCAGATCCGTCCTTAATGTTCCAACGTCTGGTACTACTATGCGCCCTTGGTAGAATAACAACCCTGCTTCCATTGCGTAATCCTTGAATGCGCGCTTAATTGAGGGGGGTGCCTTGGACTCGTTTTGTAGGAATTGGAGAATTTCCTCCAGGGATTCGTCTTGGTCTAAGGCGGCCTCAATCTGGCGTTGAAGTTCCTTCTTGGGTGTTACCAAGGCTACGTTGGCGAATACGGGGTCAGGGAGCATGGTTTGATTGGCGGGTGGAACATCGGCGTGGTCTGGTCGTCGGGACAAGGCATCTGGTTTGCCGGACTGTTTACCAGGGCGGTACACAATTTGGAAATTGTATCCGGCCAGGAGGAGATGCCAGCGTGCATGGCGGCGATTGAAGGTTCTGGACTCCTTCCAGTACTCCAGATTACGATGGTCTGTGAAAACGGTGATGGGATGCGCGGTGCCTTCCAGGAATATACGCCAGTACTCGAAGGAGCGAATAATTGCTAGGAGCTCCTTGTCGTGTGTGTCGTAATTTTGCTCAGCTCCCTTGAATGATTCGGATAGGAAGCCAAGAGGATGTAGGCGCCCATCTTCCTGCCGTTGACTGAGTATAGACCCTAGGGCTGCACCAGAGGCGTCCGTTTCCAAGAAGTAGGGCTTGGTTGGGTCGGCATGACGGAGAACCGGAGCGCTGGTGATGGCGTCTTTCAACCCTTGGAAGGCTGCTTGTTCCCTTTCTTCCCATTTCCATGGCATATCCTTTTTTACCAGATTGTGCAGGGGGCGTGCTATGTGGCTAAAGTTTGCGACAAATCGGCGGAGGAAGTTGGCGAACCCAAGGAAGGACTGGACTTCTTTGACTTTTGATGGAACCGGCCATTCTTGTACCGCCTGGATTTTGAGCTTATCCAGGCTGAACCCTTTGTCCGAAACAATTATTCCCAGGTATTCCACAGATGTTACGTGGAAGGTGCATTTTGAGGCCTTGCAGAATAATTGGTTTTCCATTAACCAACGCAGGACTTCGTGAACGTGTTTGGTGTGTGATGCGTCATCCTTGGAATAGATCAGGATGTCATCAAGGTATATGATGACGCATACATCTAACAGATCCTTGAACAATTCATTCATGAAGTGTTGGAAAGCGGCGGGGGCGTTGGTAAGACCGAATGTCATAACTAGGGACTCGTATAAGCCGTACTTGGTGCGGAACGCAGTTTTCCATTCATCGCCTTCCTTTACTCGGACATTGTTGTACCCCCATCTTAGGTCTAGTTTGGTAAAGACCTTAGCGCCACGGAGCTGGGCCATAAGGTCATCTGGACGGGGTAATGGATAAACGTTTTTCTTTGTCCGATTGTTCAGGCGGCGGTAGTCAACAACCAAGCGGCGGGACCCATCCTTTTTGGGCACGAACATTACAGGTGAGCTGATGGAAGATTTGCTAGGACGGATTTTCCCTGCCTTCAACTCGTCCCTGAGCCAGTCCTTGAGTGTAGCGGACTCGGCATCAGTCATACTGTAGAGTGGTGAGTTGAGGGGGCCTTCTTCCGTGAGCTCAATTCCTATATCATAATGTCGGTGGGGAGGAAGCTTGTTGAATTCTTCTTCCCCAAATACCTTAGCGTACTGGTGGTACTCGGGGGGTACTCCTTCAAGAGGGTTTTTGTCTGCTTCTTCCTCTTCGGCAATGGCCACGTGTTCTGGCGGTGCATGGGGAAAGGAGAGGGTTTGTGCGTTCCAATCAATTTCTGGGTTATGTGCGTCTAGCCATTTCAATCCTAGGATGGCGGCGTGAGATCCTGTGTTGCAAATAAGGAAGGTCTCTGTCATTTTCTTGCCATCAAAGGAGAAGGTCAGGATTGCCTTTTTCCAGATTTTGCCTGCCTGGGGGCTCGACCCATCGAGCATAGTAACGGTACGGGGCGTAGGGAGATCAATAAGTGGGAGGCGGAGTGATTCCGCGGTACGGGGGTGCATGAAAGAAGATGTGGCGCCTGAGTCAATCAGGACTTCTAAGTGTTCCGCTCGTTCCTCTGGTGTAATAGAAATAGTGAAGAGTGGGGAGATTCTATTCGTGCTATTGGATATATTACAAATTTCTATACGACCAGAGTCCTTGGGGTCCTTGCGCGCGGCAGCAGGTACCCTTAGTCTTTTCCCGGTTCGGGTCCAGACTCTTTGCCAATCTTGGCGGCTTCCTTTTTGACCCCTTCCTCCTTGGGTGTGGCTTTCCAGCCAGTGCGGCATTCCGCAAATTTGTGGCCCAACTTACCGCATTTGATGCAAAGGCCTTCAGCCCTGCGGCGGTTACGCTCCTCCTTGGAGACGAAGTTGGGGTCGCTGGAGAGGCGCCCTGGTCTGGTGGCCTGTTGGCCGGTACTCGCCCCCCTATTGGGGGTGGTGTTGGAGGTGCCAGACTTATTACCCTTAGGCGGGTGGCTGGCGCGTTCCTCACAGAGGGCGTTATCAATGACCAGAGCTGCGTTCTGCAGCTCAAGGAGGGTGGTGGGGCGCCGTTCTCGGGTGGCAATGAGACGGCTGACCTCCCAGTGGAGGCCACGTGCGAATTGCCCACAAAGGGCGGCGTCGTTCCAGTCCAGGTCCATGGCAATGGTCCTGAACTTAGTGATGTACTCAGCACAAGTGCCTGTCTGAGTAAGGTTGGTGATTTGCCGCTCAGCGGCTCGCGTAGCATCCGGGTTACCGAATGCAGCCAAGAACTCCGTCCTAAAGTCGTCAACTGATTGGATTAAGGCCCTGTGGGACCCTAGTTGATCGAGGTGGGGATGAGCCCATGCTCCCGCGACGTCCTTCATGTTCATCAGGAGGAACGACAGGGTCTCCTGATTGGTTGGGAACATCCGCTGATTCAGACGTACCCATGCCAACATCCTTGTAAGCCATTGGCGGGCTTCATTCCCTATCTTCCCGGTGTAGGCGTCAGGGTGATCTACCTTGACCGGGGTTTGGTAAGTGGCTACAGGGGCCGCTGGTTGAGGGACTTGGGGGGAACGGAGCCGGATAGGCGAAGGCGGAGGGGGAGTATAGCCTCTCGGGGGGGCTCGGACTGGGGTTGGCTGCGCAAAGGCAGGGGGAGCTTTGGTTGGGTTGGCCCAGGCGACGAGGGGCGCACTAGGCGCTGGAAAAGTGTCGGTTTTTGGTAGGGGCCTGGGCGTGGCCTCGACTGCCGGAGGTTTCCGGTCTTCTGGTGTGTGTGGGGCTCCACCCCTAGCCTCGATGCGAGTGAGGGCTTGATTGACTGCGCCCATCCAGTCTCGGGCTTCCTTGGTTGCTTCTTTTGTTTCCTCGAGTTCCCGCTCGAGCCGGAGGACTTGGTTTTGCAATCCCAAGATGAGGGAGATTGCTCGGCTGAGGGAAACTTCCCCGTAGACCTCGGGTTCGAGGCTTGTTGACTCAACGGCGGTTGCCGGAAGAGTGGGTCCCAGCTCTCCTTGATCGAGAGGGGATTGGGGACGAGCGGAGCTCCGGGAGCGGGTTGCCATCTCATGAGGGTATGAGCGGCCTTGGTGGGAAGCGGTGCGCTGGGAGGCGCGGGAGGAAGCGCAAGAGGGGGTGCGGGAAGTAATGGTGGGCAATGTGGGGGAGATGGTGCCTGTAGCAGGACTTATGGGGCGCTTTATTGTTCTGGCGCTAAGAGTCTGCGTCAACCGCCTAGCGTTGGACAGTCCCTACAACTAATCAGCAGCCGTGAGCGGGCGTGATGTAGAGCGGGCTTTCTGCAAGCGGGTGGATCTGCTGATTGACTCCGCTGACAAATGGTGCGGTGACCGGTGGTACGCGGACGATTAGAACCCGTCTGCCTTGTAGCAATTTGGTACTAGGTGGGACCGACGCTGGTTTGATTATTGACAGCGAAAGGCGAGTCCGATCACCTGATTTCCCTCGTGCTAGTACAGGGGGCCTTCTCGTTTGTCGAGTCTGAGTGGGGGTGTGCTAGTGGGCACGGTTTGCAACCAACTTAAGGTTGATTACCTAGTGTCCTAGACGTCCTTAAGGGTCGTCTAGGTAGCGGGCGCTTGTGGCCGTATAGAGCTAAGTAAAACCGCTTAGGGCGGTGAAGATGCTACCTACGACAACTAACTACCTAAGTACAACAACCAAGGCCCTAATGGCGATGGCGAACTATGTATCTACGGTGAGAGAGTCGCTTAAGGCAACAAGTACAGGCGAGTGGGGACTTAGTAGTTACCGGCGCAAGGCCTCGTACAAATGGGGGATGCGACAAGAGGTAATCGACCTGGGTGTTACCATGGTCGGTTGGCCTCCTTATATATTCTACAGAGGTACTAATTACAAATGCATTATATCCAATACTATAACCAATAAGAACCCCGCTCCGCAGTCGGCCTTACTCATGCATACGTGTCACTGACGTGTCATGATGATGTCATAGGTGGAGGTGGCTACGTGTGATGAGTAAGCGCGGATGGGGACGTGGCTCGGCGCTTAGCGTATGATATAAGCGCCGAAGTCACGTGATTGAAAATATCGTCCGTTTGCCTTCGTTCAAATTCGAGAAATTGGGAATAAATTCCCTGGTATCGATTGTGTCTACGACAGGTAGAAAGAGTCTTTCAATGCTTAGAGATAAAGTGGTCATCAGGATGGTCTGAGAGTGTGCGTTTAGCAAGAATGCTGGGCATTGCACTTGAGATTGAGGGTGGTAGGTGTATTCACACAGCTAACTACATGGTTTGTATACACAGGAAGTGACTCAAACTACAGTGCTGGAAGCCTGTAGAAGCCCATAGTTGGGCCAACTGTATGAAATTCAGCCGCCTTTGGGGTTTGGCCTCCCAATGATACAAACATCTTGCGCTGGCGCTTGTGAGTGCCGGCTGAGTCAGAACAGCCACGGGCTCCACGGTAATCTGCCAACACCGTGGTTGGTCAAATACCATCCATGGTAGAATTTGCAATTCTCTTGGTTGGTTTTCTATTACCAAATGGTGCTCCACCACGATAAATTCCACGGTATTACCGGTGGAACCATTACCATGAAGCTCCCTACGCCTAAGTCTGGGCTCGTGCGTCTCCGCAAGCTCCGATCCACAGCCCCTAACACCGACCGTGGTTATGATACGTCCACGACGGAAAGATAGTCTCAAGCTTCGCAATACCATAAATAGTTAAAGCCTGTAAATTTGTGTTTTTGAGATACTACATGATCATACAACAAAGCGCAGAACAATTAAACAAATAAAACTACAGTTTACATTAACCAAGCCTATCAGATAATGTTAGCGCGACTATCTCGGGTGTAGTTCAACATCAGACTTACCCAGAACTTCTCCCAAACGTTCTTTGGTGGTGGTTCATCGTAAGTGTCGGCCTCAATTTCCGCAATTCCGCTGTAGAAGTCCATCTCGTGGGGTTTGGGCATGGGTTGGCGGCGAACAAACTTGGCACCAATGTATAGGATCGGGAACAAAACCAAGGGGATGTAGTTAGTCACGAAAGTATCGACAGCCCAGTTGCCCTTGAGGAACACCTTCCAGCCGGAGAACTATTGTAGACTCAGTAAAGACTCGAGCAGCGTAAAAAACCAGCAAACTTACGAAGCAGATCAAGAGACAGAAAATCATAGCATACCATGCAGCAAAGGGTTGAAGGTTAGACGAGAAAGGAAGTGTGGAGCGGTCAATTCCCTGTGCCTTCATCCCGGCGTAGAAACGGATATAGGTGACGGTAATACCGAACCAAGTCATCAGTCCAGCGACAGCAGTCTAAATACAGCGTGAGCACTAGTGTAATCGATCCAGTGGCAAGTACATACCATGTTCGCGAACCAGTTGAACACTTTGCCCGCACCACTGCTCACGCTCATGTATGCCAGGGAAGAGAACAAGGCACAGAAGATGACGGAAACGTATGGTAAGCCAGACTTCGAAACCTTGGAAAAGACCTTGGGCGCATTTCCAGCGAGAGAAAGGCCGTAAAGCGCTCGAGAAGAAGTGTACAAGTCAGAGCTTGCAGCGGACCATGCGGAAGTGAGGAGAGCAGCATTGATCACGGACGGCAATCCCTTGATACCGGCAGTTTGGATACTATCGGGCGATTAGGTTAGTCAGGTTCCAGCAACATCTACCCTGAGACTCACGCAATAACGAACGGTGACGCGGCGGCATCACCGGTGTTCAAATTGAGGTTAGGGTGGTTAGATGGGACGAGCAAACCAATGATCAAGGTGCCTCCAATATAGAACAAGAGAATACGGATGTAGACCCGACGAATGGCCTTGGGCAGGTTGCGACGTGGGTTCTTGGCTTCGCCGGCAGCGATGGCCACGATTTCGGTTCCAATGAAGGAGAAAGCGGCTTGGGTCATAACCGACCACCATCCGAGGAATTGACCTATCGCCACAGTTTAGTACCGTTATGGTGTGTCAAACTCACGTGTTCGCTTACCTTTGGATCCAGCGATGCCGGCAAACTGCACAAACGGACCCGGATTCTTCCAGTACCGGAAACCAATGCGGTCATGGTTGGGGCCTCCACCCAAGTCGAGGACAATACCCAAGATCTGCTCCTTGTCAGAGACCTCAGTCAAGGTTGAGAACGGGTACTTACGATCAAACCCGTAATGGTGATGACTTTGATGCTGGCAAATATGAATTCACACTCGCCGTAAACGCCGGCGCCAAGCATGTTGATAACGACAACCACGATCAGACAAATCGATATCCACAATGCGTCACTGTAGATGACACCACGGTTAGAGCCACGAATCATGCCAAGTTGGAGCCACTTACTTGATGCGTTCCTTCATCCAGTAGTTGATCAATACCGCAGCAGCCGCCAACTCGGCCGGCAAGATAATCGTCCAGTTGTACCAGTAATTCCACTAAATATATCAAATTGAGTATAGATTCTATTGTGGAGATTCATTCGATACTCACGCCCATCGTAAATGAAAACGCAGGGTCTACGAACCGCTCTGCCAATTTGATATGGCCACCAGGAATTGGTAGGTACGCGATCATTTCACCAAGCGAAATCATGACTGAATAACACTGACAGAGTAGTTGGTTAGAATCATGCACGTTGTAGCGGTAAAGCAAGCTTACAATGCTGCCGACGACCATGTAACCGAGCAACAGACCGATTGGACCTCCGCTACTCAAAGAGCCCGCGGTACCAAGGAACAGACCAGTACCGATAACACCGCCGATACTAGCAGAATGATGAGCGTGTAAGTAAGACAAGTGTGTGATTCAATTACCTGATCATAGCGATGTGCCTGTTCTTCAACTGCCGTTGTAGCTTGCGTTCTACAACATAGTCCTCGCCGACTGGGTCGACTGCATGGTTGACCTCATAATCAGAGCCATTCTTGCCCTTCTCATTGGTGTAGACCTGAGGCTTCTCGGTGCTCGAGCTATCGGCCATGGCACCCGGGTGTAGAGGGAGAGAGGAGGGATGGGGGGAAGGGGACTGCATGCGGGGTTATATATAGCCCACCCAGAACATCCCGAGAGGTCTTGGGGCTAATTTTAAATTAGACCCGGAGAACAGGACTTCTCCAGTTACGCGAGCTCAGAACAGAACAGCCAAGAGAATCACCTCGGCTAACTCAGTGTTGACTTTTCGAGTGACCTCATGGTCAAATACATGGTATGCCTTCTACAACCGTACGGTGAACTCAGGAACAAATTACCACAATCTATTTTCAGGGGCTGGGTATGATGCTTTTTATATCGCTCAACTTTGCGATAAGACTTACCTATCGCCCCTTGCTTATCTACAAACTAACTTATCTTCGCGATATCTTCGCGAGTAAAGCTTACCCCGCGTTATAGCATGTAGATATCGACTTTAACCGGATTAAACTGGGTGGCGATCACGATCGCGATCACCTACACAACCGCCCAGCTTCGTGTTTCAGGAGGTTTCAGTCCCGAATTTCCAGCTATTAATGGCTTCAAATCTAGTGGTTATTCATTCTTCTGCGCCTTGGCTGTGTAGAGCGCAAGACAGGCAGGTTGAAACTGATCGGAGAGAATATGGATATGTACTTACTCCATTGCTATTACGGTATCGTCTATTGACGTGGCGTTAAAAATGCACCACCACCAACGGCCTACCAGCACTTCACCTGTCTCTTCATACGATAGTTTGGTATACACCCTCTCCATAATTCCATCCTCTGTATTGGACTGACCTCGATTCCATTCCCACTCAATTGTAACCGCGTGGGGGCGCATGGACGAGGCACCATGTGACCCCACGGGGCGGAGTCGACCCCGTAAATTATTCGTGGGACCTTGAGTCAAAAGAATCACATGCGCCAATGGATCACCAGGCGCTTGTCTAGGTTAGCCTCGACCGAGTCGACCATCTCCTGCCGGACAATCCTCCCGATCCCAAATGGGGCATATCCGCACCCAGTCAACTCGGAAGTCCGGAAAGACTGGCTGTCTCAAACCCAGTGCAATGTTGTTACTTGACTACGCGCCAACAATGCTTGCCGCGTGTGATCGCATCGATCTATAATATGAATATACTTTTCGAATTCAAAGTTCTTGGGCTAACGTATATACCGGTCGCTTAGCCCTGGGATAAACATCTTGCAAACACTCTCATAGGCAAGCCAATCGATCGGCAAAATTCATTCTGCGTAAAGGTTTTCGAACCTAACAACTGTATAACTTGCATATTTGAACCAAACGGTTGGCTCGTGGCGATGGTTTATGGCACCTTCGGCATTTGCTCGCCGGTGAATGCGCTCACTTGACCGAGGTCTATACGGGTACAAGCTTGCCCGGAAGGCTTCTTGCAAAGCATAGCAATTGTAAACACAGGCTATCCCCCACCAATGACCGGTCCGAGGCAAGCGCCAGACAGAAGTGGGGGGGAGGATATGACGACACTCGGAGTCAACTCGTTTCCTTAAAAAGGTTGTGGAAATTCGCTCCAGCGCTGCTCTATGGATAGCTTTTAGCCTTCACCCCCTATGTCCATCAAGTATGAAGTAATGGTAGGTTCATTTGTCCACCCAACTAAGCGCCCAGCAGCGCCACGTCATACTCGACCCCAAGGATAATATTTTGCGACAATCTCAGAGACAGATTATACATGCAGTGGTGGACCCACAGCATGGGAACACCTTGTACCGCGCCTACAATCCGCGAGAAGGAAGGGCAGAGGACGATTAGTATTAGAGTTTGCCATGTTGGATGACATGAAGAACACCCCAATCCAAAGAAGTAGTAACGACGCTATTGTGGCTTCACAACACCGTACGCGCACTCCTGGGGCAGTTCTACACCCGAGTAGCCCCGCAACACGCCAGCTCCCATCATCCCCAAAATAATCTCGCGCTCACATGAATACTTTGATTGAATGCAGTAGCTTCGGATCTTGAGCATTTGTGCCGCATCACCTGTGCATGGTGGGTAGTCATGTCCCCAAAACTCTATGCTCTGGGCAGAGGCCTCGAATCTCTGTGAGAAAAACCATGGGCAACATACCCTCGGGACATATGTTACATCGGCCGTGCTGGCCGACGCGTTAACGATCCTATATTTCAATTGAGATGTCACACCCAAAATGGCCAATGTATATATGATATCTTTATACTATACCAGTACCTCTGCTGCAAGTCTCGATTTGACTCGGGTTGGTTTTTGTATGTAGGCTTCAGGCAATGTCACACAGGAACAGCAAGTCTGGCCTTGGACACCAGAAGTATACCTCATATGTAAAGAAACTTCCAACTTGTTCCCCTTTGCAGGACTAGAGCCAGGTTCAGATGTCAGTAGATTACAAAGGTAAGTGCTCTTCCTTTGTGCTAACGTTCGCCCCTAGAAGCAAGTGACTCTTCGACGTGACCCCTATGTTCACCCTAAATAGCAAAGTGGATGAAAATCAGGACAAAGGAGTGCCGGCGGTTAGATGTCACGATATCAATACTGACACCCAAGTTATGACCTAAGCGATAGTGTTTCTAAGCGCTGTATACGAGATGATAAAATTACATTTTGATAGCGAGAATGACACTCATTAACCAAGATGTATTTGATCAACAGGCGGAATAGGCAAAGCTTATGGCATACGTGGTAAGTAGTGAGCAGTTATTTCGAGACTGACGGAACGATTGTTATAAACTAAAAATTGAATCTCGTTCCACCTTTCAAGTAAGCCTACCAAAGCCTCAGATATAGTTTTCAGTTGCCAGAGTCACATATCGACCCACATTTAAAAGTGAGTATACCAACGGCGTTTCCTCAACCAGAACACCCAGTCCTTCAGTTCCAGGAGAACCTACCTATCCCACTCATTCAACTTTTTCATGATGTCAGGACCATCCATCGCACCTTATCAATGGTACAACCAAGCACCACCAGATGTTGCAACGCTCCAGCGTTTACAGCGGATACCCTACGAAATGTCGAAGATAACTATCCAGCAGCAGGCTGCCAATTACCATGGTTATACCGAGCACCACACGTATCATTACGTCGTTCCAATAGAACCTGGTGCTCCAGTCACTCCTTATCTACCTTACGTCCATTCGGTTCCTCCGATTCCCAATTGGTCATTCCCGTTTTCCATTGAAGCAAGCTATACATTTACGCCAGGTTCAATAGGAATTCCGCGTAAGGATTGCAATGAAATAGGATGTTATCGAGGTATGGTGCCGCACAGTCTCCGGCTACCCATTCATAACTCCAAGGGAATCCAAGTTAAACCGACATCGCGCATTCACGCACCTGATCAACCCATTAATATCCAGAAAGAGTATTCTGAAGTCGAATGCGCCCAATTTCAGACCCAGTGTGCATACAACCAGGCTTCGGCCCAACCCGAACATAGGTTGACACCAATGAAGTTTCTTCGAGAGCTCCAAACCCTACATATACAAGGTCGAAGTGGGAAATCATCCATCGGTCGATTCCTTATACAAGGGGAAGAAGCCCCTGTGACTGTTTGGAGGCCTGATTGGGATGGTCCATTCCTTGTGCAGCACCATTTACCGAATGGCGACGAAGACGCAATAAGTGCCGCCCATATAGTCGGTGATATAATTACATGGTGTCCGCCGCCAAAATAAAGGTGTCTTGGAGGACGAAATGTGTGGAAGCTGTGTATATCACTACTCATGGCTGGACGTTGTTTTGGTGATCCCTATAATATAAGGCACTCGGCTCAGTGTATTTACGTTCTTGTTGTTTCCATACTTACCAGATGGTCTCGTTAATGTCACGCCCCGCACTATGTATACGTACAACAACCGCTGCGCATCCCTTGCAACCGCAGCCTGTTCGTCAGTGAAATAAGAGCCACTCACCTCGCGACACCCGCACTGTACGCAGCCTTGAGGGTGTAAAACGGTCACATCTGGCCAGCAACCTCGTCGTTTAAGTACCCCCCAGCGTCACAATAACCCAGCTTTGCACCGTCATCGACTAACCTCCTCCCATCATCTTATTGTCCTACCCGCGCCTGATTGGCTCGATCACTTCTTCGGATGGCAAACAGACACCATCCGTCGGTGTTATAATTACGTGAGCAGTCGGTGATAAGAGCTCTCATCCGACGATTCTGTCACACTTTGACAGTCACGCCATCACGAATTCTTCACTTCACGCAAGAAAGCAAGGACTAGTTTCGAGGGCGTTGGACACGCCGTCAGAATGATACATAATGTTAGGATGGTTGCTGGTTGAGTAGCAGATCAGTGCTATTCTCTCCCCCAAGTCAACCGACACACTTGGCACCATTCTAACCATGTCTCCTTATTCCACTTCTTCTGCCGCCTCGAGCCAGACTGCCGTGGCCGAACCTCAAGCACAGCTTCTCGAGCACTCCGGGTCCGCCTTGAAGGCATCCAAGAGTCACAAAAAGTCCAAAACGTATGTCTACTTTCGATCGGAGTGACCTTGAACAACATCTCATTTCAGTCATTCTAGTCCTCAAGAATGGTCTCCCGAGCTTCGTCAAGCAGTTGCGCATGACATCGATGATTTCTTTGGTGGCCCTGAGCCAGTAAAGGTCAAGAAGCCTAAACCTGCCGTTCCCAAGGCCCCTCGTGCGGACCGTGGCCACAGTGCGTCCAACTCATTAGGTACTGCTTTACCACCTTCTTACGAACTTCCTTCCCATCTTGCGCCTGTCTCTAAACCCCGTACTATTGCCCGGTCTTTTTTCTTATATGGATTCAGTAAGTCATATATGCACTCGTTTACATGGTTAAACAGCGTCTCATACTATAACCTTTCCTCCTAGTCTTTCCTCCTTTTTGGGTAATCGGCGCTTGCATCTTGTGGTCTAAACTCAGACCGGATCCTGAACCTACTATCGAACCTCTACCCAAAGAAATCGAAGCGGGCTACGGCAGAGCACCCTCTGAAGCTTACAAGCGAGCCGAGTACAAGCTCCTTCGGCACACTGAACTCGTATGGGCCCGGCGCTGTCTAATTGCTGCAATCACTTTCGTTCTCGTGGTTATCGTTATTATTGTGGGTACACGCGTCGCTGGCATCGGGGCGTTTGCGAGTTCGGATTCGAAAACCATGCCTCGGCCAATTATTGGCTAGTTTTCTTAGGCTTTTTAGGATTTCTATGAGTACGATGTATTATTATTATTACCTTTTTGTATTAGTATTAGACGCCTGTTCATATGTCTTCTATAATGACAAACCTTGCTAAACCATTAGACTGAACGAGCCGAAAGCCGAGAAACTTGGCGTTAGACCTCGCTAGGGATTCTCGTGTTTTGTTACCCCTTTCCACAATCGCGGATCGCATGGTGTCTTGATCGTACAGGCTGTCACTCCAGCGACTGTCGTGACGCGAAGTTTACGCAGAAGGTGCATTGGGATGGGGTCGGTGTTCTACAATCCCTGTCTTTTCTGGTTTGGGGTCCCCTTTGGCTCGTTGTTATTTGATGTGAATGCGCGGCGATGTGGATACTTTGTCTAATGGCAGTGGGTGTAGTTCCGCATACATAATCCCTAAGCGTTACTTCGCAAAAGAGCCTACACCACGTCCCCAGAAATAGGCCCTAGCGATAACTGTGGAAGTTTGGGCAATGCGTCAAACTCAGCAGGGGGATCCAGAGTCGATCGTACTGGTCAATGAAAGACGGTAGCCTGAAGCATCAATTTTGTAGGTATGATAGTGGCAGCAAATAGACATTTGTTCTGCCAATCCATGTCCAACTCCCGGAGATGTAACGGAATTCAGATTTCGTCTGGAGACGAAAGGTGTGGTAGGCACGGAAACAAGCACGTGCAAATTACTAAGTACCAAAAGTAACTAAGTTACCTAATCAATACAGTTCACTGATCAAACGCACCGCCTCACCGCAGCAAAGGATTCTCTTTCTACCCAACGTCGACCACGATGAAGATGCACGAATATTGTTGTTGTGGTGTGTACCCTAGAACGAAATGTGCCGCCCGAATACTCAATAGCAGATAGCCATTCCCCTTCTCAATGTTGGGATTTATACCGTCATCGCCGAACAGTTTGTGTGTCTGATTATTAGTCGCCTGACCGTAGATCATTAATTCTTGTAATAGATCATGGGTGTAGTAGTTGGTACACTCTCGATTGCCACTCCTTTCAGTAAGCGTTCTCTTATTATCCATCTATTTCCTTTACTGACTGGTTGGCGGAACAATAGTTGTTGGGGCCTCCGTCCCGGGCTTTGCCCCATGGGTACTCGCCATCGTATGCTACGTCGTTGCGGGAATACAGCTATTCGGGTTTATTGGCGTGTTCAAGGTTTGCATTTCCATTTGCTTGCAGTTACGAACCAAATTGAACATGATTCCAGGAGAAAGCAGGTCTATTTCACAAATACGTGATGGTTAACTCGGTTGTCGTAATGGGTGCCTTTGGAGTTGCAGCCGCGTTTATCGCCATCTCTGGCACCCGACACAACACCGCTACCGACCGATGCCAAGCTACTTTCTTCAGCGGAAACTCAACCGCCTCAGCCTCGGCTTCAAGCGACACGGGCGAGGGGAGACAAGTCTGCGATGTGTTTACTTGGGTTATTCTAGGACTCATGGCTGGTTTGTGGGTAACACTTGCGTTCTTCCAGGTACGCATCCGCTTGCATCCAGCCTAGTGCCTTAAGTTGAACCGAACTTCATTTATAGGCGTACCTCCTGATGGTCACGCGTTTCTACTCGCAATCCCAACGTGCTGACCACAAAAAATATTATTCCATCTACTCCCAGATCGATATTCCCCTCAACGATAGGAATAACGACAATGATGCGTGGAACGCCCGTCCCAGCACAGATTCATGGCATGCGGGCGCCGCGATGGGCGCTAACGAAGCCCAGCATAGACGCCAACATAGTGCCGCGGCATATGACGAGAAGTACGACTCGGAGCCGTCATATGGGGTAAAGAGACAGGACTCGGATAGATCTTTTGCTGAACCTCACAGGCCTATTGGGAACGAGCAGCCATACCAATACAGACAATAATCATGAAATGGACAAACATTACTGGATTCTGTTGCCCTTTCTTCTGTCTTTTTCTCTCCGAATGGACATGTGCGTTCTGCCGGACAATTTTGATATCATACCTGCATCTTGGTTTAGTCTCTCCAATCACACTCACCGTCGTTTATTCTCGTTGACAAGTTTTGAAGGTTTACTGTAGCGTATCTAGAATTTATGGGGACCATACACAAGTTGTGATTGCATACATTGATTCATATGTAAGAGTCCAAGCTCCGCATGAAGCGTATAGCTATCTCGGACAATTAAGTTACGCAGAGGGTGCGGGAAGGCCAACTTTCTGCTGCCACCCTCTCTGCCAGAATCCTGGTATCTTCGCAGAGGGCTTTTTCCCAAGCGCACCCTTGGCAATACCTAAACCCGTCGCAGAGGTACTCATGCCTGTTAGCCTCTCTCCTGCGCGAATTTTTCGCTTTCCTGTTTCCGAGACTGGGAGAGAACGATCGAGCAGTCCGGAGAATGCACGCGGTTCCGCAAGGAGTTTGTTCTACACGAGCATTGAGACAACATCCGTGTATGAACTGATAAGTAAACTAACCGCATGTTCTTGAGCAACCGCCTCCAGCCGTTTTTTCCCTTCATCTCCACTGAACTTCAAGGCCTTGTCCACTGCCCACTTGGTCCGTTCTCGTAGCCCTCTCCCTGGTTCATTGACCGCAAAAGAGCCAGCTGTCTCTCTTCCTACCGCACGCCCAGCCATTTGAAGTCTTAAGTCTCGCGGTCCATCAACGAGTTGCAGTATCGCCTTTGGGGCATGGTCACCTTGTCGATGCCCATATTTTAGAATACGAGTATATCCACCTGGTCTTTGGAGGTACCGATCACGGTAAGTCGTGAATAGCTTGTCCAAAATGGAGTGCGGGTTCTATCAATGAATTACATCAGGGACCGGGTACTTGGGCTAAAGTGTGAAAGACATACGAGGAGGAAACCTTCAGCGTCTTGTCGAGCTGGAAGAGTGCCTTTCTTGGCCAAAGTAATAACCTAACAGTATATATCTTAGAAGCTGTTAGAAAAAATGGAGTTGTTCCTCACCTTCTCAGCCAGCCTTGCAGTCTCCTTAGCTTTGGCTACCGTTGTCATAATTTGCTCATGCTGCAAGAGAGACGAGACCAAGTTCCTACAAGCATCCAATCCATTTGGATGATTTCAAGCAATCCAAAAATGGCGTACCTCAGCATAAGATTCCTATGCGAACTCGTTCGTGATAATTTTCGAAATGCTATCCCATGCTTCATCTCGAACTAAGGCAGATCGTCGTTTAAATAAAGTCAAGTTTATGTGATCGGAGCCTCTCATCACGTGACCCAATCGAGTTTTCCTCCCACCGCATCCGGCCTCATCCCCCTCCAAATCACTTACGATGTCTGCACTATTCCGCCGATCTGTATTCAACATTGCACGTACCGCATCGGTGCCTTCCCGTGCTGCAATTATGCGCCCGGCGTTTGCCGTCCGTTCTTATGCAGCTGCTGCGGGTTTGTCCAAAGATGATATTCAAGTGCGGGTATTGGACGTCTTGAAGACTTTCGAAAAGGTGGACCCTGCAAAAGTGAGCAGTGATGTATTTACTATTTGAAGCTACATATATCTAATTTCTTTGTAGTTGGCTCCAACTTCTTCGTTTACGGAAGATCTTGGATTAGATAGTTTGGATGCTGTCGAGGCAGTGATGGCTATTGAGGAGGCAAGTCCAAGTGATAGACGCGACAAGGAGAGCACTAACTGGAGGGAAACAGGAGTTCTCGATCGAGATTCCAGATGCTGAAGCTGATGAGATCAAGACCGTCCAGCAAGGTGAGTCGAATATGCGCTGATAAATAGCCACACTCTGATATTGATTTTTTTGCATCAAGCAATTGATTACATTGCCAACACCCCGGAAGGTGTGTAAAATCGAGTTGGGTTGGTAGACGCAGACAGCTGACACTCTCCCATTAGCCCACTAAATAACATAAAACATGTAGTTATTTTCCCAATAACAATTACTATATGATCACTGTTCATCTTCGTTTGGGGGGACCAAAATGCTTCGTCTGTAATGTAGAATACACGCGCATGTATTCCGAAGCCTGTATCCTGCCTGATCTATATTATGACGTCGGTTCGATCACCAGCCCAGAGGTAACGCCGCCTGACCAACCTTATTGTTTTCGTTTAAATTGACTCATTAATTGATAGATAGGACTCAATCAGGTAGCTCATTAAAGTCATTGTTCAATCATGACGAAATTCTTAAATCTCACTGGTTCGTTTACCGGCGCTAAATGAGCTCGGTTCTTCCAATCCGATCAAGTTACCCTACTCTTGGCGTGCTTGCCTACGGGCACACGTGTTATTTAGCTACACGTATTGTTTTCTGACTGCTTTTATCCTTCCCCTCAGATGCCTGTGTTACCTCCAGATACTACTCAACTGGTATTGGCCCCTAGGGAATGGCTTACCTCACTTGCCGAAGACGTAGAGAAGTGGCTATCCAAGACTCTTGGAATCTCATCCAAACCAAGTTCAGTCCGCGCACTTTCCCTGCTGTTCGCGTCTGGTGCATTGTTATATCTCTGGTGTTCACGATTGCGGAAGTACTCGAATGAAGGAAGGCCTCCATTTACTCTCACTGGGTGCCTTGGCTAGGATCGGCGCTTCAAATTCAGCGGGACCCAGACGCATTGTTCCGGCGGGCTCAGTAAGTTCAGTTCAATTTCTAAACGTGGCTACATTGAACATTGTTCTATTACTTGTATTCGAAGTCGAGAGCTCGGATCGGTGTTTGGAATAAAGTCATTTGGATCGGTGATGTACTACATTACCGATGCAGACGTAAGTCATCTACCTTTTCCTGTGCTAATTAAACTAAACAGTGAACTATAGCTCATCAATTCGGTGTACAAACAGACATCTGTATGTACTTCTCCATCCCCAATTTCTTCAATTAATCTTCTGATAGGTGTTCAGCGGTTCACCAATGCAGGCTACCTTTTTGCATAGTGTGTTCAACATGAGAATGGAAGTTATAAATGGACCTCACGCGGGGGTATTTGGTGACATGGTTGCTTCCAAAAATCGGTGTGGACCTCCGGTACTGGACAGCCCACCATATGAGCACTAACCACTTACTCGATAGACATACTTCACCGGTCAACGTACACAATCTAGTTTCGACGTTCATCACACATACACGAAGCCTGGTATCTGAGCTTTCTTCTGGCTCAGTGAAGCTGCAGGACTTAGTCATATTAATGCAAAAAGCCGATTGCACAATGCTGTTGGGATCTTCCTTCGACTTTGGATCCATCGCCTCAGCGTTTGAAAAGTTTGACCATGGAGTCACTCTGTTGGCTATCAATTTTCCTTCAATGTTTATGCGTGAAACAACCGCCGCGCGCTCGCAGCTAATTGACAGCTTGACTCGATACTTTGAGTCCGGGCCACCCGAAGACGCTTCGCAGCAAGTGAAGGATTTCGTGGACCTGGCTAAGGGTGCCGAGTGGACCAACAGAGACACAGGATCATTCGCGTTAGGCATGGTGTGGCCGCTCTTGCAAACGCGCCTTGGGCTGTTTGGTGGCTGCTGGTTTACCATCTTCATAAGGCCAGGGGATTAGAACTGCTTTTAGAGGAAGTCAGGAGGGTTGTGAATTCTGATCGAGACTTATTAGAGGTTGTCCGTGATTCAACCGCCACGCCATACTTGGACGCATCTATCAATGAAACTATCCGCATCGCTTCTGATTCGTGGTCCGTGCGTTGGGTCCCACCGTCGCCCACTCCTTCGAGACTAGGCACATTCATATTCAGGGGTGGCGACTTGGTTATGTGCAAAATGCGTGGAGTACACATGGACCCGAACGTTTATGCTCATCCCGAGGTATATGAGCCTGGGAGGTTTACGAGTGGTAAAGAGGGGATGAGAGGAAGATTTTTCCCCTTTGGTGGAGGTTTTAGCATCGTGAGTCCCAGGCCGCCTAGCGCACGATTAGATTGGAACTCATTTATCTCATGGCTTGGGGTCCCGTCTTACTTTACGGGTCGGCATACACCCACCACCTTGATCACAGTGCGAAGGCCGACACCTTGCTCTTTCACAAATCAGAGCATTTCTTATCATTTTTCTGAACGAATTCGATGTATCGCTGGTCGATTCACAAAGCGAAGTTCCCATGTTCAGCCCTCGTAACCGTGGTTTTGGGATGATTCGACCAGTGCGAGATGTTCAGGTCAGGCTCACGCGAAGGAAATTATAAATGAATGAGGTGCGGACGGTAGGGAGGCGACGCCAATAAACTAAATGCCCAATTATGTGAGATGACAATGTTCATTCCTGCGAAAGCGAAGAGTTGATGTGATAGTCAGCGCAAGTTGGTCTGGCAGTGTATATGCTATGAAATAAGCCAATCGTATATAGCACGTCCCCGTATCCGAGGCCCATAAACCAAACTTTTCTCATGGCCTTGAAAGTTCGTCGGTGGGACCTGCGGCTTGGGTGACGATACGTGCCGTGACTAGTACGATGACATGATCCATTGTGCTCAGATATCGGTACTCATCATGAAATATGTATTTTTCACATTGGCGACGACTCCAAATCATGAAAAAAAAAATTAAACTCTAGCCCGCTCCTGCATTTCCAACTCATCTGCATTGTTACGACGTTCTCTCCCGACTCCAAAAGTTGCCAGAGAGTGAATGATTTCCTTGCTCTTTTTCATGCGAGCCTCCCAGACTTCGTCAACTTCTTCAAGAGACTTTCCTAATGTTTCAGGCATCCAAATCATACAGACAACCGAAGTGAGCACTAATGTAACTGAATCAGTAACTTGGCACAATGTAGCAGATGATCCAACAACTTACGCAGGCAAGCACCAAACATAAAGTAAGGTCCCGAGGAACTGCGAGATAAAAACAGAGGAGTAGTCAATGCAACCGCAAGGTTACAGAGCCAGTTGGAACTGTGCGCAAGTGAAGATGCAGTAGCTCGAACACGCATGGGCTGTATTTCGGTGATGAAGACCTAAAAAAAAAGGTTAGAGGCCCTAAACAGGAGATAACAGTTGTGCATGTACCTTGAACGAAACCGCCCAGGTGGTCGAGAATCTGCAAAACTGTAAGAATACGCATATACAGACAGAAATAAGAGGTACTTACGCAACGACAAAGAGCTATAGTGATATCGGTTAGTATACGTTGGTAAATTCCGGGCTCAAAGTACTTACATAAATGAAAACGAGAATTGCATATTTGCCTTGTCCAGCATCTGCGCCCGCCGCATACATAGAGCCAATGGCCAACATGCATACGGCCATAATAAGCCCACCGACGATTGCAGAAGAACGCCTTCCCCAATTATCTAGTAGATATAATTGGGCAGGAATAGTGCATCTTTCAGAGGAATTTAGTCAGGGCACATGTATGTAAGAAAGCCTATCGCACGTACATGACGTTTATTATGCCCGATACACCGGAAGCGAGGAATGAGGCTTGGCGTGAGGTTAAACCTGAGCAATATCTTAATGCTTGTTCTGTTCGGAAAAGGTAGTAACATTGTACGAACCGGCTTGAGAGAATAGTATAGGTCCATAACTGTAACACTGGCTTCAGGAGCCTGATTCGTTAAACACTACTGCCGCTGTTACTTACAAGAGAACACCATCGATCCCAGATAGTTGTTGCATCCCCATCATCTACTCTATGTGTCAATGATGCCGTTTAACTACCGACAACAGAGCGAACTGACGAAAATAGCCAGCAGGGTTCGACCCCTGCTATCTGGATCTCGGAACGCCTGGATAACTCCAACCGTCTCATTCCGGCCCTGTCGCTCTTGCGATTTAGCAATAAGTTCTTCTTTCTCTTTTTCTGAAGAGGAGTGGCGGTCGAAGGATTCTAGGACCTATTATGCCAGTAAATTCAAGGGTCAAATGTTTATGTAACTTGTAGCAACTGACCCTCCATGCTTCTTCAACCCTCCCATTTTGGAACAGCCACCTGGGGCTATAGGGAAGCAAGGGCATCCCGGTGCCTAGTATTGCTGATACTAATGCCTGGAATATGAAGGGTATGCGCCAGGAAAGTGTAGACCGGATATTGAGGGTGCCATAACAAATGAAGTATCCAAGTGCAATACCAATAGTGACTGAAAAATTGATAGAGTATTGAGCAATGATCGGTCATCATAATAAGAAATTACACACCAAAGAGTTGGAGCATACACGAGATACGCCCTCGGACTACACTTGAGGGTAATTGATTAGTAAATCCCATGGTACTTTTGTTGTATCTTACCATCCGGCGGGGAAATCTCGACTAAATATACACCAATAGCAGACAAGAAAAAGCCTTCGCCCACTGACATTCGGCGGTTGAGCATGAAAAAGTCGTTGACTCGAAGAATAAAAACACTGACCTCCAACTATCAATCTTCCAATAATTAGCATCTCTAGATTAACACTTCCAGCCTCCAGTGCGGCACCGATTCCAAAAATATATGCTCCAAGCATGATTGTCCGTTTACGGCTATACTTGTCGCTCAGCCATCCAGAAGCGAAGCTAGAGAGCGATGCGGACATAAGAATCTACCGTTCCATATAGGTCAGGAAAAGGTTGGCAATGGATGAGAGGCTGAAGCAGAGAACCGTACAGTAGCGACCAAGGCACCGAGCACAGCTTCATTCCTTAGGATAGGATACACTTCAACGAATTGCGGCATTGACGTAATTGAACCAATGCTACCTATAGGTATGAATTCATTCTATGATGGTTGTGTTAATCAGAAAATAATACACATACCCGTATCGGCCCCAAACAAGAGTCCGCCTAGACTACAGAAAGCTGAAACGAAGTAGATATTTCTTCTTTTGGCCGGAACTTGAGCCAGTGGTATATTATAGCTGGTTATCACTGGTAAATTATTTGAAGTTCCGGTAATGGCAATGTCGTGACCATGGCTTCGAGCATGCGTGTCTCCTGAGGTACAAATCCCTACTCCGGTGGCTGATGTCGCTTGAGTGACAGGGAGCGAGGGTAAAGCCTCCAGAACTCTCGTTGAGTATTCGAGGCACTCCTCACCAATTTTGAGTTCATCGAAATGGGAGTTGTTGATCTGCCTCTGCATAGCAAACACAGTTGTGGGTGGTGGTCGAGTCAGATAGTTCGCCAAGTCATGTACGCGCTTTTATCTTAAGGCACCCTGCTGATTCAGATTACACGAGACGTAAAGTACCGTGAACTTACCGTGCTTACAGTCAGCTGAATCGAAAGAAATGCCCGGTCGCGAAACATTAGAGGTATTAAGCACCGGTGAAATTCACCGTGGAGGTTTCATTCGACGCGATTTCAAATTTGGGTCCATGATGACTCCTTTTACCCAGATAACTCAGAAGGTCTGACAATTACACGTAGGCTCGTGACCGGCTCCTATGGGAGTGATAAATTTACAAGGTAGCAAGACTGCGCCCAGCCTCATATATCGGCTCATCTCATCGCAGTTTCTATCGGCCAATTGCTCTCGGATATCGCAGTCTGAGGTGCGACTGGTTGCAGGCCCACCTTACAGTATACTGCAAGCAACATTTTTTGGAGCCTGGGAGTCTTGACCGACGTGGGCCGAGCCCTCCACTGGCTGACAAACCACCGGTAAAGCCGCCGAGTTAGGGTCGGTTTCGCTAAGTCAACTCACCCAGTTTAAATTTATTTGGCTTGGCACGAATTCATATCGCACCGTCTCGCCTGGGCTACAACACTACCCAGAACGCGCCTGGGTCCGCCCGCCAAACTCGCTGAAATTCTAATGAAAGGATCGTAACGAACAATCATGTCGTTGCTATAAATTTCTTGCTTTGATAATCCATATGCATACTCTCTAAGTTCAGTTCTTCAGTCCCAAGGCAAGCAAGGAGTTAATATATAGCAAGTGAGACCATCGTAACAGTGGTTTTATGTGTAGAGATTAGTATAGAGCTGCAAGTCTCCGGAAAACCTCGTAATATTGACAGGGTTTGGGTCATTGTGGGAGGGGATAATTGCTCCAGTGAATGCTGACGTCTTGTCTTCGGTGGTATGGAATTGATAACACACGCTCTATGCACCCTTTTACCACGGAAGCTGGCATTTAGTAACGCTTATGATTAGTCGTGTACACGTTAAATTGACGTAGAAATAGGATTGTGACGCAGGCTGGTAGCCATTCCCAAGTTCGCTTATGGCCATACGAATTAGATACCATCGCAGACCCGAATAGCGCCCAGCGCCAGAAGCTCGATATGACGGATTCGCTGCCTGTCGTCGACATTCACCCCTTCTCCATAACATGCATCGACTGGGGGGCGCTGGAATTGGCGCCTTTGGCCGTCAAAGCCAATCGTTGGCATCATTCGCCGCTCTATCCACTTCACTGAAAGACTCGGAAATCGCAAACCTTCGAGCACAAATGAACGCCTTTCGAACAGCCCTCACCCGTTTCGCTGCCCAACATCGAGCTCAAATAAGAGCAGACCCAGCTTTTCGCACTGCTTTCACTAGTATGTGCGCTTCTCTGGGAGTCGATCCACTTGCTGGTCCTCGCGAGGGCGGATTATGGGCCGAGTTACTAGGATTAGGAGATTTCAGCTTCGAGTTGGGAGTTCAGATCGTGGATGTGTGTGTAGAAGCGAGGGACAAGACGGGTGGACTGGTTGATATGCAACATCTATTACGACAGATCGAAAAGATGCGTGCTCTCAAGGACGGCGCGATCACGGAAGACGATGTGGCGCGGAGTATAAATGCCCTCAAACCGTTAGGGGCGGGATACGAAATCGTGACCGTTGGAGGGCGCAAGATGGTTCGCTCGGTCCCAAGGGAGCTTGATACAGATCAGACAGAAGTCCTGGCGTTGGCATTACGATCGGGTGGTAGGGTCGATGCACGAAGTATTATGAATGCATTGGGGTGGTCTCTCGAGCGATCAGAAACGGCATTGGATAACATGCTTATGCGGGACGGTACTTGCTGGCTCGACGACCAGGATCCAACAGGGAAGATTTATTGGGTATTCTCGGCGTTCACATTTGAAGACATTGTACAATAGATAAATAATCAATCAAGCATAGCCCAGTGCGACTGGTTTAAACCTTTAGATGAGGTCGCACGTGTACCCAGTACTCAGCCAGTGTAGTTTGAGCGACAGCACGATCGACCGCATTTGTCAATTCTCTCACATCTCCTCCGTCGTGGCACAAGCTTGACATCACATCTAGTGCGAGCCTCTGGAGGTGATCAGGAAGCTTTGTCCAGGGACCGGTGATTGTCCCTCGTTTAGCATGGTCGAATATAAAGAACGGAATCAGCCGTTGCCGAAGAGCATTCAAAGTCTATTGTAGAGAGAATAAGAATTAAAGTTCCAAAAATAAATAAATCAGGTTAACCAACCGGGTCATCATAAAGTTTTCTTTGATTCATTCTCAACAGTATAAGTAGGACAAGCTATGATGGGTTTATTAGATAAGCGCGACCAAAATGACGTTCGACGTCTAGCTCTTACCTCAGTTCCCCTTGGATCCTTCTCTCCAAACTCCCAGGCCGTCCGCGGTAGCCCCAGAACCCATTCCATTACCTCTGCGTTATCTAGGCTTGGAATGTCCGTACACCGGGGATCAGAGTTGATCTTCCAAAAATTGCATCAGACAAGAGTCTGCGCTGGGAGAACAGTCTATGTTTTTTAACACTCACCAGAATGATCTGCCCATGAATTCAACTGCTGCCCGCTTTACGTTCTTGTGCCCTGCGCCAGAACCCGAGGCGGCATGCTGCATGGTGGCAGGTATCACGTCTTTCTCGGAGCGAAGCGCCCACAGTGTAGGCAAGAGGGATGTATAAGCGATCAAGGACAGTGCTGAGGGTAACCCGGGTGTCGATCCGACCTGCTCCAACAATTTAATCGAGGCATGTGATCGTTAGTTGACAAGGTAAATTACCAGAGACCCTGGGATGTCACCCAGGTTATGCGTACCTCCCCCCGTAATGTCCGTACCACATACGAAGCGACTTCGTCAATTTGTTGTCCATCGGTTCTTGGTTTGCTCCCCTTTTTGTTCCGCCGTCGAATGGCCGAGTCCGTCGGTAGTGTGCGAGAGATATTCAGAGAAACTAGTTCAGCATAAGCAAGGTTGAGAGTTTGGAGTCCCTCGCGCGTCTGAAATATAAATATGAATAAGGGTAGAGATGTAGAATGTATATCGACTCACCTTGATATTATGGACTCTATGTTTGCCAAGTCTGCCGTTTCTCCAAATGGGAAGTAGGGGGCCATGTGTCCCAGGAAGGTAGTCAGATGATCGAAAACAGGTTCATTGGCCTGCGGGATATCCAACATTAATCAATAACTTTAGTTCATTTCTGGCAGACTTACATCTCCATCTCGTATCAATGCCCCATACACAAGCCTTGCGAGTTCTACTACGCTTAATACCAATTCTAGCGATTGAGAAGTCATTGAAGTCGGTAGGCTTAATTGAGGAGCATTGTCGAGAAAGGTTGCTGTTAGCAAAGGATGAAGTCGGGTCACCAAAACCTAGGTATATGCATCAGTCTCGCATACATTTATGCTAACAAAACGACATACTAATAATGGAACTTCGCTCTCGCTCTTGTTCGAGGCGTTGCTCTCAAGAGTCTCATCAGGATCCAGGATATCCAAGTCAAAGTCCATTGGACCAGCCATGAGTTCTCCTTTGTTCAACTCCACGTATCTGCCCTTTCGCTGCATCCCATTTGCCTTGCGTACAGATAATAGTGCGATAAAGGAGTCGAAAGCTGTGTTTGATGGAAAAGAACTTGCGAAAAACCAGGTTGGAATAGAGCTATCGGGGCGATCGAAAGTAGGTGAGATTGCCAGGGCGTGTTGGAGGAACATCGAAAGAGTAGCAAGAAGTGTAGATTTAGTCTGACGCGGGAGCATGAACATTGATCACAATAGCCTTTTAATGCACTCACCGAGTTCGAGAGAGATTGATCACTACCGACTCCTCGGGAATCTGCAACCGCCAAGTCCATTAAACTCCGAATAGGTCAATAACGATAACTCTTTAGATAAATACCTCCCACTCCTAAAGCTGCCAATAACCCATCGAGTATCCTTGCCCCAGGACCTTCAGCCTTCGCTCCTCTTAACCCCGTGCCAGAAACTACTGCGTGCGGTACTCTTGCTAAAAGAACGCTTATTATTCGTACGGAATCGGCTCGGACTGGGGCAGAAATGTGAGCCAGTGCGGCAGCAGCGAATAAGAGAAGAGGGGGAGCATGCGGTATTAAAGTAGCCTATAGCAATATTAGCTCGATAGAAAACAGTCGCGAAAGAAAATACGCATACCGTAGGGATTTGGTCAAGAACCCATTCTAAGAAAGATATCAGGGATTTCCGGACGGAATGGTCCTTTATCACCAAGTTAACTTAGTGGCGGAACGTAGCGCTAGGGCGATGCGCTCACATCATCAGCTATTAATTTTGAAATGGCGTCGAGCAAACTTCCCAGATTGGGGATGATGAGCTCTTGGTGGTTGCCCAGTAATTCGCGCAAGCCCTGCAAAGCATCTTTCTCAGATTAATCTATTATCGTTTATTTGAAACAGAAACGAACGAGGCGAGACTCGAATACATACCTTTACGGGTCCCAGGACTGTAATGTCTTAAGTGGATGAGCAAGTCATCGTATGTGAGCCGGCGTCGAGTTGTTGGTATCCCTTGCTCCGCGACTTGTTCCTCCGTCCGTATTGTTTGATTTGGAAGAGCCACGGCTATTGACCTATGAGCATAAATTCTCTTGATGTTCCCGCGAAAACTCACATCTGGCTTTGAATGATGTATCTATTTCATTACTTGGAGCCTTTTTGCCCTTCCCAAGCTTGAGTTTGGCTTTCTAAAAATAAATAATCACAGCTTCTGAATGGAAGATAAATCGAGCTCACCGCAAAATCGGCTGCCTTTTCTTTTCGTTTCTTGGAGCTCTTTGGCATTTTGGATCGTAGTCGGCAGTAAAGTTTGTGTCTTCACGTGATTGAGAGGAAAAGTAATTTCAATATCCCCTGGTGGCGCGTATCACCAACCACCTTCACTGATCCTCTAGTCAAATGAGTACCCGTCTGGTCTCTTTACCCAGGAGTTCTGAATGACCAGGGGACGTCACATTTAAACCACCGACGGCTTCTTTATTCTACTGATGACTTTATCTCAGAGAGCCACGCTCTACCATCCCACTCGGCAACTTCTATTAGAACCATTAAAAGTCTAAGTGAACCGACAATGCGTCTCGTTACTCCAAGAATCTGGCCCTAGCCTCATATTTTAGCGCGACATACCATTTTTCTCTCGAGTTGCTGGTAACATAGTAATGCGACCTTTGTTCAAGTTCTTGCCACACCGCCTCGAGGACGACGACCAAGCCAACGACATTGCCACGCTATAGAACGCCTCCCTTGATTACCGCAGTTGCGCTAGAGCTGTGCACCTTGCACCGTGCGCTTTACATGCCTTAAACACTTTCCAGCCGTTCGGGAGCGAATTAACAAGGGATCGTACGATATACTGCCCCCGGATTTTGGACCGGCATCCTGCCTCGTCGTCAGATTCGCTTGTGGAGGTGGCCCCAGGCGTATATGATTCGCCTTCTGTCCATCATCCAACTGGGCTGAGCGGACTTGTAACGCGCGCGAGGTCAATTGTGGGCACGAGCAAGAATTACTTATCAGGTAATGTCTAGTGTGTTCCTAATTTCCTCACAACGACGTCGGCCCACCTTCTGGGTTAGACTTTGGTCCAAAAACATATCGAAACACAAGTGTGCTGAGGGTATAAGATCGGCTGTACCTCTAGTTGAGACTACATCGGCTGCTACTCAGTCTATACACTCCCAACATCCTACCGCTCTCCTTTCCTTGCACAATGAGCGATCCTAGGTAAGTTGAACTCACTCTACTCAGTTTTGGGGGTCATAATTCTAACTTGACTTACTTCAGTCATCCTATCTTTAAGCAGTTCACTGAACTCGACCCCAGTTTGATTGTTATCCGTGACGCTCCTCATCCAGGCTGGGTTTGGAGCCAACCCCCAGCATTGGGGACACTCACTCCTGGTTACACCCACTGCGCACCCGGGAACTCTTTCGTATGCGGCCCTGGTGAATCTTTGTCCCATGACGCTAATGGACCTCAAACGCGAACACGGGTACAACGATGGCAACCCGACTTTCCTGGTCTATGGGATGACATACCCGGCTCGGGAACTACGTGAGTCAATTCTCCGTTCGAGCTCGAAACCTGTGTATTTACTAGCGCCACTAATCTCAGCTCCCCAAGCAGTGGTATGCCTCACGCACGGCCCTATCCGCTGCCTCAATCCAGCCATGGGTCGAGTGTTCCAAGCACGGGACATTTGCGAGGTCTGACTGAATCTGTCGGTTGCTTACCTGAGCGACAAAATGGGTCAAGAAACGGTACGGGAAATGAACGGACAGTTGAACCAGAGCATCATCGGCTTTGATTGGGTTGAATGCAGACGTTATCGGACAGTTGATTCTATGCATGGATTTGTACTATAGCCATCTCTTCAATTGAAATTTGATTGAATGCACCTCGCTCTATCGGGGTCGTACACACTTTATCTATATAGCCGGTTGGTTACTTTGTATGATTCGACTTCCAACAAGGAAGTTCGTAAACACCGTCACAATAATTCCTGGCGTAGTGTGTCTTGCTACTTATGGATACACACACAAACCTCGGACTGAAATACGATGTTGGTGCGTCAAGCTCACAATAGATAGCCAGCAGAACGCGTTCTTGAAATGGCATTGTAGGGTATACTGCTGATAAGTCCTCAAGATGATGCACGAAGGTGCGAACGCAGAGCCATATTCCCGTTATAGTTTAGTTGGATTTGAAGAATATGTTACACAAGCATATTGTACAACCAATACGGTTAGAACGAAGTACACCCCTCTATTATCCGAACCCAGGTTGGGAGAGAGTAAACATCCGAATTAATCTGAACAATAACCGCATCAGCATGATCTGCTAAGAATGCTAATTATGACTTACCCTTTAGTATTTTCCCAGCACGCTATAGACCGGTAGCGGGGACTGGACTTCACGAGGCTCATACGGGGGTAGCGTGTCGACCGAACGTCTTTTCGGTACGCAGGAGACCTCCTCGCGTGCTGGGGGGCCAAAGAATCCATCAAATGCCCTCTTCATTTCGGGAGATACACCAGGGCAAGGAGCTGGTGCAAGTGCGGTATGGTTCTTCCGTGCAGGTGGGGTAGGTGCCGGAAGACTCGGGGTACGCAGTTCACGAGCCGGTGGGCCAAAAAAGCCATCAAAGGCTCGAGCTAGAGCTGGTGTTACAGACGGGTGGAGTTTATCCTGGGACGTGTGTGCAAGGGTAGTATGGTTGCGGCGCAGCATCATGTAAAGAGACCCCGGCTATGAAATAATTCACTCGAATGAAGAGCCCCAAGGCTAGGCCAGCTAGTTAGTGGGGAGGCCAAATGGGCCAGAGTCCTAGCTTTATAGACCCAAAGACAATTGCGATCGTCTGGGGAAAGAAGCACTTGGTGTCTCGGCGGACAATACCAATTCAGCGATGAGTGATGGACGCTTGTCAGCATCTGTAGCAACAATCACGCACATCAGAACTCACTGTGGGTCCAGCGTAAGTGGCGGTGTTATTAAATTTCGAATGGTCGATCATCCGCACTCTCGAAAAGGCAATTTATAGCGCAAATCAAGTGGCAAGCCAGCGATAGATTCAAACGTCTATGAAATCTGTCTAGGGTCTCTGAGAAGCTGCGTGATTTGCGCACTCTTGTGCCTACTTGGTGGTATGCCCTTGTCGATCACCGAAGCGGAAAATCGGGTGAACGGGCGAGATCGAATATTGGTTTGGTGTTACGAATGCTCTGTGCGAATGGTAGTCGTTGATCAACATGCGCGTGTAAAGCACATGGCTCCTGTGAGCCACTACACTGGGCGTACCATCGTGGTACCTATTAACCGGATGTATCCTCGACACGTGTGCCTAGGAATCAAGAAGTTTACTGATCCTACTACTGTATAATATGCGTGGCACATTCCGAGCAACAAAATTCACCGGTACTTTCCGTACCAAGGCCATTAGTACCTCACTTCATGATGGGCCGAGGGTGGCACCCGCCCAGTGTCACGAATGGATTAGTGGTTAGAGGCCACTCGTATATGCGTCATTTGACTTGTAAGCTCAGGGTGTTATGATCCAATTAGCAAAGCTGAAATATAGACGAAACGATAAACTACAGCTCCTAGGATATTTTAGTTTCGGTGTAGTGGTAGTGTTCTTCATCACTGCGCCGCAGTGACCTGCATACGTGGACAACGGTTTCAAGTCTTACTTATCTTTCCTATTGGAAAGTTCATCGAAGATTCATTTCAGTTCGTGCCCCACTTGTGCGATAGGGATGAATGTATCACGCTCAGGGACGCACTCGGTATAGGTGTGAGAATCAGACTGAACAGAAACCAAATTTGGCCAGAATCAGAATAACCCATATATTAGACTCGGTACTTTACGACCACAGTCGTCAATTCAGAGTGGCGCATCCAAGCCCACGACAATACTCAATTTTTCAAATTATCTCTGCACAGACCATAGCTTAGGAGACATTAAAGGCATTAGCCGGAAGGATACGGGGGCGTTATCTTCCTAACGAGGATCACCCAGGGTTGGGCATTTGTTATCATCTACAAACTCTATTCATCGTGGGTCCTCGGCGTGACTTGGGGGGGGGCAATTTTTGTAGTTTGTCCAGATAAGTATAATGTTTTTATGTATCTAGTACTCTAAACACATACCCCAGTGCTGTTTAAAAATCACGAGCCGAGTTATGCTGTACTAGTGTGGGCTATCGGTTAGTTCTTCGCGTGGCGGCGTTGATTATTTGGCCTCAGGTTTATCAATTACCAATCGTACGACTCGCTATCTGATAAGATCATCTCAACTTCACCCACCACATCTCCCACCCCTCTCGGCGTTGTATTTTTTGAACTGTACCACCAAGACCTGTGGATTCCATCGAAAGCCATACTTGAGCTGCAAACAAATAAATGGCTACGTTATACGCGCAGCCTACCAAAGAATGGGTAATCCCAGCAAAGCCGAAACCTGGGCGAAAGCCGAAACGCGATGATCCAGTGGTAGAGGAAGACGCTGTTGTGAGTCACCGTTTCGCCAACTACTTCTCTCTCTTCCCCCTTACTTGAAGTATTCGCCATTCGCCATGTGATGATCACACATGGTGGTCGTATTGCTGAGAGCCCCATGGCGCTTGCCCCTGTACCCGGTTGACCCCGATTGGATCAGACAAAAAATAATCGATTCAATCGAGAGATCGACGTCTCACCACAGCCTCCTGATTTTACCTTGTCATTGTCCCGCATGATCTGACGTCTTTAAATTCTAATAGAGCGATAGCAAAGCGAAGAAAGTGCAGAACCGGTACGTGTCGCCAATTTATCAGATCTGGTAATACGAGCGCTTAATCAATTCCTTGGGGTTACCTCGACCTGGGTTGGCTGGTTTTCAACGGGAATGCATTTACACGCTTTTCTGCTCATAGTGCTGCCCAAAGAGCTTTCCGAGAGCGGAAGCAATCACAACTGGCCGATCTTCAGGCTCGATTGACCCAATATGAGCAGGGAGAGATCGAGAGGAATGTTGCCCTACAGAATGTCGCCAAAAAGCTCAAAGAAGAAAACGAGCGTCTGAAATCTGCAAGTAATATATTTGGTCGGCCTTTACTTTTGCAACTGATCGCTCGATAGGAAAACGAGAAATTGAGGGAAGAAAGCGGCAAAGTGAGAGAGGAAAACCTTTCAGTGCGCAATCGGTTACGCGAGCTTCAAGAGGAATATTCAGCTTATCGACATAAAATGGAGCCTGATGCACCTCCTTTGGAATTTGAATCCACCATAGTTACTCGCAAGAGATCTCGCGCAGACAGCGGTACTTTATCGATCATTACGAGCGTGTCCTCATCCTCATCTACTCCAACGCCGGTCTCCAAGCGCAAGCGAGGAAAGGACGAAACACGTTCAGAGACACCTCATATAACTACAAGAGCAACAAGCACAGCTGAACCTCGACGGTCAGCAAGCAAATCTTACACTACCCTACCGCCAGATTATGTGCCCCCTCCTCAACTCGTGCACATCTACTCCCCTGCTGTCTCCGACGGTTCTTCGAGACCTTCGCTCGTTATGTCTCCTGTGTCCTCCGAGAATTCTCATGGGCCTGAGCCTTCATCGTTAGGTGCGTCGAAATTCAATTAGCGTAAATTACACGCATTGACAACCCTGTGTCATGTTAGATGAGGCACACCTCGATGAAGACGATATTATGGAGGGATACTCTAACGACAAGCACCACGATTCCGAATTTGAATCCACTATCCCCGAATCAGATGAATTGCATGTAGTCGATTGCGGGTTTTGCAGTCGAGAGCCGGGCTCATGCGTTTGTCGAGAAGTCAGTGCCGGGATTAATCACCTTTTGGAATCAGCCTCTTCATCTAGGAAGGTACAGTCTGCGAGGGCCGTACTGGAAGATGACGAATCCTACGGGGCTTCTCCGACAACATCCAAGCCCTCTATACTCGATAATCTTCCTCCTGTCCAGCCTGGTGTTCCACTTCGACTTCGACGTTCAAAGCGTACCAACCCCAACGCGAACACCAGCGACAGCGGGCCGGTACACTTGACACCCGTGCCTCAGTTCCTTAAACCCACGCCTACTTCTGCTCCCAGTATCCGACCTGTTTGTTCAGGAGATCCTTCTAATTGCGCGGCGTGTGCGGACGATCCTTTTGGGCGCGCATTTTGTACGGCACTCGCTAGTGGAGTTGTATGCAGAAACCCCAACTGCAAGCAATGCACGAAACCTCAGTCGGAGCGTCCACAACCAGAGCCAGTTTCGACGTTGCCTGAAGATAAGGGCAAAGGGAAGAGCAAGGCCAACCCGATGGACATCGATGTCGGCTCAAGTTCAGGCGTAGGACTTGGAATGGGAATGAGCATGGAGACAGGTATGCTTTTATGCTGCGGAGATCCAAAACTATGTGGTGGAGGTATATGTGGTGTCCGTACTCCATCTTCCCCAATCAAGACGGCCCAACGTCCTGCAATTCAAGCTTCATCCTCTACTCTTAGTATTCATCCCGAATCAAATTCGCGCTCGATGCAGGACAGCGAAGATGAACGCGACAAGCCAGATAGGCTACCTTCAATTTCTTCTCCTGGCCAAAATGATATGGTCCTTGATAATCCCTACGAGATCCCAACTAACGAAGCATGGGAACGCCTTAAATCGCATCCAAATGTCGCTTTTGCCGACTTGAGCTTGCTTGCGGACGTTGTCGCCGGTCGGACCAAGTGCACTAGCTCTCGCGTCCGCCTGTCGCTCACACCAGAAAGGGATGTCAGCAGACTCGAACACGAAGATTCAGAGGATTATAGTGAGGTCTTGGAAGGCGATAGCGGACAAATCCCCCACATTCCCATCCAACTTTAGTTCCTCAGGAGGCCCTGGTGCGGTGCGGACGCGAACGTCTGATGCGCGTTCAAGCCGAGGGTGTCCGTGACGCATTGGCTATGCTAGACGTCCAGAGGCCGAATTGATGAAAGCAATAACATACTCGGGTCTAGGTCGATCTCCAAATTGTACCTCTTGAAGAAAATGTTTGCACGTTCGGGATTTCTGCATACTATTATATCAATGTTTATGGTCACCAAAAGTCATCCTCTTGTTTCATTATACTCACTCCCTCTCCTACTTTACTATTTCCCGAGCGGCGCCCTGGATGTAGAATTCACGAATACTTTATAATATACATGGTCGTAAATAAGATGCGCGCATACATTCAGTGTAGACTCGTAAGATAGCCCAAAGACCCAAGAAGCGAAATGCATAAGTAAAAATCCAGCCGTCTCAACGATCCGCAAACGAACCCACTCGGCCAGCCCAAAGCCCGATGATCAGACCCACGATACAAATTACAAGGGTGATCCAGGCGTACAGGCACCTAAGACTCCACCGGCGCTCGGTGACTTGCATATGTAACGAAAGAAGACGTCGACTTCTCCCAGTGCCCCCCTGGCTGAACATCGAAGACCTTGGATTACCGGCCCCTGTAACCTCGGCCGGCGCAGGCCTAGAGTCTGCCGATGAGCGGGGAGCCACAAATAAGATACAAGCACCGAAAAGCCAGAAAGGCGGGAATACTAAAGAAAACACGAGCAATAAGCACCTTCGATTAGTTGAAATTCGACTAAATATATGCGTACCAAATCCGTAATAAAATAAATATTTCGAAACCGTTTCTGGTTCTTTCTGATTCGCGAAAATATTGAGAGGTTCCGCGCTCTGTTTCTCGAGATCCACCGATCGTGGATGCTGTGGCGTTGGACCGAAGAAATTATCGAGAGCTAGCAACTGACCCTCGGAGGTGAGCTCGGAGGTGAGTGGGCTCTGGGCTTGGGAGGTTGGTAAGGACTTCTGGCGCGTAGTTGTCCGCGCAGTAGGCGGTAATGTAACATGCACTGGCTGTTTGAGGGGATTTCCGGAGCTGCCAACGACCTCGAACAAGGGGAGGTCCTGCGCCATCCGTGGAGGGGACGGGTCCTCTGAATGGGCCATGGTCGAGGGATCAGGAGTATACATTGTAGAATGGCCCTCAGAATGAGCAGGGGTATGACCTATCATTCAGGTGTATGAACTCCCCACGTGTTCTGATCCGTGAAATGAATTTCGCGTTCCTTTGTGTATGTCACAGGGGAGGGCGCCTATGACTGGTCGACGGTGAGATGGGAGAACAAAGGCGAGGGAGCCTGCAAGACCGGTCGCATATAAGTGCTCGAGTCGTATTCCCGGTATTCAGGATTGCAGAAAGATTCCTGTACTCGCCAGCGACAGAGGAGGATATGTGCCCGGAACGAAAATGCGGCAAACGGCAGTCCCCGAGTGGTCGAGTGCCGGTCAAGGTACTCTGAATCGACGACAGACCTGCTGGGGGGTGGTGCAGCCCAGAGCTCGAGAGTTCCGGGGTGCTTTAAATCGTTTGTTTTCGCTCTACCAACATATAACCGACGGTCTTACTATTTACGGGTCACTTTGTTGGGTGCGAAGAAACCGATTACAGGGTTCGATTATGTATTAGGGCTGGGAGCCGAGGTCTTAAGCCCCAAAGGCGCCACAAAGGAGTGACCAACTAGTACTTATAGTGTTCTCTTCTCATCAACTTGATAGCTTTACTTGGAGTAATTTGACCCGTGTCAGTCACGACACGAAATGCCGTAGAAGAGACCTGTATCACGTGTATTAGGTCAGCTCGGCGTTACGGTCGTAAGCTTCGTCGGCCTTCACACATCATCCAAATTTCTCTGCTTGGGACCAACGTCAATCATGGATGCTAACCAAAAGTTCGATGAGGCTACTCAAGTAAGTGATAAATAGTGTGGAACATGAAGCACATTATACTCATTGGTGATCTATTTTGGGTGTGCCAGCGTGAGCTCCAGGCATTCATCGAGCAAGAACAAGCCAAGGCTAGAGTGCAAGCTACGACTCACCAACTGACGGATATGTGCTGGACCAAGTAGGTCTTTCCTCAATCTTGGAACAGGGTAATTCCTCATCGCTGCTTTTCGCAGGTGCATAACCGGTAGCGTTTCCACACGATTTTCTAGCTCAGAGGCCTACTGCCTCCAAAACTGCGTAGATCGTTTCCTCGACACTAGTCTATTCATCGTCAAGAAGCTTGACGAACAAAGGAGAAGCATGCAGGGGGGGCAGTGATTGAATGTAATTAATTTTCCTATGGTGAGCTTCACACGAAGAAGGTCATGTATGTGATACTAATGTCCCTCCAGTGAAACTAGACTTAAAAGTACAAACGTACCGTTGTAATAATATGACACCCACTCCCCCAGCTTCCAATTGCGCGAATGGTTGGCATAGTGATTCCGCAGGCAATATCAGCTCCGGTTTACGATCCTCCAAACAGTAGCGATCCAGCGTACTAAATATTTCTACAACAGTTACAGATAAGAAAGTTCCCTAAGGAAATACAACAGGACATCGTACAAGCATCCAATTCACAAGGTTCTTACACATCACATTACAGATTTAATAAAACCGGAAAGTTTCCAGGCAGTAATTCCGGTAATGAATGGCATGAACCAACTAAACGCATCCATGATTTCGGCCTTGGAGTTAAGTCGAATTGGCCATTCGACTGCGCCTGATTCTTCCTTATCGAGCGCCCTCTCTTCGTCCCATTTTTTGGTCTCCTTTCCGCCGCCGATAGCTACGGAACTTGCGGATGGCTTCTCTGATGATGATCTGAATCTACCTTCAGTGAGTTGCTGTTCCATTAAATTATCCTTTTCTTTCCATCGGGCCAACAGCCATTGATCAAAGGCTGCACGCTCGGTCTCATTGGCTTCTTCTTCTCCTCGAGGCACGCCGATGGGGACGTCACGCGCAACGTCATAAAGCCTCAAGTGCACATGGACACGAGGTGGAGGTACACCCTGCATGAAAATGCTTCGCAGCGTGTAGTATGCTTGTCCATAACCTCCGCGCGGGATTCCCGGGTAGGCGATGGTAACATCAAGCAGTTTGAGAGATGGCATATGTGGCGATAGCACACGAAGACAAAATAATAGGCCGGTCGAGCGCGGTAGAAGTATGTGCTGCATGTCCTGGATACCCGTCTTGGCAGCGTACTTGGCGCTAAGTGGGCGAGTGTTTGGCGACACGAGAGTGCCTTCAGGGAAGAGCAATAGTAGGAAAGGAAGCTGGCCGCCTGCTGCTGTGCGAGCAAGCCGAGTTAGGTGCGATGTGAGCCGTTGCTTATCGTGAGCCCAAGAGCGAGCCAAAAAGATGAACCGGAAGAATTGCATTCCCTGCGTAATAGAATGTTATATTAGTTTGGGTCGAGGAAATTAAACTTCATTCTAATTACCCAACCGACTATTGGGATCCATTTCAGGCTGTCTTTGAGAATAATAAGGACATCTGCGTGTGCTCTCATGGAGTAGGCGAGACACCATAGGTACCACCAATCGGCGTATATCTGCGAAAGGCCAGGTAATCTTAAATAAACAGTCTTCAAAAGGGGTAAACTGTGCCCTTACCTGGTGGTTTGGCATCATGACTACTTGGGGCGGTAGTTTAAGCTCAGTAACACGCCCGCCCTCATCGCGAACAACAACATCTTCGATGCCGTTGCCTCCTTCATAGGTTACGATCAAGCTTGTAGGTGCAAACCATTGGCACATGAGCACTATAACCCCCGACCCCAGAGCATCCGACGATTCGCCACAATACCACATCTTGTCAGCTAAAGCCTCACACTGGGTTCATGGTGAACCCACCGAGCAAAAGCCCAAAGTTTGCTTTGGTCTTTCGTATTAGGGCACGATATGGTCGTGGCGCCACGAGAGCCAAAGGGATGAGCAATAATTGGAAGGAATTCGCACAGACACATCCCGTAAGGAATGCTAAGTTAAATAACAGGCCATTAAAGGAGAATTTTTGTGCTGGTCGATCCGTTATAGGTATCGCGTGGAGGTCTTCGTGTGCGGGCATCTCAAAGCACGCCTACGGCCACCGCAGTCAATGATTAAATAGCGCTGGTATTGAAATCGCCGCCACGACTCGTAGGTTTCTTGTTGCTGCACTCCGTGAGAGACAGAGAGGCCCGGATGGTGGTCAGCTTAAACGTGGGCGCGGTGAGGTTTACTTATCTGGGCCGATATAGGATGACGGAATTCGGCGCTCTGACACATGGTCTTATCCTAATGCTGTGAATAAATGTCATTCCCACGTGAAACTGACAATGAGGATCGGCAACCATTCAGGAAAGCAATTCGTGTTTGCCTCGAACATCTCTAGCGTCATCACCTTTGAAAATACTACAGGGATACGCGCATTGATACAAAGTCTATCCATTTTGTGACGAAGATAACATCATGCGAATTCTAGCCCTCGGCTTCTGCTTTCCCTGCTCGTTGCATTCAGCTAAATCGGGCGCCGTTCCGACGGGGGTCCTCGATTTCATCCAATCGACGGCATCAAGCTGTAAACCGACTCCAGCTACGGATGAATACCGCCGCGAGTTTGAGCCATTACCATCCTTCCTCTCCCCAGCAGCAATATTCGAAGTCAATGGTAAAGTCTTGTCCGGAGCTTTAATGGCTTGAACGATTGGACCAACGTACGCATCTTCGCCCGCAGACACCTGTGTGTGTTTCCGTCGAACTTTGGAAACAGGCCGTAACTTTCTTAGCTCCGTAATCATCTTCTTCAAGGGAGTATCCTCTCTGAACGGAAGTTCCCCATCCCCAGGCCAATATCGCAGCACTGTTTGACGGGCTCGCTGGTACTCTCCCGCAATGAACCATGCACCAGCCAGCGCATCGACAGCGATCGCATCGGCCTTTACTTTTGCCAAAAGCATCTGCTTGAAAACTCGTTCGGCCTGGCGAGGGAGACCCATTCGACCATACCCAGTTATGAGGATCGTGTGCATCACCGGCGATCCAGCGCCAAACCCACTCTCGTGTGCAGATTTCATGACAGCCTTGGCCGAATCCATGTAGCCGCATTCGACGAGTCCCGCCATTAGTGCTGCGTAGTGATAATCTCCCAAAGGTATATCTGCGCGTTGGAGGACCTTGCGTCCAGCCTCCGGGTCTAATCGTACGACACCGTCCCGTTGAGCACGAAGAGCATAAGCCATGGAGTCGTTGCGAACTCCTCGAGCTCGGAGAGCGTCTAATATTGGTTTCAAGCTCTCAGCACGAGCTTGAAACTTCAAACCGGCGGTAGGAGGATCAACATCGCTGGGTGAGGATGTGAGGCGGGAGCCGGAGGGGGGCCGACGATCTATAGGGCGATTATGGTACTTGAGAAACGCAGCTGACGCTTTCCATCCTCCTCCTAGAGTCGCGTTACGTTCTGTGTTGAGGATTGAGCTAAGTAGCACGTTTGTGTGTTGTATGGAAACGGGGACTGGCTGGGGTTTGGGAGGAACGGCAGGGTCATTGTCATAGTCGTAGGATATTGGAGAAGTCAAATCAACGAGTGTATCGATTAATCGGCCAGGACTCCACGCTCGTTGTCGATCGAGGTATCGTAAAAGTAATGTTGCCGTGAGAGCATCGGGCTTGACTTGTATATCATGCATAATCTCCAAAAGTGCGAGCATGCCGCTCAATCCTCGGATATTCAAAACGCCCTTGATAAGTGCGTTGAACACATGAATATCAGGATAGACAGAAGCGAAAATCTCGGAAAGACTGAGAGGCGCGGTTTCGTGTGTCGAAGTACTGGAACAGGGTTGCGAAGGCGAAGCACCGTTTACTGAGGACATCTTCTTGCACATAGCGGCGACCACAGCTGCTGCTTCGGTGACTCGATTGCTCTGGACTAACTGGAGTACACATCGGGTAGCTAACCATGAATCGGGAGTAAATGAATGACACAGATCAGGAGAATGGGGGGTGTTTGATGAGGAACGTTTCGTGATTAAATAGGTGGGATGGTCCCGGCCATTCGTTTGGGTCCGTACGATTTGTGTAGACGTGAGGGCATCATGCAAAGCGACATCCTGGGCCTGGAAATGGCCAATGAGTATTTGAGCCACTTCTCCTAGTCGAAGTTCGTCTCTCTCTCCCGCGCCAACGGCCTTTTTGCCTTTGACTTTGTGCTTCTTGTCGAGCCTGAGCACTTCCTGTATTCTCGCTGCCATCCTGGGATCCGAGTTCTTCAAACAAGCTCGCTCTGCAACCTTCCATGCGCGTAGGGGGATACCGTGGGGAAACATACCCAATGCCCGTTCCATCCCGGCAAAATCCCCGAGCTCTGCACATGCTCGCACGCGCCACTCGCAAAGTCGTGTCGTGATCGTGTGGTCGGTTTCCCTGGAACCGGAAGGAGAGAGGCTTTGGAGAGGCTCTAGGAGGTTGAGGATTTCGGCCCAACGATCCCTTTGTGCAAAACGGAATACGATTGATTCGTACAATCTGGGCGGGATATGCATGCCATTTTTCCTCGATTGGTTGATAGTTTCGAGAGCATCGAGAATGTACGCGTGATGCACGAGTGCTTCGGCGAGAAGGCATACGAGTTTGGGAGATGCCAGTGGAGTGTTGCGTAATTCTACGAGCTTCCGCTCGGTTTCGACATTGTTTGGCGCAGAGAACAGTGATATTATACGCTGACGGATAGTTTGGTCTTCTGGAGATAGTGGTGGGCGGGGGAGTTGTTCTTCCTCCGACTTTCGTCGAAATCCTAGATCCAGAGGTTCGGGCGGTAGATTGGCAGCCTTGCTTGACGTGGTGCATCGAAGACAAAGCGGCTGCGTGGTTGGCGGGACCTGTTGTTGTGCACGACGTGATTGCAAGATGAGCTGGCGAATACGTCTGCCTACTCGCACTGGCATGGACTGGGCCGTTCCAAGAGCGAGGCAGAATTACCGGGGAAATTTCAACTAGCAGAATGTTAGAAGGCGAGCATAGGCTGTCTTGAATTATGGCATACATGAACGACGCCAATGGAGTACCGGCTAGTGCATGGACTGCGAAATCTTGCAGTGAAACCCTTTGAGTTGCCCATGGTATTTCCCATACGGCCCGGAAAGACTTACGAAACTAACAGACGACGTGATACGAAATGTTGAAAATATCCATAAATCAGCTGGAATAAAACATGGTTCAGAGTATCATAGTTTTGGTTGGTACAAAACTTACTGCAAGCGATCTGAGCAAAAATATCCGAACGAATATAAAAGGTCGACAAAGCTAGCGTAAATTTCCCAATAGAGCTGGAATAAAGAAGGCTTGAATAACATCTATTAATCTTCCTATCCCACAGCCGACACCGACAATCTTACCCAGGGTGAATATCTGCCCAGTGGATGCCGTCGGTACAAAATGTGTCCGATGTGGCGGTTTGGTCGTGTTGTCAGGGGCCAAAGAGTCAGTAGCGAGCTTTGTATGAACACCTGCTGTGTCTGAATCCAACTTGAATCCAAGGTGCGAGTCTAGCCTCCGAGTGTTGAGCTTAGAGAAAGTATTGTACCCTTTGGACATGTCTCAGTCTAAAAATGGTCTGGACCGTCGATTGGATTGGCACGTATGTGATTGCTTAGACCTAGGTGCTCATGGTTTCGGCATATTTGATCCCGTCATAAAGTGCTTATGTTGACCATCACACTTGGATCATCTCCGAGATTCCGAGTTCTTGGAAGATTTACCCTAAATCAAGCTGACGATATGTTTCTCTTTGCGAGGCCTGAATGCTACCAGAGACAATTAACGAAGCTTTTCATTGGACCGTATCCGCACATCTCCGAGTAACCTTCACGCCCGTGTGTGATCCGTTCGCATATGTGCTATAATAGGTAAGTACTAAGTTGGTTGTCATGTATAATTGGACCTTCTTTAATCTGTCGACATTTTTGAGTACCCATATGACAGCACTCATAGCTTTTGAGCAGTGCCTTGTTTGATTTTTTTTCTGCACAGGACACACGATAAATTTTGCCCCACAGATGTCAAGTAGCCCCACTATGCTCCAGCAGTGTCAGTCCGACGTCAATGTATGCCTCATGTTTGATTCGAAGTGATCGAGCCACGCGAATGACCAATACATAGAATTTCTGGAACTGAACGAGCGATCTCAGGCCAATTGGAGTGATAGTCCAGGTTCAAGGTATTCGGACCAGGTCGAATAAACCGTGGCCATTCATGCAACTCCTAAACTCGTATATGAGACCTATCTAGACCCTCCTATCACAAAAGAAATCACTTGAGCCGACCCCGTATACCTGATAGGCGGGTGGCAATAAAAAAACCTGCCGCATGAGTAATTTGGTCTATATAGGGTCTCGCCTCGTGTTTAAACAAGAGTTCATAGCGCACCTGCACCGCATTTACGCTTAGCGCTCAAGCATGGGCTGTGAACAAACCAAAAGAATCTTCGCATTCTCCGGAACCGGAGTCTTACCGGCTTCGTATGTAGAACGTACCTGTGGTATGCATCATACATTTGACTGGAGTCATTATACAACTGTCAGCCAGCATATGCTTGAACAGAGACAAGTCAACTCGCAGAGACACTATGCCAGTTCAGTAACCCACTCTGGAGTAAGAAGCAGGGCACAAACCGAACAACCCTGCCGTTCGCAGATCCTCCTTCCGTATCGGTGCGCGCAGCCCCCTCGAATTTCAAACCATGGCGGCAGGTTGGCGAAAGTTCGTCTAAATGTGGTGTTGTTTAGATGTGATGGGGCGGCTTATGACCGAGTCGATTTGCCCCCCGATTCTTCATGAACAACGAGTTATGGTCTATGTCTCTGTCCTCCGCATCATTCGTCCGCTGCCGAGAGATGGGACACAATGGCGGCCTAATGCCATAAAGCCTGGTGTCTAGCTTAAAGCGCCGCCTGAACTCGCTGTCGTACCCCCCTCACCCCTTCATCCCCCGTTGGCTGTGCTTCATACCTCTTGACCGCGGCGCGTTCCGTTAATGGATAAGATGGACGCGCCTAACAACTACGAAGAAAGGCGGGAGTCTACCCCGGGGTGAGTAATGCAACAGTTGAGGATCTATGACGACAGTAGCCGACGCCGCCGGTGGACGACTGACAGACCTTTGTCCCTAGCCTTCTTAGACTCACATACCCATAGCTGGACAGATCCTTCATTCTCCGAATATAATCAGCCACAATTTCCTCTTAACCTCTACGATATTCCAAGCACCCATGACTTTTATCTCATCCGACCTATTCAGCCTATTCGAAGATATAATTACTTGGATGCTGAAGGAGAAGACTTGGCTTCACGACAATACACACTCGGACAGGATAATCACTGGGAGGTGAACAAAATTCTTACAGATGCGTATAGACTGGCTGCTCAAGATGCATCGAATCTCCCGCAGTTTACAACCGCCTATACATGCGCACCAAGTGACGTTTGGGTGCCGCCACCGGTACCGGCTGCCACACCCTACCCTAGCATCATCCCAATCTCACCCATGGTCGATGAGCTGCTACCAAGCCTTCCCCAGATTCAAGAACTTGCTTCTCCCATATCCTTGGGCTCAAGGACAATAGACGAAACGTGAGTGACGAGCAGACTGGCTATATGCATGACTCGGATGCTTATGCCTATTTAGGCGATTTGAGAGTTTGCCACCCTCCAGCCCATATGAACCTCGTTCCAACCCCGAGACCCCGGTCACTTCCGGACCCGAGCCGAGTGCGAGCCGCCGGCGCAGGAGGTCCTCAGCGAGCAAGCATACTTGGAGCTGCGAGCCGTGCAACAAGACTTTCTACCGGAAAGCTGAGCTCGATAGGCATAGGAAGACAGCCTCCATCCACGTGCAGAAGCGAAATTTCAAGTGTCAGTATTGCGGGGATGTATTTACGAGGCCGGACGCTAGGGGCCGACATGAGAGGATGTGCCCTGGTAATCCAGATAATGATGGGTCACCAAAGGGAAAGGGAAATGGGAAGGGAAATGGGAAGGGAAATGGGAAGGGAAATGGGAAGGGGAAAGGGAAAGACAGGGGAGGGGCAATATCTCTGATTGAATCTGATATTGCCGGCTCTTCGTATCATTGACTGTAGCGTTGTCTATTTCGTACACGATTCGTTCTCGTTCGCTGTTTTGCTGTCTCAGGATACTGTATTTTTCACCCGCTCCATCTCCCCTCGCCTCCTCCATTCTATTTGCTAGGAAGTACCACCTACTCGAAAGATGCCGCCTGTGGCTCCGGAGTATTTACGAGTACTCACGAACCTCAGGGGACAACTTCGACGTAGGTAGTATTCCAAAGCGCTCCAAGAACTTTGATCCTCGGATTTCTTGTACATATTTTGGTTTCTTGCTTTGGTTTCTTGCTTCGTTCGTATCAGCTGCCTCCGACCTGTCGATTCCTCCACTTATTTGCAATGACATACACGACATATATGACCCAAACTACCACACATATAAGCCTAGTCTCACGCTCACTGGAAGTGCCCGTTCAAATGAAACGTAGCACAATCTCCCCATACCAGATGCATACCGTCCAAAGGATACGCAAATAAACCGGAACACACTGTCATTGATTTTCAGAGTCAAATTGATACCGTACATCACGGTCATCAAACTCAAAACCCACTCCAGAGCCCAGATCCGCTCAAGCCCCAAGATACCCAAAATATGGGAGGTATATACCGCACTCGAATTTTGCTAAGTATCTACACTCAGACACTAAAATCGGGACTCTGAGGGCGTACAGAAGTGAGCTGAGAACTCTTGTGCGCGGTCCCGGTCGTGCTCATGGTCATGTTTGCTGCATGTTGATATCCGGAAACTTGACACTTTGCGATTCTACCCTCCCCCTCGATTACCTCCGCTCTCGTCTCCGACCTAGTATGTTTCATTTAATAACAGCGCCACCCTTTTGTTCATAATTCACTTCAAATTCGTGTAGTCTCCGCCCAAAAGGAGTCTCATCATCATATGCGCTGTGGGCACATATCACACCAGGTCTCTAACGATACATTTCCCATAATTTATCACACCTCACTTCCCGGGTCCTTCTATTAAACGCCCATGATAGCCTTTGGGTAAAATTGGTAGCGTAAATGGTGTGCAGGGAATGTGGAAGCCTCTCACGGTGGCATCCTCGGGCCTTGCTTATTGAGTATTGGTAAAGGAGGCAACAGATTAAGGTAGAGTAGGCCGAACGTGTGCTAAGGAATTGCCCTAGTCATTGATGCTCTTGTTCCCTAGAACGTGGCGAGAGATTGTGGCCGCCGCTCCGCCCTTGTCCAGTAGGAATATCACGACAATTGGCTTTGTCGGAGAGGGCTAGACTCTCCCCAGGCGGAGTCGAGCGCATGAAATATACGTGACGAGCAATTCAAAAAGTCGGGCCGAGGGCGATAGTGGGACGTGATAATGTATACCGTATACCTAGCGGGTGTTACGGCCCAGATGTCTGGAATCGGTGAATGGATCGGCTGCTGGGATGGAGTAGAGTTAACCAGGACTTGCTCGGCTATTAGTTCTTCAGCCACTCATATATAGACAGAAGAATGCACTATCAACCATGTGCGAGCGATAAACGCATGGGTTGGCATGGCAAAAACGCCTCACTCTCCTGCTCTCGTCCATTCTCGTGATTTTTACCCACTTTGCCACATCCCTGAATTTTGACACCGTTATTAAAAGTCTAAAATACCAAGGAAGTTTTATTTGTAGTCCGGATAATATACACCGCTTGGGTTATCGCTGGAAGGCACACATATCGAGTTTGAAGCTAGCGGTAGGGCTGCCACCTAGATAAAGCGATTCCACGTTGGTATTTCTGATGACACCAATAGGTTCTCATCCTGGTAAATCATTTGGCGTTCCCTAAGCGTACATATATGCTTTCTAAATCCAATCAGGCATACGAGAGCACCATGATCAGAGTCACGTAAACAGAGAAACTTTGAACGGGGGTCATCATAGATCACACTTTCACAATCCAATTGTCCAAGCTTATTTTTATATTGTTAACATATTCTATTCTAATACTAACCTTAGCACTAACTGATTTGTATACAACCAAGACCAGCAAATTCGATCATCGCCCCCTCCCAAAGGCCAAGTTCAATCTCTGTTCGCCGATTCGTCGCTTACCTCTCTTTCTGACGCATATTCGCAACCAGCTACGTCCGCGCAATGCACACAACCGCCGCGCCCTCTCCGTGCGTAGGGCATTCCCCTGCCGATATGGCCTCTACGCCCACCATGATGAGCGAAATGTATGCCAGGTGCTCCATGGAACATTGCCCCCAGGCCTGGCCCAAATGAACCCCTTCCCAGTGGTCCTCCTCGCATAGGCCCTGGATGTCCTCGGGACGGGAATGGGAATTCAAATGGGAACTGTGAAAAGCCGTACTCCGGTAACTCCGTGCCCATATCCATGGGTTTAAATGATGCGGAAAATGGTGGTGGAAATGGTGGTAGATGACGATGATGATGGCAATGATAGAAGTGAGGCGGGTACTCGCCAGGATGGGACCAACTATTTCCTGGCCCGTTGTGCCAGTGCCCAAAATGTGGTATGTGAGGTGGATAACAGCGCGCTTCACACAAGTCTTGCCCATCAATACCAGGCTTCTCAGGATTGGAAGGCCCGGCACCATGCAGGTGAGAAGGCGCGCGGTGATATGGGTGTGCACGAGCGCAGGGACGAGTAGGGTCATATGACTCACCTGAAGGCACTTGAATCTCGGTAGATTGCACTGTAGGAGTAGCGCTATGGTCAGACGTACCAGAGGGAGTTTGAATCTCGTTACAGTGCATGGTACAAGTGATATTGTAGACAAGGGTGTCCGTTCTGCTCACCCAACCTGTCCGTTTTATACTCGAGAGTTGAGACTGTGCTTTACTGCGGACTGAATGAGTCGGCTAGCAGGTGAGCACTGATTGGCTCAGTACTCGGCAAAATGCACAGTCGACGACACCTTCGGCATTTCTATTGGTTCTCGGTCTGTCCGGGGCCCGCGACCAATCAAAATAAAGATAGGATGATTCGGACAAAGTTCCGGCTGCGATCACTCTTCCGGCAAGACGCGCATATAATGCTACTGAGCGATGGGACGTTTGGATAATGACTTGGTGATTTTTCTACAGGGCATGTATTAATATTGTTTGTAGCATAATGGGATGGATTTAGCAAAACGGCCTTGTCTCGTTGATTGGTTCTGTTTCGGACAATTTCCCATCATCCATGGGCACCAACGATGGGGGCGGGTGGTTCTGTGACTGACGTCAAAGGCTCTAAAAACACCCGTAATTAAAAGCGGCTCTCCTCAAGTGACAGTCCAAAACACAGAGCAAGAGATCCCAACGAGAGCTTTAGAAACTCCTCCTCACGATTACCAACATACGAAAATCAACCAAAGTTATCAATCTCCAAACCAAACCAACTTGAGCTCGCTTGTCACGTTTCTCGTAGCTCGGGATCAATTCAACGCGAAGCTTTGACCACGCATATATACAGCCGCGTGCACTTGTACCACGTGCCCTGGTTTCACGCGTGGTCAAAGGCACAATAAGCACAGCCGCGTGGTCCCAGCTCTGCTACGCGTCTGGTTCTGCACTCAACTACGTCCTTGGGGGAGCTATTCTTGAGGTGTCTTGTGGGGATTTAGATGCGTGCGATAGAACTCGCCCTTGATCTCGTTGCAGCTTGCTTTGAGGGGGGGTATGTTACTGTGGCTAGTCTACGGGTGTTTTCTAGGAGATTTCTAAACCGCTTGGACTCGGAGATAACGAGACTTGGCAACTGGGAGATGTTCCGCCCACTATATATCAAACACACGACACCAACGAAACAGTACCCCTCAAATTTTCTTGTGTGTGTACCGTGCTCGCGTTCCCTTCTTGTTCAACCTGGCGCGTGCCTTCAATTTCTGTGCGGAATCGGCTGGTCGCTACGAGCCACGTCAACCTCTCTGGGGGTTTGAATTCCTAGGTTCTCTAAAGCCAGTTCGGAGCGGAGATACATAGACTTCTTAAGATTGGAACACAAAACGTATAATACAAATCCATCTGTCCCATATTTCATCCAAGTCTTGGTTACTTATTTCTCGTAGCGCAACGCCATTGTTGAGATTGAACGCTGGGATAGTTTACTGGGAATGACCTTGCTTGCGCCGGTTTCTTATTATGGTCGACCACCCACGGTCTCTCCGAATGGAAATTCCCGGACAATGGACTCGGATCTATGACGAGACTCTGGTGTCATCTTATCAGCTCCCATGGCTGTGCTACTTCCACATAAAGACAATCACTGCTTTGGATATATTTGTTTGGTTTCAACCTGAACTCCGGGGAAGGGGAGGAGCAAGGAGGTTAGCGTGTTGTGTTGAAACCTGAAACGGTATACAATCGAAGGAGAATACAGTTGAAGCAAGATAAAGTTTATCACAGCGTGAAGATGTAAAATGGTTATTGTATTTCATGGAATGTGTGGTGTATATGTGTTACTATCGATGCAAAGGGTGGGGTTGTAGAAAAATAGTATCTGGATGGGGGCAAACTGAACGAAGGTTGTCCTTATCTGTGTGTGAACCGGCACGATTGTGGAAGGACTTGGATACAACCGACTCTGGGACAATACATTCGGTGCTATTCATTCAGTTTAATTAAGATTCTGATGTCAAGGTCCCAACATGTTCTCATCTTCTCCGGGCGTGTTTCCGAATATTCACCAAGGGGGGAGAGGCACAGCGCGTATAGTCTAGGCCCTCCCCTTCCTCTCAGCTGATGAGTATAGGGAGGGAGGGCGGACACGACCTTTCAAGATCCCTGTGACGTCGCGAGAGAGAGGGAGAGAGGCCTGGGATTGAATTTTGTTTTACGTGTGAATTAAGGAACGACGGTAAAGGTTTAGTGTTTGGGGACAGATCTGTCAATCAGTGAGATCCGGGCTTCGTCTCGGCCGGTGGTATGGAGCGAGCGAGGTCTGAAATGGCCAGTGCTCCCAGCGAGAGAGAGAGAAATAATGCAGCACTACGAACATCCACATCTGATCACATAAGAATGGAGAACCCAAGCAATGTGAAAAAAAGGTTGCCGGGGTCCCGAGTTCATTTACAGACAATTAAGTGAGTCGCGAGGGGGGGTTAGATCAGGAGCTCAAACGGATTTGAAATGAGGAGATGTATGGGCTAATCAATAGCCAAGCGCCACCTGCAGTCGACTATCATTCTGAACCAAACCAAGGCTGGGGCGCGTAGCCTTGTGCGATGCTGCTGAGGAAGATCGACCATCGTGTTGTTGCTCAAGCTCGTATTTTGTGATTTCGTTTTTTTTACTTTTTGGAATTTACCTTGTTGGGTCGACTGGTTGTTGTTGTGTGTTTTTTTCTTCTGCTTATTATCACTGTCTAGGTAAGTGGGACAGAGAGTGTGTGGCTTGTTCGGTTTGGCTGAAAATGAGCAGATGGCGACTGCTCCTCCGACTGGACAGCCACGGTCGGCACTGCGCAACGCGGGGGCGGTATGCGGCGCAAAGGGAACCTGCAGCTGGAGGAACCGAACGCAAGTGGGGCGAGCACGAGCGCAAGCACGAGCGTGTCGGAGCCTCCTCCGTCGCCGCACCAGGCCTACTTTGACAAATACCCGAAACGGGCCGAGCGGATTCGGGAGCGGAATAACAGCAACAGCAATAGCAGTAGCAAAGAAGACAAGGACAAACATGTGACGATCGAGTTTCCGACGATGCAGGACCGCAAGTCGAGCTGGTCGCGACAGGCCGGGGGAGGACTGCGGGACTGGCGAGTCGTTCAGGCGCACTTGGAGCCAAAGGTCCCGAAACGGAAGGACAGGATCAGAGATCCAGACGACATGGTTATTGTTTCCCTCGCTTCTCCTTCTCCTTCCTCTTCCTCTCTTCACCACCACAACACTAGTGCCAACCACTCTGTCTGCGATCCGACTTGTTCTACCTACGACCACCTTCCCCCCAGTCCGTCTGTCGTTTCTGGCTTTCGTTCTTCCCTCATTTCTTCTGCCGGTCAGTTGCTGTCTTTTTATCTTTTTTCGTATTTGCGCTGACTGGTCCTAGGCACACTCACTTCGTCGGCTGCGACCGAGCCAGGAGCGCTCACTCCCCCACGCACACCTACCTCCCCCACGAATCTGTTCTCATCGCATCGAGCTCGGTGGAAGCCATGGACGCTCTCATCGACAGTATGGGCATGGGCATGGGATCCAGCGTATCACTCGACACCATGCCGTTTCTCACTCCATCCTACGCTAGAAGCTCTCGCTTCGGCTACCCACTCTACCAACCGCCCCTTCCTACCCCGCCAGAAGGAGTCAAGCTTGGAATTGTTCGAGGTGATGATGCTACAGCCTGGAAATCTACTAAACCCAGGGGGAAACGACCGGACAAGAGTCCCAGGCGGAAAGAGTGGCATGACGATATGGACGATACCGAGACAGAGGCCGAACGGCGCACTCCTTCCAGCTCGACCAGTCGCACGGGCACACCTTCTACCACCGCCCCCTCCAGCCGCACAGGCACACCGGCTCCTCCAGCCCCCGTCCCCACGTCTTCGGCTTCCTCAGCCCTGCCCACACGGGTCAAGAGCGACGAAGAAATCGAAGCAGACGAACGCGCGGACGTTACCAGCCCACTTGTTCCCCCGACCCGGATACGCCAACGAAGCGGCGTCAGCACCCGAAGCGCACGAAGCGCACGCAATGCAGCCCCTTCTGTCAAGAGCGGTGTATCAGGCCGTACGCTGTCCACCAGTTCAGCTGGCTCTTCTGTCCACAAGGCTCGTGCCATCTCGCGCAGCCATGCAATGTGGGACCTTCCCAATTCGGGCGACGGCGAGACCGAGTCTATCGACGCTGTCCTTAGTCGCGGCGAGCGAGTCAAGGAACGAACGGTGGTACCGAGTATCGATGATATTATCAAGATGCACGCTCCAGCCGTCGTAGCAGCCACCAAAGCCGTATCTCAACGAAGCGCAGCAACGCCCAAACCTCCCGAATCGCCCACTCCTTCCAAACCGGTCGAGGTAGACGACCTCTTTGATCCTGGGCACTCTGGACTGGACCCTACGCGATCGAGCGTCGACTCGATAGCAGACGAAGCACAGAGAGCATTGCAAGCTATCCAAGACACTCCCCCTCCCCCAGTCGGAACCATCACCCCCCGCAGACCTCGAACCGCCAACACGTGCGCGTCGACGCCCACATCCGCGCCTCGTCTCCAACACGCCCGCTCATTTACGGGTTCTGCCCCCGCCGAGTCCGCATCCTTGTCCCCCTGCATACGAGCCCCCTTTTCGGACGGCGCGTCGATCTGTTCCGGAAACTCTGGCACGACCGTCGTCCTCCCCCGTCCCTCCAACCCAGCCGACCCGACGATGGAAATGGCCCAGTACCTACGCTCGCCGCGCCTCACCCGCCTGCTCACCCTCCGACGACCCGCCCACGCGGGGTTGACCGTCTCGCTCGCCGACGTCGGATCACTCACGGGCCGACCAGTAATCGTGTACCTCGGACTCGGATGCGTGCGGTACCTCGTCGCGCTCTACGACGAAATGGCCGAGGCGCTCAATCTGCGTCTGATCTGCATCGACCGGTGGGGACTCGGCCGCACGTCCGACGTGCCGACCGACAAGCGCGGGTTGCTCGAGTGGGCCGGTGTCGTCGAGGAGGTGGCCGATACGCTCGGGCTGGGGCGGTATAGCGTCTTGGCGCATTCGGCGGGCGCGCCGTATGCGCTTGCTGGGAGTTTGAAGGCTGGCGAGCGTGTTATGGGCAGTGTGCATCTTTTGGCGCCGTGGGTTAGCATGGCCGTTGACGGTGGTGGGTTCCCAGTTTCATTTCTTTGTTTGCGCTGGATTGACGAGAGCGTGTGTGGATGGCAGGATACAAATGGCTCAAATACGTCCCGAATGGATTGATCAAGACGGCTCAGGCGGCCGAGTGGCGTTTGCAAGGATGGATGATTGGCAAGCCCCCGACGATCCAGTACGAAGGCATCGGGTTCGACGCGAGTGCTCCGATGAGTCCTGGGAGGGTATCGTTTAGCTCGTTTAGCGAGTACGACGAGCTGGACGATTTCGAGGGCCGGTTTGGGAGTCCGACTAGGTTGGCGTTGGGAGAGGGCAAAGAGGGCGGGAAGGAGAGAGGCAAGGTGAATGGTGGTGGGAAGGACAAGGAAAAGGACAAGGACAAGGAAAAGACGGGAGGGAACAAAGAAAAGACTAAGAAGCCTAAAGATCTTGTGGTGTCCGAGATGGGCGAGTATCGTCCGCGCAAGGGCTCGAAATCCATCTTTGGCGGGTTGTTCAATAATACCGCCCCGAAGAGCGCACCCAAGCGTGGCCAGTCGACTCCCCCCAGTGCGCAGGCGACGATTAAAGCCAGGGGACCTGTGGAGCTCGAGGATCCTGCAGCGGAAGAGTGCGTTGAGCCTACCACGCCTGTTCCTATCCCACCCGTCCCGCCTATTCCACCTATCCCGGACCAAGAGCAGCCACCCGAGTCGCCGACGACGCCTATACCACCCCCACCCACGTCCGCACCCAAACTCAAGGGCCTGCGCTCCATGTCATCTCTCAAGTCGCGTTCGGCCAAGTCCGAGCCCGGGAAACATACCCCCGTCGGACTCGGACTGGGGATCGACGACCCGGACGCGCGTACCCAGGCGTGGGCGTCCGAGTTTGCGGATACGGATAGGCCGAGGCAGAGGCGTTCGTTATCGCTCAATGCGCGACCGAGGATCATGTCGCCCACCACTCCCGTCCCTCCCTCTCCGCGCTCCCCGAACCCGGCCAGCTCGAGCCAAGCCCAGAATCAGAATCAGGGCCAGAACCAGAACCCAAAGACCATCACACTCGCCTCGGCCCTCTTGCAAGCCTCGCACGCCGAGTCGCTCAAAGGCGGAACGGCCGACCTGTTGTCCATCCTCGAACGAGACTCCAAGCCCTGGGGCTTCTCGTACGCCGACGTGAGGCAGCCGGTGCGGGTCTGGTACGGCGACCGGGACGACAAGATTGGGATCGGGAGCGTGCGGTGGATGGAGCGCGTGATGAAGTCGTGCGAGGTCAAGATTGTCAAGGGTGCGGGACACAGTTTGATGACGAATGCCGAGGTCGTGGTCGAGGTTCTGGAGAGCATTGCGAAAGAGTGGGATCAGTAGTTTTCTTGTTTTTATTCCCCTTTGTTGCGTTTTTTCTTTTCTTTTTTTTTTTCGTTTCGTTTGATACTTTATTCGCGCGCGCATGTCGTTCTTGGTGTTCATGTCCTCTCTGCAGCTACGGTCGTTACTCGGTGCGCTTTTCTTTTCCTTTTTTTTTTCCAGAGTATTTTCGTTCTTATTCCCTCTCTCTCTATCTCTCTTTACGTTGTTTATTGTGCCATAGTATATATTTGTATCACTTTTTTCGACTAGTTTTCTCTGTCACTACTTGTTACCGTGTCGAATGGCTATCATGTGCTCGGGTGGGGCTCGTTAGATCCGTTTTTTTCTCGCTCAAATTGAGTTACACGTCTTAGTCCGAGGGATAAATGCCAAGAGCTGAAACAAGTCGCTTATGCATGGGCAGCTGACCGGTGATTGGGTAGATTGTTCTTTAGTATAGTATATGCGGGGTCTCAGGGGCGTGAGCTACTCATAAGGTGGCATAGCATGGCGGAGAGAGAGGATTGGGAGGGTGGCCTCCGGTCTAGATCGTCTCAGAACCCAAAGGCGCGGATTATCCGCATCTTTGAGGGTTCACGGGGACGCGTATCGAACCATCTCAGTCTTTGTTGTTTAGTCCAGTCCAAGCCACCGAAATTGGCAAGTGTGCCACCCACTCCATTTGCACCCACTCATACACTCGCACTATCTCTCTTGCACCCACCCAGTGTCGGAGTTTTCTTTTTGTTGTCGTTGCTGTGTGTGAACTATGCCATATAGATAAACTCCGAATTTTATTGGTGCGAGTGTGGGGGCGTGCGCCCGTCATCTGTCTCATCCTACATCAAGAGGCTTGTGTTACCGACTCGTTGGCTGGGTCGCTCGACGATAAAAAGGGGGGCCACGCACTATCGAAAGGAAAGACCTACGCATCTCCCTCTTTTGATACTCTCTATCCATACTCTCCCATCTCCTTCCCAATCCACCTACACTTCCCGTCTTTTCAAGCCAGCACCATGTGCGATATTTACATTCGACCGAACGGGACGGCGGTAGTCGTGTTGTGCGACGACCCAGAATGTCTGAAGAAAAAAGAGTCAAACTAGCTTGGTATGTGCTCTTGGCGAGTCGGGTTTTGCTGCTGGACGATCGTCGGCTAACCAATGGTTGCTTACAGGCTCTGTTCTTACATGGCTCGACTTTGTCGCCGACAATCCAACTGCAAACCCTCTTCTTGATCGAAACATGCGTACCCATGATATACGAATTGGGTTGAATTTCGTTCCTTTGATTTTTTTTCTCGGCATCTCTTATACATATGCACATAATAGTACAAGCTATCTAAAAAATGTACGGCTATGCAGCCTGTAAGCCGAGTCGACGCTGGTATCCTTCCTTATCATACCGCGCGCAGTAAGCCTCCCTCCCACGAGCACATGACACAACACCTCCAAGGTAACACCAATCCATTCCAGTCGAGTCATTGAATCACACCCAAGAAAAAAAAACATGTCGGAGCCTCAAACGGGAGCTATTTCCGGTCCTAGTCAAGCGGAACCTTTCGAATCGGATCTTTCTTGGACCTTTCTCATTGGCCCGGCACGAAATGCTGGGTGTACGCGCGGCTCGCCGGCAAGATGAACGCAGTCGGTATCTCACCCCATGTCAGGTACGCTCAATCCGATTGGACAGTCTGGTGGTACCGGATTCACCGGACCAAATTGGCTGCTGCGGAGATGTGCACAGGAATAGGTTAGCCAATCGGAGAGCGTAAGAAGCTGTTGGCTCCATGCTTTGCCGACTACCGATCCAATTAGCGTTCGCTCTCTAGCTGGGAGCACCCGGCGCGCAGCAGTGCGTGGTCGTCGCTTTTGAGCTATAAAATGGGTGGTCAGTAAAGCTGCTACCGACACCATCCTGATACACTCTCACTCACAACATGCAGTTAATTGAATCTAGCGAGACTCATGCTCCTACTAGCGGGGCTGACCACCATACTCACCCCCACTCACACTGGCATCACCATCGTATGCATCACCACCATATGCATCGCTACCCACACCACCCCCATCCTGGCTCTCCGCACCCGGACCATATCGAAGGAAATGAACCGCACGGCGACCACCACCCACCTCATTTTAGAGGCCGCCGGCATCATGGAAGAGGACACCATCATCCCGGCGAGCATGGACCCCATTTTGGGCATCATCGGCACCGTCACCATCATCATCACCATATGCATCACCCGCCTCCCCCTCCCCCGTTCGAAGCAACGAGTTCGGAGCTACCTGGCCACGGCCCGCCTCCCTTCCCATTCCCGCCTCGAGGTCATCACCATCACATGCGAGGAGGACCAGGTGGAATGCATCATTGGGCACACCACATGCATTTTGGACCCCATGGCGGGCACGGGGGCCACTTTGGTAGGGGAATGTCACACGAACGAAGAGGCTATAAAAGACACAGGCATTGCGAAGGTGGAGCTGATTGTAAGAGTACGTCTGAAGAAGGGAGCAGCAGCGACGAAATGACTACTGGTAATTAGGAATGGTTAGGATAGCAAGCGGGAATGTCATCATGATAGTTTCGGTACAAAGACATGACGACTGCCGATTGTTTTGAGAAAAAAATGTTATTCATAGCTGATGCTTGCAAATTATATACGCGAACTCTTGTTCAAGTTCTCTTTTATGCTTGGAATCGGGCAAGATGGCTACATATCGCTGGAAAAAATCCCCTGTTGATCGATGAGAACAGGACTGGGCACCAGTGGATTCGGCAGCTGGAGGGACAGGCGCCAGAAAAACGGGAATCCTGAAGTGCACCAACTCAAGCTCTTGTGGTTTGTACGAGTCAAAGAAGATACAGTAGATACGAGAGCAGTGGGAGATCTCCCTACACAATGAGAGGTGTTCCTGATGCAGATACCTATAGAATCTGAGGACACTCGCCTTTTCTTCGCGCCTGGATTCTATTGGGAAGTTCGAGTCGTGCTGCGGCATCTCATCGAATAGTCAAGTAGAGCGGAAGAGCCAAGATAGGACCTTCTATCTAATATTTTTGATCAATCGGTAAGGATACCCTTGATATCGATGCTATGGTTATCAAGCTGACACAGCTGGGACACGGCATAGCCGCCACACGCTTGTGCTTCACAAAGCACGAGGCGTGTTTAGCGTGTTTCATTGCCTATGGTGGGTATAGCTGTGCCAGCTAGGCGCCAATCCATGGCGCCAAAAGGGTCTGAGAATTCTCTGCCCATCGTTTTGCCTCAGGTCTTGCGTATACTGGCTGTTACATCCCCTTAAATTCGGTGACCATCAGCAACTGTATTCTGATCCACTTTATAATCAATTGACCGTTTTTCCATTGCAATTTGGAGAATGGGTATATATAAGACCTTTCACACACCATCTGCTGGATGTCATCAGACTACTCACCACTTACCTATCTCTTTCTTTCTGTATATCCTTAATTACACTTATATCTCTCAGTAATCACAAGGCTACATGTGCGCATATGTTCCAAATGCAAGCGGGGGCGTTGATAGGGTAGATTGTAACCAGCCAGAGTGCCCAGCATCGGAAATGTCGGAGAACTGATCTTTCCTGGGTTGAAACGGACTTCCTTATTAGTTGTGAGATGTGGTGCGTTTGAGTTATTGGGTAACTACTGGTCGCTCATACAGATTGTCATCGTCACCTGCATTTAACTTCTGGACTCAAATCAATTCCTAGGATTTGGCTTGCCCCAAGTATGTGAATGGGTGTGCTGGACTTGAGTGACTTCATTGAAATCGTCTACGTCCAACGGCTTGTGTCCTTCTGTAGCCTAGTATATGCCTGGTTGCTTTTAGTGTGTAAGAATCTCTGGTAGAATGGATTTTTTTCACTTCCTTATATTGGTTTCATGGATTGGGTTAATCGGTGGTTCAATACATCGGTGAACTTACTGATTCCAAATTACAAACGGCGGGTTAAATCCGCGCCTACATCGGGGCTCTGCAATCACATACTCCTTTGGATCTACCGAGATTCCTGATAGAGTGATTGGCACTAAAGCCTTATGTGGCATGTGAACGTGGTTGTAGCATCGGCTGGCAATATCCTGTTATTTGCATTACTGGGATTTGTTGTGGATTCACGTTCAAAATTCAACCTTCCCTTCCTTCCTTTCTCTACCAAACATATGCGTGTTCCCCGGGCTCAGTCGCAGTGTACTAATCGATCGATTCTTATTGTGGCCGTTAACACATCGTGTCGTCACACCGTGAGCCTTAGCCAAGGCAAATTACTCCAGACTTGACAGAGCCCCCGGGTAATGTGCGCCAAGAAACAGGCATATGGAGCTCTCCGGTAATAAGTCGCTCCACCTTGTGATTAATTTCCACCTGATTGCCCCATCGTGCTGGCTTGGCAGGATCTCTAAGTCAGAATCACTGCCTCTGGCGACTGAGAGTTACCTGGGGCAGGACAAATGGAACCAGTCGAGTTAAATCAAGTTTGGAATTCATAAACGGAATAAATAGTAATTTATACAACGTGACAATACGGTGGAATAATAACAGATCGTGATCAAGAGTAAAATTATTTCTCATCGCGAATTCAGGTTTGTCTCGCATTCCCTTGGTCACTAAGGTCTGATTCCTCCTGCCTGCGTCTGTCATCACGCCGTACCAAGTAGCGGTATACTATAGTACTAATTATACTGACGGCGCAGAACCCGCAGGCCACCTGTAAAATTTACAAGGGATATTCAGAAGGAAGGCCGACGGATGTATGCGGTTGTACCCACCTTGTATCCATATCGGTATCGCGGCGCCTCTTTCGAAGGCCATAATGCAATAGGAAGAGAAGAGTTTCCCGCCATCGTAAAGCTAAGGGCAAGGGCTAGAACAAGCGAACGCTCTGGAAAAATATGAAATGATTCAGCCTCCGGCTCGCACTGGGCACGTGTGCCGGCGCAGATTTACTCACCGACCGGGTCGTCTCTACAGATATCTCCCAGCCAGCTCATGTAAATGGACTCGTTGGCAAAAGTCACATAGCTGACAAGAAATGCCAAGAAGAGTAGCCAGACGATATTCGGCCAAATGGCGAGCACAATGGCACAAGATAGGAGAACTAGGTTTATTACAATCGCCAGCTGCCAGCGCTATGGGAGAATTGAGATCAGATCGTGTACAGAATCAAGTAAGAATACTGCCTACGAGTTGGTACCGATCACTTATCCACCCGATGGCCAGCGCTCCCACCAAGGCAAGGCCACTGCCCGCAATAGGAATCTCTGTCACTTGCTTTACGCTACCAGGAAGATAGAAGCTTAATATCCGAGGAATAAGGTTGGCCGATTGAAACTGACCTGAACATTTTAGTCCCATCCGGGTTACGAAGATCGTCCAGGAAGAGATTGAACCAAGAGTTGACCTGAGTGGCCCAGGCCCAGGGACCGTAGCAAAGAAATAGTAGAGCAAATTTCCATCCGAAAATTGTTTTCGATGTCTTTCTGACGAGGGTCTTGATGCCTCTCCATCCGGGGTACTCGTCCATACTTTTCAGTGTGCGCCTTCCATATCGAAGTAACCTTTCGTATCCAAGCTGCTTTTCCTGCTCAGTGAGATAGAATGCACGAGAGGTCGCCGGGTAATCAGGTAGAGCAAAGAAACCTATAATAGCAACTACGACTGTCATAACCCCATTGATAATAAAGAGCCAGCGCCAACCCGCCATGCCAAGGTTTCCCTCGAGGGTTTGGTGAATTGCTGATTGCATCGCAAAGGTGAACATCTGTCCAACAAAGCTTGAACAAAGATAAATCGACTGGCGTTTAGCCAGCTCCATCGGTGTGTACCACGATAGGAGCAGTGTGGTCGTTAATGGCCAACAACAAGCTTCCATAGTCCCGATGAAAAACCGAAGAGGATACATCTGTTCGACCCTCTTGCAAGTTGCCATCAAGGCCGTAAGGATACCCCAAGTCATTTCGAGGCCTGGAAGGAAGTATGATGGCCTGACTCGAGTAATGATGAGCATAGTTGGTACAGCAAATACAGCCAGTGGGATGGTGAAGTAAATGCTAGATTCATAGCAGGGTTATCACTAGGTTACAAGTAATATAGCCGCATTAAGAACTTACTCTAATAGAGTCAAAGCATTGGTTCCAGCGAGACCAAGGTCATCGCGCATGCCAGCGGTATAAGCGGCCTTGTAGTTGGTCTGGTCGATCTTCTTCATAACCTGACTAACGCACGCCCATGGCAAGAAGATCAGATCAAGCTTGCGAACCAATCTTCGTTCCAAAGCTCGAATGTCGACTTCATCGGCGAGTGGCTTCTCCAAGGATTCTTTGGGAGATAGGGTGCCCTCTTGTCGAAGTGGAACGGTATTCATACTTGCAAGAGCGTCGTTTTCGTAGTCGATCTTGACGCCAGAGGGCATGGTGTGGGTAAGTAAGACTCCGTTTCCGTAGTTCCCAAATTTATCGTAATTCGAATGTAGAATCCACTACACGTGATTGGCTTCATCGTTTGGGCTGGGCAGGGCCTTGAGGAATAGCTAAGCTCACCATGACGGTAAACTGGGTAAACTGGATAAACTGGGAGGGTACCCGATCCTTAAGCGATCAATTTGTAGCCTTTCTTGTGTCGGAGTTTTCCAAAAGAGCCGGTTCAAAGTACGACCGGACAGGCTGAGCATAAGGTGGCACCTCTCCTAGGAACAACGCGTGCTGAGTCGTGTTGAAGAGCTCCAGGGCATGAACTGCGCGTGCACAAAGCCTCAGAGTCGTGTTGTCGAAATACAGTCGACTTATAGCCTATTTTTAATTCATACACACTAGTTAGGTGCGATGGTTCTGCCCCCTAAGAACAGTGAACGACAAAAAAACGAGTCCAGCCGCATTTGAGGCCATTTTGCGCGTATCTTCGTGTTCCCTTGGTCAAGTTTGCCGGTTTTTTGTACCCTATGCGCAAAGAAGTGGCCAAAGTGGAGCTAGTAATGGGCCACAGTTGATCTATCAGCAAAGCTTTCACTTAGTTTTACAAGACCACTACTGAGCGACTTTAGCGTTAAGCGCCGGTGAGCTGAAAGTGCGATGGGAGAAAACCGAATTGCATATCTAAGCCTGGGCCTAACATTACTGGGAGTGATTACGGCAGAACTGCTGTTATGTAATGGTACTGGGAAGGTAGAATAGACGACAATAACAATCAAGGTGGATCAGCCTACTGGTCAACGTCATTAGAATAAATTACTCGGAATATCAATATAGTCGAATGCACAGTTAGTTCCTTTGATACCGTTTGTTGGACGAACTAGAATGTAAGATTGACACAAGCTACTAGGAACTTACTAGTGCCAATTCGTAGTATGACAAATGATCACGTGTCGAAGCCAAGGCGGACGTAAGTCACGTGATAATCTACTGCCTGGTGCAGTCTCGAGTCCCGATGTCTCCCCCAATACTTGAGATACAACTACAAGGAGGTACTGGGGAGTTAAATAGGTCGTTTTATAAGCATTACTCACGAACAGAGTCTAAAATAAAGTTAACACAACCAAATAAGTAACTATTAGTAAGTACATGCAAGGTTCTATAGATCTGTATGTACAGTGTGAGTTACAAGGAATACTAGTATGGTTGTCGTTTTGTGCTCTATAGATGATCTTGAGGGTATCCTGCAACATTAGGGAGCGCAATGATTTCGAAATACGCACACCGTTTTCCTGTAAATTTGGTACTTCTAGTAAAAAATGTGAGCTTTTCCGAGCTATCGTCTGCCAATACACGACGTTATGCGAGAGCCCGGAACAGAACAATACGACCCTGGTGCTGCGGACCAGCCATGAAAACTGATATGCTCAAGTGCTGCGGGCACTCGTCTCATCTCAAATAAATGTTTACTTCTGTATCGTAGGTATGTGCAACGCTGAGTTTCTATAGAAGAGGGATACCCAGTTAACCCTTCTGGCGTACGGTTAAACCATTTCTCCTAGGTCTACGTCTTCAAGTTTCACGGAGCGTAATTAATCATTGCCCTATCATCATGAACAATAGCGAGTTTGTGGCCACCATGTCACTTTAAGGGCCCCATCACACCTATTTGTGTTCCACAGGCTTCGCTACAGGGTAATTAATACAAGTCCCCAAGTGCCCGCCACCGGAGCTTCTGGATAAAGGACCAGGGCAGCTAATACCACCGAAGGAAACAACTACACGATCGGGATGACAACATACGCCGATCGGAGTTCTACATACATGAGCTAATTCGAGACGCATTCAACACGCCTTCGCTATTGAATCGTCAATTCACTTCATTTTTAGACATTGCTTCAAGTGAGACGGGAAAACGCTGGCTCTGGTGATCATCTCCAAGGGCTGACTTTTCTGAGAATAATCGTGACAACATCTATGAGAAACCTATAGCTATCAGCACAAACCTAAATCGGTGGAGACAACAGGCAGTTTGTCATAGTCTAGGAATAGTAACTGCCGGCGTTGATAAGGTATATAGGCTAAGAAGCACCAGGCTGTCGTCCAATCTTGTAATACCGGCCCGAATTAAGCAATCGAGAGATCAAAGTTCGAGATCGGGGGTTAAAAAAGGGCTCCTATCGAGCCAGCAAACACAACGACGTGACGCATACATCGTTGCTACGAGCCAGCACAGACGAAAGCGATGGATTAGTCATGTGCTCGTTGCCCTCAAGTCTTCCTTTTTTTTTTTGCCAACCTTACGCCCCCCCCCCGGTTGGTGTAACAATAGAAAACCTAACAATGGTTATGCTACGTATAGCACCCAGCAAATCTTGGCTATATATCACCTGCTGCTGCTTTCTTCAAGATCAGGGCTGGGCGTAGATCAAGGCCGTGTGATCGGATCTGTCTACCCTTCATCTATCGCATGATATAGTATATTTTTAAGAGCGGAGGTTTGATACACGCCAAAGGGATGATAAATATATTTTACACCCTAAGATACGTGGGTAAATTATAAAACGGTATCTGGGCTGCTTCGCAAATATAGACATTCGTCATCTTTCATTTCGGGTTGTGATGGATGGATGGAATTATCCCGGACAGAGGTGTCCCTTTTCTCAAGCACGCGAGAAATTTGAATATGAAAACGCATATAGCTACTTCCGCTCGCCAAGCCAACGACTAACCGATAAAACTTTGAGCTAAAATGGCTTTAGAATTAGTTCTGTTTTTGTTTTTGGGATCCGGTTCTCCATATGCGACGCTGCTGCCCAGTAGTGCGCCTACCGAATTTGTTTACGGCCGCGCTAAACGGTCGGATCATGTTATGGTGAGTGAGAGCTCGTAATAATATGTGATATCCAGGGCGCTGCATAGTTAGGTCGAGGCTGAAGTCAGAACGGATTCTCAAACTGGGCGCACAGAGGGCGTCGGGTATGAAACTCATTCACTAAATTCACAGATCCCGGAGGGAGGGGAATCCTTGTTGTCGTACCATAGTTTTAGTCTATCTGATGGGAGAACGGGATACGAAGGGTCGGTTGAGGAAGATTAGTTTGTAGCTCGTACGATACCAAGATGCATTGGGTGAGATGAGTACTTGGAGGGCAGGTATGACCAACACCGACGTGGCGCTCAATTTGCAGAGAGTTTCCACGTCCATTCGCGTGCTCGAGTCTGCTATATTGAAATTTCCAGGGATAATTAATTATGGAAAGGGCTGGGGAAGGAGTATGCGATATTATGCCGAGATCAGCGAGATCATGTAAAGATGCACACACATATGACTACGGTCAAATCGAGGATTGGGGACCTACGTTTGAGCGCAGCTATGGCAGATTGACGACAGTTGCAAGGAACTGCGGGGGAACGACGACAGCGCTTGAAAGCCGATAGCAAACGGTCTCTAGACCGAAGCTCGGCGCTGGGCAACCGGGACTGTACTTTTGTCTTCCATATGCTGAAAGCGAAACGCTACAGCATGGGATTGGTCATGGGACAAAAGTGTGGGGGATTGTATAGTATTAGTCATCAAGCGTTTAAACCATGTTGAAGGACATACGATTTAAGCAAGGACGACAACGCCTACACGCACTCACACACCCTAGACGATTAGGACAACGATATACCCGGCGTATAAGTATTTAGAAGTTTTTCATCTTCCCTATTGATCAGTCAAGGGATATCCATAGTACCGATTCCGGTCTACATAGCAACGTATAGCAACGTATCCCTGAAGTGGAAGTAGCCCCCGTGTTCCATCGCGAACGGAAATTGCTAAATAGTCGCCCTCAAAGCAACCTCTCTGCGCTCTCTCCGTCTCCGGAACCAGTTTCGCCGCATACTTACAGTGGCCTTGAAAACACTCGCTGAGCCAGTGTTCTCACCTTACTTGTCTTTCCATCTTACTTCACTCCTTGGCTTTATACACTCATTCGTTCTGCGCCGGCCGCCAATCTACACTCTACAATCCCCAATTACTTCGATTTCAATCCAAACGACATGTACACTCAATATCTTACCGCCCCTGTCCTCCGTGTTTCTTCTCCCCTTTCCCCCAACAGGCCTGTGCCCTCGATCTACGTCTCGCCTGCAGAATCACCAGCCGATTTCGATACTCCCTCATTGGAGCCTGTCTCTCCTGAAGAATCTACGAGCTCTCGCTCAAACCACTTGCTGCCTCCTCCAGTAGGTTCTCCTCATCGCCGAACCTTGGCTCCTACCAAGGCAATGGACAAGAAGGGCCTTGATCAAGCAACATTCCAGGACCTACTCGCCGCCAACCGCGAGCGTTCTTCCAAGCGCATAGTCAGCCCTGCCGATCGACTCCGGCGTGAGGTAGTCGTCAAGGCACACCACAGCAAGCAATGTAAGTGCTTAATCCAATTATATTTGCCTTCGCTTAAACAAATATATTAATCAGTTGAGCGTCGTGCGCTGTTCCTGTCCAAGATTATTGCACCTCCTTCGCCCACCTCGACCGAGACAGCTGTCACTCCACCAGAGTCCCCAGCAATCTTCCACTTCTCGCTCCCGAGCCCTGGTCTGGCCTCTCCGCTCGAACTGTTCGAAAACGTGGCTTCGCGCGAGCATTGGATTGAGGAGGTTGACTATAACAAAAAGTCTATTCGCACTCCAGCCCGAGATGCATTCCCTGCTGGGCGTCTTCCTTCCCTAGACCAGATTACTGCCCGCTTGCGCCCAAGTCTTAACGTTAATGCAGTTCCGACCATCCCGTCTATTGTGATCGAGTCTCCCTCCCCTGTCGCCGCCAAACCACTTAATATCATCAAGGGCGATAGGGAGGACGTATCCAAGCCTCGCTCGCGCATCCCGAACAGCATTATCGCTTCCGCTCGCGCTCGTTCGACTTCTCCCCCTACCCCAGTTGCTCAGGCCACCCCGGCTTGCGACGTGCCCTCGAAGCTCATCATCTCTTCCTCGCCTCCCAAGTCGATCAAACCTGTGCTCGTGCCTCAGTCCATCCCTGCGCTCAGGATCAACAAGGCTTCCGGCCCAGAGCTTGCTCCTGTCCCCGTCATGTCCTGGCGCCAGCGCGAGGTCGCGCGTTCTCCAGTTGCCAAGGAGCACATGCAAGCGGAATCGTGGCGACGCGACGTTCCTACCAAGAAGGATCTCGTTCGCGACGCGGTCGTTAGTCCTGTTACTCCCCAGGCCGTGATGCCTCTTCCGATCGGCATCAAACTCACCCCACCCATGCCAAGGGAGACCCGCCCGAAGATGATGGTCCGCCAACCAGAGGCCATTGTGGTTTCCAAGATCAAACCGGTAGAAGGTATATCGACTATGGACGTGTCTGGACTGTCTGCTGTTCCTGCGATTCGTCGGAGCGCATTGCCGCGTGCTCAAAGGGACGTCTCTGGGAGCGAATGCCGAGCAGTCCAGGGCCGGAATATGCTTGACAAACTCAGACGGCGCACTAGCGCCCCTGCTCAACTCGAGGGTGTCATGAGGAAGGGTATCCCTGTCGGCGGATTCTAAGAAACACTATCATTTATTATTCAACATGCGGGGGGTCGAGTGAATCACTCAACTCGTAGCCTATTCACAAGTCAGGTGGATTGAAGAATGTGGATTGTATTTTTTTCTCGGTCGGGACAATGGACTACTACACCCTTGTTCACTTTCGTTGCACTTATTTACTTAATTTTTTGTGGCTCCGAGCGGGCTATTCTTTTCTTACTGTGCAGTACTAGATACTGCTACTTTTATATGTCTTGTTGGTGGTTGTCTCTTTCTTACCTCTGTGATGTTGGATTGTAGTGCCACTTGCGATGAATAACCAGTTGAGTGTTTATAGAAAATGAGATTTATTTCGTTCCTTTGTTCGCTTGGAGGGAAAAGGTTGATAGGGAAACATCCTGTGAATGGGCTAGCAGAGACTTGACGGACTAGTAGAGACTTAACGGGCTATCAAGACTATATGCGTATATGCATGTGATACGAGGCGAAGCCTATCGACCGTGAAGGGTCCGATAATGCACATAACTTAATTGAATCGCCCCTAGGCATGTAGCATGCTAAGTTCAGCTTATATCACGGTGTTATCAAGGTGCTTTGCATTCTCGGGTAACCAAAACTAAAGAGCCACTAGATCACTGAGCTTATTCGAGACACTGGCCTGGGTCAAGTCTAAGTTTCAAAGGCAGGTAATCCCACAAGCGTATTAGATTAAATTCGGCAAAAACACCACCCGAGTAAGTGGCAATGGGTCGGCCAATCCCATCCACTTCGGGCAGTTCTCGCGCGAAAAAAAAAAAAAAACATTAGCTTCCGGTTACACAACCAACTAAACGGAGGTATCGTCATGGGAGTTGCGAATAGTAGGGGTGCATGATGCCCACTAACAGTCAGACAGCCCGGACAATGAGCTTCCTCGAACTCGTGAAATGGGGTACCAACTCTTTCTTCGGCTTTGGTGCGTCTTACGTTACTTAGATTTCCAGCGCTATGCAGCAATACTGATAATCATTGGTCGAACGTGTCTGCAATGTTATGGATAACAAATATGCGGATTTCACCGGAGGTTTTGCATGTGAGTTCCGTTTCTCAGTCCGGAATAGTGGCCGCAAGGAATCTGACTCAATAACTTGCTCATATATCCAAAAACTGAGTGCGAGACGTGGACTAAATTACGCAGACAGTTCATGACGCGACGTTACTACGTAATTACGGTTCTGCATACAACTATCTCCGTTAAGTGTCTAAGCATCCAACCCAATATGGGACAGGCTGTCCTGCCGGTTTATGGACGCGCAAAGGGCTCGAAGGTTAATGAATTGGCGCCCGGATTGCGAAGCCGTGTACGAACCGCTTTAGGCTTCAGCTGGACGTCGGCGTGTAGTACTTAGTTGTATCTGCGAATAGCGCTTGATTTCACCCAGTGCCAGTATCTTATGCTTTGAGATACTCTTACTAGAATCTGGCAAACGCGCATAATAATGTATCTTTAAGAGTATGTATATGGGTAGGTCATATTACATTAGAAGCCACCGTAATACTGTTCCTCGGGTCGGTTCTTCGCCATGGTATCGAGAAGCATAAATCAAATTGGTGGGGTCCTCGGCTTGATATAACCAAGAACCAGGTTTTGATTAACGGACGATCGTTTGAGTGCTTGCAGAGCTGAAACCCCGCCTCCGCGCTACATTTGCCAGGTCCGGACCGCTCATGCGCGCAGGATATGACTATAATGTTTCTTGTCACTAGCACGTGGGTTTCGTGAGAACAAAGTGATCTCGGTCGGTCGTGTGGGGTTGGTAGATCGTTAGCAGACAAACCAGAGTGCCACCTTGGGCCCACGGGAAGCTATTGCAAGTACCTGATAGGCCGATGAATACCTGTGGGGATCGTTGCCCCTCGACACATAATCAATACATTTTCTTGGGAGCGAGTGGTATAAAAGAACATGCACGCCGCTGTTGTAAACCATACCTTCTCTTGTCCTTCAGCTCACAGTTCCCCACATCTATTTTCCAATCCCTATTATCATCATCCTCTCCAGTACTTCCATGGGCCGCTCCAACGCTCTTACAGCTCAAGCACCAATGCTAAAGCCGTCCGGCCGATGTGTGGATCGTTGGTTGGCATATTGGGCAATGAGTATGTAAACTCCCGATAATAATTTACCTCGAGCTCACGCATATACTTAGGCAACAGGCCTCATCCGGCTGGGTCTGCATCGCCAGAGACCACTCCCGCGAACGGCGCCTCCCAAAGTGCTGAGGCTGGCCGCCAGTTGAATACACCACTTCTAGGAACCCTACGAGGAATGGCAGGTCTTCATCAAGGGGTTGTAGCCACTGACTAACAACATCCCGCTGTAAGTATGACGACTGTCACGTCTGAGCCCAAGTTGTTTCTGACTCTCCTGTATTGGTATTGCCGGTGTATTTTAGGTTAGAGTCGGTACAATCTCGAGAACGTTCCCGAGACAAAGGCTCCGTGGCGATGAGATTGTGAATTTGTCGTGCCAATGTTTATTTGTAGACCGATCTTGCATATTATTTGTTGTTTTACCCATCGCCACCTTGTAGTATCATAAGAACGTCGATGGGACGTAAACTAGAATTTGTGCATCTCCATAGTGCCGTTTAAACCATATTATAGGCTAAGGGCGCAGCTCTCCTGCGTCACTCGAACGTTGGGGTTTGCGGTAGTCGTGCTCCCATAGCAAGGAAGTGGAGTACGCGTGTGATAATCAATCCAATATCGTTGAAGCAATTTACACTTTGTAATCTAGACCATTTAGCCCAGCACATAACGTTAAAGTCTACTCAAGTTTACTTTATCTTCTGTTTCGGCGTATCTGCCGCACCTATTGCTCCGAGAGCCCACCAGATCACGACACTCATCATGTACCTAATGGATTCGAGCGTCCCAAAGATGTTTTCACCCAACTTTCGTATGATGACTGAACCGCTTGCGCGATCCGGAGAGGCGATGGAGAACGGGAGCTTGAGTTTAAGTCCGGGGATAGAGATAGATGTCGCAGCTCTAAGACCTGATGTAAAACCGTCTTCATGGAAGCCTGAGTTATTTTCATGTGTATTAGAAGCTCATGAACGCGGAGGGTAGGGAAAGTCACTTGCCATATTTCGTCCACGCACCGGCATATGATATCCCACGTATATTCTGAATCTTGGGGAGTTGTGCTTGTGCAGCAATACTCTGACAATTATAATTATCAGCAAAGTAAGTCTGAGAGTCTCCACAAATAGCTAACCTGCGCGCTCATGACCGGATGTTCGTACAGTGATTGGTCAATCACCAGTTCAGGACGAGGTTCGAAAGGAGGATTTAATGTAACCAGCACAGGCCCATGATAGTTTTCGTCGATGTGTTGTAGGTGGTTCATGCAATCTATTGAAACCAGAGATACGTTAGCTATCAGGCTCAAACTTTAGCGCGGGTTTATGGGGGTTCTGGGGGATGGTAATACACCCTAGTGCCGGTGTAAGGAATGCCGGAACCAAGTCCGTGGATATCATGATCGATGGCATACGTACAGGTTCTGAAAGAGTCTCCAGTAAGCAAATGAGGGGGACAGGTTAAAGCCTGTACTCACAAGGATACCTCATTGACATTCGCTCTCTTTTCTCCTTGGGCATTTATCTCTGAGAATGTCAAATAATTCCAGCATGACCACGCCGCGCGCCGTTTGGGCATAAGCTATTCGAGTATCAGAATAAAGCGTCGGAACAAGCGTATGACTAACGCCAACATCCGAATGAAGCACAGCTCTATTTTTGCTCCATAAGAATGACTCCAGTATTTTTTCTTCGTCGGCCGTAACTCCTGTCCCTTGGCGGAGGATGCGGAGTGAGGTGTCGGAGTGGGTTGCGAGAATTACATGGTCAAACTCTTCTGTGCCGGAGGGTAGCTTGATTTGCACTTTGGAAGACCCTGGTGATGTTGAGATGCTCTGGACGGGCGTAGATAGATGCAACTGTGGCTTCGGAAGTTTATCTAATATACGATTGACGTATTTGTGCCTGTGAAATATTTCAGGAATAGTTAGATAAGTTATCTGTTCTGGGATAGGGGTGATAAAGGTACATACGATCCACCAGGAATAGTCAACCACTTTGGCTTTCCTATAATCTGAAGTAGATGATGATTGTGCATAAACCTGATAAGAGTACGGGCGGGGAAATCGAGAGCACAGGTGTCTGGAGGTGTGGACCAAATTGCAGCGGTCATGGGCTACACCCATCCCAAAGACAAGTTGATTTGTTTCACAATAATATCAAGGAGTCTCCGACTCACTATAAGATAGTCATCAACAAATTCATTGGAGTAGCCCTCTTGCGTCAAGTAATCGCCAATACTCAGTTCGGTCTTTGTATTTGATGATGACTCGCTACTTTCTTCAATCAGGCGACGGGCCGAGGCATTGAAACTAAAAGGCAAATATAGTGTGCCCCCGCAAAGCAGAGATTTGAGAAGGCGTACCGCAAGATATCCCAAACCATTCTCCACATCCCGGGTCGGAATAGATTTTGGATCTGGCAAAACAATGTCGTAGGATCCTTTCCAGCCCATTCAAAGTCTCCTTTGTCTCGCGAAACACTGAATGTCATTTCTGTAGGGACCACCGGGACCTTAACATCGGGCAGTGCGAGGAAACGAAGGAAGTTGGGATAACTGGGTGGGTTGCAAACAATCTATCAAATGAAAGGTTGGATGCATACTTCGTAGTCCAAGGAGACGAATCTTACAAATCCACTAGGATTGTATTAGATGCTATGTTTTGCTAGTTCTGTAATTACATAGTTCACTCACGTATCAACATCAATCCCTTGTACCTCTTCATTTGTACCAGGACGCTTAAACCTAACAGTGTTAGCGTGTCCCCCTGGCCGATTGTCAGCTTCAAAGAGATGGACTTCTGCATTGCTATGCTCATTAAGTGACTGGCTTTACGTATTAAATCTTTCCAATGATACTGCAAGAATTTCGCTTACCCAAGTTGCGGCCAAACCTGCCACACCCGACCCTACCACCGCCACTCGAGGTCGCTGCGGTGGTTCATTCATAGGTGTTGAAGTACTTGTCCAAGTGAGGATAAAGTCACGGTAGCTCTCGAGTTGCAACCAACACGGCTGTTCACCTCAAGGTTCGACTTGAATCTGGTGCCCATGTTCGCAGCGACCCGGTGGTGACCAAATCAGATACACTGGGATCGGCGATCGTCCGTGGATCATGGCGCTTCATTAGCTCAGAGCTTGCAGACTAATCCGTTCTACACCTGTCGGCTTGGTTGGATTCTGCTCACATTCAGGTATTCGCACAGTTGGTCTCTATTTATGAGTACATTCAAAATCGGGTCTTTTGTGCAGCCATACCCAGGACAAACCAAAGAGGCTCAGAATTGACAACCGCCGACTACTGACGAACCGTCTTGGTATTTCGGTATATCCTTTCTCTTTGACGAAGCTATACTTGTTGTATTTGGGAACAAGCTGACTTGTAAAGGCTCGCCCGGTACCTAGTATTAACTAGCAAATAGCTCGAACCACCCCCTGGTAGTCTCAATCCAGAGAAGATGAGATAACCTAACATTTAGACCGATGCAAACCAGCCATCTGTGTTCTTCCGTACTCCGGTCCCGCAATTCCAATATTTGAACTTGGAGACAATTTTAGTTCCCGGTTGATGCCGGAACCATGTGGTCACACTTCAAGCCCGAGTCATGGTGGCAGCCGAGCGCTTATATATGTATCCATGTCGTTCGCTTTAGTTGATCGTATTCAAACCGCGACGACTTTCACCAAGCTTAATGATGCCTAAGCCAACTCATTCGTCTGAAAACTATCCTTATAACTCACGTTATGCAGACACGGTCCAGTATAACTCTGAGACCGATGAGCCTTTTATTGCCTTACTCGCACCGTATTCCAACATCCGTTTGACTCCACCACGACTGGACGACACGAACGAAATCTTACCGTTAATGAATGTTCCAGAAGTTATTATGAACTTTGCAACTCCTCCTTATCCTTATCTTCGAGAGCATTGCGACGGGTGGTTAAAAGACCGAGTCCAAGACTACGAAAATGCGATGGTACACATGTCGAATATCGATGGGGATGTCGGCTTTCTTGATCTAGCACCACTGAGGCACATCAGGGAGGTCGCGCCCGATGGAACTGAGACATTTTTGGGGGATATTGGTCTTATCCGAGAATCTGCATTCTGCGAAATAAAGTATCAGGAAACTAGAGCAGCGATGGTGAATGCAAACATGATCCTCCCTCCAGGAGATCCGGATATCGTATGGACATTCGGAGGCAGGTGTCAAGTTTTGCCGCACCTTATCCCGTTGATTTAGATGAGTCAAACAGACTATCTTCGGCCAACACATCACGGGCGAGGTATCATGACTGCGGCAATCAAGACGATGATCGACCTATGGGCGACCCCTCATATGAATGCACATAGGTTTTACGCGGCCACCTTCCCCGAAAACATCGGTAGCCAAAAGGTGTTTTTAAAAAACGGGTTCGAGATTGTTGATCGAGTGATCGGGGCCGTGCAATTCCCTGAAAGCAAGGGCGGCCATATCAAGGACAGCATCATTCTTCGTAGGGACATACGCGCACCTTTGTAGACCCATTTCATGGATAATATACGTTAATTTGTAATCGAAGGCAATATTTCCAGGCCAATAGGCGATTGAAGTCCAGCCGCCTTCAGTACAGGTTGCGTTAACTAACAGTTAGATAGTTTAGTTCGAATCTCACTGTCCTAGTAGATGCTGACTACTCATGAGATATCGAAGTCGAGAACCAAAATCAGACCGAAGAAAACTCCTTCGAGTACTTATCAGCCAATGTTGTGCTGAGCAGTACCCGTGACAATTGGGTCCGCTTTGATCTGCTTATTGATTGTGTTATCTTTGTTTCGGTGCGCCATCTCAATTTGCTGCGATTCTTTGGATGTATGCATATATTTAGACCACATTAATATGAATATCTTCTCAGCTATGTCTGCATGATACTGTATCCATGAATTTTTAGCGCACAAGAGAATAAGATTATCAGCATCTCTGTAAAATTCTCTTCATAAGTTGAACGCGATATCCTATATGCTCAGATCAGAGTTGATTGGTCGCAGTTTCATCATCTCCAACTTCGATCGTAAATACCCATTTGAGAAGTATGTTCGGATAGAACTTCTATTTCTTGAGTTCGAAACTTGCTCTGAAGAGATTGTCGCCTGCGGCTGTGGCTTTGGATTCGCCGCAACATCAGATGAGGTTGGAGGCAAGGGAGCTATGAAAAAGCAAAATCAGTAGTTGATACAGATGAACTGAGTTCAATGGTCACAAATATCAAGATTGCCCATCCAGCCGCCACTGAATGCGCCTAAGAACTGTGAACAATGTCAATTATAAGGAAGCCAGAGTATGCTCCTGTAAACACTCACCAGCACAACCGTCCTACTTCACTAGGGCAGTAGATGCAATGCACAATGCCCGTTTACATTTTGGTGACTATTTGTTTCAAGAATTGGGCTCACCCACGTAGTCCGCCTGGAATTTGCTATGAGTGCCATGTAAGGACCACGTGAGTGAGCGGTTTGCCTTGTTCGCATATGGCTCCCGTATTACTTATATATGGACGTGTATACTGTAAAAAAAAAAAAAGGACCACATGACCACGGGGCACAAGGACCCGGTTTTTCCGATGGAGGCTTCTTTGGCTTCCGGACATGGATCCTAGTGGCGGAAGGGGCGAGGCACCGTTTTTTTCCGGGTAGGCATCGTGCAAATCTGGACATCATCTTCAGCTTCCGGACATCACGTGGGGTCCAGCAGCCGGATGATTATTTTCCCGACGTCTGACACCGTACTAGGAACAATCTTGATTGTAACAATATTCAACTTGTAGCCTTGATTGAGGGTTGGGTGACTGTATTTCCTAGTTTAAATTTTATATACTGTTTGCCCATTCCATTTTGAGTTTGGGGTCCCGGATACATACGCACACATCTGGTGTACAAATCCCAACACTTGGGGCTCTTTCATTCTCTACGCACGCATAAATCTTTGCTGCTCTTAGTCTTACATGACCAACAAACAAGCTCTTGATGCGTGTTGGCTTTGTGAACACGCGAGGCTTGGAAACTGAAGAGGTAGAACCAAAGGAGGGCCAGCTAATTGAGGAGAAAGATAAATTGGTGAGTCTTTTACCCCAGCTAGAGAAGGCATACCGCGGGTAGGTTCAAAAACCAGAGCGCAATTGTAAAAGGAAAATATGTATATATATGTATTTACATTTAAGCGCCGGGCGCATAGTACCTGAGGCATCATTCAACTTCCGGACATGGGGGGTTTGAGGTCCGAGGCATCTTTGGGGTTTGGACATGGGTCCTATGGATCGTCTCCGAAAAGCTCCCGGATATGAACACTAGTAGGGGACTGGATTTCCGAAGGAGCTTCCACCGGGATAACCGGGGTCCTGGGGCACGGCCCCAAAGCCCCCGAGCCTTATGCACCATAACAAGACAAATATACATGTACATGTATACTGCAGTAACAAACAAGTCCGCAGCAACTGCAGACAATAATGATAAGATATAATGAAATAAAGAGCCTTAGCACGAGGCTAGGCTAAGAATCTGAATGAGACTGAACGAAGCCGCACGCATATACATGCGACGGCAGAATACCTGTACCAGAAGCACATAAAAGACCTATCAATAGTTAGCCTGTAGACGGACGACTTTGTATTTTATTACTTTAATTCGATTGAATTTGATAGCCAACTTGTTCGACTCTAAGCTCTACTTGTTTATTATTGTCTCACTCGTATTGATTCACGCAAGGTTGTTTATTACACTCGATTATTAACGTTACAGTTACCGTACGATTATTTCAGCCTCACATGCTACCGCCGTACACGCGGTCAGATGACAACACGTTGAGCGGAGATAGAGCCATGTAATTTACGTCTTACTTCACAGATCTGGATACGATAGCGCAGCTTCGTACTGGCTTGCGTACGCAATGGCCCGTGCACCTTTAGGCTATAAAGCTCCGCTACCTGGGAGCTTGGTATGCATCATACATACTACTCCCATCAATACTTTGTATTAACCATTTGCAAACGCAAAGATACGGTGCCATGTCGTCTAAAGTCTACGTTGGTTAGTAGTCTAATTCCACTAGTAAATTCATTTGTATAGATGCTATACATCCTCTTTGGATATCTTTTTCATTGTTTCTATGCAGGTATTTTGTAGTATGCCATACTGACTCTGTTTATCATTTTACCACCCATTCACATTTGTTTGAACTGGGGTGTGCATACAGGCAACTTATCGTGGAACACTACTGATGAAAACTTGCGTAACGTCTGTCATTACTGATGATTTCCTGTGTCTTTGCTGAACTGTTCAATGGATCAGGCGTTCTCAGATTATGGCCAAGTTCTAGATGTGCGCTCTAGGACGTTTATGCATTGATCCTATTGACTGACCATACTGCAGTCAATCGTTATGCGTGACCGTGATACTGGTCGCAGCCGCGGATTTGGGTTCGTAACATATTCATCTGGAGAAGAGGCCAACGCCGCTGTTGGAGGGTAAGTTAGACCTGGTTATATGGCTTTCGTAGGTTAATTTCATTCACAGTATGAATGACCAAGACCTCGATGGCCGTCGAATCAAGGTCAACCTTGCCAACCCTCGTGGAACCTGAAGACCGCCTCGACGTCAACACCCCTGAGCCCATTAGTTAGAATCTCTATGGCTCATCTCCTGGTTATTATCCAATTGTACATGAAATCTCTGTTGACAAGATATTTGGTGCTCCTCTGACCCCAGTAATCGTCAGACTCTCTAAAAGAGAGTCCATAGGACTCTTTTGTTTCGCAGTGAATGCCTGAGTCAAGTGATTATAATACATAGTTTCTCAAGGTATCAAAGATTGGTAAGGAATGCGGCACAGATAAATAGTGCTATCAACTGGTTGAGACTGATTGTGCTCGCGTCTCGGGAGACTAGGCTTGTCTGGTTGCTTTGTGCTAGATTCCCCGCTGATACTAGGCTCTGAAGATCATCCTATCCTTCGTTATGTATATCCGTATATACGAACTTGTTCGTGCAATGCTCTGTATCGCAGCTGAGCAGGGCGGGGCCTAATCCTTGACGTTATGGACTACGTGACCAACCCGGCCCTACCTTCAAACAATCAACTCAATTTTGTGAATTATGACATAGCAAATTGTCAAAGGATCTTTTGTAAGTTTGCCTTTTTGACTCGATAAGGATTTAAATTGCGTTTTTCCTGGTTGAGAGTGTGTTCAAGCCACTCTGACCGAATTCAAAGATCAACTTGTTTTGAATTAAGCGCTTATTTATACCACGTGACGCAATGCAAATTCAGCATTCAATCTGACACCAATAAAATGAGAATAGAGCTTCTCGCTAGCCAGGATGCAGAGTGACGAATGCAAAGCTGGAGAGGATTCAGGAGGATCGAGCCAGTATTGTTTCTATGAGTGGGTTTGAAATAGCACAGTACAATAAAAAAAACGAATAAGAATAAAGCATCATGCACAACAGAGTCAAAGCTCAACCTTGCGCATACAAAGAATTAATGTATATTAGGTAACTTATGTGATATCTTTACTTTTTGTCCATACATGCGTTGAGGTAGATGCCATATAGGAGCCTGGGTATGGGACAAACAGTAGAGGACGTACACTGTGGTGCCCTACCTGCAGGTGAACATTAGTAACATAATGTTAATCTCCATGTATTGAATCCGGTGGGTAAGAAGTCTATGGAAAAGGTAAACTAAAACAGCGCTCGCACTAAATTGAGGGTAGCAACTCTTGCTATGTATTGCTAGCAAGAGTTTTCCGTACCTCTGGGCACTTTATAAGATCGCAGCATATAGATCAACCACTAGTGCAAAGAATATACTACATTCTCCTACTTGTCACCTCTCACCCCTTGTTCTTGTCCTCATCCATACTTTCGTTTCATGAAGAAACATTGTGTGGTGGCTGGGGGTTGTTGCTCTAATCAACCACCAACAAGACGAGACACTGGGCCCAAACCGATCCCCCGCAGCGTAAAACAAAGCAGGCTCAAAATACGCAGAGGTCGGCCCGAATGCGTAAGGTCTTATGGTGTCGATTCTAATGTTGAAATCATCGAGTCAACGTAGTCACTACGACGCTAGTTCCGTAAGTTAGTGCATATACTGATCATTAAAACAAGGCAATAATCATTAGGCGACTCCGTCTACATAACCAAAAAGTCCATTCAATCCACTCTCTGATTCTGGGGGTAATTCATGCTATCACCTCACAAAGTTGATTCCATATCCTCCTTGGCCATTCGGAGTAAATTGGAATTATCAGTCGACAGCCCGAACCTCCCTACCCAATCAATTTATTATAGGCCATGCTCATAAACCACGAACCACTCACCCAATAGGCTATTCCCTAAATCCTTAAGCTTGCCCATCATTTCTGCTGTCTCTTTTTCTTTAGCTTCCTGAACGCGAGGCTTTAACCTCGTTAGAGCAACTCGGACCGAGCCCTTTGATGAAGGGGGGAGGAGCTCCAGGAGAGTTGTGTAGTCTATTAATATTAGGTTATAAATAACATTAGTTTCTTATACGGTATTCGGGTAAAAAAAACTTATCAGCACACCTTCAGTACAGGCTTTGACTGCTCCTTCATGGTCGCCCTGTACAAATGATAAGTTTTGCGGCCAGAATAAAAGTAGGGATGGCGCACAAGTTTGACACAACAAGCACCAACATTGCAATTAAGTTGTGCACGTAATGAGGCCGATTTCTTTTCTAGTTCGGATAGTTCCTCAGATGAAGAGGATTCTGCCTCCGGAGGTCGTGATTCGGGCTCTGTTGACGAGCGAGGGTCGAGCCTGCCCTCTCTCCCGTTTGGTGTTGGTTTCGGAGGGCTATGCTTGCGTTTAGGCGCACACGTCAAGCCATGCTTGTAATGTTCTTTCGCTTCTTCCCATCGGTCCTCGACATATAGTTTATTCCCCTGGGACTTTGACAACTCAGCTCTAGAAAGGAGATCCTATAATCATGCTTGTAACATTTCGGATCAAGGAATTGATCAATGGGCTTACAAGTATTTCCTCTTCCGTAAACTCAATAGCCGCGCCTTCTCTTGGCGCTACCCGGTCACAAGCATCATGAAACTCGTCTTCAGAGTCCGACTCCAACTCCATGTTTTCTGCCTTGGGAGATTTGACAGTACTTCCAGATCCAGAAGGTAATTCTTCAATCGAAGGCATGGTTAAAGTGTGGTGGCAAAGACGTCACTTACCGCCCTGTGGCCACTCATCACGTGCTGATTACCCAGTGGCTGTGCTACTCACCTCTAAACAAATTTCAGCCAAACTTTCTTGACGTCGATAACTTGAGTCTATGCGCCACTGGATAGGCTGGCCCGTGTAGAGTATACGTGAAATTGGACTCTAGCACCATTAAGAATTATAACCATCAAAATTTAGTTAGTATGTGTCTCTATTAACCCTTCTGCTCATATAGTTCACACCACCGCTTCAGGAGATGGCTCCTCGACCACCACGTTCCAAGAAGCCCAAGTCGTCTCTCAAGGCCTCACGAGCAAATGCACGGGGCTATGCGGCTCGAAAAGCTCTCAAGTCCTCCGACGCCCTAGACGTATATGAATACTCTACTGGCAAAGTGCGAAGATCAGGCGTTGGGCTCTCTCTCGGCCGAGAAGAGGAAACAGGTTTAGGAAAGGATTCGGATGAAGAGGACAAAGGGCTGGACGAGGTCAAGGAGAACCTGAGGCTGAGGATTGCAAACGCGGATGAGGACGGCGTTGTTGGGAGTGACGACGATGAAGAAATCGATAGTGATGCGGCGTTTGAGGACGAGAGCGATGAAGAAAGATTCGCAAATTTCAAGTTTAATGTGAGTAGTAGTGGGGAAACTAGCACAGCTTATCTTCGAGATGAACGGATATAGTAGGGCTCAAAAGGGAAGGCTACCAAAGGGAAGGGCAAGGCTACTGAGAAGTCGATCAAGGTCTCATTTGTGACAGATGTCGATTTAAACGAGGATGAAGACGAAGACAACGAACCGACCCCAAAACCAATCGCTCATGGCTCAGAAGGTTCAGATGAGGACTCCCAGGATGAAGAGGAGGAAGATGTGGAGAGTGGAGACGTCGGAGCTACGGTTGAACTGTCAAAAATGCTCGAAGATAATGCCCAATCCGAGTCAGGGTCGGAACAAGAAATGGAATCAGATCCTGAGGCGCCGTCTGTGACCTCACACGACGACCTAGAGGCCGACACCAACTGGCCGACTTTATTTCCACTCTTGACACATCTTCCAAAAAACGTAAACTCGAAGAAGGCTCGGCGGACAGAGCTGGCAAAAAACGCGTCGTGCTTCAGGACCGAACGGAGGCTGGACCTGAGGGAGAGTTCGGAACTAAGAGTGGTGCGCTCTTGCATTTATCGCTAATTTCTCGGTATTTCTCTGATACTTTATTTAACAGGAACCCAAATTTTAACACTTTCCGATCTTATTGCACCCACTTCTTCGCTATCCCAATCAACAAAGGCTCTCCAAAGCACGACCAATCCGCACTTACCGCGCCACTTCCCCAACGAATCCAAGACCGGATAGATAGAGAGGCGGCGTACGAACAAACCAAACAGGAAGTTCAAAAATGGGCGCCGACGATGAAAAGGATTCGAGACGCAGAGCACTTGGCTTTCCCTTTGCAAGGCCCTGCCGCTGGAAAGAAAGGCACGTCGAATGGGATGTTATTGATCGATTTCAGGTTCGTCTCATATACACTAATAATCTTTTTTAATACTCTTCTAACCATGTGGTCCGGAACAGCCGTCTACCGCCATGGAGAGCGCCATTTCCTCTCTTCTTCGCGCCGCGAACCTGCACACAGACGCCGCGGCTGCAGAAGCAGAAAATACTCTCGCAGCTGCGACAATCTCAGAAGAGGATCTTGCCGCCCGTCGTGCCCAACTTCGATTGACCAGAGAGCTCATGTTCCGTGCGGATATCAAGGCCAAGCGTGTTGCTAAGATCAAGAGCAAAGCGTATAGACGGATGAAGAAGCGGGAGAAGGAAAAGCAAAAGGAGGCTGCAGTCGAGTTAGGACTGGACGAAGGGGAAGAAGTAGATAGGATGCGGGCCGAAGTAGAACGGGCGAAGGAACGAGCAACCTTGAGGCATCGAACCACGGGCAAGTGGGCCAAGGCTATGCGCAATAAGGGAGAGGGACGAGGAGGAAATGGGGGCTGTGAAAATCCTTCAGGATCGAGCCGAGATTCTGAGGCGGAAGATCGCGGGAGGGGAAGAAAGCAGCGATGACGACGATAGTCATGGCGAAGATAGGGATATCCAGGAGCTTGAAGAGCTCGGACAAGCCGAGTCACTTATTCGTGCCAAGGGAATCATGGGTATGAAGTTTATGCGAGATGCGATCGCCAGAGCAGATCGTGAAGTCGGGACGATGGCCAATGAGACGAGACTGGAAATGCTTGGCTTGCAAATAGATTCCAAGATTGAAAACTCGATGGGTGATGAAGTGGTTGGTGGTAATCTAGGAAGGAGGATATATAAACCAGGGCAGGTTCAGGTACGCTATTATTTCTGGCCACGAAGTTCGTTTATGCTAATATCATACAAAGCCCCCGGCAACATACTCGGATATATCGAGCACACTCAAGTCATCCGATTCACACGAATCTCCGTCAGATACCCGCAACTCTCTCCCCCCATCCCTGCAGAGTCGCCTCCGCCTCTCAATACGTTGTCCATCTCTAACTCGGCTACCACTCTCGAGCCTGACAATACTTCCAACCCATGGCTGGCCACCACGACACCTAATTCGGGGAAGATCGCACGCAAAAACAACGTTAGGCAAGTAACCAAAATGCAAAAAGTTCAAACGAAGAGCGAGGAGGAGCGTACTCGGCGAAGGAGGATGCAGCAGTAGAAATCGATATCGACCAAGTTTTAGTTGTTTCTGAAGAAAAGACAAGACCTGATACGCGATCTGTCAAGGAGACAGCCAAGACGGTTGATTTGGCGTACGCTCCTTCGGATGACGAGGGTACCTTCGGATGACGAGGGTAGCGATACAGACGAAAAGGCTCCAGCAGCGTTCAAGCAGCGTGAACTCGTAGCCATGGCCTTCGCTGGCGATAACGTTGTTGAGGTGGGTATTTATTAACTTATTGGTTATCTCATAGGTTGAAAAATCCGTTGGTAGGATTTTGCAGCCGAGAAACAACGTGTGATTGAAGAAGATGCTCCGAAGGAAGTTGACACTACTTTGGCAGGATGGGTAGGTTTATGAGACAGATGGCAAATAGCCTCTAACGAATAATGCGATAGGGCTCATGGGGTGGCCGTGGTACCAAAAAACAAGCAGCTCGTCCCAATCTTATCAAGAAAATTGCCGGAGTAGATGCATCCAAGCCGCTGATGCAGGTAAAAAGAACATTATAATCTCCGAAAAGAAAGACAAAAAAGCAGCCAAATATTTGGTGAAGGACTTGCCTTATCCCTATACGAGCAAGGAGCAGTTCGCGAGAAGTATGGCTACGCCTATTGGGACGGAGTGGAACACCCGAGTAGCACATCAGAGGGCTGTTTTGCCGAGGGTGGTCAAAAAGGTTCGCATGCGGCATATATTGATACATGAGCCTGTGCTGAAGGTTTCTCCTGTAGATGGGAACCGTCATCGACCCACTGGAACGGATGTTTTGAGGATTGTATCAGATTGTATTTGTATATCGTTTTGCCTTGCGCTAGATTTTATATTATTGGAGTGTGTGTTAGGACCGCTCATGGCCCGATTCACAATTATTGACCATATATATGCGCTTTACGGATGCGTTTTAGACTTCCCTGTAAAAAATGGTGACCATAATGCTCATGCTCGCGCGTGCGGATAGATCGTATTCGCATTCGTAGCAACTTTCTTATTTAACAGCCTGTCTGCACCACGCTTCCATCATTCGGGTCTACAGGTATCTCTAGGTGATAACAGTAACAATCCTTCACGTGCCCTCCTTGATAACAGTAACAATCCTTCACGTGCCCTCCTGTTGAGTCGGAGAAATATAATCTAATTCACCGTTAGCTCAGACATGAGTTACGGGAACTTATTGCCCACCGCCGAAGGACCAGACAATGTTGGGGTCACCTGGAGGTAGACTCGCGTTCTCCGTATCTTTGCTTCCCTAAGGTGTGTGTCATCTATGCTCTCGAACCTGCCCTCTCGGTTGAGTCGTACATCACCGAGAAAGGTTTCGAGTCCGTCTGAGCCAACTTCTCTAATATGCCTCAGGGGGAATGCACCGATGTACCCGACATTCTCATCCGCATTTCTGATATGAACCATCGCACTTTCATAGTCACGGACGCTATCCTGCAACCACGCTCTGCCATGCTCTCGTAGGAATGGAAACGGCGGGCTGTTAAGGCTCAGAGCAACTTCGGGACTGTTCATAATTGGAGGAGGAATAGCATCTATCGCTGATCGGGCGGGCGTTAATCGTATGTTGGAGTGGGGAGCAGGAAGTGAGATGAATGGTTCGTCCGTTGCAGGATTATGTTGAAGAATAGATGCATAACGTGAATTGAAGGGATAATTACTGGGGTGACATGTGAGTCGTAGTATAAGCTCAAGCAGAGGAACGAATATTGACTATATATCACAAATCCTCGAGTCATTCACCTCGGGAAAGTAGCTGAGTCAAGATGTACGGGTAAATCTTTTGCTTTGATGGCATCAATATCGCTGATTCGGGCGGGCGTTAATCGTATGTTGGAGTGGGGAGCAGGAAGTGAGATGAATGGTTCGTCCGTTGCAGGATTATGTTGAAGAATAGATGCATAACGTGAATTGAAGGGATAATTACTGGGGTGACATGTGAGTCGTAGTATAAGCTCAAGCAGAGGAACGAATATTGACTATGTATATATCACATCAATCCTCGAGTCATTCACCTCGGAAAGTAGCTGAGTCAAGATGTACGGGTAAATCTTTATTTCTTTGACCCAAACTGTGGGACTTGTGAGATACTTGGTCAACGAAGACGTTGGTACAAGAATGCTAACGCCCTAGTGAAGAATCTTCGATATAACTACACTTGCTTTCAGGGAGTTGCACCGCATCGGCCACTTGATCAACAACCTCGAACTTCTTCTTCTGAAACACCTTTTAGCCCTCAGTATTCTCAGGAAGTATTGTCGCGTGAAACCTATGCGCATTTATATGTGGAATTGCCCATAGGTTGATCGCGGAGGTCATGGATACCTCGCCTGTGGTGCGATGGCGACAAGAGTTCTATATACAGTAATAGGAATGGATAAGTCACGGAGTCGATCAAACCTAATGCGTATTTCCGAATATAGAGCAGTTTTTAGGTCTGCCTCGAGGCCTACCAGTTTTTTCAACTCCAAGATATTCAAATCGCAATCCCGACCTGGCACTGTGTAGATCTTGGACCAACTCGATAGCTATGACTGTCACTTATGGTCATAGCTAGAACCGGGTCATGGAGGCCTTGAAATATAGGTACCACTATACTACTGGGCTCTTCTGATTGGGGTTAAGGTTAATGAATTTATTAAACACAATCACCACGATATCTACATATTAGAGCAAATGTACAGGAATAGGCATAGGCCACGGATATTGATATAATAACCACGAGTTGGTTCCAGTGTATGTGGGCCTAATAGTCATAGACATAGCACAATTTAGATGCTTCATAGTGCTTTATGTTAGCGACAATAATCGCATACGAGAAAATCGCTTACTATTAGTTAAAAGCACATCCGAGACAGGTATGTCGCTCAGACCCATCAAACCTAGGAATGGCATCATGTCTTGCGCACTTGCATCCAGTTCCGATGAGCCTTGGATTGTGTTTCCGGTATATTGAAGCGCTCTGGCGGAGCCGTTGAGTTGTTGCCACTTCCACCACCAGCGGTCGACATTTGTGTGGTGCTAGACAGACGCAACAATCAGTATATGCGCATCATGTATAAAATTACAACTTACAAGCCAGAAAAGGGTTCCTTCATAAGCAAAAGAGGTCAGAACAAAAGTAAACGGAAAATGCCAAATTATACGCACGCTTGGGCTACTTGACGGACCCCTGTAACAAAATAATCAGCTCAAAGTCTCAGTAATAGTTTCATCAATGATTTGCTTACATGTCACCACCAATAGTATCATGAATAGCTGCATGAGGAATACCTTCGAATGGTCCACGGAACGACTCGAAATCCTGGCCATTATTCACGATGTTGTTCATCATGGTTTCCGTGTATCTTTCTGAGAGCATGGTCCCATCTTCGCTCGCAGGAACAACGACAACAGTGCCGTTCCTCGTAGGCATCGAGATGAAACTAGCGACCATTAGTGTACCGCGAAAGAGCGGGAAATATTACCACTCACTTCCTTTCCAAAAAGTGCGGGCGATCGTAATATTTTCCACCTCCAAAATAGTCGGCATACGTCACGACAGTCTACGATTTGTATTACTTTTGATTTTCATAGCCATGAGTATTTGTTACTTACGAAGTTGACAAAGGGACCAGTAGCAACTGGGGATCTTTCCGTGATATTGGTACCAGTACCTCCGAATCCGGTAACAGGATCAAAGATGGGGGAGTTAACGACGTTGGGACCAGCATCCTGAAAGGTGCTTTAAGATCGCATTTTGGGGTGTCATGGACGTAAATGGACTTACCCTAGTCCAGTCCCAGTAGACAGCGCTTCCAGTGTACCCACACTCCTTCAACGCACCCTCATATGCATGTACAAACCCTGAAATGTATCATCAGTACTTTCGTTCCTATTCCGGATAAGAACCAATTACATCTATGCCATGGAAGAAACTGAGCGACGAAATGAATACGATCGGCGAGCATCATATGAACCGTAGCAAAGTCGTCGTATAATGTGGCACCCGAATAACCGTTGACGCGAGCGGGCTTTGAGACAAATTATGAGCAAATGGACTAAGCCATCAAGTGTTTAAGAATCAAACCTTGGTTGCTAGGCATTTTACAGCCGAAATATAGTTCTGAGATCCAAATAGCGTTAAAATTTTCATAATGTAGAAAACTTTGGCTCAGTCGATTTACCTGTTGTACAGCGGGGTCCAAATCTCCACTCTTTTCGTACAGCCGGGCTGGAGCAGCCTCCATCTCCAGTAGAGTTTGGCGTCCCAAGAGACGATGGCTAGAGTAGCTGAGACGACGGTCAAAGCAGAGAGAAAGAGGTTTAGGACTGAAGAACGCATCTGTCAAAGCTAGTGAAAAGTGAACGGGATGGAGACAGCTGGTTTGATATGAGGCTTTTTTATACCGTAAAAGGCTGTGAGGAACGGAGGGCGGGAGAAGGTCGCATTATCCACTCGTATGCCGACCAAGAAGCTCCGGTTGCGTGGATGAGTACATGGACACAAGCTAGAAATCAAAAGGTTGAATCTAATTTAGAATGGAGAAGCCCCAATTCGTCGTGGAAGTGATGCGCCAAGTATTTGCTTATGGTTGCAAACAACTAAGTCAAGTTCAACGGGGAAATCATTCACGCCAATGAATTGGCTAGTTTGTTTCATGGTATAACATAGCACAGCCTTTATAGATTTCCATGGGCTGGCTGCCGCTACCAAGTTTGCCAATTTTTTGCACATTAGCCCCTGCCAAGAACGTGAAATATTGGGCAAAAACCTATACCGAGTTGAATTTGTTATATTGTATAATTTTGGAAGATTGGACGTGCCAAGTCTACGCGTAGTTATGCACATATCGTAAAACAAGGTTCCCGCCTATACACCCGTCGAATCAGTCTGATGTGGGAGACCTGATGGTTTCAAGTAGGACACAACGGTGGAGGGCTTGATCGAGCGCTGTATGATGCGTTGGCCTGAGGAATAGACGCCTAATCCACGGGACGATCGTTCATTTCAATGTGTTCAATTTGGTTATCCAATAGTAACGGTCCTCCATCGTCCTCTTTCGCTATGTCCAATAGACACGCGGTTGGCATACCCACCCGCGCTGTGCCCAAAATTCACTGCCGTTTTTGGGCACGCTGCCCTACTGCAGGCCCCGGCATCGCCACCGACCGTCTCTTTCTATTATTCTGCCTTCCTCACTTCGGTTTCATGGTAAGCAAGGACAAACTCGTGTGATTGATAGCCTTAGTCAGAAATGATGCAATTCGATTGCAAGCTCTCCAGTACTGTACTATTGATCTCATGAGCATTTCTCCCTGAGCCTCGGCAAACCAAATGCATAGGTTCAGTAGCAATACCATAAAGATTTGCTTCCAAAAGATAAGTATGGCCCAAGTCAAACTTGAATTACCTAAGCCTGGGAAATCTGTAGGAGGACAACGTGCTGAAAATTGTGCGCTCTTTTTGGCTGAATTCGGTCTAAAAGGCGGGGTGGTTCGTAATGATTTTGTGTGTTTATACTGAAAAAAATATATTAATATCCATCCGTGAGCTCAAATAGTACTGAACGTGGTCATTTTCGAGCACTGTGGTAAGTTTAGTATATTGTCCGCATACAGTGTGGAGATTTGAATCAGGTAGCAGCACTGTATGACCAAGGTATGATAAGAGGTATAGCAACCAAAGTCAAAATAGCGGAGGGGACTCATTGTTTTATAGCTCAAGACACTGAATCATATTTATGTGCAAAAATGCACCGAGACTCATTAATACTGTGCTTCGTGTTTATCCAGGCACAGATGCTAGATTTGTTGACGAGACCCATGTTATCCTATCCCATAAGCTGTTGAAAGGAATCCAAATTACCCAAAGCGCCTTCCCCTCTCTTATAAGAGACTGAAATTCTGCCCATACTTGCAATTGTGTATTTATGAATTCAGAAGATGGCTTCAAGGTTACAAGCCAAAGTAGGCGAGAAGTTGTCCTCTATTCGTTCGGACTATCATGGGTTCCAAATCTACCAGCATTTGGACTAAAACTGTGTAGTCATCATCCCATACATGTACACATGGGTCCACACTCTAGACTTCGCCGGCCGCGTGTACCTCATTCTATTCCCAGGCGATTTTGGTATATTTTATTAATCGTTTTCTGCGGTGACCGGACATCATAGAGTTGATTTGGTCTGTAATTTGCTGGCAAACGGCATATAAGGTCGCCGAAATATATTGATTCCCGACGCAATCATAAGTCGCAGCCGGAAACACTCAAAGGCCCAAAATGACGCAAGTTCTTCCATATGCATAGCCCGGATGTGTTACCAATGATCTTTCGGGTTGACCGGACTCTCGTCTGAAGTGTTGAGACCGGAAATCAAGCTACGGGCGCCTATCCAGGTGAATTACAAAGTTTGAAATTTAGTTCCCTCCGGCCTACTTTTACACACACAACTCTGTTTGCCAGTCTATACCTCTTGGGAGCGAGTTGTGAATGATTTAAATATAGCTGATTAAATAGCGTATTGTCGTAAAAGACAGATTAGTTCACGAAGCACGCCGTGGGATTTTGTAGTCGTACTGAGGCGATCGGCATCTATATCACTCGAAAACAATACACGGCCGACATTAACACACTTTGCTTAGATGTGGCTTCTGATCGGCAACTATTAGTATCTGCATCCTTTCTAGCTGGTTATCTCACTTTACCCCGCGTGCACATGGCACAGACGACCAGAGAACAACAATCTCCATGGGCAGTATAGACCGACATACTTGATATATCATTTTGAGGCTCTGCTAGTCGTTCCGCAAAACATTTTGATGATGCGCATACTTCAGCGTGCCGGCACCGCCGCGACCGGTTGTTCTCACGATTTGAAACTACTACCTGTCCCTCTTCATCAACTACACACGGGTTGAGTTGTGCTAGCGCTCTCCTCTAATACTTTAGATTATTACTCTCCCAATGGCTCCCCTGCATAAGCTTGCTGTTGTTGCCTTTCTCATTGTGCAAGGTGCCATTGCCGCCCCTTGGTATGTTTTAGCTGTCGTTTTTGAACGAAGGCCTCGTACTCATACAATTATACAGGGATGGCATAGCCGTCGGACTACTCATGCCGTGCGCTCGGTTGGCCCCAGGGGGACTTTGTTCCACTCATACCACCCTGAACCTCGGTTCGAAACTTATGGTGTTCATGGCGTTGCTCACCCACTTGCCAAGCGAGGTCTACCAAGTACCCACGAGGAGGCCGCAAGGGCATTCCTTTCCGAGAAGATGGGCTGCGAAGCCGATACCCTCGCACGCAAGTCCGGTCACTATTTTGGCTCTACTGCCCATGAATACTTTAGGCAAAGCTTCAACAATATCCCCGTCGCAAATGCTGTTGCAAACGTCGCACTCAAGGGAGATCGAGTGGTATCATTCGGCACCAGCTTTGTGAAACCTAGTGCGTGGAGCTTTTGAGACATTTTTATATTTACTGACGTGGGTTCAGAGAGCGTTGCGGCTGCTACGCCCCTGTTGTTGGAGGAAGAGGCTGTTGAAAGCGCCGAAGCTGCGTTAGGAGGTGTGCGCACTGAGCACCCTGTTTTTGTCGAGTATTTTGCCAAGGACACAAACCATGTTGTGCTCACCTATGTGGTCAACATCCGGAATTATGAGACAGAAGAGTGGCACGAGGCATTCGTCGATGCTCATACAGGCGAAATTGTGAACGTGATCTCGTTCGGATCACATGCCAGCGTAAGTATAACAGCCCTGTCTCGAGTTTTCATATTCATGTGTTCCTTTAGTACCGGGCCATCCCTCTCACCTCTGCCGATCCGACCAATGGCTTCCAAACTTTCACCGATCCCCACGACCCCATTTCCTCGCCCGACGGATGGCATGCATACCGCAGTATTTTCTCGGGAGAATTACAGTATACGAGCCACTGACGGTAACAACGCCCATGTGTTCAAGTCTACAGTAAATGACGGCTTGACTAAACAAAGCTCGGCTGTGAACAACTATAACTACGCCTTTGACCCAGCCAGTCACCCGCTGATAACAAGGATGCTGCCACCGTGAATGCGTTCTACGTGGTCAACATGATGCACGATTTGCTCTACCGCTATGGTGAATGGTTTACATGCTGTTCTAGGATTAAAATTTGACTGTTTGATCAGGGTTCACTGAATCCGCATACAACTTCCAGTACCACAACAACGGCAAAGGTGGTGCTCAAAATGACAATGTCTACGTCTCTGTTCAAGTGAGCGAGAAAACCGTGTTCAACGACGCCAGCTTTTTTACTCCCGGTGACGGCGTAAACGGCGAGTTGCGCCTGTACCTTTGGAACAAAACCACCCCTTTCCGCGACGTCGCTTTCGAGAAACGATCTGTTGGTTCATGAGTATGCACACGGTCTCACTGGACGACTTGTCGGTGGCGGGACCGCGCTGCTTGCAGTCAAATGAGGCGCGTGCACTGGGTGAGGGATGGTCCGATGCAGTTGCAAACTGGGTCAGGCAAACATCCGCCCAAAGCGCCTCGCAGGACTTCACCTTGGGCAGCTATGTCAATGGCAAAAGCTTGCGCGACTACCCCTATTCGACCAGTATGAATACCAACCCCTCACATACAGCTCACTTCAAACTCGCACCGAGTATCACGCTGCTGGGGAACTTTGGGGAAATATCTGGCACGAGATCTTTGCTGCATTTGTTTCCAAGTAGTAAGTAACGTGCGCTATACACTTTTGTTTGAGGCTGATCCGTAGCTTCGTAGTGGGTTTTCCAACGACAAAAACAACTCTACTGGCACTGCTGGAAATATCGTGGCCCTCCAACTACTCATCGACGCCCTTCCTCTCCAGCCATGCAACCCAACGTTCGTAAATGCCCGAGACGGTGAGTTCGGAACAGCGCTCTTTTTTGAAAAAGTGAAAGCTCATTTTTGGTGTAGCCATCCTTCAAGCAGACTTTAACCGCTCTGAAGGTGCCAATGCATGCCTTTTGGTAAGTCTTCGCTCCTCATAAAGATTGGCTTTTTTGTGCTAATTGTCGTCCTTCAGTGGTCGGTATTTGCCAAGCGTGGTCTTGGATATGGTGCGACAACCACCAAGGCTGATGTCTTTAAGGTTCCAACCAGTTGCTCCAAATAATGGAATTTTGACCGAGTATATGCGCGCTTCAGTGAAAAAATGTAAATTATGTTACCAAATTGATGAAATGAGACTCTACTATACAAGAACAATTTTCAAGCAACGTGTCTCTGTGCGGCATTTTATTCATTTATGTCCTATCCGAGATAGATGTCCCGGGTCCATAGAGTTCGAATACGTACGCTAATACTTCTCGCCCTGAAGTGACTTAATTTGGCCACCCTAACGAGTAAATCAAGAAAATCTGACGCTTCAGCGGCTGTGTGGTTGCCTATTTTAAAGCAAGGTGGTTACAATACTATTGGTATTTGGATAGTGTCATCGAGACCCCGGATACCGAATGAAGTTGCCACTCGGACTAGTGTGTGGCTACTTAAACCGAGAACTCAACCACAAAATCCCTTCACTTCGTCCACCACAGTCCAACATATCTAAAGTCGAATCTATCCAATATACGTAGGTTCAGCTGAACAACAGGTACTAGTAGGATCTATATCACATATCTCGATGTATCGGCTAAATAACTCTCTTAGTTTCGCCCTCGACCATGTCTGACGATTCCGCCATTTTTCCTTCGGAAGGCCAGTCTGGATACGAGAGCTCTGCGTGCTTAAAGTGACTTCGCTCTTTGGGACATTGACCAAATTAGAACCCAGTTGGGATCGCCGCATCCAACTTTGGGATGCGGCAACGCAAACTATTAGACCTGGTCAATCGACTACATAACACGGGGGTAAGCCTGAGGAGCTTTCAAACTTTGTCATTTATCCGTGTCCAGGATCCAAGCAGAAATCGACCTCCCTCAGATATGTGTTGTTGGTTCGCAATCTGCGGGGAAATCGAGTCTTATTGAATCTATCTCTGGGTAATCATCTTTCGCTCACTGCTGTACTTTCATCTTAATATCGTATCCATAGATCAAACTCCCCCGTGCAACTGGGACTTGTACTCGGTAAGAAATACTTCAGTTTGTTGATATACATACTTATAGTAGTCAATGTCTGTAGTTGCCCAACCGAATGCCGTCTCAAATTTTCAGAAGAGCCCTGGACTTGCACAGTCCACCTACGGTTTTTGAAAGATGCATCTGGGAACGATTCAATCCTGTACGAAACATCATGTTTGGAACCGTCATTAACCGCAAGGCAGACGTGGAGGATCGACTTCGTCGAGCGCAATTAGCAATTCTTAGTCCGGGAATCGACTCATCGTTGTTCTTAAGGGATCCTCTACCTAGGACGAGTAGTACAACAGTCGCTTTTTCGGAGAATTTCGTCTCGGTTGAAATCTCAGGACCAGATGTCACTGATCTATCATTCTGACTTACCTGGTAAGCAATTGCAGGGCATGCCCCGACAATAATTCTAACACGTTCCACCCAGGGATCATCGCCAACGTTCGCGAAGGGAGCGATGAGTCTGACATTGAGCTCGTGAAGCGTTTAGTCACCTCATACATTAGGAAAGAAAGCTGTATTATCCTGCTGACGGGACATGCGAAAGTATGTTTGTCTTTACTAAGATATTCATTCCCAATCACTTACTCTTAATAACTACTAGCCGACTTTGAGAACCAAGGGGCTCGTAGTCTCGCGAAACAGCACGACCCGGATGGCAAAAGGACTATTGGTAAATAATGAACATGCACCCAACGAGTCGCTAGATATCTTTCTAATGCTAAGCCTAGGGGTACTCACAAAACCCGACCGAATCGAGAGCGGGGAAGAACAAAAATGGCTGGCTTTTGTGCGCGGTGAAACCGAAGTGCTTTCGAAAGGCTGGTTCTGTGTCAAACAACCAAGTCCATCGGAGCTCGAAGAACGGCTAAGCTGGAGTGAGGCACGCCAACGCGAACAAGACTTTTTTGGGACCAAGCACCCTTGGGCCACTCAATCTCTTGCTGCCCGCCAGCATTTCGGCACAGCTCGGCTTACCACTCGTCTGAGTGAAATATTGTCGGATTTAATCCAGACACGGTGAATGCGCTCTTCCTTTGAAATGATTTAATTACTGATGTATCTGGGAAATATGTGTAGTATGCCATCCCTGATTCAAGAGATTCAACGGCTTACCCAGAGTACCGTCGAGGGTTTACGATTACTTCCTAACGAAGTTTCGGAAGACCCTGCTGGTGCGGTGCTCAATCTTGTGATGGACTTTCATCGAGATGTTAGCACGCACGTTGAGGGTATTCCTGATAGCGATGGTTTGATACAACAAGTCCGAGAGGCAAGCACAAAGTTCCGGAACTCTATCCGCGCATCGGCACCGTGCTTCCGCCCCTATAAAACTAAGTACGACAAGGATAGCAAGTATGCAATGCCAAAGGTAGACTTTATAATTGAAGAAGACGGAGACTTTGTGACACAGGTGAGCCCGCCCCTAACTGGGATTTGTACGAGGAGGACGTTGGTACGATGTCGCAAAAGTGAGTTTAGTAATTGACCCAAATTAATACAACGCCTGATGGACTTGAACATCATAGCGCTATCACACGAGAACTTCCCAAGAACATCCCGTTCATTGTGAAACAAAAGCTTATCAAGCGCTTTGTCGAGCTCTGGGAAGGTCCAACAACTGTTCTTTGGAGGATGTAGAGCGTATCCTCCGCGCACATATGCAAAAACTCGTCGATCACTCGTTTAGCCAACACAGCTATGGTGGCCTTCACAATGCGGTTGGGTGTGTTTGCTTCACTTAAATCGCATATCCAATAACTTACTGCTCTCTCTTGGGGATGTAGGACGCTGGTTGCCGATAGAATTCTTCAATGTCGCGAAGTGGCGGATGCTCAAATTCGATTCCTTCTTGACATTGAGAACAACCAGACGTTCACAACTAACACGCATTATTTTGCTTCCTACAAGGAGAAATTCATCACATACTACAAGGCAGTCCGAAAGGATCGAAGAGGAGAAACTCTCTTGTTCAAGGACTGACTCAAGGTCTCAACGCGAATACCGATTTTTCTAAATCAATGGCAGAAGCAATTGCCCACCTCACGAAGATGGGCTTACCGTCCAACCTGTCGATCTGGGGAAACTCATCCAGCCAGAGGCGAGGACGAGCTTATCGACATCATGGCCGAGGTTAGGGCATATTACCAGGGTATATATGCATTCGCTGTTTGAATGCCCATCCAGACACTCATGCCCTGCTCTAACAGTCGCGTATAAACGTTTTGTTGATGTGATTCCTATGGCCACCGACGAAACTTTGGTTCGAGGCTTCTGTCGTGGTTTAGAAAAGCGCCTATTCGAAGGGCTCGGAGTGAGCGGAGAGGGTGCGAAGGAGCGCTGCGCATCCCTCTTGGAGTATTCACACGAAATCACCCTTGAACGCGAGATGCTCAAGACCCGCCGTGACCGCCTTTTGCTCGCTAGGCGTGAGATAGCCTCAATCTGGGGTTAATTTGGAGCCTGTATAATTGGCTGATAAACGGTTTCGCGAAATTGCTCGAGTAAATGCGGCGCTTGCAATGTACATTTTGTTAAAGAATTTGAATTATCGCCTGCTCTCAACTTGATCCTCGTATTCTCCACAAATTTGTCCAGAAAACAAGCAGATTAATGAACCCACCGTCTTTAGATAACGAACTTGTACTGTCACTTAAAGAGCTTTCTTATGGTGTAAAGTCAAGCCAGATCCTTAGTGGCCCCATCGCTGGGTCCAAGGGCGCGCCGCCGATGGCAACTATCGTCATGCCGGACGACGTTGGCATCACTGTTCAAGTGACGGAAAATGGATGGCAAGTAAGTGTGTCTCGATGAAGGCATGGCGTGTATTTCAACCACTATTACCGATTTGGTGTGTAGGTATGTGACCCGACCTCGCACATTGCTGCCCCAAGGCGATTTGAGACTCTCGATGATTTACTCACCGAACACAATGAGGAGTACGCAAAGCGACGCCAGGATTCCTTGATACAGAAATTGCTTGCGGTTGTGGCCGAGAGGGAACGTAGTGAATGAGCGCTACACATGTTATAGTACAGATATATCATACAAATTACACTTGATTTACGTCGGCGGTTTCACGATCGTTCGAGGCCCAGCAATAATGTCCACACCCAGCAGCGCAGGGATGTCCTCTTGGAGACCATTCAGCTGAACCTTTACCGTCTTGGGCAGGCAGCTCCATGCTATTTCTGTTTCCGGGATCTGTAATTAAAGTATCCTGGGTTTTCTCGGTCTTGACCGAGGCGGCATCGTCAAAGGGTTTTTCTGTCTCGGCTCCCAATCCCAACGATTGCATGGATGGGGTCCCGCTCTTCGGATCGGATTCGAGAATAGTACTCGTGCGTGAGTTTGCTGCCGTGCTCGATCCGTCCCGTTGGCCAGCGGCCGAGATAAATAGTATGATCGGTAACATTCTTGATGGCCCCCATGGGAACATTCTAAACACATAAATATAGACCTTTCACTGGTAACCGACTTGGAAGGTTGTTAGGTATGACAACAATGTCGTGAGGATGGTTAATAAATCACCAGATTGCACACTTTGAAGCGAATCGCTTGCATTTAGTGCAAAACCCACTCTGGCCTCGCGCACCATTTCAGACTTGGTGACAATCGGAAGTCTTTCCACATCGGCCGCAGGCAGAGTATATGGTTGTGTTCATCTATGGGGGAGGCTTGTTTGCGATCAAGAGGAATATTTGTGGGCGATGACACACTCACCGTGGTTTCCCTCTCTGCAAACTTGGATTTGGCGTATTTCGGACATACGCAGCTGGCGCATACAACGGAGACGACACAACATATCTGTAGGAGAGCTCAGATAGAATCAATGGATTATCGACACGTACCTAGGTAGGCATCAACAATCCTTTCATGAGTCTCGGGAGATATGCCCAACTCGACTCCTCCTACAGTTGACAGCGCTGCACTCATCTGCAAGTCGCCCTGAAAAATATGTATGAATTGATATGAATACTTTACATGCACAGAAATAAAACGTACCCGCTCTGAGTAATAAGCAACTGTTTCCCGCATAGCTTCCCACCCCATCTGCCGATACTTTTCCTCGGCCTCGTTCACGTCACGCCGACTTCCTGGGCCTACCGCGGTCGGGAAATATAGTCTGGGTCGAGGCCCTGGTGCGTATACCATGATTAGGATCCGACGCTGCCTTTTTGTGCGCATTCAAACTATGGGATCGCGACGCAACCGGTGAATTCCGGTGAGCGTTGATGCTGTCTCCGCTCCTTTCCTTGCCGTGTCTACCGAGTGAGGAGATGCATTCCCCGGGTGCAGAGAGGAAGGTTTTGCGGTTCCGACGCTGCTCTTGGAGTCTGTGCGCGGTAGCGGGATTGTGTCCGGCTTCCAGGTCGCGAGAGTCGAATTGGGTCCGGTATTAGTGTCCGAATCCGTCTCGGGTGAAGGTTCCAAGTCAGGTGGGTGAGTTGTGTAGCGGTTCGGTGTCGGTATGAGATGCTCGTCAGAACTTCCACCGCCCATCAATGACAAATTATGTTCGTCCGCTTCGTTGGGCACCGTCAGTCGCGAACTAGCGACCAAACCGATACCACCAATACGGCGAGGCGTGTACGTTTCGGATCAGCGAAAGTCCCGATGCTCCAGGAGGCGGGGGCTTATTAGCAACAATATCTTCCAGTTCACTTTCCGATATCCCCATCGGAGGAGTCACTTTCGTCATCGAGTGCCCCTCCCCGACGTGCTTGAGGCTCGAATTGCTATCCACACTGACAGAACGGCTCCGGGTGGGACTTTGCTATGTCCACTGCCACCCACTACCGCGCGAAGTACGCCGTGTTACGCAGGCCGACGAGAACGACTTGTATGATATTTGCGTCTCGGGATTCGGATTTACGTTGAAACGCCATGAGCTGGGCCAGATGATGGTGCGCGGCTGCCCTGATTCGAATGAGGCGAAGGGGTATGTGTTCCAGAGAGCGATGTGTATAACCGAGAAGCATGATCGTGCGCCTCGATTTGTGGGAGAAGTGGACCCTCTACGACCAGAGGAGTGAGGAGACTGAGTAGCATGTGCCAGCTTGGGATGCTCTGTATTGTCCAGCTTCGAGGGCCGCCTGTTCCGGAACAATTAACACCGAGGGGATTTAATACAAAGTTACCAGCTTACTTGTGCATTGTGAGACATATGTGTTCGCGAGATTCTCCTCCGAACAGATAAGCCCGTGCAGCTTGACAAAGTACCGAGCTCAAATGAAGTATAGGTACGGATCCTTTGACCTGCGTTCGCGGAACATAGGCCGGATCGGCAAACTGACTTTTCTTTACCACCCCTATTCAAGACATCACACGAGCACTCGGACGCCTAATTCGAGTGCCCCCACTACCATTAACCAAGAAGCTTCCCGACCAGGCATAATCACTCACACATCATCGAACGGTATCTCCCCCCTTTCGATAGAGTCGACCGCAAAAGCTACGACCCCCTAGTTTCCCAGGTCACACCATTCCGAGGAATAGAATCAAGCGGCCGGAAGACGTTGCGCATATCGTGTTGGGAAAACGTTCCACTGGTGTACGCGACCCATAATGTAGATCCGGGTGCGGCAGACCTCGAACCCCGTTGGGCCAAACGAGTTCTGTAACGGTCCGTCGGCTACCGAGTCTCCAAGCACATACTTTGCAACCCAGTTGCGACGTACGTCCCAGATTTCGATTCGATCGGCGTCGCCGTCGTATGCCGTGGGCTGCGAGCTGTGTCCAACCGTGCCGAGTTGCAGGAGATTATCATAGAAGCCGAGGTTATGAGTGTTTCCGAGAGACAAGGCTCGTTGACGATGGGAAGGTCCCTTGGCGATAAAATGGGACGCAGGAGATGAAGAAAGCATCGGAGTTTTAGCGCCATGTGCATGAATCTGTAGGCTCATGTCGATTCCAACAAGCGAAGTCGTGCTACCCAGTACGCCAGCTTTTGAGGATATTCCAGGAGTTAGGTGAACCACAGCTATTTCAGTCTCATACCCAGGTCTCCAAGCCGCTTGCTTGACTGGATGGGTTGTGTGTAAGGTATGGATTGGTAGGGTAGCCATTTGGGGGGCGTTCATACCCATATCTACAATTGATTTAACCCATGATGATCAACAAACAAGATTTCAAGAAATGCTTTACCTTGACAGTCTTGTCCATCCTCCAGTTGCGGCCCATCCAGCAGTACCGCCACTCCCAATGGACTGCCAATCAATACTCAGGATAGCAGAGCTATGTGCAACGGGAAGCCGATCCAAGGCAGTCTTGGGCTGTTGTGATAATTAACATCTTGCTTACAAGAAACTTGAAATTACTCACCGAACGAAAGTCATAGCGCAAAAGCTGTCCCGTCTCTAGTCCGACCAGTGCCTGGGCGCTTTCCGTACCAGGGCTAAACGCCAACGCCCGAACTGCCATTCCGTGATGGGCGATTTGCACGACCGGTTTGAAGCTCCGTAGGTCCTGAGCAAAGTGAGAAACGACGGCAAGACTTGTGCATCATGTCTAAAGTGATTTACCCAGTATTAACATATCCATCCTGGCTGGCTGTTAGGAGGACGGACCCAATACTCGGACTTATACGTATGCAGTTGATGGATCGAATATGCGCACCCGGGGCGGTCCTATCTGCTTCCATAAGTGTCATTCGGTACATTGGTACACTGGGCCCTACCGAATTTGGCTCCTGAAGCCTGTTCAGATCCCAGCTAACTAGCTCGCCGGCTCCAAAAGCGGTGATGATAATATTGCTAAAGTCTAATCAGCACACACCTAAGTCGGTCGAACACGAGCACTACGAGGATGGACTAAACATACTTTGATGAGACCACTCGACGTCAACGATAGCACTCTGGAACCCAAGTTTAGAGCCAGCCCCCGACCAAAGGTTGGTATCGCTCGATTTACACTCTCGTTCGGACCAAAGAATCGAGGACAAACTTTGGCCGATCGTCGACTCTTTTGAGAGAATCTGGAAGTGGTCAGCCCGGCTTCGTTTGCGTCGGTAGAAGCGGCAGCCGAGGCATAAGTACGCGATGTGCGTACAGTAGGGCTATTGGTCCCATCACCAGAGTAATTGACGTAATTTGTGGGCTGAGGAGGCTCTGGATCTTCAATGCGAAGGATACGCAGAGTGTCCTTTCTGCTACGACAACGCGCGAGCCATCAGGACCCGGGGCAAGGGCCGTGGTGGAGAAACGCGAGCCGATGTTAGCGCGGGCAGACATGTCGGGGAGGGTCGGGACCGGAGTCTCGGACGGTGACTGAGCATAGTTGGTTTGACGAGGAACGGGGGTCGGGGATTATGTCTTGGTAGCTGGACTCGTTGGTTGGAGAAGGTGATGGCTGTGGGCGAAACGCGAGCCGATGTTAGCGCGGGCAGACATGTCGGGGAGGGTCGGGACCGGAGTCTCGGACGGTGACTGAGCATAGTTGGTTGACGAGGAACGGTGGGTCGGGGATCGTCGTATATGTCTTGGTAGCTGGACTCGTTGGTTGGAGAAGGTGATAGGCTGTGGGCCGAGGGAGTGTCGTCTGCCAGGGAAGAGCTATTGTCGGGATCAATTGAAAAAACCATGGCACAGACTGTGGCAGTGACCAAGTCGAGCACTTACCTGGGATTCCACATGATGGCTTAACTAAACACAGTGCTCGACCCTTTGGGAAGGTCCGTAACACCGTAACACTCCGCTGATAACGAGCACAACCAGGATACAATGACAGATGTCGCGTCTCGAGTTCAACCGTGTTTAAAACCACCTGCAAATATAGAACTACCAACGAAGTGCTTAGTACATTTAACCTTTGGTTCTGGGGAATATGTCCGTGGGGTTCGCTTAAACCAATGATTGATATTCGTTCCTGTTTGAGACAGAATCTTGTCGCCAGTGTGGTCAAGAAGCACAAGGCAACAAGCGCTGGATCCTCGTGTAATTTACGTAACTGATAGTATACAGGCCAGATTTAATTAGTTCGCCTTGATCTTTATTGACAGTGCATTTCCATCTGCGTTCTCGACTATCTACGCGCGAAACTCGTGTCTCCATTTACTCCCTTTGTATCTGCCCTTCAATTCTACCTCGAACAAATCTCCAGACTGGGGATAATCCGAGAGCGAGGCGTTGGCCTCGGGACTCGCTTCGGGTGATGCAGTCGTTACGAATAAACGGTCGTTGTTGGGACCTATGAAATGGAGGTGTCAGTCGAGGTAGTATCAAAGTATTACTGCAATCGCCTGACCTCCAAATGTGCACGCGGTAACGTTGAGTGCACCAGGATTTGAACTACAAGCGTTGGTTTTCCCTCTGAAGAAAAGCGGACCAGCTTGGAGCCCCTCCAACTATGATACTCAACTTCAGATGGCTCAAGGTTAAATTTCATTCACTACTCACTGTGCGCTCCAGGCCTCCCTCGGTATCGAAGCATAGCCCATCTGGAACCCATGCATCTTAGGAATGTCGATATGCACGCGCCGACCAGATACATTTCCTGAAGACACTAGTAAGCACTCCACAATCCCTTACAAGTAGCCCTTTTAATTTACCTGTCTCAATATCGTAATCATAAGCAAGTATCTGACTATGACGAGAGTTGGTATAGTACATAATCTTATTATCCAAGGTCCACCCCAGACCATTCGAATCCTACACACCATCAGCCCTTGCACACACCACTTCACACAGACAAACAACACTCACCGAAATATCTCGATCATCCACCAACCGAACGCCCTCGTCTCCAATTCCATAACTCCACAACGAACCCCCTTGGCGTTTTCGTCCGCCAGAGTTCCAGCAAAGAAACGGCCCCTGGCATCGCATGCCCATCGTTGAACCGGGTCTTTGCCTCTTGCTCTGCCGTTAGAGGCGTAGCCAAGTACTCGACGTGGCCCTTTTCAGATGGTGTTGAGGGAGGATGGAGGAGGCCGAATCCTCTCGCCGCGGCGCATGCAAACTAGACAACCCGTGAGCAAGTGATGAGGGGGGGGGGGGTATTTGGGTCGTAGGACGCTTACTCCAGGTGTATCTGCTCGAATAGCCAAAGCCGTGACTTCATCGTAATCGTGTACAACCAGCTCCTTGGATCCCAAGTGATAGTTGTAAACCTTGCTGCGGATTATGTCCAAGAAATGAAGTGTCCGTGCGCGGATCGTACAGGGACCTAAATCATACAAGGATAAGCGATAGCATATAACCGATGGGTTCAACTTACCCTCGCCTAGGATACACTGTGTCTTTAATAGAGGCTCGGAGAGGACGATGGTTTCAACGCCTGCATAAGGATCCGACATGGTGGTCAAAGACAAATTTTGGTAGCGAACGACGGCAAGCACTTGGAACTTGGCCAAGTGACGCACGGTGATCTACCCATATCAGGATAAATATCCGGGGCCTTTATGTAATGTAAATTAGTCGGGAAGTATTTGTGGTGAGTATCTGAATAAGGTTCAGGGGAGCCTTCGAGGGTACTCAATAGTCAAGTGCGGTTCCGAAACCCCAATAGCTTGGACCAGTAGTCGATGCGGTCTTCAGTAGTATATCCGTCAACGAGTAGAGTTAGTGTAGCGCTCAAAGAAGGATCTAGAGCTTTGGGCCACGACACCAAAGCGACGTGTACCATAGATAACGCCGACACGTAGCCGAGGTCCTCACCAAACCAAGACCGCCAGTCAAATTGATCACATGACCAGATGACTAATCCTCCTCCACGTAGACTAAAGACAGCACTTGCCATCACGTTCCTTTTCCAAGGCTCGCACTCGACCCACTACCTGCTGTACTTTACTCTAGATCAATCTTAAGCACCTAAAATGTCTGAAAAAAGTTAAAGAGTTCGTCGAGATGCCCCAGGAGTTTGCGAGGCCGACACCATATCTCATTTTCTATTAGTTCCTCACTAGGTGTACTAAGCCTACTCAGAAAGGTGTGACAATCATGCCCCCTGGTACTCATTCTCAGGTTTTAATTACCCATGTCACGCAGAGTATGTGCAGATTTGCAAGGCAGTTGCCATCGGGTTCGGTATCATGGGTTTCATCGGGTATTTTGTCAAACTTATCCATATTCCAATGTGAGTGTGACCTATCTGGCCTGGAAAACACCTCGAAGTCATATCTGATCGCGTCCGGGTCCGTTCGTCGCCTACAGCAACAACATTTTAGTGTGAGTTCTCTCTGCCGCCCAGCATTTCGTGTGCTCATCCTTTGTTTCGATCAGCGGAGGTGCATAGGCGTATATTCAGGGTGGCAATGGTGGTGTGGAGACGAGCGATACCAGATCGAGCGGGCCTCGTGTGAACGAACCCATCGACTCTTTTCCCCAAAAATCCCGAGTATATTCTATGCGTACTTTGCAATATTAGTCTTGGGTTCAGTTCATATCGCGTCGATGACGTCTGGAAGTGCTCACCAAACGGGACCGCGGGGAGATTTTCATGCGCTTGGTGCGAAGCTAGAACCACCCCGTCCACCTATTTTCATCGGTTTTCCTGCAATCGTTACCCTTTGAGCCTTCATCAACCTTGAACGCCTAAATTACCTCCCTACCTCCCCTAAAACAGTGAGTAGAGAGACAAAGGGTTCCGAGAAGATGGGAGCGGGGACGCTCGCGTGGAAGAGGCGCACTCGATTTGGCTTGGTATGAGGTGCGTTTGGGGCACTCGTTGCTCGAGTTCTTGCTGCGTAACTCGTGTGGCGCATGATATTGGTCACTGCACGGCAAGCTTCTCTCGCACTACTCCGAAATGCGTTGAGATACGTGGCAGGCAAGCGCAGCAAGAGATGCATTGACTTTTTTCATTTGACAGACAAGAACAAGGCGCATCTTATTGTTGGAAGCGTGCATAAAGTAGATGATTCAATAAAGGTGGATAAAGATTGGTAGGCAGTACATGCTCTCTATAAAATACAGTGGTAGAACGAATAATAGTGCTGTTCCTAGTAGATTGATGTATCCGTTATGACCCCAAAGCGCTCCCCGATGCCCAAGACAAAGAAAATAGAGAAACAGGCAAGAACCATGCATCTATGCCTTGGAGCCTGCACGTGGAAACAATGAGCATCAGACAATTCATTTACTTTGGTCAAAGTGAATAGACTAACCGGTACGATCGCTTTGCAGAGTCGTCGAAGTCGCGAGGTCGACTCGCGAGTTTGAGCACCCGTTGCGGTAGCATCGACAGGCAGCTCGACCTTGACGGCCTTTTGCTTAGGTGCCTTGACCTTTTTGGGTTTTTTGGGGCAGCGGGGTTGCCGCCGAAAAGTCGCAGAGTTCGTGTGCGAGGACGTTTGGGTCGCCGAGGTCCTCTTGCTCCTCCTCGGAATGGTAGACTAGGGATGATGAGGAAGCGCCATCGTCCGAGTGCACCGAAGAGGATGCAGAAGAGCGGACGGAAGAGGTCATCGAGGGAGAAGCGGGAGCGACGGCACGAGAGCGGTATTGCATTGTGTAGGTGAGTAGTATGTAGCACGTGCAAGTGACTAATTTGGAGTTTGTGAGAGACCGCTGGAGGGATCGAGTTATTTAAAGTGCTGATGAGGCTTGCTGGGGATGGTCCAAGTACGTGGGGTAGTTATACTCTTGGGCTGGCACCATGCGGCCATCTGGGGGTTGCAGCAGTAGTGATACAGTGAAGCGAGGATAATAGACCAAGTCCCTGGATAACAAATGGCGATCACAGAAGCCTTTAGTTGCTTTTCGGGTGGTCAATGGTCTCTGGCGTTTGATTTGACGCTCCGCTGAGAGGGGGAAGTGTGTGACCCTGTGGGCCCTTATTTGGATCCCACGTGGCTCTATGAGACAGTGAAGCAATGGCATTTTTCAAATTGCCCGCCTTTTGTTTTGCCCCCGTCTTTGCGGCAGTAAAGTAAAATATTCTGTATATTTTTCCCAGTAATTATCACTGTCGAGATACGCGGGTATCCATAGTAGCTCAATAGTCATCAGTATGTATGTATACTAATTGTTCGAATTTCAGAATTTCTTATTGTGGTGGAACAATAGAAAGCGTCTCACTTTTGCCTCGGGCCAATCACACATCCACTTATCAATTATTCTCGATCTTAGCGAACCACGATAGATGGTCTATTGTCGTCATACGCTCTATTAAATGACAATAGACCATCCAGCCATAGTAGTATTGTGGTCAATACGAGGCTGCCAGTACTATAGGCCTCGATGCGTTTTCTCAGGCTGGACATACAAACAACGTGCGCGCAAGTATTTAATCCCGCGCGGCTACATCACCCAGGCGGAGCTTGGATAATCAGGGCAGCGGAGTCGTGAGTCGCCTCAAACTCAGCGGACTAGCGGGCGCTATCACTCAGTCACACTTCACGGGTGGCAATAGTATTATCTCCCTGGGGCGAAAGGCCCGGTCAACCACTGCCACTTGATCACAGTGCTAAAAATTTCCTCTTTTGAACCTGCTACTCGAACATGAGCGTGAAAGTGGCGCGATGAAACAGTAACTCCGCGACTTGAACCTGTGGCCCTCCGTTACCCGTGGCCACCATCGCGCGCGCCGTTTGGTGGGATTGCTTTAGCACAAAGGTGTTTATCATCTCTTAGTTATATTAGCAGCCATTTCCGGCGCCTTAATGTCAGATTTCAAAAGTCTCGAATGTCAAGCGTGGCACCGGTTTCACGTACGTATCGCATCAACACGTCTCGAATCTTTATAAGGTCTGAAATGAATGCTTAAAAAATCTATAAAATCTACGACTTTCTGGGGCTGATCCCTCTGGTGCAACGTAACTACTGGATGGTTAAAATACAATCGAGGTGTACTACTAGGTCAAGATGTAAAAGGGAGGTCGCCGTAAGAGCGGGACAGGACAGGTGGTAAACATAGCAGACCCGGAAAGTAGGGCCAGTGTAATCTAAGTTCTAATAAGCGCGCTGAAACCGGTTATATAGTAGACAAGGGACCGAGAGAAACAGGAGGGAGGAGAAAAGAGTAAGAATAAAGAAAATTTAAACAAATAAGTAGCTTGTGAGTTTGTTCTCATAACCGTACATTCTGTTTAAGTCACTGTGGTACCTTGAAATCTGGAGGTTGGTGCAAATCGATAGATTCGTTTTGATAGCTACGATCGAACGACTAAGGTTATCTCGGACGATACTGTAGCTTTGCTGATCCTTGGACATTTTCCGACAGTGTGAGAGCGCAGATTTGGGTTGTGCCTTCTGTGTGTATTGATAAATTGGGCTACACGTGAACGTTGCGCATACAATATACATCGAGCGGACGTGTACGGCCATGTATCACGCCTATGTACTGCCGTTATCACCGAGTCCAACTCGACCTTTGTGATGATCGAGACGAGATATATTGTTTTGTACCTGTGATGTTATTTTTGCTTGACCAAACAGTCCTTGACACTTTTAGTGAGTTCTCTTCCTCCCCTCACCCATCACCACTGTTCTCAGACGTGGCCACTTGACCTGCGATTTCTATTCGCATCTCAATGCCCCAGACCATCCGGTGCCGCATAGTTGCGCGCCCGATATCCTGCGCTCATATCTAGGGCCAGACGACAGCCCTATCGATGGATCTCGCGACGATCGGAGCACTGGAGCTTGAATACAACTTTATGCTCTTCTGAAATCGATGTAAATCATTGAACCACATTTGATCTGTAGCGACGTAATACATGTGCGCATATAGACTGCAGTACCTTTGTAAGTCATCAGTGCTTTGGTCTGCCTTTTGGCTACTTGTACACACCATCCAAAACATCAGTCACAGATTTGCTACTTTTGACGCGGCGCTTGAGATCCTGATTGCGCTTGGTCTGGAAAGTTGAGCCCAATACAGAAGTGGCGGCGCTTGAGATCCTGATTGCGCTTGGTCTGGAAAGTTGAGCCCAAGTACAGAAGTGCTCAATACCCATGACCGGTTCGGAGATCAACACAGCTTTACCATGGTGTAATTCCCAGTCATGAGGTCCGACCTGTTGGCGGGCATGACTTCTCAGAGTTGCATCCTGAAGTGGTGTATGCCAATAGCCGTTTGAATTACGCAAAATAGAATGCCGCTCTGCTGAAGATGTACGTACTAACTGAGGAATACATTGACATTAGTCAATACTGGAGCGCATACTTGAACAAAAGGCCCTGTGTACTCACCTGCTGAAAAAGCAAGACAACAACGTGTGTCAGTCAAAGGCCATTTCGGCGTAATGAAGGCAATATACACACAGCCTAAGATAATGAATCCAGGTCCTCGAACCATCAGCGTGCTCCCACAAGCAATACAGCTTATACGAACCTTCTATAGTAGAAATACTCAATCCTCAAGTTCTAGGCACAAATTTGCTGTCAAGAAAAATAAGTACGTACCGCCTGAAAAAGTAGATTTGAGTATCAATCAAGTTTATTAGCACCTGCTCCGCCAAATTTCTGCTGCATTTGCACCTCCTGGGAGATGAGATACAGGCTTCTGTCAGCACGAGTCACTTCACTAAAACTAATATCATGCACGTACAAACTGGAACATATAACGAGGATGTTCCGACTGATCAATGGGTGTCCTCTATAGCTATTGTGAATGGCAGATTGAAACATACCCACTAGAAGAGAAGCAGACCCAACGAGCGGCAGTAAGTTTCCATGAGAGGTAGATATGTGTGGTAAACTCACTGGCTAAGATTGTAGACACAGAGTCTCGAAGGTAAGTACGCATTGCCGCACAAGAGTGATTGCATAACGCACATTCTATAAATAACAAATATGACAAGGAATTCAGCAGGCATTCATACAAGCCATGAGAAATATACGCACTTGCTGGGTCAATTCATCAACGTTTATCGTAGCGGAAAAAAGAATACGAAAAAGGAAAAGAAAAAACAGACTCACCATCTGAGGTGGCAGATATTGAGCAGTAAGCTTGTGAAACGCATGAACAAACTCTACATACCCACTAAGGTATTGGACGGTACAGTGTGTGGTCAGTGGATACCGATGCTCGACACCAGCCCCGTACGCACCCGCTAAGATACCGAACAGCACGGAGTGAGTGGTCAGCGGATATCGATGCTCGACACCAGCCCCATACGCACCCCCTAAGATACCGAACAGCATGGAGTGAGTGGTCAGCGGATATCGATGCTCGACACCAGCCCCGTACGCACCCGCTAAGATACCGAACAGCACGGAGTGAGTGGTCAGCGGATATCGATGCTCGACACCAGCCCCATACGCACAGCCTAAGATACCGAACAGCACGGAGTGAGTGGTCAGCGGATATCGATGCTCGACACCAGCCCCATACGCACAGCCTAAGATACCGAACAGCATGGAGTGAGTAGTCAGCGGATATCGATGCTCGACACCAGCCCCATACGCACCCACTAAGATACCGAACAGCACGGAGTGAGTGTTCAGCGGATACCGACGCTCGACACCAGCCCCATACGCACTTCCTAAGATACCGAACAGCACGGAGTGAGTAGTCAGCGGATATCGATGCTCGACACCAGCCCCATACGCACATCCTAAGATACGGAACAGCATGGAGTGAGTGGTCAGCGGATATCGATGCTCAACACCAGCCCCATACGCACAGCCTAAGATACCGAACAGCATGGAGTGAGTGGTCAGCGGATATCGATGCTCGACACCAGCCCCATACGCACATCCTAAGATACCGAACAGCACGGAGTGAGTGGTCAGCGGATATCGATGCTCGACATCAGCCCCATACGCACATACTAAGATACCGAACAGCACGGAGTGAGTAGTCAGCGGATATCGATGCTCGACACCAGCCCCATACGCACAGCCTAAGATACCGAACAGCATGGAGTGAGTGGTCAGCGGATATCGATGCTCGACATCAGCCCCATACGCACATACTAAGATACCGAACAGCACGGAGTGAGTAGTCAGCGGATATCGATGCTCGACACCAGCCCCATACGCACAGCCTAAGATACGGAACAGCATGGAGTGAGTGGTCAGCGGATATCGATGCTCGACACCAGCCCCATACGCACAGCCTAAGATACCGAACAGCATGGAGTGAGTGGTCAGCGGATATCGATGCTCGACACCAGCCCCATACGCACCCACTAAGATACCGAACAGCACGGAGTGAGTAGTCAGCGGATATCGATGCTCGACACCAGCCCCATACGCACAGCCTAAGATACGGAACAGCATGGAGTGAGTGGTCAGCGGATATCGATGCTCAACACCAGCCCCATACGCACAGCCTAAGATACCGAACAGCATGGAGTGAGTGGTCAGCGGATATCGATGCTCGACACCAGCCCCATACGCACCCACTAAGATACCGAACAGCACGGAGTGAGTGGTCAGCGGATATTGATGCTCGACACCAGCCCCATACGCACATCCTAAGATACCGAACAGCATGGAGTGAGTAGTCAGCGGATATCGATGCTCGACACCAGCCCCATACGCACAGCCTAAGATACCGAACAGCATGGAGTGAGTGGTCAGTGGATATCGATGCTCGACACCAGCCCCATACGCACCCCCTAAGATACCGAACAGCACGGAGTGAGTGGTCAGCGGATACCGACGCTCGACACCAGCCCCATACGCACATACTAAGATACCGAACAGCACGGATTGAGTGGTCAGCGGATATCGATGCTCGACACCAGCCCCATACGCACATCCTAAGATACCGAACATCACCCAATTATTTGTCAGCCATCGTAGCCTATTCCTATTTGTACAGTACCTACAGGCTTAATTTCACCAGGTAGCCGTCATTACATAGTTAGCGAATACCTCTACCCAGCTAGTCTACCCAAACCTTCTGAGATGGGTAGTATGAGTACGAAGGTTACCACTGCATGCTTCTTCTCCAGAAACACCCTTCACTCACTGTCTGAAACCGACGTCCCGATTCATTTTCTATATCATCTAAGAGCTTGGGGGCTACGGCGTACGTACCTCCTGGATTTCGATAGTCAGCATTCCCTCTTCCTCCTAACCCTCCACTTAGTGACAAAATCATGAATGCACCTACCAGCTACTCGTACCCAACACCCCAAAATCCTTCAGTTCTCACTCGAGGTGTCGAAATCGACACCTGGACACATACCGCCTGCTCCGTTGATGAGTATCACATCAATCCTACTTTCGACCATTAGCTAATCCTCAAATCATCATACATGGGGCTGATACTTGCTCTTGAATTCATTATAGTTCGCTCACTCTCTACCCATTGGTGCACTACATGAGATTTCGTCATCCTCTATAACAGAAAAAGGTCGCTTACTTCCTATTGACATGACATGTATTTAGCTCTCCTTTCTGCAGGACAGGTAAGCTGTATTCGATTTGGTCAAGAAAACCTTTCGTGCTTACATATAGGCCGCCCCAAAGTCGACACCATCATGTTGGGTTGTAACTACTTACTTCCTGTGCACTATCCATACGCATCAGCCCATTGCTTTAATATCATCCGAGCCACTTACTAATGCTAGCGTTGCGTGCAGCGCATTCACATTAGCCGACATGCGTTCCGGCGACGCACACGACACACTCACAGATCATCCTGTTTCTCTCTAGTCAGGATTCGGTGAACGTACAGCCTAACAAATCAGCCATGAGTGCTGTCGAATATATCGTTTCGCACCCCTTGGGTACAGCAGACCTACCAACTATCACAATTGTCATTATGGCTTCTACGTCAAGAGAGGTACGAATAAGAGGCCAGTAGACGCGACATGTACCTTCTGCAAAGCACGTAGATTAGTCATCTGCCTTATCTGCACTCTTACACACATACCATCTGTAAACAATGTAGGAAATGAAGTTACAGTCATATGCACCCAGGAGACTACTGACCTTCTGTTGAGTTTGGAAGTCAGGTCAGTAACATAACCACGGTTGAACACTCGAACGCACTATCTATATGTGTTGATATATGGTTTCGGTCTAAGGTCATAACTCCCGATTCTGTTGTTATTTGTACATACCCACTGCTCATGTCTCATCATATCGTGCATAGATATCTCAGTTAGCATGTACTCACATCCTGTTTCCAAACGGGGCTTAATGTCTTTTGTATCCAGGTACAGCAACTCACTCACCCTCTGTTGAAGTGTTCGCGACAACCATGGTCAGCACCCAGATCATATCTGGCGAGTTGCACACGAACCGCCTATCAACATTTTAGCTTTGTTTGCGCCAAACATGAGCAACATTAGAGTTCGGTACGCACTCGCTGTGTGGTTATTGAGGCGGATTCGTCAATCCAGCGTGAATCCGGATCTCTCTGCCGAAACCCTACTCACTTCCTGTATGTGCGTATCATATTTTACTTTTGTCAGAATCACAGCGTCTTGCATCGAACCCGGTCTTACATCCTTCAGAATATGCGGGGGTTACAATCAGGCTCAACAAATCCAAGTGGCTGAGACCCTTATATGACTCATACCTTTGCCTTTGGTTCCTGCATACATCGGACACAGCCAAGGCAATCGAATGATAGTATCATGGTATATGGTTATCACCGATGCCCATTGAGTGAGAAGTAGATCCTTGAGAGAGCGTACCATTTCTTATTTCTGATGTATGAGTTTTATGATATTTGTTGAAGGCCTCGACGCTTGGTCGCGATCTGCGCAATTGTTAGCTATGGAGGGCTACCGACTCACTAACGAGTGATAGAACGGGGAACGAAGAATCGAGGGTGCAGAGTTATAAGTTCTCACAACCCAGAGACTCGCACCTACCTCGAGGCGACCTCAAGGTGGTCGTGAGGTCGGTTTGGGCCGGCCCTAAAGATGCAGACCGTGGTCCTGCTAAACAAGCAAGAGTTGCATGTCTTCTCCAGGAGGTCACCATTAGATAGAATTCTTCGCCGCGCCTCATTGACCGGCCGCGCTATATACTGAGAATATCCTGTCCAACGTCCATCGATAGTTGTCGTGACCAATGGTTCATACCACCGATGTATGCGCTATGTTTCGAATATGGCTCCTTGGATCGGGCGGTTGACCCAGACCTTGAGTGTTCGGCAAAGGTTCGGGACGCTGCCTCACACGACAACATAGCTCACCGTCCCAGAAGTCTGATGACATGCGACTTCGATCTCATGCACGTATATGTTGTCCTTGCAATGTGAGTTCGGCAATGACATCACGGAGCACTCTATACACTTGATCGGATGACTTCCCGGATCAGAGTGGATGTAATTGTCACACTGTAATGTCACAAGTTGAGCTCTGCGTATATATCGCTAATTTACAATAACATCGAAGAGGATTGTCAAGGTGGAACGTCTAAAGCTCCTGACCGTATGCTCTGACAGAATCGTCGCGTAAAAAGGCGATATGCGCGGCGCGATATCGGAAGGGTCCCAGGTCGTCGTGGCTTTTTGGTATATCGTTTTCGCGTTGGGGGTTTCTCGATATATTGCGGGAAGACCGGTTGACCGTATTTAGTGGAAAAGACCCGGATTTTCTATCCTAGAGCGCGCAGGTGGCCCAGGGTGTATTTAGACCTCGATTTTTCATTTGGCTTACCAGTTTATGTACGGCGTGGCTGACATTGATACTCAGACCCAAATTCAGGGCAAGTTCATTTCAAGGTGAAGTCACTCTATTAGAGGCACTGTGAGTCGAGCTGGTTTATCTTCTTTGTTATTTTATGAATATTCGCTGAATGGTGTGCTATAATTCCTCCCGTTATTGAGCTTACGGTTAAACGGACTGAAGGCTCTTCGTTAATTTTATTTTGCAGTTACTAGCCCCAGAGGAGGTTATTTCCAACTACAGCCTACAGCCTATGCAAACTCAACCATCGAGGGACAAGCCAGCCAAGACTTCCAACTTTATGTAGCCCATAACGTAATGGATGACCATGTCTCCAGAAGGTGAGCTTGAATGGGCCACGAATGGTGCCTTATTTTGACGTTTTACACAGCCAAAACACTCTGTCTCAGGCTGATCAGATGCTTCAGCCAACCGATGATCCTTGGCAAACCGTCGGGATGAGATTCCCTGAATTGGGCGTAGGCGGACATGAGGCGGGGAGTCTTGGTTCTCCTATATAACGCTTGCTCCATTTTTATCTCCTGCAGAACGCGGTCTCCGTGCTCTAGTATACTCATCAGCTTCGAGGATGAAATCATTTGCAACCACTGCAGCCATCTTGAGTCTCTGCTCGAAACACGTCCTCGCTCTACCTGGTCGGTCCTACCAGTCAAAGGAACTTGCGTCCAAGAGTTATCAGGACTCGATTACGATCGAAGGGTTGTTGACACATGCGAAAAAGTGGCAAGAATTTGCGAGCAGCGCAAACGGGTCGAGGAGCTTCGAGTCCGAGGTGGGTTTAGTCTATTCTATTCTCAGCGCGGACACTAATTTTGCTATGGCTGGTAGGGGTACAAGCTTTCTGCCAACTATGTGTACGATCTTGCTAAGCAGTCGGGATACAAAGTTACTCGCCAGACGGTCGAGTTCCCTCGATCCAAGATCCACTCTCAGGAATTGAAGATAAATGACCAAGTGTTCGGTCCGGGGGAGGTCCTTGCACTTACTGTAAGTCTTTGAACCGGTTGAAGTGAGAAATTCTAAACGAGTGTTTAGTACAGTCCTTCTACTCCCAAAGAGGGTATTACGGCCGGCTTGGCGCTTGTTCTTGATGAGCCAGATACATTTCTCGGTAGTGGATGCCACAGAGATGATTACGATGGCTTAGATGTTCGAAGAGCGGTAGGGTTTGTACTTGAAACATAAACCAACGTGGCTGACCACTTTCCAGATCGTGTTCATGTCAGCTAATGGGTGTTCGTTAGCGAACAAGGTAGCTGTGGCTAAGAGAGCAAGGGCACTCGGAGTAGTCATATATAATGACATCCCAGGCCAGGGACCGTTCCAAGGTCAGATCTCGCCCAATGCGAGCGAGAGCCTGCCGACAGTAATGATCGGTTTCGATGCCGCCCAATCGTTCGTTAAGAAACTTCGGGCATCCGAGTTTCCTGATCGAGTCAATGTGACCATGAAGATAGACAGCTCAACGGAGAATGTGAAGTCTGATAACATCATGCTCAGACCCCGTGAGTTCAATAAGTCTCTCTCTCTGCTCTTAATGTGCTGAATTCTCATTGCAGATGGGGCGATCAAAACAATGTAATTCATATTGGAGCCAATCTGGACTCTTCTACCGCCAGCCCAGGTGTCAATGACAATGGGTCTGGAAGCGCTGCCATCGCCGAGTTGCTTGTGCAACTTGCCAAGTTCAAACCTAGCAAAAATGCTGTGCGGTTCTCGTGGTGGACAAATGGAAGTGAGTAGAGCGTATATTATGAAACAAGAATGCATCTAACCCATATATGCGGACAGAAACTGGTTCAATGTATGTGATATGCCTCTTCACGTAGCCTCCTCACGTAGCCCACTTACAAACATCTGTTTAGTGGATCTGAGCACTATGTCAAGTCGCTCTCGAAAGCCGAAAAGAAGAAAACTGCATTGTATATCGATGTAAGCATTCAACCGTCTCATCGATATTGCCATCGGTGTACCTAATGAAAAATCTTCCAGGTAAACACAATTGCATCCCCTAACTACATATACGGTATCTATGATGGTTGTAACGCTTCGGAGTACAACACTGTCACCCCTCCTCCTGGCTCGTCTGCACTCCAAAAGTTATTCCAGGAAGACTTCGAATCAAAGGCTCTCCCTTGGACAAACTTTGCATTTAATACGAGCTCCGACTATAATGCATTTTTGAAAGCCGGTATTCCTGTTGGTTAGTATTATTTGTGATCCTACCCGCGACCATACCGACGCATTTACTCAGGTGGTCTGTCGACCGGTACTACCGGCTTCAAGTCCGAGGTTCAAGTGGCCAAATTCGGTGGTCAATTCGACGTTGTTTGTGAGTTCACAGGATCGATTTTATGTATGCATTTAACAGTGACTTATTGCATCACCTAGTGACAAATGCTTCGAACGGGCTTGTAAGTACTCTCTGACCCTTCTACTACCGTAATCGCTGATGTTATGTTTTGCAAGGCGATAATATCGACAATTTGTCCAAGGATGCATTACTAGTGAATGCTCGTTCCATTGCACATGTCATCGCCACCACCGCTCAGTCTACCAATGGGATCGATGCTGAAAAGGCGGCCCACAGTAAGAAGGTGGAGACACAAGTTTAGCTGGGCAATCGAGGGGTTTCAGTTTGTCAATTCAGGCGCTTCTCTCAAGGGCTACCAGTAATGTCTATGAATTACTTTACGAACAAGTAGCATCTGGCTCCTCAATACGTTCTTATTAATTCATATTACCCGTTTTGGAAACTTCGATTATTCGTGCTGGCCACAATGAGGAAAACGAATATCAATGGCACTTAAAATGGTTTGAGGCTTCACTCGTATATTGTGTATACGTTACCTGGGAAGTCATCATTGCTCCTACGTTTCACATTGGCATGTGCGCATATCAATACCATCCGAATCATATTACAACGCGATATCCAAGCGTGTACATTGTTAAATATGACATGTATTTCATTTGACAATCCAGATGATCTACCTCTTGATAGCCGGGGCTTGAAGAAGCTTTACTACACCGGTTTCTTTGGCCTCTTTTGCATTCGTCCCAAGGTACCCTATTACAGTATGTAAATGACAAGACGGGGCGACAAAATTTGGTGTCCGGTACTTACGAGGTGTCAAGAAATACCATTCGATGCAGGCTTGTATGGTGTATTCAATGCCTTGAACGTACCGAGCAACCTGACTATCGATGTGGGATCCAAAAGAAGGTAACTGAGCCTTAAGTGCCATGTACTCCTCCAGACGTGCTTGAATTCGCTGGTATACATAATCAACCGCTCCTTGCAAATCGAGTCGGTATTATGCATTGCCACATAGACGAAAATATGGAGTTGACCACGAGAGTCCTCGACCTAGCAGGCCAAATTCAAGGTCGATACTGTTCGGTATTTGCTAAGCAAGCTCACTTACCGGGAAGGAGTAAATGTCGTTTGCCCATGACAGTATATCATTTCCGGCCACGCCTAATTCGACAATAGTCGGATTGAGGCGAATTTCATTGGGGAGATCCAAACAATGTGCATATTCCATCATGGCTATGTATGTTGAAGTGTTTGAGCAAATCAACCACTTGTTCTTGTTCTTGCGCTTAAGCTTACCATATACTTGTTTAACCGCTGATGTATCTCGACGAGTGCTGATATACTGGTCAATTGTTTCGACGCAATCCTCATTCTTGTTGCTGCTTTCTTGATCACCGCTTGGCTGAAATCTTCCACCGCCTCAACCACATGCTGGATGGCCATACAGCTGCATACTATTGCAAGCTCTAGCCAGAGGCTTTTTGTGTCTAAGATTTGGGCAAGATCATACCTTTGCAACATAGCGACAATTTTAATTTCCGAAGGGGGCATATCAGGATTCCGTATCGCATTTACTAAAGTTTTAACTGTGCGTTTCAGCCCTTCGGCATCGAGTTCTCCCTTGTCAGCCATATCATCAAACTATTGGCGAAATAATGAGCTCTTGGTTTTGCTACTATGGACACCTACTGACCGCAAATGTCCATAGAATAAATCCATCGCCGGGCGAATGTGCTCCAGGTCCGCATCCGGATAGGATAAAGCAGCAAGAAGACAAAACCGGGACTCGAAGAAGACGTCACGTTTCACTCCGGAGTAGATTTCTGAAAACATGATCATAATAAGTCAGTAAACTTGTCAAACAAAACCATCAACCATAGGGAGGGCTGCGCTGTCCAAACTCCGGTCCCATTCCATATGATGCCAGAATTCTATGAGACACCCCAGAGTTTAAACTGAAATGGTACCGATATTTGACCGCCACGATCCTCCCCAAAAAGAGACGGTGTAAGTACCATAAGTATCAAACCAAACATGAGCAGTCGCTTCTCCCTCGGAAAGATGTGGGTTGCATTTGGAGATGAAGAAATCGCTTGTATAGCTAGCAATGTCAGGGACGGTGAACTGTGTGATGGGAGTTGCAAAGACCATTGAAGTGTGTAGGAGACAGGAGTTGGTTGAGCCAATGCAGTGACGGGGTTATGTTGTATGAGGTGGCCGGTCCTTAAGGCTTATTATATAGTCATGCACTCTTTAAGTCAATACTACAGTATGTGCCACATTATTTACGATTCAATGGTATGCTGTTAAGAAGAGCAGTTCAAAGACACTGCTATGGGCATCCGTTTTACTATCTTAGGTTATCTTTTACCTCCTATAGCTAAGCCAATCTAAAGAGTTGATCGGGACACAGAAAAGCCGTGCTGTTTTTTTAAGCCTGCTCTTCTTTCCGCTCTTCTTATTTTCATGTCACCTGGCTACCATACTTAAGTACTTTTTTATGAATTCAAGACAGAATGCTCTTCAAAATGTCAATTCCCAGGGACTCATATATCAAATAGATTCAACTATGGCTGCAAGAGGCAGAAGGTGTTTTGCGACTTGAATTAAAACCGTGGACCGTAGAACCTTAGATATTATATGTCCCCAAATGGCACGCCCACGCAAAATCATATTTAATGAAAACTTAGGCGCACACTCTCTGATATTCAAGAAAATTGTGGCGCATTCGTCCACTTCAGGCTCATTTCTTTGTGTATGCTATACATTACAGCTCAACATAGTCAACGAGCCCGAAACCCCCATCAGCCACCTTGGCTTCGGTCTTACTCTTAACGCCACTCTTTTCAGCATCGATCACGGCTGTAGACTTGGCGGTCGTGGCGATGACATGCGCAACGGAGCGAGCATTCACAAGGAACGCATCCTTGGCCACATTTTCGATAGTGTCACCTTCCAAGATATGACTTCAGCGGACCCATAGAATCGAAGTATAGTAGAATTACACTCACAAGCTTGATGATAGCATTTGTCACTACGAGCAAGAAGTAGCAAGGTTACCATCAGATGTGAACAACCGCATTTGCTAACTTACAATGCAACCCCAGCCTGGCCACCAAACTTGGCCGCCTGGGCCTCGGACTTGATCCCACAGCACCGGTTGCTAAACCACCTACAGGGATATCTCAGTATAAAAACTCAACAAAAAAATCAATGGCACTAACCAGCTGGAATACCGGCCTTTAAAAATGCATCGTAGTCGGAGCTCGAAGTGAAAGCGTAGGTCAAAATCATCCTGGAATAGCTTCTCGAGAGCAGCTGAGCCAGGAGGAGGAGTGACATTGTTAGAGCCAGCAGAATTGTCACCATCGTGGACCGTAGAGGTAATTAGGTGATGCGGTCATGTCGAGCTATTATACCAAGTGAGCATAATGACATTTATGCAGTGAGGGGCTCGTACGTTGATGTAAAGCGCAATCTTCTTCTTCTCGCATCCGATAGTGAGTCGACATAGTACTGAGATCCACTAAAAATAGATTCCTAAACACGCCAGTTGTGATGAGGAGATGAGACATACATCAAACCAATTTCTGTTCGTATATACGCATTAGCTGAACCTCTATTTTGTATTCCAGAGTCGACTTATACGCATTAGCTGAACCTCTATTTTGTATTCCAGAGTCGACTTACCCTCGTTCGTCCACCATGAGAACCGTACAGCGTTCTTGCTCGGCTTGAATTTGGCAACCCGGGCCAGCAGGAACAGAGTCCAAGTGGCCTCCAACGTGGATCACGTTGTTCTGGGCCCCACCTACGATACAGGTTAATAAAAATGTATATAAAACGACTATATTGAACTCACAGAGTTTGAGCAATAATGTTCTCGGAGATCACATCTTTCACTAAACTGTCGACTTTAAGAGTCGCCACAACAGGCCCAGAAGACTCGGATGCGTTGAGCCTTGCAATGAATGGTTCGGCAGCCTCGAGCCCGATCATCACTGTTGGCACGCTCTCGCTCACGTTGTACGAGATTCGGCTGGAGATTGGGCCTTGATTTGCAACATTGTTGTAAATGATGGCACCAGCTGCTCCTGCATTCTTGGCCAGAGTCGATTTAATCGCAAATGCGCACGAGCCGCGAGCAACCAGGGCAATCTAAAGGGGAATGAGCACGCCAACCTGGATCGAGTAGTACGAATCTGACCTTTCCTACGAGGTCCAAACCAGCATAATCTGAAACATCACATCCAGCACCGGTCACGTTATCTGGCTTGTCGGGAACAAGAACCAAGCTGGCCGTAATGCCCTCCTTGGGCGTAGCGGGGCTGTACTATACTCTCGTTCAGAACCTTTCAGGGGAACCAATACTTGGGAACTTACACTAAATGCAATAACCTGGCCCTTTCCGAATACCTTGTCCTCGACAGTCAATCCCTGGGAGTAAATGGTAGACTGAGGATACTTGACGCCCTGGCGAGTAACTTTGTACCCCGAGCGCTTGGCAAGGTCATACACATAGTCTGCGGAGAGTTGGTATCCCTTCGAACCATAAAATCAATATCTATAAATAAATAAATAAAACGAACGGACCTTGGTCCCAAAGCTTCTCGTCCCATTCGCACGATCCGCGAACTCTTGCCACTTTTTCGCATGCGTCATGAGTCCATCGATCGTAATCGACTCTTGGTACGCCTTGGACGTGAGCTCCTTTGGCCAAGGTAGCCAACTAGGAAGAGCCAAGACGTGCTCGGAGCATAGGCACAAGATCGTAGCTGTCGCCGCGAAAGCTTTCATCTTCGAGACCACTATGGACCGAGAGTGTCGAGACTAGGCTCTACACATTTAGACAAACCCCCTCGAGCAAAACGTTATATATAGGGATGCCAAGACCCCACGTCCACACGTGCTGCCCATTTCAAGAGATCGTCCCGAATGGCTTGCCAAGGTTCGTACACACATTGAGCGAGTGGAAGCTGGTATCTAGAGCTTGTTCGTCGGGTAGAAGCATTAGACCGGGTCCGGGACAGAGTATCGCATGGTCACAGAAGACGCCAAGCAAGGCGTCAGTCGTGCTTCGTCTTGGTTCATTCGCAGAGATAACTTTGGATTTCATTCGATAAATATTATTAAGCTTCTTGTTACGTTGAGTGACAGATAAAGTTCGATTATTGGCTAAACATGGTTCGGTTTGTCTAGCCTCTATGCAGCGGTCGAGAACAGAACCCGGCGCCTATCATCAAAGGCGCGTAGAGTCAGTAAACTCATCCCAAACCGGTCACAATCATAATCCCGGGACCACTGAGAAATTTAGGCTCGGATCTTGAATACAGATATCACCTGGTTAATGAGTCCAAGGTACAACCACGCATAAAAGACGACGAGAATAAATATGTATCATATCGCACAGAAGGATGACAGGAGATAGAAAGAGACCAAATTCAAAATGCAAGTCGTAAGATGAAATCGGGGAGCGTAAAAGGCTCAACGGGGATAGGGCAAGACGAAAATACAAGCCTCACGCGCGAACAAGGGAGGAAGCTTGTGAGGCCAAAAAGAGGAAAAAAGAGGAAAGACTACGGAGGAAAAAACAAAAAACCAGACGCTAGGGGAGGAGTGATATTTAACTACACAATTTGCAGGGTGCGTAAAAGAGATAAATGAGAACATAGGTCAGCGAAAAACGATCCGGAAAAGAAAAAAAGGGGAAAAAATCCCCGGAGAGCCGCAGGACAGGCATGATAAGACAACCAACAAACAAATCTGGGTGCATCGTCCACAAGTGAAAAAAGGGGCCTGACAAAATGATGCGGTATATGTATCGACACAGTAAACTAACTCAAACCCAGCGCAGCCACCGACAGCGGTACTCAGACAAAGCAACAAATAAAACCAAAAATCCTCATCACAATTGGACGAGTAGATCACCTATCACAAACATCATAATCAGCATATTTTGATCGACTCGAGTTGTTTCAACTCACCAGCAACAATCTCATTCGCATAGCTCTCCATATCTTCCTTGTTCTTGTCCTTCCTCGCACGCTTGGGAGCAGGAGCAGGCGTATTGATCACAAACGGACTCGGGGCCATGCTTCGTCCATACTCTCCCTCAACCGGCTGCTGGGTAAATCGGGAAAGGCGTGTTAGGTCCCCTCTTGCGTTTCCTCACAGGGCTATCTTCGCTCAATATGTGTCTTCCAATATCAGGCGCAAGACCCAACGCCCGCGCGAGCTCTTCTTCCCCCTCCGCCAACGGAGTCTGTCCAAGAACGAGCGCGGCATGGGACCCAAGAGCAGTGGACATGACGGGTGTCGTGAGCGAACGAGTAAGCGCGCCCCGAGCCGGGACACGTCGCATGGGTGTGATATTTGCGATCGGAGACTCGAGCGCAAAGAGTTGTAACCGCCTCGCGGCAACCTTGGCCGCGTTGGTTCGAGGCGTTTCGGGCTCGCTCCCGTCTCGTCTACGTCCACTGCGACAACGGCTGCCACGAGTTGGGAGTCCATGTCGTCCCCGAATGCCTTGCCGAGCACTCCGAATCCACCACGACGATGATCGTCATCAAATGGCGAGAACAAGTATGTCGAGCCGATCGGCCCGGAGTGTTGAAGGAAAACGTGGGTCCGGGATGTACGGGCTCGCTGGGCGAAACTGATACCGAGGTGGTAGGCACAGGCGAAAGCGGGGACGAAGGTGGTAACGCGTTCTCTGGCCCCGACGCAGGCTCTCCAGGCTTAGTCAAGGGCTTCAAACGCAACTTTGGCTTAGCACCATCGCTCGAATTCGATGGGAGATCTTGCAATGGCATCGCCCGGGGTTCATCCTCCATCTCGTCGATCTCGTCAATCTCATCGTCCCCATCTTCGTCTCCCCCATGGTCTCCTGGCTCGCTGGCTGAGACTCATCGGCGGCTACTTTGCTCGCATCAAAGCCTTGTGCCGCAAGCCGATCGTTCCGTTGATCCATCCGCTTTTTACTCGCATACCGCTTTTTGCTCGCCAACGTCCGCTCCCGCTTCTCCATATACGTATTAATCACAGCTGCCTCATCCGCTGCGCGCCCCGATGTAGCATCAGCACCCATAAAATCGATAAGCACAAAATTGACTCACGTATCCCCCCCTTTTTTTCTTCGTCACCGTCCCTCGCTTGCCCGCCAATAGGATAACGTGCTTTTGACTGACATGTCGTCTCCACATGCTCCGGCCATTTGGACCGCCATAGCCGCATTTGCACAACAAGCACCGAATACGCTCGTGTCCTGCCCCAGGTTCCAAATTACGTGGGTACTCGGTGCCCAGCGCCTCGCGGCCAATATACATATGGGGCTCGAAATCTTCGTATCGCATGCCCTTGAGCGCGGCCGGGTCGTCAATAATAATTACATTGGGGTCGTTTCGATCGGGTTAACGTATTTGGGTCGTGCGATCCGAGGCGGCAACCGTCGCTCGAGATTTGGCTTTTTCTTTGGCAGGAGCAATATTTCCACCCTCAGAACCGGCAGACACTGCCGCAGTACTAAGATTTGGAGGGATTGGAAGTAGGTCGTCGCCGCAGCCAATAACGGCCCAGCAGTGATCGATCTCTCGCCCTCTTCCTCCGCCTTCCCCTGTGCATCTAAAATCGTGCTTGGTGCCTCCGTATACGTAATTGATCAGCATCTAACCTGCCGCGAAACTAACGACTGTTGTTGGGCAGTACTAAGATTTGGAGGAATGGGAAGTGTGGTCGTCGCCGCAGTCAATAACGGCCCAGCAGATCGACCTGTCGCCCTCTTCCTCCGCCTTCCCCTGTGCATCTAAAATCGTGCTTGGTGCCTCCGTATACGATTGATCAGCATCATAACCTGCCGCGAAACTAAACGACTGTTGTTGGGCATCAGCAGAACCATAGACGGTTGCCTGCTGGACCGCCAGTTGGGTTCCAAACGTCTGAAATCCCATGGGCTCAAATGCCGGTTGTCCATCTGCACCCGACAGGCCGACCAAGGGCGAAGACTGTCTCGAGGGGGTAGAACTTTTCATTCCAACCAAGGGACTTGATCGAACGCTGCTGGAAGGTCTGCTTCCGCTCGCCGCGCGCATAGGCGCGCTAGACGTACGATTCGGTTGTTTCGCCCGTGAGCTGACGCATTCTTTTTCATTCCCCGCTTGAGCTCAAGTGCGCGCATGTGCTGGTCCAAAGCGCCATACGACGGAGAACTGCCGACCCTCATACCGGCTCCAGCGCCAAAAACATGGGCAGGACGAGCGCTACCGGTGGATCGAATGGTATTCGTAGGAGAAGAGGAAGGTATGCTGGCCGCATCGCCCTCTGGAGATCGGTAAAGTCCGGGGGTAGGCTGCGAATCGATCGCGGTGCCCGAGGACCAGGCTTCAGGCCGGAACGGTTCGGCCTCGTCGACGGTTGTGGACGTATTTTGTGAGCTAGTTGCGCTGGCAGGATCTTGGGAAAAATCGGCGACAGTAGTAGAGGTAACGACTTGTTGTCCAGCAAACGGAGCAGCGCCGCCCAAGCGCTCGAAAATCTCGTAGACAGCGGCCGGCATGCCGGGTGGAGGACCAACAGGGCAGCGTGCTCGATGAGAATGATATACTTGGCTCCAGCGCTGGAGAACGGCAAGCTCGGTGGGAGCAAATGGGACTGATGTGTGGGGGATAGGCGCCGACTGGATCATTGAGTTCGGGGTGAAAAACGGATCGTCGAGAGAGTCTGGGCGAGCAGGCATTGGCGAATTAGAGCCCTGGCGGTGGGTAAGTATAGAGGGCGAGAGGCGCGTAGACGGATATGCTTTGGGTAACGGAGCGAATAGTGACCCGGTCGAGGCGCCTGCGTATGGGTCCATCACAGACGCTGCACTTAGTCTAACAAGAATATATACTACTTATGGTGAGTATACTTGCAGTATGTATCTACCCAAGTGGAGGACCTACCGAGGAGCAAGTAGATCACACACAATCCAGAAGACCGCCTCGTGGTGACCGAGGACAAAGTGGCAATCTGCAAAAAAGAAACGAAAAAAGTCAGTACACATGATCCTTAGCTCAGGAGATGCAGGCAGGAAGACGAAGCGACAACACCCCACAGAAATCCCAAGAAAATTAGAGCCAGAAATTGCTTGGTCGATATGTGACCCGCAAAGACACTCTCGCCGGCCTCGAGGACAAGATAGTCAGCCGACTCACACGCTGATATGAGCGTGATGCTATCACGTCACTATGTATGTTGAATGTTGAATCGCCAGGCGCACCTTGTACGCTGCACAGCGGTTCGCCACGGACAGTTGCCACAGCGCAAGAGACGATAGTGCCCAAAGCAAGTCCCGCACAGACAGCAGGCCAGCGAAGAGGGAAAGAAGCAAGGATATTGTATATTGCAGGTCCAGGGATGCTGCCCGGCGACCCTGCTTCACGTGATCGCGTCCTGATTATTTCCAAATTACCCGGGTTCGATTCACATAATCGGATCACCCCACTTGTCAAGACTGGGCCCAATGGTCCACCCTGCTTTGAGCATTTGGCATAAATTACACTCATTTAGAGCCCAATATCCTCCATATTTGTGCTCCTAGACTTTTGCCCCCCTTTATCCCAGATAGCAACCATTCAGCCACTGGCAACCCGCGTGGTCCCTTTAGCCGGAGCCGGGGACTACACCGCCACCCGCTGCATCCCGACGACCGAGGTGATCTGCAATGGGCTGGTCATGGTAATTTGGGCCTTATTGCACAGCACTGAAACACATGGACCAGAGAACAAGGAGAAGCTTCAACTCTATTTCACAGTGAAAACCTTGGTCTGTATGCGCTCAAATCGCTGTTCAATTTGTCAAATCGCTTTTGCTGTAATATGTATACTCTTTTCGCACCTCTCTAGAAACAGTATGAAATGTCAATGGTAAAGGAGCGACGTGATGAAGATTTTCTTTCTTTCTTTTCACTCCCGGATTCGTCTCTGGCACTCGGGTAAAAAGCCTGCTACATAGCCTTTTCTATTCTTCATCAACTTTTCTCGCTCTAAAGAATCAAAGCATAAGACACCGGACTTTCACTGCAAAATACATTCTCACACACCCTTATTTACATCAAAAGGAACAATGAGTCACCATTAGCACATGAGACATTATGTTTCAGGGCCTTGATTATATAGGCACTATTCGTACAATTTCATCCCTTTATCATATATGAAGGACGCAGAACTGGCCTCCTTAAACCAAGCACAGAGATTTAGCCTAAATTTCTAGCGCTTGTCACAAAATACTCATGCAGGAATGTGCTAAATTCTCACAAGCGCAACAATCGTCAAGCAAAACGCACAAATTTCAATATGACGTCATGGCGCTAAAAATGGCCGAGTCGTCTATGGCGCTAGGGGGGGTTGGTGGGCCTATACAGTACCACACCCCTACATTAAATCACATTGGAAACTCCCTCCTCACGTCCTCCAAAACCTTTGCCTGCCTCCCAGTCCTCCAAGCAAATGATACCAATGTCCTTAAAGTCTTCTCATCCGGCTTGATGTTCCCCCTCATATCAATAAACACCACTCGTTCCGCTTCTGAAAACTCGCCCAAACGACAGAGTGTCTCGACCCATGCGGTGTAGTTGTTGACTGTAAGTTTGGAACCATGTCTTCGTCGAAGCGTGTCCCATATCATTCGTGCCCTTTGAAGGTTTGAGCGTCCAGATCGACCCAGGGCATCAATGACGATCGAAGCAGATGCGTTGTCCCATCCTCGATCGCGGATTCGTTCCCAGATTGCGAGGACGCTGTCGAGTGCACTTACACGACCATATGCGAGCATCAACGAGTTTAATAGACCTGTGTCGGAGTAAGGTTGGTATCTAATTTCAAGAGCGTGTGTATTCTCTGAATGTGTTCGAGGATATGGGAATTATGTGCACGGGCCAATGCGGCGGAGGCGACGACGTTTATTGCGCTGTTAGGGAATACCTCACTCGAGGTTGGTTCGAATTCGCCTGGAGGATCGAGAGAAGAGTTCGCATACGCCCGAAGAACAGTCGAATATTCAGCTGGCTGGATGACATATCCCGCGCGTTGCATATCTCGCATGATTTCGTAATAGTGCCGCAGGAGGAGGCGCATATACCTCAGTTCTTCGCCCTAATATCGCTTCAACACTAGACAGTTCTCCCCACTGATCCGTTACTCCCTGTCGGAGAAGCTCATCTACATCTCGTGGAATCTTCAACCCTGCAAAGGCTTTTAAGATGGCGCGGTACTCCCGTTCTCCAAATGAACCCGAGTTGGGATCAATGACGCACGCATAAGCGTATGTCTTGAAAGCCGCTTCATGAGAGGGTGCATTTTGCATCAAAAGTATCGTAAGAGACGCGAGTGCAGAAAGAGGAGCAGGGGCTGCCGTTTGTCGAATAGCATTGCCAGACCGAGGAGTTGTCGGTGCTTGAGCGATCTGAGGGAATTTGATGCCTCGTTGGCGCATATCGGTAAGAAGCTCAACTGCTGCAGTAGATGCGCTTATCCTGTTTAATTCGTTCCCTACATAGCAATTGAGGACACGTCCATAACATGGAATAATGACCTACCCTTCCGCGAGGCTAGAGCTCTCAACAAAGCAGAGTATGTCCTGACCGTCGGCCCAGGGACAGTGATAGCGTCCTCTCTCCGCATCCATTTGTCGATATTGGTCCCTTCTTCGCCTTCAGGTCTGTCCTTCTCTTTATCGACGGGCCACGCAGCATGTACTACCTTGTATGCCCATAAACGATCGATGATTGGTATGTCCTCCCTCGCAACCACCCGGTCAAGCACCGTGCTTGTCAGGTTGACCCCACTCTCGGAAGCGGCTGTCCAAACTCCTACAATACCCGTGTCTTCTGTTTCAGGCCCGACTTGTTCTCCGATTCGCTCAATGGCAGCGTCGACGATTACGCCCCACGCGAGATCATCAGCTGGTACTCCTATTTCGTTTTCTAGCTTTCTCAAAGTGGCAGGAATGCGCTCGGATAAAGGAAGGGCTCGTAATAGTCCGGCAAGGAGAACGGAATCCGGCAATCGCCAGCTGCATCGAACGCTCTCAACACCTCATACGGCGCATTCTTGTCTTTCTGGCTCTCCACTCGTCCGACATAAACCATAAGAGAGGCCCAGACATGAGTATCTGTTATGTTTTGGGTCCCTACAATCTTTTCAAGCTTCTCCGCTACCTCCTTTCTCAGCTCCTGGTTATCGGAATTCAATAGGACCTCGAGGGCGGTTGACCAAACGCGTGGCTCCTTGCCCACTGACTCTGGTAATACTTTCAAAACAGCTCCGACCTCTTCCGGCCTTAAAGCTGCCAAGAGAGCGCACCAGGCTCCAGGAGGCGTTCGACGCCTATGTCTGCCATCTTCTGGATCAATGCTCGAACCTCGTCTGCTGAATTTCTTCCCCGATCTTCGCTCACAAGAACAATAGCGCATGCGATCAAGGGCCATACATCCGAATCGGGCTCTGGTGGAGGTGCCAGGGTGGTGACGATCTCGAGTGCCTCCACTGGCTGTCTAAGCATCGCCCGGGCGCGAGCTAGACAGAGGGTATCGTCCCGTGTCGGTTTACGCCCAAACGAAGGTCGCATTTCTGCATATACGCGCAAGGCCAATTCCAAATCTTCGGGTGTAGGATACTTTGCTGAAGTAAGCGTTTGAAGTAGACCGGAAAGATATGCGAATGGATCGTTTTGTATGTGTGAATCTCCTGCTAGACGAATAATAGTTTTTTCTATGCCATTTCTGGTTAATGTTAAATCCAGGGGATCGATATTGGCGGTTCGGTATGTCACAATGGCTTCGGAAAGATCTATGTACGGCTTGTGAAGAAGTGCCGATCGGACGGGGGGATTTTTTATCGAGAAGGGCGCGGAGTGTATCTGCAGTGTCTTGTAAGGCCCGTGAGGGATCAATAGCAGTGCTTCGGATAGAAATGTGACCAAGTGATTGTGATCGAGAGGGTCCATGTGTGGAAATAGAGCTAGCAGAGACCAAAGGCGCAAGGGATTGCTGGGGTGCCTTCCGAGTTAGCACGGAACGAATAGACATGTGTTCTGCTCCAAAAGTCATTTCTATCAACCAAACAGCGGAATAAACGGTCTTACCTTTAAATGGCTGTCCAGATTAAAATTGCCTCTTAAGCCAGGAAATCCCGTCAGCTTCCCGAATTTTAAATAATGACCTAGTACTTGAGTAGTTTTACTACTATTTAGTTAGTGCTCTATGTTGAAGTTTAATGGTCTGGGCGCCCACTGATAATCAATGCGCGGAGGACTCGAAAGAATCGCAAGAGGATCATTCAAGCGCAAACTAATTTCATATGACACAACAACAATAAGCGCCGCTCAACAAACAGCTGGGTCCTAATCTAATTGGAAACCAACCTCTGGTGATAATATTAATGATTCCAGTAGGGAAGCGTCTTGTGTTTTGCGGAGGTACAAGGGAATACCTACCTACTACTTGGCGTTTTCCTGGCGCTGAACTCGACCCTTTGTGCCCTTCGTGCGGCCGCGGGATCTGACGAATGTACGAGCCCAAACTAGGTATTTGCTACAAATGACCAGCGGTACATTTCATAGCAGATCGAATGTGGTTCACAGAGCATAATAATAACTGGAATGGTGAGTGTTCTTGTATGGTTTGCTTTGAACCACTGCCTTCCATCATCCCTAAGCTGAAGGCGATGAATCCAGATGCTAGTCTTGTAGCAAGGTAAAGCAACATCGATGTTTAGCTACTCGTTAACATACAAAAATTGACGATAAGAACCACTCCTCAGGACCTCTGGTATCAACCATGGCACTCAGTACGGCGCAAGTGAAGGGATTTTCCAAGTCGAAGAATTGATTGCTGGCATAGGGAACGAATTAACGCCATACCTACTTCCAAATGCATCAGAACAAGCTATATCTAATATTAAATCTGCACGATCAACTCCAATTTTGGCATCGCTGAGGGGGAGTGGAGATATACATCTTGGATAGATGATTGAAAGGATGCATTTTGAAGGGCATTGGCCAAGGAAGTGGGAAGCGTTTCAATCTTTCAATCTTTCAAATAGCTTAAATGGGCAGTTTTAAACATTTGTTTTCCATACAAGTATGCTTCAGTAAAATTATCCAAAGAGGGTATTGAATAGCCATACAGTAGACCGATGCCCGGTAATAGCAAGCATGTATTACATAATAAGTTACCTTGGGTTTATGTTTACCATTGCTTGGCCACAAGACACTGCAGTGAATTTTGGTTATTTGGGCGATTTGCGTCAGTGTAGTAAAATATAAGACTACAGCTATCACAGCATATGAGCGACTCTAGTAGGGTAATGGTGGGAAACATGCAACCAGAGATTATTATAGCGGCGTCTATCATGACACGGGGCTGAGGCCAGGACAGGTCAATAACATCACGGCGTCATTCAGAAGGAAGTGAGACCCACACTTTTCGCGTAAACATCAATATTTGGCTTTTTGTAACATTGTGACACTACTAATACCATACAGTCATGAGGTCAATCTCATGTGTATCAATAACATGAGCCATATCCAACGACACACCTTGACCCACATATCTCAACAAGGTGACGACCCACACCCGTTGTGGAGAACAGTCAGCACATGCTTCCCTCAGCTTTTTATCGATATCATAGGCCGAAGATACTCAACAACTTAGTTCCGGCAAGCTTGATATTCGTTCGTCACTTATGGGGGAGACATGAGAATGCATGCGCAATTGACAAAACGGTTTAAGATATATCTTTAGGTGAGACGGTAATTACTGGTTGCAACAGTGGCGCTTGGAGACAAATTGCACGTGTAATTTCCGCGCACAACACGCGTGTGCGGAGCTTACTTTCATTTCACGTGCGCTTGGAGACAAATTGTGCACGTGTAATTTCCGCGCACAACACGCGTGTGCGGAGCTTACTTTCATTTCACGTGCTTGCTGCCCTACAGACAGCAGGTCGAATTGTTCCCAAATTCCCAGCGATGACCGCCATCTGCACCAGTAAAGCCTTGCCGATTATGTGTATTGTTTGGGAAGTAGGCATGCATACATACGCGCATGCACCATGACGTGGGCATCAAGATCATTGTCACTGGAAACATGGAAGAGCGTCGTTCCGGCAACAAACAATCCTCCCCTGAAGAACGTGGAAATCCCTTGTAAGTAGATTAATTCATTGCATACGATTCGGATGCTCAAGTGATTAGAAGGTGCATCAAAGTGCTAGGCCCAACATGTGCGGGTGCCTAATCGCGGAAACACCTGCAAATCGGCTAAAAGCACATGATACCTCATCACCAAAATGAGAAACCCTGCAAAGAGCCTAGGAAAGAGCCTAATAGGCTACCTACCGGACACATGTGTCCACTTTCGCTTTGCGCTACATGCATATTTCGTTGCTTCATTCGCGCTATCAACCCACCAAGTTTAAACATGCAAATAACTCTGATCTCCGCTCGGGGCCATTACAGCCATGAGGCATATGCGTAGCTCGAGGCAGGTTCGAATAGACTCAATAAGGAGAGGGGGTTGTATTAAAAAGGCAACTTCGAACTTGACATTTCTTCATCAACAGTGGTCGACTACTTCAGCTTACACGTCTAGCAGTGTAAGTAATGAGATCCTAGCTAGAATACTCGAATGCTTGAGTTGACCAACTTACATTTAAAAGTGACCCGAATATTCATTACGGCGCCGGTTTTAAAAAGCACCCCGAGGCCTACCAGATTCGCGGGTTCTGTAGCGAAGCTAGCGAGAGCGAAGGTAGGGCCAACGGTCGACCCAGTCGTTCATCTACCGACCACCACCTAATAATAAGTGCTAATGGACGCGGGCGGAAATCCACTCCAGCCTCTTCCACCCCCAATCCCCCCGCCGCCGCCTGTGCCAATGATGATACCGGCAGCTCCCAGCCAGCTGACCCGGTACCACTGTTACAATCATTATGGGGGATACATGGTATCCATTCGCCCCGGCTCATTGAGACCAAACATGTCAACGCGTATAACTGGATCTAGGGAACATCGAGGGTATGTTCTCACGCTTGGACTGCGTTTGTCTTGTCTATTCCCTCCTCAATCATTCATTGCCTGGACCCCTTATCCACCCGGAACGGGTTTCAAAGATGTATACGCGTAGAGTGTATCTACCACTACTGTTCTAAAATAGTTTCCCCATACACGGTCCGTAGAAGATGAATTGCTATACCCTGACGAGCTTGAACTCACACGTCTGGAATGTGCACCGTGAACCCCAAAAGTGCGGAAAGTCCGCAGCATGTCCGAATTTCGCCAACCACCCGCCCCCATAAACCCCCGATCCCCATCCGGATGACACACAGGAGTGACCTGGAGATGTAGATGATCATGAAAACGATGTCAGGATCTTGGGGATATCCGAGATATAAACCAGCAATTCTTGTGCCAGGAAAATCCACACTTTTGGGCTCCATTGTGAGGAATGTATGCGTGATCTAACAGTTCATAAGCATCACGTTCGGTTCCCTGGACATGAATGACTTACCCAACAATAGCCTTTTATCGACTGAGTTAATAACTGAAGAAGCAGGCAAGAAGATTGCAAATATGAAAGAAATTGGACTCAAACTTAGAGAAGCCTCAAGGTTCTATTTAGTTGAGCATGGGCTCCAACCCCGCTATGATTAATGCAGAGAAGCCTCGCGTTACGCATGTCGATTATGCCGAGTGTGATGCGAGTTGGTATTTTGGTGAGACCGATCGTCTGGTAGCCACCCCTTCATCGCGTTGAGCACACCTCAAAAACGCAAGTAGACGTGTATCTAAGAATGCGTATACCTTTACATAGGCACGGCCTAACCACGAGGAATAGCCACATGATATAATCTGGGCCAAAACGCCACAAGGAGCGCAAATCCCTCGTGTAGATCATTCCGAGTGAAGCGATTTACGATACCAAGGACCCAGGCCTTGAGCAGAGAGGTGGAACATTGATCCCAGTAGGTCTAGACTTAGTGTATTGACTAAACATCTTAAAACTCGTAACTTAAAAAAAGCACGACCCAAAAACGAGTTCAGGGGGAAGAACGGGCACTGTATTCACACACACACACAAAGCCCTGTACAATAAACAAAAGACGGAATCTGAGACCTAAAGCATCAAATAGTGTTCAAATCAAAAGGAAAGGAATCGATACAGCACGGGGAAATATTGGATTGGGTATAGATAAAGAGGAAAGAGTTGATTGGATAGCTTATCTTTAACGTGGTAGGGGTGGAACGGGCGGGACAGGAGATGCGCGTGAGGCCCGCCACGATCTTCTTCCTTCGCCATTTGATGACATCGGTGGCCGTAGCCTGGGCTGAGGGCCCCGTTCCGCTTCGCCTTGCATTTGAGCTTGGATGGCAATTTGTTGGCGGATAAAGTCGCTTGTACCAGGCCTGCGTGGCATCCGTAAGGACAGGCTCAGGAAAATAGCTGGTTGACTGACCTCATACGCAAGATACGCATAATTATATCAGAGTTGTTATTCTGGTTCTGTTTCTTCTTGTCTTTCTTCCGTTGCTTGATAGTACCGAGACTGTTCTGGGAATACACTGACTTGGCCCGACGCATAGTACCCTGTGCGCTGCGCAAGTTCTGCTGCATTTCGCGCACACATTGCTCCATTAGATCGTCACTTTGGGGGAAATCAGTTAACACGAAAATAAGCCAATAGCGACGCGCTTACGTCTTCCAGTCGTAGTATAGCGGGACAGTCATCAAATCACGATATTTCTTGTTTTGAAGCAGCTCGTTTGACAAGCCGTTCCCATCCGCGTAGAGGTAGTTTTGCAAGAACTACACCTTGTATCAGTCACATGCCTCCCAAAGAAAGCGTTCCACATACCTTGAGCCATTTGAAGACAATTTCAACCTCCTTCTGCGCCAAAGGTTTCATATCTGTCGGGACATCGCTCAATGGGGCAGTAACAAATTCTCCAGCGTGCCCAATATCTCTTTCCACATCTTGACCATGATCATTTCCTGCGTCGCTGTGCTCAAATTCGAGTGCAAGACCGGAAGATTTACATCGAAATGGTCGAATAGGGGCGCGATAGCAGCTTCGATCTCTAAATCGGTCATTTGCTCGGTCTGCTTGCGTAGTTGTTGGCGTTCCTCGGGTGGGAGTGGCACGGCCGGTTCGTTGATCGCGCCCACTGCGGTACGATACATAGATGTAATACCACCAATGGCTTTCTGGTAGTCGTACACGGGCTTGCTCTTGATCAGAGACTTGAGCGTTTGTCGAGACAGGCTGTTTCGAATAAGGGGTGACACCTTGGGACGGAGATTAGAATGGGTCATATGCCGAATTAGGCATCGAAAAACATACTTTGTTGACGAACACACGCGCCATTTCGCCTTCAGTTCGCTTCAAAGAACGGAATGCACGGCCAAAGTAGAACATGACATCGTCCTTTTCGCCTTCCATGCTAACGCGAACGAGTATTCGGCCAGCAGGTTCAAGGTCAAGCCAAAGGTCATGGGTCAAGAAGTCCCCGAACCGTCGTGGGTCAAGGCAGAGATATCCCCGGCCAACCGTGTCATGGTTTCCGACGAGTTGCCGGTCACGAACGGATGCCATCACCACAAGGGGTTCTCAATGACGGTGATATCAAACGTCTCCTCCCCTACATGCAAGGTCATTACCAATCCCATGCATACAACCCGAAGACACTCACACCGAGGATTAAGAGTATCATAAATCGTCTTGGTCTTGGCCAACTTGTTCCCGTGTTCATCACTAAACACCACAAATGTATCAAGCATCGCCGCTGGGTTATTATCCACCGAAACAAGGTTTTCGGCCTGAACAACCTTGACCGTAAACAAATATCGGGCCTTGTCGTTCTTGTCTGGGGGAGGCGGGGGTTGGTCCTCAAGCGCAGCAACAATCTTATCGATCTGCATCTTGTTCTGAATATTGTCCAGCAGCTTCCGTGCAGCCTCAATATTATTCAACTTGACGCAAGGCTGAAATCACATCCATATTGGTGAGTTCGGCGTTACGACGGGTGCCGGCTAGGACATACCTCGGGAGTAAAGTTGAACACCTCGATCTTCTTTTCGCCGACGCTAACATACTGTTTGGCCTTTTCCAACCAGGCTGATTGTTTCTGCGGTTGCAAGTCTGTACCACTGCGCGGGAACATCTCATGTTCAAACAGTTCTTCAATGGACCTGCAATACTTCTCGATGGCCTGGCTGATAGTCTAGATCACTCGTCAGGTACATCCATGCCTATCTCAATTAGCTCCAAACAAACTCACAGAAGCCAATCTTGTCATGAAGCGTGCATTGTGATACTCATCGGGCCATTCGAGATCCAAAATAAATTCTATTGGGCTGTTCAAAGAGCCGAACAAATCAACGACGGATGAACTGTTGCGGTCCTCCCCTTCCGGCACAAACTGAGTTATATTACGGCGATCAGTAAGGGTAATTAATGATCTGACAAGAAACACCTTATCTTCTGCAATTGCCTATGACAGATCAGATCAAACCAATGTTTATAGAAAAGCGCCTGATTAAACTCACAGCTTGGACCCACTGAAGCGTCTTACTGTCGGTGCTTCGAATCCAGTAGTGCACATATGGCTCAAAGTATCCAACCAAATCAAAGGCAACTCCTGAACTGAAAAGGTGGCACACTTCCTGTGAGCGTGGACAAATCAAGTCATCCCTTTGTACTTACTCTGGGCAAAAGGCGGCGTGCAGTTTGAGGAGCGACCCCACTCGTCGGTAAAGATTAAAAACACTATCGATGGAAGTGGTTGGAGGATTGGCCGTGCATGTCGCATTGTATAACGGCGTTCGTTGATCTTCGAGATCTCCGAGATAGAGGGGAATCTGGCTTTCGACTACGAGGGACACCAAGTCTATGTTCCTGCAGCAAGAATCAGCCATACCGCGAATGGGGAAACAGTCTCTGGAACATACCCGGTCAACGGCTCGCCAAACTGTTTATCTAGCTTCTTGGCCGTCTTTTCGACCTTGGTGGAGAGCTCCAACAATGGGAACGATATGTCCGGGTCTTCTAACCCAAACACGTCGTTGCTCGTTTCGGTATACTCGTGAACGGCCGTCGTACGAATGTGATCGGACAGTTCTCGAAGCCGGTTCGCGATTTCGTCCTCGTAGCGCGCCAACAATTCATGTCCGAGCAGGCGGAGAATATCATCGAATTGAAGAATGGCATTTGGGTTCAGCTTTGTGAGTTCTCTGATGGAATGATAGATCATTCCTAGCAATACATTGTACAACGCGCCATATATGGTTGATAGGTAATCAATCTGCTCGAACCATTAGCACAGTGCCCTTGCAAAAACAAGCAGAGAAGATACACACATCTGGCAACGGCCATAAATCCAACGCCGTCTCTGAAATAGTTTTGTTGACCACCTGCAATGCTTCGGGGACACACTCCAAAGGAACCTCTTCACGCTCATACTTGTAGCGCACGACATCTAGGAACACGATACACGGTACGTCTGGAGTATCCTCCAGCGTACCGCGCACTCATTGATGATTTCGTGGTTTCGTTGGCTGAGGATAGTGAGGGACACCTCTTGATCTTCTGGGAGGGTAACCATCGCGCTCAGGTCCGCGTCCACGCACAGCTCCACTAGCCGCTTGTATGCTTTTTTCGGGTTCGGAGGAATGTATGTGAAGGAATCGGCTGTTTCTATCTCTGCATCGCTATCTCCGATTGATATCGTCGAGAACCGATGGAAATGGAATCGTGTCGTCCACCGCTCGCGTCCCCATATATGGACTCGGGACGTGCAGCAACAGCACTAGCAACCGTCGAGGAAATTTCCGAGGGGGTAAACTTGGCGAGAGCAGGATTGTGACGGATCATAGCCACCATAAGCTGAGACAACTGAGAGTTTTCAGTCGTTTTCCAATGATTGTAGGCCGCATCGTTTTGGAAATCTTCACGACGGCCCGGAAAGGGCATTCCGACCGTGATGTTCTTGAGACATGTCTGAACGAATGATTAATTATCAATCAAATGAAGGAGAACGAGATGATCTACCTTTAAATCAACTATTGCCGCCTAAATGCCAATTAATACCTCCAAAAATAGTCAAGGGGCTAATCATACTGACCCTATCGGTACACACTCTAGCCGCAGCGCTAACGTCCCTTTGCAACTCGGCATCCTCAATCCCAAACAGCTTTCCGACCGTCTGAACAAGCGGCATATCCGCAATCGAAGTCTCGGACGGAATCTGCACCCACGAATCCCTCTCCTTGGCGGCTTCCTGCTAACCGCCGAACTCGGCCCACTCGACGGCTCCTCCTTGGGCACCGTAACCTTGTTCGCGTACATGTCCAATCGCGAGTTGAGTTCGGCGGAACATGGTGCACGCTGCGAAGGGTCTCTCGCAGGATGCGGATAAAAATAGCAACCTGCTTGTTGAGCTCGAGTTTCCATCCGTCGGCCTCGGAGAGCTGCTTGTCCTTTTTGAGGATCGTAGTCGAGGACGTGACGTACATCAGAATAAGTTCCTCGATTCGGCGGTTTTCTTTCATCTGTTGACAAATTTCTGGTCTTTAAAGTTGCCCCAAAAGGCGGCTACAGTACGACGCGTGTACTGATCAGTGTACCTACAGGAGGGGGAGGGAAGAAGCATAAGACGAGCTGGTCGAATATACAAGGTCCAAGTTCAGATTACGAACGCAGCATCTTTCCCAATCGCAATCCTCTGCAACTTTTCGTCGATGGCCTTGATAAAGTCCTTGGGGAACTTGACTTCGCGACCCTCGCTCCGGGGAATCAAGTCCGCAAAGTTGATCAATTGCGAGAGACGAGATGACTCGGGGCGCGAGGTGGCGGGAGTCGTGGGGGTCTCAGCGTCGCTTTCTTCTTCTTGCGGTTTGCGTGGTCGTGGTGTGATGAGTACGAGAGATACCTATATAGACGAAATAATTTCGTATCAGGGATAGGGACTGGAGACAGACAGGGGGCCGAGATAGACTTACGCGACTCGAAGGCAATATCTTCCAATACAACACATGTCAGCAAGCAGTTCCGCCATCGAGTACAACTAGCTCGACGCACTGATAGAGCTGTGCATCGGTCAACCGACCATTGGCCACCGTGCTCCTCGTCGAGTTGACAGACATCTCTTTCCGCGGGGGTAAATTCGGTTTCTCAAAATCTCAGATTTCCGCGAGTTAAAAGTCTAGTTGTACAATGAATAGCCCCAGCCGCGCGAGTCGCAACCCCAGTAAGAGCAAAAGAGACAAGAGCACAGCCCACAGTCGTCGAAGTCGAGTCTACAATGGCTAGATGTCGATTATGTCATCCCATTCATGGCGTTTGTGCCCTTTACGGCGCCAATCGCCCAGGCTCCCCGCGCGCCCGCAGTAGCACGGCCGCCAACTACCTCGGTCTCGGGCCCGATTCGCTCACGGTGACCGCGGCCCCACACTCACAAAGTACACGCATTTTCAGCACACGCAAAAAAAAATCTCTCTCTAAGTTACGAGGTAAACACAAACATCATCGTCGCAGAGGCTCCAATAAGCAGCCCCTATTCGAGGGGGAGATACAACAAGTCAAGCAAGCACGACCCATGTCGAGATCAACACAAAAAGAGAAAGAAAGGGAAAAGAAAATAGGGTCAGGAGAAGCAACGCAGAGAGGGGACGGGATAAATTGTATGTTAGAGAAACAACCGAGAGTTCATCAACGGGGGTCGTGTCAACGTCGTTCTTGGGGTCGAGACGGATCACGCTACAATGCATCCACCGCTCTTCTTCTTTGGCTGCCTGGGAGCAGGAGACACTGGACGACATGTCAATTCCGATTCACACACGTTCACCCGATCGATTTGTTACTCACAGACCGACCGAATAGCCTCGTCAAATACGGTCTTGAGGCCCTTTTGCGTCAGAGCCGAACACTCGAGGTACTTGACAGCCCCAATGTCCTTGGCCATCTGCACACCCTGTGGGTACGAAATCGGAGCCATTCGGCTGCAAAAGCGAGTCAGTAACCCTCCGAAGAGAGCCCATCAGAACACAAGCACGTACCGGTCCCGGAGCTTGTCAATCGTCGCAGGATCATCGCGCAAATCGAGCTTGGTGCCAACAAGCACGAGAGAAGTGCTTGGAGCATGATGCGAAATCTCAGGCCACCACTAGAACCACAGGACACGCACGCATATTACAAACAATACTCGGAAGAATTCAATCCAACGCTAAACCCACCTTGGTTCGCACGTTCTCAAAACTGGGGGGACTGACGAGCGAGAAGCAAATCAGGAACACGTCGGTTTGGGGGTACGACAGCGGACGCAGACGGTCATAGTCTTCTTGTCCGGCCGTATCCCACAGACCAAGCGAGATGGTCTTGCCGTCGACCATGACGTTTGCGGAATAGTTGTCAAATACTGGTCATGCCCGATTAGTCCAACACGTAAAAAACGGGGGTGATTGAATATACCAGTTGGGATATATTCGCCCTGAATTGGGGAACAATTAGATTAGTGGGGGGTGGTTCCTTTGAGCGTATTTGGAATGTGACTTACGGGGAACGCATTGGTCGTGTAGGAGATCAAGAGGCAGGTCTACATGTGTCCCGGTCAGTAAAGACGAGAGCACGAGGTACAATGACGCAGGGGGCATGTACCTTTCCGACGGCACCATCACCAACAACGACACCTATCACCTGATATTAGCCATGAGAATGGTGATGACAAACAGCACGACGCACACTTGATACTGGTTGGCTGCATGTTAGACATCGTGATAACAAGTCTCGGTTTTTGGCTTGGTCAAGAGCAAGTAACGCGGTAAGAAGGTGGATCCTGTACACGACCGGCGTGTGTGTGTATGTTAGAAAAAAGAGAAAAAAGAGAAGAAAAAGGATTCAATAACGAGATCGAGGAAAGGAGAAGGATAGCAAGCAAGAGGGGCAAGAGGCAAGAGCACTGCCCTAGTTCCCCCCTGTCGCAACAAATAGATTCCCCGCCACATAAGACGATATTGGACAACTGACCTTGGATTTCAAGTCGATTACAAGTCGTCAAGGGAGAGAGAGAAAATAAGGGAGAAAACGCTGTGCACGCGCGGAGCTCGTCCCAAGTCCAGGTAGTGTTGGTGATTGTGGTGAAACGAGCTAGAACGCACCTGGCACGTGCTCGTCCGGTCTCTATCTCCTTATCCAGCACATCGTTTAACGGATGTCTACAAATACCATATGCCGCAACGGGATATGATTGCTCGACATCGGCTAGATAAAAACGAGCCTATTCTTCGACCTCGACAACTGATCGTGGAGCTTAATCAACTCAAATTCTACAGTACAATACATTCACTCGGTAATTTCACTTGCGTGCTCGCATGCGTAAATACAATTTTACTTCAAATTTAGCTGCCTCGGCCTCTGCAAGCTTGGTCTTGAACAACGCCTCGGCCTCGGTCCACACCCGCGCCTCGCTCCTCTTTGGAAACTCCAACAGCGAGGGTAACAGATCCGAGCTGAACTGCTCCGAGGCCTCGCGAGGTAAGAGCGTCGGCAGATGGTCAATCGAAATAACCGTCATCGGCGGGTTACCGGCCCTAGGAGAAGAGTGTGTTAGAGTTCAATCTAGGACCAAGCAGGATTTACGTACGCTACTTGGACCGGCACAGTGGGCTTGTCAAACGTGGTATTAATGCTGTAAATTGGAATCGGGTTGTTCGGGTTGGTAGTATCGCAGCTAACGTCGACGACGACACTCAATCTCCTGTCTTTGCCTGCTGCGTTGATCTGCTCATGTGTAAGGAAGGACGGGATCTTGCTCGAGAGGTAGATGCAGTTGACAAAAATGTCCACTAAATAAGAATGATTAGAGCCGGTCCTCAAACGCATTCAAGGTAAATTTACCATCGAGGATTTCCTGGAATGGACCACCCTTGGCGGTCTCTTCCATATCCCACTTGAGAATATCGTCCCTATAAATCTCCATCAAAAATGGCCGGAACAAGATAAATGCGCACAACTCACTCGTCCAATCCGACCTTGCGGAACAAATCCACAGCACCACGCCCACATCGTCCAAGCGCACCGATAACCAAGGCCCGGACCTTGCGCCCTCCAAGAACGCTCTTGACAGCTTCTACCATCTTTCCTTCGTTTGCATAGGGACAAGTTCGCCAAGCGTTCCTCCCTCGGACTGAGCAGCGTACGCTAGACAGCCGGCAGCACCCGCGAATCCAGCATGGTATCCAAAGGCAGCTACTCGTCGTCCAGACGCGTCAGTGAGAAACTCGAGATCGTACAGTGTCCCTCCGCCATGGTAGAACCGAGCGAGAACGTCCGCCCAGCCCCCTTGGCGCTTGTAGCAGTGCGCAAACTGATATGAGTATGAGGGAGCGGGTCGGTCGAGACTGGGAGCTCTTGTGATATCAAATCCAGCGTCGATGAGCTTCTTGGCCGTTGTCGGAGTCAAAGCCGCACGGCGCTCAAACTCCTTCTTTTCGCAGCGCAACCAGAATGTAGGGCGGGCAGACATCGTAGTTCAGTCGAGCTCCAAATTATCCGATTTGAACCTTTTAAATGACTGAATGTGGTGAGTCAAGTCGAGTAATTTCGTCGGCATAGGTCGGGGATAAGAAATCAGGCAGATCAGTGGTCGATCACATGATCACGCAAATGAAAGAGTAAAAAAGATAACCAGTCATCTCAATGCAACTAATCATTTCTACGTGAATGCATAATATACAGTGGTTATAGAGATCAGAGTGAGTGATCGTATGATGTATCGAAGTAATAGAATAGACATGTAATAAATCAAATGAAAGAACGAAAGTAGTCTATGAACCCTTTTGAGAGTATGTGCATGTGGGCAAGCTAATATAGTTGGGGTGGAAGGGGGCTTAGAAGAGTCTGACGCAGCCGGTCCCGATGACAACGGCGAGGAAGGTAATCAAGAGGGCGAACCAGATACCAAACGCATAAGCGCAACGCCATGCCCATTTAAGCTCCGCCAAACGGAGAAGCGCCATCTCTTCTCGCTTCAGCTGGAGCTCGTAAGCATTCTTGGGCGCAGTAGGCGACGCAGGTGCAGACTCGAGCGAGGACCCAGACGTCGACTCGTGATGAAGATCAGAGATAATGATAAACGCTCCAACCAGCCAGAAAAGCGGGAAAACTACCCAAAAAAGTCAGCACCTGGTAACCATTAATTGAAGATGGAAACCTACCAAATCCGTACTTGAAAAGGTACGACGCTAGCGTTACGGGGTCTTCCACCGTCTCGTAGCTGGGTGCTGGTTGGTAGTATGGTGGTGACTCGGGCTCAGCAGGGGCTTGAACCTGCTCGGGGGAAATGAATCCCATCTCTGCCAATGCCCGTGCCAACTCCTCTCCTTCACTCGTCCTCTCCGGGACTATATTCGAAAAGACTGCGTCCTGGGGAGCGGGGGGCATGCGCTGGATATCTTCCGGTTCGGCGTCGATGGAAATCACTTGTACTTGGACACTCCTCTCTTCGCGCGCATTCCAAACCAAGCAGTCGACTCGCGTGTAGGCTCATAGGTAGACTGAGGATGCTCCGAAGTGGACAGGGCAGTATACTGGGCAGTGGACATGTTGGATAATCTCGAATATCAGGAGGGATTAAGCTCAGAGCGCAAGGGGCGGGGGATCTGAAGCACATCCTTCCTGCCCCGACATCCAATTATATACGTGGACACCATCCAGTTCTAGTTGCGCCGCTTTTCAGTGCTGTGACCCACCGAAGTCTGTTTCCGTGCTCTCTGGTGGTGTCGAGAATATTGCAAATTCGGTCGAGAGGCTCGGCGCTTATTACCGGAAGGGGGTTTGCCCACTCGGGTGTCCCCCTGCTCCGTGTGAATGAACTACTGGGCGCATTCCCATTCGCATGTGCCCTGAGTAGCCAGGATCGCGGGACACTGCATAAACTCTTCCTTCTCAGCGAACAGAGCCGGAAATCCAAATGATACTCCATGATCGTGCCTCTGACTGAAACCGACATTGGCGACAGACAGCCCATGTATCTATGGATTCATCAGCTTCTATCAAGTCATCCACCGGCTTTTGCTGACTTTGTCATTCGTCTTCATTCATTCAGAATCCACAATTCATTATCCCATGTCTATCATTTCGTGGTCCAGATCGACCCTCCTTCTCCTCCCCTTGTCCTCTGTTCAAGTCATCCACCGGCTTTTGCTGACTTTGTCATTCGTCTTCATTCATTCAGAATCCCACAATTCATTATCCCATGTCTATCATTTCGTGGTCCAGATCGACCCTCCTTCTCCTCCCCTTGTCCTCTGTTACGGCAATTGCTGATCACCAAATACGGTGTTAATATACCCACACTTAGCAATGAATTATACGCTCAAAATACCCATAAACAGTTTTGTATAATCTGCTTTCGGACCATCTCGGGGATGAGCAAGTCAATCGATACTCAGGCTTTGCCCTTGTCTCAATACATCCCATCCTCCTCAACCCAATCATTGCCCCCCAATTCATTCCGATTCTACTCCTTCTGTTTGCCTGTCTGCCAGACGAACAAATCTTGTCACGTACCCAAATAATCTGGACGCGTATAACATCCTGACGCGAGACAAAGGAACAAGCAAACGCGTGCGTGTGATATATATGCACCGATTGTGATCCCCCGTTGTCCTGAGTGGCCAAAAATGCGTAAATTGGTTTCAGAAAATGATATTCCAGATGAATACTCATGTGAGGTAAAGAACATTACGGTCATTGTGTGCGCCTCATGCCCTAGTGGCAATACATAGAACATTCGGAGTTTGTAGCTCAAGTCATGCCATGAGGTCCGTGTTCTGGCGGGACAATCGAGGGGGATCTTCAGGAAATTCTTGCCGCCGTGCTCGGTCCCGCGCATACACCGGTTCATTCCCATCTTCTAGTAATCTATCAATCCCACTTTCACAAACTGACAAAGCACCCACAGCTTCGTCTGAGCTCTCAATCGTAATACTTTTATCCGCTCAGAAACATCCACATCGTTTAACAGAAACACCTCATCGTGAAAGAGAAACCGCATTAGTATTCTAGGTATATACCCCACCACATACGCACACTTGTTTCTAAAAAACCGAAAAACCCATACGAGTGCGCCACCGACTCGCCGACACTTCCACCTCTTAACGCCGATCATTATTACCTTAACGCCGCGAAACAAATTACAAATTAGCTGGCTGACTAGCACCCTGATTGACATGGATACCCGGACGGGCGGAGTTCGTTGGTGGATGGTCCAGTCGGGAGGGCGGGTTAGCCTGGCTACGCATGTACCCGACCACGGTCGTCATAGCTGTGCGTCGAGAACAAGCACAAAGGAATGAGACTACCGAAATTAAATGCGTGCGAGCGAGAGAGCGTTAATAATGTTCCTAGGGATCATTCCTTCGGTTAATCATGTCCGTTTCATTCCAGTTTGGTTATGAGGGATGTGAGTACGGTATTTCTAGATTGTCAGGCTGGGTGTTCATCTTGGCACAAGCTCACGTCGAACGCGAATCATCAGTCAGACGAACCTTCCTCGGCAGGGAATGTCTCAGATTGGTAAGTATAGCGACAGGCGGAACGGATTTTGATCACGGAATGTGCAAACGTTAAGAGAGGCTTTTTATGGAAGTCGCGATACAGATCTCTCACTCAGGCTTGTGCTGTTCAAATGTAGATGTGCGGCGAGCACTTGAGATCGCAAGTAATATTGCGTGCAACACTATCGTTTCTCAACAGCAAAAAACTCATCAAACGCTGTTACCCTTCAGCCTACACAGGATGCATTTATAGCAAATATGATATGGATATTGGTATTTCAGCCAACTTGTAAGCAGTGTCACCTACTAACAAAGGGTTGCTTTCGTTTATGAGCTAAAACCTCTTTCGTCAACTCTCACTCCTGGAGGGCATTCCCCTTGACTGTCGTGTCATCGCATCGGGACGGTTGACCATACTGGGTTCGTTAGCTGAGCTTCGTCCAGTCCAATGAGCACGCCGGGAATGATAAGAGAGACGATGGTTTAGAAAAAGTGATGCATGATCATTTCAGATGAGGACCGTAGCGGTTGGGTGCGATAGCCCTAGAGCAGACTTATGGAGTTTTTCTACATGGGATTGAAGTTGAAGGATATATGCGTTCTTAGTGATGGGCAAGACTGCGTCACAACGATTGGATATGGATCTACGTGGCTATTTCCATGAAAATTCCTCTGTCCTAAACGTGCCACAAAATTACATTAGGCATCATCTGTCACGTGAAGATCTAGACTTCTATACCCGACTTCACCGAGGTACCGTAAGCCTAAACGGTACTTACACAAGATCATCCTAGGCCTAGGCACTCATCTGAGGGGTTTAATTACCATATATATCTCAATTCGAGGCCTGTCATAGGGGTTTACTTGACCAGTTAGCGAGTCAGTAATGTCTGTGCCGACGATCCACGACGGGATGCACTACATGCAAAGTCAAGTGGGTGTTTGCTATATTATTCGACATCATTACCTTGTAACTTACGTCCCAGTACGAAAACAGACGCAAGAAGTGCGACGAAGCCAAACCCCGATGTTCACGATGCCTCGCCTCTCGTGCGGTTTGTCTATGAATACGTGGAACACCCTGAATATATCCATCGAATAAAACGGACAAAACCGGCCCCCCGGCCCCCGCGCGCTCCGAAGATGGCGCCCTCTTCCTCGTCTAACCCAGCAATCGCTGAAAACGCAGCTATACTTGAACACACAACCTCTCTTGAATCATGGCCTGCCAACACCCAGCCCATTCCCAATTACACTGCGCCTTTGAATGTTGTTGATTCTCTTCTGTATTCTTCCTCCATTCCTTCACAGCCACCTCTTGATGTCAGCCTAACTATATACCACACCAGATCTGGTTCAACTACCAACTGATGTTCGGCAGGTGTACAGTGCAGGCACCTTTATACCTAGTCCAGTGGATGATGAGGGCGATGACAACGATTGGGAGGGGTTTACAACCTGCTATCATAACTCCTACCATGGATAGAAATTCAAAGGAAAATACGCTACCGTTTGTGTTACAGTCTTGTAGGTCTCTGAGCATCACTGCATTACTGTTCAACTGACACAAATGATATTATATGCTTAGATGCACGATGGGCTATTACTAGCACATTTGAACCCCGAAAGGCAGCATACGTCTTACGGAATCAGGTTTTTGAGTGCTTCTACTCCCAGAGTTCGCGAGAAAGAGTTATCTTGATAGCGAACGTGATGAACATGTATGCGAGAAGCTTGATAGTTGATGCCTCTGGAACATCCATTCTCAATCACGTAGTCTCAAGCTTTCAAGCCGGTAGCTCTCGCTTTATGGCTGCAGCCTTCCTATCTCTGTACCGGAAATGCAAAATGGTATTGGTGCATTGGATAGTATGCTTGAGGTATGAATAACAAAATGAGGACTCGAATTCGCTTATAACTCAATGACAAAAGATACTCTCACTTCAAATAAGCACGCAACCCAGACTCGACTGCCTCCAGTTGTTTGACTATGCTGCCCCTGTTTTCCGACAAGTATGCCCTGAGCCTCTAGGGTTACCCGTGGACCTTCCGAAAATCTTAATGAATCCTTGCCTCAATCTTCGACATTTCGCCTATGTCGATATCTTTGCCAGTATAATAGGCGCTCCCACTTATTTCCAGTACGAAGTGCCTTTTTCACTTGAGCTATGTGAGCAGATGTATCAAACGGAGGACAGCTATGGTCTACAATGGCTTTATGGAGTCCCAGACCAGTTTATCATGCTATTTGCTTGGATCAATTCGCTGTCCCAAAATCCAAGCGATAGTAATAATCCAGAGCTGGTAACTTGGATAGAAACCAACGTACCACGGATCAAGCTTCGCATTGATGAATCGGGCGAACCAATGCTACGTGTTGCGAGAATGGTAGTACAGGAGTGCTGGCGTTATGCGCTGCTCATTTATCTTTACATGGTATGTATTGATATGGCGCACTAAATTCGTAACTGAATTCGTTGGTGCGTTTCAGGTATTGTGCGGAGCCAACGCTTATGATCATCGAGTGGTGCGCGCTCAAAAGTGTTTTATGCGTCTTGTGGGGGGAATTCAACCGGCGAGGAACCCTGATTTTTACTTGATTTCTCCAATGATAATTGTGGGTATTTCAGCTGCTTCGTGCTATTTTCCATAAGCCTAACAGCACATTCATCGAAAGGCTTCGGTGGCTACAGTCAAAGAGCAGGACCGAGATACATTTCGTCGGAGAATACTCAGTGTTCGAGAACATACACATCCGGGAACCACTAGGAATAGCTTTATGCTAATGCAGGATATGGGACAGATCAAGGGATGAAGGACGGGCAGCTGTATGGTCAGACTTGAGAATGGCCTGTGTTAGAATAGCAGGCAGGTGACCCGGTATCATGCACTCACAATAATCGTTTCTTGTACTAATATTTATGGCTGGGCGGGAATTGATAAATTAATTACCTGATTTAATAAGTATGATCTCAACCAACCTATGATACTTCCGGGTGAACCAAGGCATGCGCAATGACCTTTAAACTTGAGTCAGAGTGTTTGTCATATGGGGCCTGAAGACCTTAGCTCTTGTTTTGCTTAGGCGTTAACTCTACTTCAAAGTACGGAATTATTAGACACAAAAGCCACGCCATATGCGGGTGTCGGGAAGATCGATCCGACAATGGTTTCCATGAGCTCATGTACCTAGTCCAACACTGTGTGTTTTCAGGCCACAGATTGTGCGCCTTTGGGTACAGATTCTTGGTAAAACATATTAATCTGGACGTAGTTGGACTCTTAGTAGATTTATAGTTCGCTGTATCATAGGAGCGGAGTTGCGCTCCCGTTCTAAATTCCAAATGCTATTATGCTACAGCGGTCATATGCCAGCCAAACTCAGAATGATTTCTCCGTAATACTATATAGTGGATATACAAGACATATTGTAAGCGATACAGCATGCATCATTTTACATCATAAAACCACTACGCGGTGGGTTATATTCCAACGACATTGAGGTATGCTATCCTTAGATCGGACCAGACAGCAGCCCTTTTTTCATTTCTTGTCCTTGTCCATACATCCTCCAACTGTAGCAAGAGATCCTTTGCAACGACTTTCGACTTTGCACATTTTACAATGTTAAGCATCCTTTGTTGGACAACGTAACGATCTTGCTCCCTGTACGCAGCTAGCCCAACCTGGGTTTTTGTTAGATGTAGACTCCGGGTAGAATAACGCAAGTGCATACAATTGTAATTGGAGGAGTCAGATACGCATCAGGCATATGACCAGACTTGGCCCCTTTGATGAGCCGCGTCACATTCTTGACGACGCGTAACACTCGAGGATCGTTGGCAGCAGCCCACACAAGGCCTACGTCAGTCCATTACCTTTAGCCTGAAAGAACAAAGAGAGGTTGATGTGTGTGTACGTACCATGTAGAGATAAATTAGTGCAGCGTTTCGCCAACACTCGTGTACTACTGTTCTTCCCACTCTTAAGGCCGGGTCATCAGACTGACCCAACACAGTTTCGGCTCGCTGCACCTCCATCTCAACTTGACTTATCAATGCAGCGTTGGCGCCAGCCCCCTCTATTCCACGCAAAGAGTTGATCCAAGCAAATATCATTACAAAATGGTCCGGAAAGCCATAAAACCATTGCAAACCGTAGTCATGCTGACTGAAAATTTGGTCATATTGCGTAGACGAGAACTGTGCTTCGTACTTGAAGTATGTTGGTCGACCCGTGACTGCACTTCTGAGAATATCAAGGGTTGCAAAGTGTCGGAGGTTAAGACTTGGACTCAGTAGAATATTGCTCAGACTAAGTAATTTGCCGGATGGTTCGCAGCATGCGCGTTGAACTACAAGTGCAATCTCATCCATTGAAAGAACGCAAGCGAGCGAAGATTGGGCGCCCCATTTGAAGAGCAAATATCTATCAAGTTTCTACGGGGCGAGATGTCGGTAGCCTATATCTATGTGCTCATACCTCAAGAGTGTTCTCCAATATATGCGTTGCATTTTTGTTGTCTGACGCTATCGCAGACGAAGGCGTTGCGACAAGAAAGGACCTAACTTGCTTTTGTACATTAGAAACCAAGGAAGCGACGATAGCTGTTCAGTGGGTCCAATCGAGAGATTATTATCCATGTAGATTCTCATCACATTGGCGGCTAGAATAGTTTTTGACCGTGTATCCTCCAATGAGAAATGCTCGGCGATACGGTCCTTCATAATATGCACTGCTTTGAGACGCTCAAACACTGAAGCAAGAGCCCAGCGTGAATCTTGACATAAAGTTAGTTTCGCTTGGATAGTGAATAAAGTGTATTTACTCACAACATTGTAATACAAATGGCAATGTGTTCTGCTTCACGTTCTTGTCCATCGCAGGGTTATATATAGAAGTATCTGTTCCAATTCGAGGTTATGATCATTGGCGCTGTCGGAATCAGTGTTTATAAAGTACGTTGGTTCTTTTGACACTCGGCCAAAGGTCCGATGGAAAGCGCCATTCGAGACTCCAAATACTACCTGGGTTGGAACTGATGGGTGTTGGACCTGATACGATCGAGGATTCCAGGACGATGAAGATAGCTTGGCAGTGTCGTTGACCATTTTATCACAATATGCCATCGTGGTAGGACCAAGAAGCGCTCGATCGTTCCTAATACCAGAAGAAGTAGGGTCGACAGATAGAGCGGGAGTTTCAGAGGCTGACGCTGTAAAAGATGCGCGGCCGGCCTCGAATTTTCCAATGCTTTCCAGTAGCTTTATTCAACCTACTGAAGGCCGAACGACGTGCGGTTTCTGTCCTCGGACCAGGTACGCTGATTTTTCCGGAACTTTGATGTATTCGTAGTTACAAGAGTTCCAGATGACACGCATCGCAGACACTGAGGCTTGCCTTCGTCACTTTTCTTCGCCTAGTTACGTTCCAATTTCTAGTTTGAAGAAATCACTATGGGTAAGTATGTCACTTACTTGAATTTGCACCTGCGCATCCTGTCGTAGATCGAGAATGTCGAGAACATTAGAGCAGGTGTAGTCGGTTATCGTCCGGCGAAGAGTTTATATATGTTACAAGCGCCTTAGGATGAATATACGTATGTGGGTCGTGGTGGCTTACAGTAGGCTGAAGGTGCAGCTATTTGCCTCGTGTATGATGCATAAACCAATCGGAGGCCAACCTTGTTTTAATTTCGAGAGTTTGGTTGTTGCGTGATCATGGCGGATGTCTTGGAAGCGGTGTTAGGAACAGTTTGAAGATCCCTAGTCAGCGCCGCAAAGCATTAATTTTACAGTCTACTGGACACGGAATTCTACACGAGGCCAGAGTTTGGGCCCATAGCATCACTCACACTTGCGAGAACCTGAGGCTATCGTAGTCGGCCCAGCACATATCGTGTAGGGTTATGGACATAAATGGGCACAGGCTTCTGACCTACCCCAAAGTACCTCGTGTGGAATATGGACAAATGGGCACAGGCTTCTGGGGTACCTGACCTGCCCCAGGTACCAAAAGCGCTACATGCTAACCCTGTGCACAAATCACCGCTCTCTTGCAAGAAACCTATAAGCCACTGCGATTCAAACCAAAAATAAGATACATGCATGGAACAGATAAAACGCCGGTTGAGCGGACGACATAACCCGGTAGTATGTTGAGATAATATACGTGTAGTACAGAGTAAAGCGTGAAAAGGAAACCATTACGACGTCTAAGTAGAAGAAAGAGGAGGTGGGGGATTGGAGCTTAAAGACCTTGCTCTGCGAGCTCGTCGACGCTTGGGCATTCACACTGGGGAAAACATCAGTGAATTATAGGTATTAGTTTGAGTGACTTACCACTAGGTTGATATCACCGTAGGCTTAAAATCACAAATAAAAAAAAAAAAAAAAAACATAAGCATGGTAAATCTATCCAGTATCGGAAAAAGACGCACCATCGTCCACACGGCCTACAGTAGGCCAGAACTTGCGCTGCTTCAACCACGAGAGCGGGAATGCAGCAGTTTCGCGAGAGTACGGCCTAATCCTTCCGTCAGCTAGCCCTTTGCGGAGTCGGTCAATAAAAAAAGAACTCACCGGTCCCACTCGCCCACAATGACGGACATCGGATGTGGTGCGTTCTTGATAAGATTGTTATCTCTAGGCTGAACACCAGTAATAACATCTTCAGCCTCCTTGCGAATTTGAATCATCGCCTCGCAGAAACGGTCAATCTCATGCAAGGACTCGCTCTCGGTCGGTTCGATGAGCATTGCAGTCGAGATAGGCCATGAGCATGTAGGAGGGTGGAATCCATAGTCCTATGTCAGCGACTCGGACGTTAGTACCCTGTGCTCCTTCGATAAAGTGGATCGACATGCCTGAAGCCGTTTGGCAAAGTCCATAACCTTCAAGCCGGCCTTTTCTCAAACTCTGCCAGATCAATCAAGAGCTCATGCGCCACACGGCCCTTGTCGTTCTTGTACTTGAGAGAATAGTGTCCTCCAGTCGGTGAGCGATGTAATTCGCATTTAAGAGCGCAAGTTTAGATGCGTCCGAGAGGCCCTGGCCACCAAGCATCTTGACGTCGCCCATGAGATAAGGAGCACCGAGGCACTTCCGTATGGTGCGGACGCAACGGCTTCGATGGCTGTCGAACCGCCGGTTGGGATGATCGGGTGGCTAGGAAGGAAGGGCGCAAGATGTTCGGCAACACAGATGGGCCCGACACCAGGGCCTCCTCCACCATGAGGACTACGGCATCTAATTTAGTATCTATTTCGGAAGGTTGATGTGCGAGACTTACATGGCAAATGTCTTGTGCAAATTCAAGTGACAGACATCACCCCCGCATATAGCGGGTTGGTCATTCCAATTTGGGCATTCAAGTTTGCACCTTTACCGCTCTGATGAGGCTCGATTTAATGTGATATGTGATGTGAACCTACCATCGAGATACACTTGTCCTCCATTATCATGAATGATCTTGCAAGCCTCTTGAACCCCTGGCTCGAAGACCCCATAAGTCGAAGGATAAGTGATCTATGGATATTCCATCAGATAACCGAACCCCATATCGTAGATAACCTGAACATACCATGAACGCTCCGAGCCTGTCCTTGTGCTTCGCCGCCTTCTCCCTCAGATCATCCAAATCCAAGTTTCCGTTTGGAAGATTTTTGACAGGAACGACCTTCATACCAGCCATCACGGCCGACTACAAACGCCTCTCGTTACACAAACCGCAGTCAAAACAGGTTGGATATTCGACTTACAGCCGGGTTAGTACCATGTGCGCTGGCAGGAATCAAACAGATATCGCGGTGCTGTTCGCCACGGCTGGCATGATAAGCTCGGATCACGCTCAACCCAGCATATTCGCCCGCCGCACCCGAGTTGGGTTGTAGCGAACAAGCGGCGAATCCAGTGATTGTGCACAGGTCACGAGAGAGCTCCTGCAATTCAAAAATCAATGATCCGCCACCCGTAGATGAAATCAAGAAAAAAAGAACTTACGTCGACGACAACCTTCCATCCTTCGACGCCATTCGGCACAAACGGATGAACACCCCCAAACTCGGGCCAGGTCAAAGCTCGCATCGCAGCGCTCGCGTTCAATTTCATGGTGCACGAACCAAGAGGGATCATTGCGTGCGCCAGGGACAGATCTTTCTCTTGTAGTGCATGAATATAGCGAAGCAATTCCGTCGGAATGGTGCGTGTTAAACACCGGCTGGGTCAGAATGGGAGAGGAACGACGAAGTTTCGAAGGACGGATTGAAGGAGTTCAGAGGTGGAGGAATGGGCTTGTGGTGCATGGGCGGGGGATACAGCGTCGGCGTCTATGAGCGGAGTGATCCCGCCCTTGACGAATGATGCAAGATCAGTTGAAGCGATGGGTGCTTGGCCTCCAGCGATGAGGAAGCAGTTTGCGATACCGGCTAGTTCTTCCTCGGTGACGCTCTCATCAAATGTTACACCCACAGTACGTTCGTCCACGATACGAAGGTTATATGCACGCTTGGCAGCTTCAGCGTGGATCTTGGCGGCTTTTTGAGCCGAGCCAGTATCGATCGTAAGGGTGTCGAAAAAGTGGCCCGAGGTGTTTTGAACCTCCATCCCATCTAATTACTCATTTAGTAAAGAAAATCAAATATGAAGATGGAAAACGCACCGATAACCTTGATAATTCCATCGAGAACTGCGGTCATACCAAGGACCCGCTCGGCAATGGCTCGGACACCTTCAGCACCATGCCACACGGCGTACATCGCCGCGGTATTGGCGAGAAGTGCTTGAGAAGTACATATATTACTCGTTGCCTTTTCACGACGGATATGTTGCTCGCGCGTTTGAAGTGCAAGACGATATGCAGGGCGTCCTATGATAAAGATGAGTAACCCAAAAGGACGTGGGCGCGAGAGCACTAACCATTTGCGTCCCGGCTCCTTCCGACCAATCGTCCCGGAATCTTCCTCTTGAGTGCATCTGCAACGCTGAAAAATGCCGCATGAGGACCACCGTATCCGACCGGTACACCAAATCGGGCGCTGGAACCCAAAGCAATATCAAATCCGAGTTCTCCAGGAGGAGTCAAGATGGCGAGGGCCAACAAGTCGGTGGCACACGCAAGCAGAGGCGCAGGACCAGACGAGGCCTCCTTGATGTGCTTCAACAAGGCATAATCGGTAATGGAGCCATTAACATCCGGGTACTGGACGAGCACACCGGCGAGGTCGGATAATTCGACACAGTCGTTGCCGAATTGCCGGGACTCTCCCTCACCGATCAGTTTGGCTACATCTCCGACTACAAGCCGAATCCCAAACCCTCCCGCGCGAGTTCTCAGCACGGCCAAGCTTTGGGGCGAGACACCTTGGTCGACAACAAACGTTTTGCGTTTCTGGCCGTGCTGGGCGAATGCCATAACCATGGCTTCGGCCGCTGCAGTGCCTTCGTCGAGTAGCGAGGCATTGGCGATGGGGAGTCCAGTGAGGGAGGAGACCATCGTCTGGAAGTTGATAAGCGACTCGAGACGGCCTTGAGCAATCTCGGGCTGGTATGGTGTATATGGGGTGTACCATGACGGGTTTTCAAGAACCTAAAATGGTAATTGTCAGACAAAACATGATGTGGGCGAAAAAGGCAATGACCACGTACATTACGCAATATGACCTGGGCACGACCGCGTTCCAGTATCCCATACCGATGAAGCTGCGTTTCTTTCGTTCATGTTGGCGACCTCTTCTGCACGTCGGAGCATCTCGCTCTCGCTGAGGGCGGGGATAGAGTGTTCGCTGACGGCCTGAGCATCGATACGAATCGAATCTGGACTGTATCCCTCACAAACGCGTCCATCGAGTCGTATCCGAGAGCAGCGAGCATCTGCTTTGCCTCGGCTGGGTTCGGGCCGATGTGTCGGGCCGGGTACGTGTCGAGCGGAGGGAACGGTCTTCCCGTTGGATTTGCCGGTGGAACGCAATCCCAGACGCGGGAAAAGTCGGGGAACGAGCCTCAGTCGAGGAATAGAGCGTGAGACCATCATCGTCGAATGCATCGTGCTCATCGTCCAAGGGCTGCTCGCCATCGCTGTCAACCTTCTCGTCAACGCAGAGGGTAGTCCCACTTACCGTGGTGGTCGTGAATGGGGAGAACGTATGAGTCGATCGAAATTTTATACCGAGGGCCCACCTGCCTCTAATAGTAATGCCAGGTGGACGCAAATGCCGTCAAGTACGACACCAATCCAAGCCAGCTGCTGACCACCCGACCCTGTAGACACACATACTCGACTCGTGTCCGTTTAAACTATACTCTTTTTCAATTCAATCGTCTCGAGCTAGGCCCTGGACACTCCTATCCCCACGCTGAGCTCGCCGTCAGCACACCCCTACCTCCTCCCGCCCCCGTCCCCCAGACATACACAACAATCACCTTACTAGTATAAATCCCAGAAACAATACTGACCCAATTCCAGCTCGTTCCGTGCAGCCAAAGCCGTTTTCCCAAGAGACAAACATATCGTTCACACAAACCCATCTTTTAGTATACATTTGTCTCCAGACCTTATCTTTACCCCGCATTTTACAATTTGGGCCCTGTCAAGTGCGCGTGATCCAGAAAAAGGAAATCGATCATCTTTCCGTTTTCGTCCTGTATTTTTCCAAAATCCCGCCATTCCCGCCGGCTTCGCCAGACAGTTCGTGAGTCTGTTTCTCACAGCCAAATAATAATATTTAATACATATACCGAGATGCTTGGATAATCAAGCCCCGTGTCTTGCGACCTTCCGGATCTTCCAGGGACGCAATAGAGTCTATTTTGCATGGCGTTTCGAACCACGTACAAGATGCGTGAATGCGGTCAGAGTGGACCCATAGTGAAACCTACCCTTTCTCAACACCGACACTACTCTGAATTATCGCGATCGTTCATCGGGTTACGTAGTGCTCCTCGTGAGCAATCGGTTACAAGTAGAAACCAACATTCACGGTGGTATTACTACATTTATGCGTCGCTCCACAATATACACAATATACACACTAGGGTCGATAACATTCTGCCCATGCCTCTCCGAACTTGGCTCCATCTAAATCTAATTTGAAACATCCTCCTTCACTAATGACGAGATCGTTGGGAGGAAGTGCCAGGGAAAGGTGAAGGTCGGATGGTACCCATATCAATCGCCGATCCTGAGAATCAATGACCCAACCATCGTGCTCCAATGACAACGAATTAGGCTGCTGTTATCATCTGTATCTTGGGTGGCGGCTGGTTCGTGATCACTATCAGCTGGATGGGCGTTTAACATACGCGTAATATCAGTGTCATGGTCTCACATACCTGCTTCCATTTCCGCATGCTCTTGTACAGTTGTTTTACACGAAGATACGTCCCAGAAGCGGATGGTTTGGTCATGTGAACAAGACACCACATGTGAATTATCGGGGGAGAATGAAGGCAGGATATCTTGCCAGTAGCCCCTCATAGAATTGAGTATAGGTTTCCCTGCCTGCACATCCCACACGTGTATACGATGGTTTGCATAGCAAGACGTGATGTAACGGCTGTTAGGTGAGAAGCTTGCAGAAAGTAATGTATCATAAATCGTGTCATTTTCTTGAAGAGCAATGAGCTGTTGTCCCGTCTGTACATCCAAATTGTAACTCTGCTCCGTGTCCGTCAGGCGAGAATCCAACCGAACTGATTTGTAATTCTTCTTGAAAAAATTTACCGATTTCTCGTCCGCTCGCAACATCCCATAGCCGCAGTGTGTAGTCAATGGAGCCCGAGGCGATGATAGAGCCATGTGGTGAGAATCGAACGCAGGCCACCTGTCCAGTATGTCCCCGCATTGGTCCATGTATATCTTTCCCGGTTTCTGTGTCCCAGATTCGCACCGTGTAATCGGCTGAAGCAGAGGCGATATGCGTGTTTTTTGATGAATAATCGAGGGATCTAACGGTTCCTCTATGGCCACACAGTGGCCCTAGCACCAGCTCTCCTGACTCTGCATTCCACACATGTATGTCCCCATTTTCCGAACCAGACGCCACCCGTAGTCCGTCGTGGGAATACCTGATAGAATAGATAGGCTGAGGGAGAACTAAACTCGTAGACAAGCTATCGGCTCCGTCCGTGGCCAAGTCTTCTACATTCCATATGCGTATAGTGCCGTCACGCGAACAGGAGAATATGCGAGAGCTGTCGGGGAAGAATATAATCGAGTCAACCTCATCGGTATGCCCCTCTAGTGGACCAAGAACGGTCTGGCCGGTGTGTGCATCGTAGACTCTGATAGTTTTGTCTGCTGATCCACAGGCGACTAATACGCCGTTTGGGGAGAAGGCGATACACTTCAGGTTCCGAAGATGCCTACTGAGCGGCTCTGGTGGGGTCAGTCCTGACTTTAGATCCCAGATTCGGACAGTACCGGAAGAAGACGATGCAAGACAGGACCCATCAGGAGAAAAGCATAGTGATAAGACATAAGAGGCATGATTGTCAAAAGGTTGACCGGCCATTTTTCCAGTTCGTACATCCAAATTCGGATGGTATCACCCCATGACCCGGATGCGAGATACAGACCATCAGGCGAGAATGCCACTGAGTGTATATGCCTAGTGTGCCCCTTCAGTGGACCGAGAATCCGCGCTTCTGGCTGTAACACGTGTATGTATAAATCTCCGTCGGAGAGGCCACATGCGATACTAGAGCCATCAGGAGAGAAAGCGATTGATCCAATACCCACGCAAAGGGATGGGAGGAGCTCTATTATATTATCCCATCGTTGATGCTCCATAATTGTAGGGCAGAATGGCGACTTCCAAAGGCCACTCGGGAACCATCAGGAGATATAGTAACCGACCGGATATTCTTCGTGTGCTCATTGGTGAGACTGCGTATACTGTTGCCAGTGGTTGTATCAAGAATGTCAATACCATCCTCGGTGGGTACCACGAGCCGAGTTCCGTCTGCCGAGAGTCCAATAGACTCTATCCAGGCGCTAGAAATATTCCAAGTAGCTAAGAGCGCCAGCCTTCGTCGATTCATGGCTGACCCTTTTGGCTTGACAAGGCCGGCTGTTCTTGGCATGTATATAGTTGAGACCGGACGAGACGAAGGCCAGAAAGGAAGCATCGATGTATATATGCGGGGTACTCTGGCGTATCGGTGGTTGGCATATACTGATACAAATTCCCATGCATCATGCACCAGCTTTGTTATATCCACTGGCGCAGCTTTTTCCTAAATCAAAAGTTAGCTAGGAACGCTAGACTCCCAAGAGTTTTGCTCACATAACACCATTTCTCCGCGTCTCGAATGACAATCATACCATAGCCTATGTGCTTTGTTAGGCTCATGATCTCCATCCAAAGCAGAAGCCTTTCGAAAAGAAGTTACGAACGTGGTCCATCAATTTATCGTGGTATTCACCAAGAGACAAATGAGTTGACCAATATCGGCATGTGTAGGTAAGTACGGACGGAATGTTCTGAATAACTCGCTCTTTCAGGTCGGGTACTTCATCGTCAAACATGTAAGATGAGGAAAGCCCACATATATTGTGCTTGGGCTCGGTCGCGTCAATAATCCGCAAACATGCTTCCGCGATCGCTAGGTGCCTGGTTGCGGGCTTGCAATGAAACGGTGCAGAGCGGTACTCTGAAAGCATGAAATCAGGAAACGATGCATGTAAAGTTGCTACCAGTCCAGTTATTGGTGCGATATTTAGCACTGATCGCAGGGGCTGTAGTAGCCCATCCACTTGTTTGGCGCTCTTTAGGTCAAGAAGCGCTGCCAGAGCGTCCGTAGTTATAGGTTCTGCGACACATATGACTGTTTCCAGTAGCTTCTGCATTCTTATCTTGTTAGGCGTATTCATTCGAGGACTTTCAAAAGCCGCTGTAAGTATAGTGAGATACAACTGGTCGATAGGATTTCCCCCCTCTTGGTTACTGGCATTCGATGAAGTATCAACAATGGCGCTAACGGCCTCGTCTAGGGTGTCCACGGCGTGTGCCTCTTTAATATAACGACACGTAGTAGATGCGTATATGAATAGTACCCCGCAGCTTGCGATAATGCTCGACCATTGTGCATCGTCCAGCGGAATGTGCTTCAGTTCATGACGCAGGTATGTTGCAATGTCAGCCTTCACAGTATCGGAGTCTAGGTCGTGCAATACCAGAACTGCTTCGCCATTTTTGTTTACTTGTCCGGAAAGTCTCTGCGCTCTCCCTTTTCCGGGCGGCTAGACACCAAACCGGACCGGGAGGCTATGTGCAGAAGATAAAAACAAGTCTAGGAGCTCGCCGACACTGTCCTCGTTCTCACATTCGTCCAAGGCGTCGATCACCACAATCAAGTCCATTGGTAAAGATCCTCGTACTTCTGTTAGCGGGTCGACAAGCAGCTTCTGGTACTGGATCCTCAATGCCCGAGTATGTGTATCAGGGTCAAGCTCCAAAACCTTGGCTAATGCGCACCGGAAAGGAAGAGAAATCTAGCAAGCTGGTATGCGATAGACGGAATTATACGCCTGACCTGGCGGCACTCCGGTATGACTCGAGAGCAAAAGAAGCTTGCGCCGAGTTGGCTGGCTTTTTCTAGTCCACTGCAGACGCTGTAAGCGATCGTAGTCTTGCCCGTTCCAGCCATTCCGTTCATCCAGCATGTCTTTCCAGCATCTGGGGTATGCGCCCATTCGAGCAACAAATCTATCTGAGGCTTTCGTGTCCCTGGTGTACAGCTTCCTCGTTTGATGTCGTCAGATTCGGCTGAGTTGTAAATAGCTGACATGGAAGGCGACAGCTTGGTCAACTTCAGCTCCTGATCAGAGTATCAGACAGAACCCCTTAAGGTTATCAATTCACGTACCATCGCCTGTTCGGTTATACCTTTCAGCATACCCAGATTCAGATTTAGCTATAGCACCCACGTCAGAAGCCGCAGCTGGTACACTAATAGGACCTACGGTCAGGCGTTCAAGGTGTTGCTGAATTCGTTCGTAGCCCTCCGTAACTCTATCCAATCCATCCATCGCATCTACTAATTTCCTTCCTGTTCGTTGCCCTTGCCTTTCTTCGACAACTTTAATTCTATCTCAATGTCCCTATCGACTCTTTTAGCTTCACTGATACACAGGCAACAAGGCCGACCTACGCGCAAATCAACTTCACACTATCCGTCATAGTATACACCATCGGACTATTCATATACTCTGCTATATCCTTAAGCACAACACGACTCTGTTCCGTAGTGCTTTGTATTCCCTTTGCTTGTCTGATAGATCCTGCTCATAATGGTGTATTAGTAGACGGGATGGGTTGTGTGAGGGCTAGTACCTCATAGGCATCAATACATCTAATGAGCCCACCGATTACCGACTTGAGTGGACCAAATACCCCGGCGCCGAATTCAAGTTGATCGAGCAAGGATCTGATCTCATGCCATGCATCTCGGCTTGCACTGGGATAATCAGTAGCACCTGTAGTCGTACTTTTGAGCCCATACTGAACCGCTTCTTCCATTTGTCTTTTGAGCGATTGAGCGCCTCTCTCAGGGACAGGAGTGACATTTTGATTATATGTGCCGTGAGTCGATCAGGTCCCCTTGCAATTGTCGCAGTGTTAGGATATCTGGCGATCACAGATCCCATGGCCCCCTCCCTAAAGGTAATCACGTGCTTTGGCGGGTTTAATTTATAATAAGTGGCTAACCCCTCGAAGTAAACTCGTAGTGGAAGAGAAATAAAAGATTGCATTTTTGCAATGATGCTCGTGGAAACAGCATTCCTATACTTTTGCAATCTGCTATACTTGAACTCTTGTCCCTAATACCTAGCTCTCATCTACCCACGATGTTTGGTATGTCTGCAGGTGCGTTGATCTTGGTTGTATTTGTGTGCCAGGGCATGGATGCTCTGAATGGGAGCGACGGAAACAGCATTCCTATACTTTTGCAATCTGCTATACTTGAACTCTTGTCCCTAATACCTAGCTCATCTCTACCCACGATGTTTGGTATGTCTGCAGGTGCGTTGATCTTGGTTGTATTTGTGTGCCAGGGCATGGATGCTCTGAATGGGAGCGACCGCATATGTACTAGACCAGTTTCCCGAATCATAAAAGGTGTCTACTTAGGTTACGAGCTTGATCATAAACTCCAAGTTGTCCCAAAGAGTCGCGACATGAAAGTGTCAGAATGTCGTGGCTTCTACGGTATTCTACTTTCAAGATCAAATAGATTCCTTTTTACCAAGTTCAGTTTGGTACGACAAGTATTGTTTAGCTTTTTATGCGATCGTTTGATTGCTATGATCATTTTCCCGATCACCTTTTCAAGTACGAGTACGAGGGTAGAGTGATGAAAAGAGAGGCCGAATTCTTCCCGTCAGACAGACCATGGCATAGTATAAAACCCAAGCCAAAATAGCCACTTGAAAGATAAGCGCATACTCACCCAGCTTCTATCAACTGTCTATTTAAATCCGTTATTTTGAATCAGACAAGGAATCAGGCGCTTGCCAGTAAATATATTGAGTGGCGACTTTGTTCTTTGTGATTGCGCATTCATTATATAATACAGATAAAACTCCAATTCAAAATGCCAACGCAGCATACCTGATCGTAGGACCAATAAGCAACCCAACAAAATGCGATAAATCAACTCACCCAGCCAGTAAAGCAACTCCACCCAACGGCGTAACAGGACCCAAAAACTTGAACCTGATCCATCATCAATATTGGCATCCGCATAAGAAAGTACAAAGCTGTACCTATCGCGGTTCAAAACCAGTGCATAAATCGATCCTGAGAACAAGGCAGCTCCAAGTGCGATTGAGGGACCTGCGACTCGGTGAGTCGAGAACTTGGGGTGAAGGGACACAGCCATTAGTGCTACGCCATTGACTATCTGTGGGCAGGTGACATATGTCAGAGTCAGTCTGGGGCGTTGAGGCAGGATAAATGAATGAACTTGCCGCGTAGTGAGCAGCTGTTTTCCACGAATCGATTTGTGCCGGGAGGATACCGGGGCGTTTAGAAAGCCCATGAGCGCCGAACGCTCCAGTGGCGATCCCAATGAAGGCTATTCAACAGCGGATCAGATTTAGTTATCTCGTTTTCTTTCTCGATTAGGAGAGAAAGGCTGGACCCCTCCTTTTCACGAACACTGGAGTTGGGGGAAAAAGCGGGGGTAGTGTATCGATGATGCGTAGATTGACTTACTATAAATCGCGCCGGTGCGCCATAGAAAGGCGGGCGTAGCTAAAATCTAGAAGTACAGTGAACAGCATTAACGACTTGGTCATGCACGGAGCCTTGACGTTTTGCTCACGGTCATTATTCTTGGTGGTCGAGACTCTGGGTGATGGGTGTCATGTGATCATGCCCAAATTAAGCGTTTGATTGGCTCGCCGCTCAGCACACAACGTGCTCATCACCGGACTAAATCGGGTATCACAACGATATTACAATAATCCAAACAATTTGATTCAATCTTCAGCAACAGGATGGCATACTTAGGGAAAGCTGATACATAGGAAAGGAAGAGCTTGTATAAAGAAGAGTAATTGCATAAACGAATTGGACAAAAGCTTGGTGCACGGGTGCCCACAACAATATCGAGCCTCGAGTTGAGATCGAACCAACATAAGACTATTCGTTGTCTAGCCGTAGCCATGCGTCTGTTAGACTTGAGTAGCGATCGTAGTCCTGAGAGCGACATCATCACCGATCGCTGGATTCGCGGTTTCAGGTTCATCGAAATCGATGGAGGGTTCCTCGGAGTTGTCCCCACTAATCCTTCCACCACTCAGAGCACCTGCATTATTCGTCCCAATGGCGATCAGCGTAGCAAGGGGAAGAACCAGCGAGTAAAGCCAAGCACCCGTCTCTCTGTTATTATCATTCGCCACGGGCGCTTGCGCTTGCTCTGGCTGATCATGGATTACATCATTATTAATATCTTCATTAACGGAAGCTTTTATTAGCATCGCGTAAGATAGAACCTGTTCGAGGACATACCTTGCAAGGCGTCCAAGATGATCTGTGGCGGCGGATCACCACCCTCATTTGCACCTCTGAGTCATCCATAGTTAGTATGAGGAACAACAGGAACGGACGATGATCAATCCACTCACTGATTGACACGATCTGCGCCCACAGCTCCAGAGCCAAATAGGCTTTTTAATAGAGACATTGACTTGCTTTGCAAATATGGTAAACTTTCTCTTATTCCTCCTCAGATGGCGAATATCTGGGCAACCATCCATGATCGTTTAGTTACGATATCATACACAAATCAGAAGTCTTACGTACCGTGTACCAGTTGAGTGAACTCCTAAAGCTCTGAGACATAAGATGTTTCCAGACACCAAAACCAGACGCCGAGCTGAACTCGAGACGAGCTTTCTGGACGTTGGATAGATAGATGAAAATGTGATTGTGGCAACGAGAACCTTGGTCAACACTTGACAAAATAAATGTATCGAGGATGGATAGGGACGTGAGAAATTGGGGTCAAAGTGGCAGTCGCGAGTGGGGATAATGTCCAGCATAGGAATCGGTCCGCTTTTTATACTGGGCCCTCCTGTTCCTGTCATGTGGGAGGCCGGTGCTATACAGCACGTCCGGCGTCGGAAAGCCCGATCGAGAGTCGGAAACCTCGAGGCATGCCTATCCAGGATATCATCGCCGATTCTAACGCGATTGACTAGATTAGGACCAAGAAAACTGTCGACGATGACCGTGGGTAGATAAATTTCAAACAAGGCTGCGCATATAAACAATGGCTTCGAATGCGCTCGGCAAGTCATCGAATCGCCGGGTGGACACGGTAAATCGCTCATGCATGATTTGCCAGCCAGCGAGCTGACCGGGTCAGGAGGTCCGTGTTCCGTGAGGCAATGAAGAAATGTGCATATATGGGTGTGATAGGTATCTGAGAGTGGTTGCAGCGCCCATGACGAGGAAGTTTTGGTAGAAAATGACTTGGGCGTCTTCCGGTCCGATTTCGGCTCCACTCGGCCCAATGTGAAAGGCCGGAGTACCGGAACAACGGGCTGAAGAGGTGGGTTGTTGACTCCCGGGTTAATTCCTTTAAATTTGATTATAGTTATTCAAACTACGTGGCTCGTCCAGTATACTGGCTTGTCAATCAAATACCTACCCTACTACGTATGAGCCAGCGATCCGGCGCGGCACTTGGCGAAGTTGCGTAGTATGATGCCCTTAGCCACCCGCGATCAACGGCTACTACGCAACTGTTACTGGTATTGCTCTTCAGGGGTTCGAAAATGGAGCGATGAACGAAAAAAAGGACAATGGAATGGCATTGCATGCATACGAAAGTGTACCATTGAGTACCATTGTCTGTCATACATGATGAATCGACCGAGCTTCAAAGAAGTAAGTAAATAAAGACTATATTGATTGGCAGATTTAGTCAATTAGGAAGCTAGCATGTAGTCATTCGGAATCCAGCTGATATTATGTTGGTCTCTATTCGATGGTGTTAGATAGTTAGCGGATGAATTGACATTGAATGGAATGGAATAGAAGCCAAATCGAGATTCAGCATATAGGTTAAAAATCGGTGTAAATCTTTCCAGCAGATAGAAACGTCTGATCGTGTATCATTAGTACTCCACTTGAACTTCCTGCTTCGCTCGGCAGACCGTTACCCAGGTTCGCGCGTCATGCGTTTGCATCATATTTTGTAGTTCCCTGTACAAGTGAACTAGCTCAACAGACTTGATGTCTTTCCCATAGCTATGGGTCTGGTCATCGGATTCGTTTCTACAGACTATAGCTACAGGAAATCATGATCGCTACTTTGGGATTCAAGCAACGAATTTTTATTCTGAAATTACTCTTGATATACGGAGCCATAGTGTTTGAGACCTGTAGAGATACATGGAGAGGGACGACTCATAACTCCAATTCTCAAAGAACTTTCAAATCTAGATTCTGTCTGTCGAGGGAATGGGTTTTGATTATGCGTATACAAAATGGTTTTGCCAAACTGGGTGTTCCCGTTATGTGGCAAAACACTACTGCGCACTCTCTGCATACGTTTGTTGTGTGATTCATTCCTACATTTACATCTAAGTATAGATCGATCATAAGTGCATAGTAAAGTTCAAATTTACGCC